>NC_063346.1:15258545-15319568 GCF_021869965.1 Rhincodon typus
ACGTACCACCCCACCAACCTCCGGATCCAACGCATCATCCTCCGACACTTCCGCCATCTGCAATCTGACCCCACCACAAAAGACATTTTTCCCTCCCCACCCTTATCTGCTTTCCCGAGGGACCACTCTCTCCATGACTCCCTTGTCCGCTCCATAGTCCCCTCCAGCCCCACCTCACCCGGCACTTTTCCCTGCAACCGCAGGAAGTGCTACACCTGCCCCTACACCAACCCCCTCACCCCCATCCCAGGCCCCAAGAAGACTTTCCACATCAAGCAGATGTTCACCTGCACATCTGCTAATGTGGTATACTGCATCCGCTGTTCCCATTGTGGCCTCCTCTACATCGGGGAAACCAAGCGGACCGCTTTGCAGAACACCTACGCTCAGTTCGCACTAAACAACTGCACCTCCCAGTCGCGAAACATTTCAACTCCCCCCTCCCATTTCACAGACAACATGTCCATCCTGGGCCTCCTGCAGTGCCACAACGATGCTACCTGAATGTTGCAGGAACAGCAACTCATATTCCACTTGGGAACCCTGCAGCCCAATGGTATCAATGTGGACTTCACAAGCTTCAAAATCTCCCCTCCCCCTACCGCATCCCAAAACCAGCCCAGCTCTCCCTGCGTCCCTAACCTGTCCTTCCTCCCACCCATCCCCTCCTCCTACCTCAAGCCCCACCCCCATCTCTTACCTAATAATCTCATCCCGCCCCCTTGACCTGTCCGTCCTCCCTGGACTGACCTATCTCCTCCCTACCTCCCCACCTACACTCACCTTTACTGGCTCTATCCCCGCCTCTTTGACCTGTCTGTCTCCTCTCCACCTGTCTTCTCCTCTATCCATCTTCTATCCGCCTCCCCCTCTCTCCCTATTTATTTCAGAACCCTCTTCCCCTCCCTCATTTCTGAATAAGGGTCTAGGCCCGAAACGTCAGCCTTCCTGCTCCTCTGATGCTGCTTGGCCTGCTGTGTTCATCCAGCTCTACACCTTGTTATCTCAGATTCTCCAGCATCTGCAGTTCCTACTATCTCTAAGTGTAATTTCTGTTGAGGTTCATGGAGGGTTTCTCTCTGCAAGGCTTAGCATGTTTTCTTGTACTGTCATCCCAAACTCAACCATTTAACCATGTACTACAGTCCTATGGCTCCCTACTTGCCCTCTTCTCCCACCTGCTGTAGGTGGAAAAGCTTGCAAATCCCTAACTGTGCACCCAGTCATGCTTTGGCAGTGCAATGTTGCCTTCAGCGTGCAAGTAGTGGGACAACAGCCACAATCCAACAATTTTCAGGGCATGTTGGTGGCAGAGCTGACGCTTGATTGCACATACAACTGGGCATATCTGTATCTATCACTATCTAAGCACCAAGCCAAGCTTACCTGTCCTTAGGCACATCACGTTTTACAATCCTGCTACTCCATCCCCAATGCACAGCGTAACCCAGGGCCATTCAGCTCTTGACCTCATTACAGCCTTGGTTCAAATATGGACAAAAGAGCTGAATTGCAGAGGTGAAGTGAGAGTGACAGCCCTTCACATCAAAGCTGCATTTGGCCAAGTGTGGCTTCAAGGAACCCTAGTAAAACTGGAATAAATGGGAATCAGGGCGCAAACTCTGTGCTGGTTGGAGTCATACCTGTCACTTAGCAAGATGTCAGAAATCACATGACACCAGGTTATAGTCCAACAGGTTTATTTGAAAACACAAGCTTTTGGAGCCTCATTCCTCCTTCAGGTGGTCATGGTTGTTAGAGACCAGTCATCTCAGCTCCAGGACATCTATTCAGGAGTTCCTCAGGGTAGTGTCCTCAGCCCAAACATCTTCAGCTGCTTCATCAATGACGTTCTCTCCATCATCAGGTCAGAAATGGGGATGTTTGCTGGTGACTGCACAATGTTCAGCACCATTCATGACTCCTCAGATTCTGAAGCAGTCCATGTTCAAATGCAACAAGATTTAGACAATATCCAGCCTCAGGCTGACAAGTGGCAAGTAACATTCGCACCACACAAATACCAGGCTATAACCATCATCAGTAGGAAACAATGTAACCACCGCCCCTTGATATTCAATGGTGTTACCATCACTGAATTCCCCACTATCAATATCCTTGCGATTAACATTGACCAGAACTCAACTGGATCTGCCACGTAAACACTGTGCTCAAAGAGCAGTTCAGAGGGTAGAATTACTGCGGCAAGTAACTCACCTCCAGACACCCCACAGCCTATCCACCAACTACAAGGGACAAGTCAGGAGTGTGTTGGAATACCCCCCACTTGGCTGTATGGGTGCAGATCCAACAGCACTCAAGAAACTTGACACTCTCCAGAATAAAGCAGCCTATTTGACTGGCATCACATCCACAAATATCAACTCCCTCCACCCACTGAAGCTCAGGAGTAGCAGTGTGTACTCTCTTAAACATGCACTGCAAAAATTCACCAAAGATCCTTAAACATCACCTTCCAAACCCACGAGTACTTCTGTCTTGAAGGTCAAGGACAGATGATACATGGGTACACCACCACCTGCAACTTCTCCTCTAAGCACTCACCATCCTGATTTGGAAATATATCACTTCTTTCACTGTCACTGAGTCAAAATCCTGAAATTCCCTCCCTACAGCAGGTAGACTGGAACAGTTCAAGAAGGCCTTCTTAAACCACCACCAATTTCTCAAGGGCAACTAGGGATGGGCAATAAATGCTGGCCACCCAGCGACATCCACATCCCATGATTTCATTTTAAAAAAGAGAAAGTTAACAGAAAACAAACAAACAGCAGCTGCAACTGGCTCTCAGAACAGAACACAGAACTTGTTTCTTGAGTGACTACAATTATACAAGCAATGAATGATCACAGTACCCTGCTCTCATTTACTGGAACCTGAGTCCTTTCTGGCTTGTAGCACCCAAAATTGCAGCATTATATCATGCAGAAGGTAGTGTTCCTCCTACTCAACGTCCTTATCTTTCTCCTCAAAACACTGCTGCTGCTCTCCCAGCTAATCAGTCTCCATCACATGTGCTCTTTACCTGATCCAGTTGTGCAGAACACGTCATGTTAGGGTAATGCACCTCTTCTGTTCTGTAAGACCCCCAAGACTGATCCAAGAATTGGAAGCTCATCTTCAGGAAGATTATCGTCTGTGCCATCAGGGACCTAGCTGAAGAATAGGCTGCATTGTATCTAGGCCACGCTTCAGTCAGAGGGTTGTGAAAGGGAGTCATCAACCAGATTTGCACAGAGTAGCCTTTGTCCCCCAGTAACCATTTTTGAAAGGCATCTATCCCCTTAAATATAGCAGGAACATGAGAATTCTCAAAGATAGAGGCATCATGGCAGATCCCCGGGTTCCTGGCACAGAGTTCCAGGATGTGGTACCGATAATCACAGATTACTTGCACGTCGATTGAATGGAACTCTATCAACTATTCTGTTGGTGAACTCAGCTGGGTTTTGGAGAGGTCCTCTCAGCATGATGCATTTATAGACTACTACACCCTGCACCTGGAGCAAGCCAGACATGTTCACAAGGTCAACTGCACAGGCTGCAGTATTGACTTTGTCATAGGGAAATGAGATGTAATAGTCTGATCTGACACAACTGGCACTGGTCACAATCTTGATTTTTTTCTGGGTCGATGATGGCGACACCTCACACAGGTCTGAGAAGGAACCAGTTTCAAAAAGGTTCTATGTAGCATTGATTTCACTTTGATAATCACTAGGATAAGTAGATACCGATCATTTATGTTCCACGCTAACGGTTGGCGTAGTTCTGTGACAGTGTCCAGGAAACCCTCAGCCTATTGCAACACTGCATCCTGCTTATCTGGAGCAAATGGGATTGAAGATGAAAGACTCTGACCCTCCTGTACCTCCTGCACATCCTGAAGGGATATTCAGATGCTATCTTTTCATGTGGATGCTTTTCAGTGGCCTCTCGAAGTCGCTGCTAGCCCGGAATTTGCTGGTGCATCTGTTCCTCTTCCATTTCTCTGCACCCAAGAAATGCATCATTGCATATAAAAGCATGTTGCACACTGCTTACAGTTCAAGGTGAGGGGAATCCGTTCCGTGCCCACGTTTAGCCTCTGAGATCTGGCATCAACTTTGTGCTTTGTGACCCAATAGTGCCGCTTTCTAGGTTGTTTCACCTTCACAGAGATGACTATCTTCAATCTGCAATATGACTGATATTTACATACAACACAGTTGGACACTGCATGCATTCCACTAAACCACTGATAGTGCCCAGGCCAGGTGTAGGCACACCCATTTTCCATTTAGGAGTCAAGAGAACAAAGAACAGTGCAGCACAGGAACAGGCCCTTTGGCCCACCAAGACTACGCTGAGACATGAACTAAAAAGCCTATGCCTCTACATGGTCCGTATCCCTCTATTCCCAGCCTATTCATACATCCGTCAAGATGCCTCTTAAACGTTGATGTTGTATTTCCCTCCCTACTTCCTCTTGCCTCCATGTCTCTTTCTTCATGGCACTCTCTGGAGAGCCTATCACTGCTGATTCATAACATGTTCACACTACCTGAAGTTACAATGACAACTCTTATCCTTACCCTCCTGAGCCTGTCCTGACAGTTTAGTCTTTAGTTCTCCTCAAAATTGTGGTGCACACTCTCCCTCTCAAGATCACAGTGCAGGTGATTCCTGATAAATGTCTCACTCCTGCAATATTCCATGTCCTCCCATGCGCTATTATCTGCCCCTCTTTTATGTCAAATCACCCCCTTCACTCTGTTTGTCCCTTCTCTATCCCAGGTTGCTACTTCCAATCTCTAGCATTGAATTCACCCACATCCCCACAATAACACTGATATCTCCTGATAATCCTGTGGCCTACCCACCCTCAACAACTGGGATGGACAGTCACACTGACGAGTGACAAGATCCCTGACTGCTCTCCCTGCAGCTCTCCAAATGATGTTCTACAAATATCCTGATGATTTGCACTCTACCCACAAGACTATCTTGGCCCACTCCCTTGACTGTAGTCAGATGGAGCCCCTGATTGCCTAAGCAGACATTGGCCATGCCATTGACTAACTCTACTGGCAGCCTGTAACTAATGTAACATCCCCCTTCCCTGATTTGACTGAGGACTACTCACATTCGACATTGAGACATGGCCACTTGGTTGATGCATATGCAAGGTTGCTTGCCACATGAACTGCTCACGCATGCTGTCAGCGTGAGATTGACGTATCAAGGTGAAAAAAATCACACGACACCAGGTTATAGTCCAACAGGTTTATTTGAAGACACAAGCTTTCGGAGCCTCACTCCTTCTTCAGGTATCAGTGAGAGAGGTGGCATCAGACACAGAATTTATAAGCAAAAGACCAAAGGGTCACAGAACTGATGCGGTGTTGAACAAATCTAAATGTTAAATCTTTAATCAGTGAGAAAGGATTAATATGCAAATTCCCGAATTTCTTTCAAGTCACTGCCCCAAGATAACTAAAGGTTTTATCAGTTCCCTCAGTATACCAGAAATGACATCCCAGGTCAGACAATGCATTTTAGGTGTGAGGCCTTGCGTAGAATTTGGCTGTGCATCAACGTGGAGTCAGACTGCAAGAGTGCAAGCAAGCAGGTCCAAGATGCAACTTGGTCCAATGCACGAGAAGGGTGACCATTCCTACTTGCAATTTGTCCTAGCTGTGACATTGCAAAGGTGCCGATGTGCTCCAAAGTGCAACATTTAAACGCAGACTGTAAACGAATTGGATGTGTCATTTTGATGCAGTGAGATGTGTATGTGTCAGGTGCCAACATCCATGGATGTAGGGTCCTTGCCATCACTGCTCATGGATGTTCCCCGACATGTTAGTACCAGGTGTCAGAAATGGAGAGTCAGGGGACCAAGTGGGGAACAGGAGTCATCAGGTTATCGCTTTGATTCTCATATTGGGAATTATCTGCCTCTAGTTTCCATCCAGAAAATGTGAGAAACTGCAGAGTAATGTGTAGGGATGTCAGTACGTGCTAATGAATGTAAAAGGCCTTTGACTACTCACTAGTGAGCATCTTGCCTTAGCTTTCAACACTTTGTTGGAAACAGATTTTTGCTCTTGCTGCTGAGAAGCTCCTCACTGGGCACCTCACATGATTTCCCCAACTTTCCCACAAGGGCCCACGTCTTTCACGGGCTGTGAAGAATCTGCCTAATGAACTTTTTTATGCCCATCACCAGCAAAAAGCTTCGGAACTAGATATATTCAATATTTTCTGAGTTGTGTCCATCTTTTATGCTTTTTACAAATGGTGTAGTGAGATCTGCACTAAGCTGTGGTGAGTTGCCAATTAACGGGGATTATTCCCCTTGTTGACAGCCCAACACTTCTCATTAGCAGTGAGTGGGACAAAGAGTGGAGAGAGGATAGTGGCACTTTTATAGTGGAGAAGATGATTGACCTTCTTTCAGACGGCTGCAGACAAAATTGACTCGGTTAGCAACCTCAGACTGGGTTGGCATAGTCTGGTGTCATGGCCTCCACTTCTGGTCTTGCAGTAAGAGGAATTCCCACTTCAGCTCAGTCCCATCCAGCAGGACATTCAGGTTCCTGCCTGGAAAGTGTGGTGCTGATTTCTCCCTGACTGCCCTGTCTGGGAAAATGTTCAGGAACTATGCAGGGCTGCCCCACACTGACCGTACTTGGTGGGGTGACCAATTGCCCTTTAGATATGGCATGGCTACAAGGTGTGCCAGTGAATCCCGGGATATCTGCTGAGTGGCGAGGTCCACCAGGAATGGAACATGGTGAGATGAGCTCACAGTCAGATTGAGGGATGACATCATGGTAGAGTAGGGTCTGGTATTAATGAGGTGAGTTTGGTAAGATACAGTGAGTAAACATGTGAGGGTTTCATGGCAGGAGTCCCTCCAGAATTCAGCTCAGACTGAGCCAAAAGAACGAAAGATTCAGCTTAAAATCTAAATAAATCATCTTGAATTTATTCTTTTGGACATGCTTGTTTGCAGACAAGGCTGATATTTCCCAGATATCACTGGCATCAGAATATATACAAGGACTGGAAATGGATGGTGTAAGTATTAAACAACTTTTGATGGTGATAAAACAATTAATATGGTTATTAAGCTTCACCTTAAGGATATGCAGATGAGATTTGTAAATTTATAATTTCTACCTGCAACCTGTTACTGAAGTGGGTGTGGGGTGAGATTGGGGGAAAGCACGTAACCTTGAGCTACCAGGCATGATTTTCTCCCTACGTGTATTTATCATGCTGCTACTTTGTCAAAACATCATGAAAAAAGGTAATAAACATCAAAAATAGAGCAGGAGTAGGTCATATGGGCCTCTCATTATGCACTAGATAATGACTGATCTTGGACCTCATTTCAACTTTGCTGCCTGATCTTTGTGTCCCTGAATTACCAAAAATCTACCTCCCTCACCCTCGAATATACTCAATGGATTAAATTTAACGCCCTCCTTCAAGCTGAGTTGGAGCCAAGCAGGCATTTAATTCTGTTTATCATGTACTTATTTGGTGAGACTTCCTCAAAGACACAGATGCAGAGGTCTCCAGGTGGTGGGCTAGACCACCCCCAATGCCACATCTGTAATGAATACTGCCCAATTACAAAACATCCACAGCCCTTTGGATTCCAAAGATTCACAGCCCTATGACTGAAGAGAAATCTTCTCATCTCAGTTTCAGTCTTAAAGGTTCTACCCTTAAACCTGAGTCTCTTGTCAACTCTTAAGCTGGAGTTAACAGTTTCTCAATCTGTCACCCTTAAATAAGACCCGGAGTCATCGCGTTTCTTTATGTGCTGTTAGAGAAAAGATGGTGCCCAGTAATAAGTATCAATGTCTAAAATGTTAACAACAATGTTTAAAAAAAATTCTTCAAAAAAAATCTTCTGTTACAGTGACATCAGCTAAAACTCATCACTGGGCAAAGAAACACAATTGAAAAGCAAAACCAAAGCATTAGATGAAAAACATTTCTGAACGATGATCTCATTGACCAAGTCCTTTGTTCCAGCAATAGCTGCCCATGAGATGTGCGTACAAGTTCTTGGCAACATTTAAACAGATTCAAATAGTGATGGCAATATCCGGGAAGTTAATGTTCTGATTAGCATTGAAGCCTAATATGGTGCCTAGTGCATTCTTTAATGAAGGGTGTTGAATACTACTCCTAATGTTTTGCTTATAGTAATAAATTAGGAGAGAAATTGCATTTGATCGCAGTTAAGTGGATTTGTAAAACCATCACTGCCAGATAAGTTTGTTTTGCAGCAGTGTCCAAACATTTGCTAAAATGGCTACTTCTGAAGGAAGAAAGAGACATGAATATCCTTCTTAAACATTTCCGATGAGCTTTTTCCCTATATAGGGGTTGATTAGTCATTGCGTGAACGAAGCAAATAACTGCAAGAAAGAGCCAGACTGTCTTTCAATTTGGGGTCACAATGCTGAACATTTCATAGGCATAAACATCCTGTAGAATCCTGGGCTAAGCACTGAAGAGTGAAGGTCAATGGATATTTGAGTTCACCTCAATCTAGGATCTTTTATTCTCATCTCTCTCATCATGGAAACATAGTAATTTATTCTCAATGTTACTGTTATCATGGTATTAAACTAACAGATTATAATTTTGACAATAATCTGTTTTGCAGATGTTATATGAAAGAGAAAGAGCGTCTTCCAAAACTGAAAAAAAAAATGTCACAAGTGTTCAAAAGAATGTAAGGATGAAGGAAATGGAAGTCACTTGGTTTAAGATTTAAAAAAAACTTTTGGAGTGACAGGCATCCTTTTAATATCCCCAGCTGGCTAAAGGATAGCAATGTCAACACAGAAATTGTAATTTCCCAAGTGAACAAACTCTTCTGAAGTCAGTCTTTTAATTCGGATTTTCTAACAAATTGATAAGGAAATCATATCTTCCAAAAAGGGTCTTTTTATTTCCGTTTGCCACGAATTACATGATGTTTTGTATTTGGCCGGATTCATTTAATGATGGCTGTAGATTTCCAGAAAAATAGCTTTGCGTGTAACAAAGCCTTTACCACACTAGTTAACCGTCTGTTGGATGACGTATATCAAAGGCCAGTCTGTTTTCTTGGGTGAACACAAATTAACCTTGACATGATTTTGAAAAGATGAGCAATGTTATGCCTGGTGTCAGAATGACAAAAACAGACTTTGTTGATTATCATATTGCTACCTGTGAGAGTATGCTGTGTACAAATTGCACTAAATAACGATCACTCTTCAGAACTATGTGATTAGCTATAAGGTACTTGTGGATTTTCTGGGACTATGAAATACACCATGCAAATACAAATCTTTTTATTTATTTGCTTTAAAAAATATATATTGTCAAATACAATGGCCGTGAATTTGTACTTCACACTATCCTAGACAACAGGCAATGTGCGTGCTGCTAAATTCTAGATTTACTAACATGGCAGTATCAATGGATGGGCTCTTTATTTCTTGGGACCAGCATGCCAAGGTTAGGAAAATAGGAATTCTTTGGGAAGGGAGACCCTCCCTTTTGGTCATGGCCCATTTCCATCATTGGATTTGTCAGAGCTGAACCAGAGTTATTGTGAAATTGCACCAGTGGATCTGAACTATTATGATGTCAAATATACCACAATTAATTTTATTCCTCTAAATGTACAGAAAGCTATATCTATTTAAGGCAAAATTGACGCACAGAAGTAAATCTCATGTCATGTACATATTCCGAAATGCTCACTCACCTTACGCAAATGCAATTGCATTAAAGTAAGCCTTTGTCTTATGATTTGTAGGATTTGTTCCATTTGCACAGCATATGGGACTATACTTTTGGTGATCACTGATGTTGGCTCTTTAGTCAAGTATACGTGTTCATATGCTATCCATAAATACTAATTGTACGTGATTGACAATTTAATTGTTTGAAATTTTACATTCATTATAATTGTAAAGTTTGCCTGTTTTATTTTTTTAAAGTGTATTCTCTTTTGGTTAATTTATCATAAGGTTTTCAATTATTAAGTATGGCCACAAAATACAATGACAGATGGCTTTAGTGTGGTTCCAATAAAAAAAAATCTATGATTATGGATGCAATTCAAGATCTGTTTGCATTAGATTTCCTTTGATATTAGAATATTGCTGATGCATTCAAATCCACCATAAAACACACCTTCCTGTTCCTAATTACAAAAAGTAGCTTTGCCAAGATAATGTACTGAAATAAATGGATAAGTCAGAGTGAGAAAAAATTCCCCTTAGTTATATCTTGGACGACTGTGGATGCTTCAGAGAACTATCCCGAGATCTCAATATGTGCACATGAATACTAAAATAGTAAAGCAAGTTCTAAACTGCACTGTGATTATTTGATGCTGAGTTTTTTATATAAAGAAGTTAATTAAATACGGAATTACACTCTGACAATGGGATGATTTCCCTACTCAGATATCAACAAACATCTTAAGTCTGTATTCCAGTATGGTGTCAAAATCCTTCATTAAAATTACTTGTTTCTTGAAAAATTCTGTCAGAAACTAATAGTGCATCTGTTTTTCATGAACACTGACAAAACTAACTTATTGGTTCACAAGAACATTTTGAAGCCTATATTAAAAACATCTAACATGAAAATGTTGGACTACTGCCACCTTTCAATTGTCTTTTATATTTCTTTTACCACAATTACCCAGTACAGTTCAGCAGCAGATGTGTTGAAAAATGTCAAATGGCAGAAGTTGTTTTTCTGAAGTGACCAGAGGCTCCAGATTTGCAGCCAATATAAGTTTCTGTTCAACAATCGTAGCATAAGAGCTCAAATTGACGTTAAGCACAAATATTGGGGATTTTATCTGAACTGGTACAAATATCTTTCAGTTTCTTTGTACATTTTTGAAATTCAATTGTGCATCAAATATATTTTCTAAAAGAAGAAACATTGTGCAACAAGAAATATAGACATGTGGACACGATGCAAATAAACATATGAACACATTGAATATTGGAAGCTGGAGGGGCTGAATGGCCTACTCCTGTTCTTATGTTTCTAGTGCATCAACTTAATTTGTTCAAGATTTTCAATTGCAGGTATTGGTAGGAATCAGCTACCTCATTTTGTGAATATATTAAATTGTGTTTATATGACAATTAGAATTCAGTAAAAACAAATTGTCAAAATTCTGCATCAGTTTTGAAAATTATTTGCTTAGCTGTCAATGTCAACACTGGCAGATCAATGGATGCACCATAATATTATCTGTTCTTCACAAACAATTCAAAAACTGATCGGTATAACCTTTCAATTTACATGTAACATTTTGAACTCCTTATTTCTAATCTTGTGTGTCACTGTGTTTCTTCATTAATTCTTCTTGTGTTTAGTAAGTGATGAACTCCCTCATTTTTTACTGAAGTAAACCTGGCTAAATTGGTTCTTTTTTAAGGTGTAAGTTCATTCAATCTGGGTAAAAGATTTCCGTGAGAGAAAGACTCTTTCTTAAATTAACTTTATGGCAACCAATCAAGTGAGTGTTGAATAAAGAAGGGAATCAGTTCATCCTTCTTCACTGGAGAGTTTAACAGTTGAAATCCCACTTTGAAATGTAAAGAATTGGGGAACCTCATCCAAGTTGTGGTCATAACAAGGTACAGCTTCGATTTCAATTCAATGCATGTGAGTTATGAAGGAAATGAAATAGAGAGGACATCGTTTTACGTTATGATTTTCAAACATTTCTTTAACAAGTTTATCTGTACAGTGAGTAGAAAAAGTCTAATTTTTTGCCAGTTCAATTTTACGAGTTGAAGACAAAGCATGTTAAAATAAACCAATAATAGTGTTAACAGTACTGGTATAAACTTGCAAAGTTTATATTAGCACAAAAGTAAATATAATGGCAAGTTTTAGCCTCTGATTAATCATCAAATATCTACGACCTCTGGAGTGCAAGCAATAAACAGCTTTCCACTTACTCTAGTTTCTGTCTCCTGTCATTTGTTAAATTGCATTTCAAATGCCAAAAGTTATTGCTGTTCAATTTGATTATCACTTTTATTAAGTGATTGGAAACAGATTATGAATCCATTACATGTTGTGCAGTAATCAATGATTTTATTTGTTTTATAGAGTGCTAAGAAATTCACAAAATTACTAAAGGCAAAACACGAAAAGAGACTGAGATGTGAATTTTAACACACCACTACTGTACTAGGAATATTTGAAATATTTAAATTTAACTTGAACAGTTGTAAACTGTGGAAAGAGTATATGCTAAAGTGAATCAATACCCCCCACATTTCTGTAAACATCAGTTCTTACATTACTGAAATCAATTGTATCCAGACTGTTTCAAAGAAATAAACCTTGGTAACCTATTTATCATTCAGCCAAGTTTCATCAGGATTTTGCCTCTGGCATGTGCCACAATCCTTTAATTAATTAGCTGTTAAGCAGAAAAATCTCAATTTCATGCATATGACAATGGACTTTGGAAAATGACTAAAATACAATAATGTTGCTGGTAAAACTTGCATACCCACAGCAGTAAGCTGTCATATCTGTCAGTCTAATAGTTGCAGAGAGTTGCCAAAAGCATATTTCTAAGTTTGTTGCATAATACATTATTACTGTCACTTCTCAAACTCTTTCTAAAGTAATTGGCCTCTAACTCAAGAAAGCTCACAATAATAAGTAAATGGAGATAATTAAATCAAATCCTTGCTTTACTTCTGATTCCATTGATTTTTTTGCGTGACAGAAAGTAATGGAATTCTCTAAAGTCTCTGTAATGAAAATATGACTCACTAATTCTTATTCATCAGGCTTACAATGAACCATCTTGAGACACCAAGAGATTGTTTTATCTTCTATTTTACAGATGGATGTGCCTTCAAGATGCCAATGTTTAGAGCTTTCACTGATAGGTGGACATGGGTAAGGACTGACATAGGCAATGGTTTTGATATTGAAGTAGAGAGTCTTTGTAATGTGGAGACCATGGAGTCAGAAGTTTAACTTGGGGTAGAATAGGTCACAGAAGTTAAAAGGCAATAATTCACAGTGGTCTCAGTCAGAGATGATAGGTAAATTGTGTGAATTTTGGGAGGAAGAACATCAAATAATGGAACAGACTTAAGGGACTGAGTAGTCTACTATGCTCCTATGAGAGGTGAGGTCAGAAGTCACATGACACCAGGTTATAATCCAACAGGTGTATTTGAAATTACAAGCTTTTGGACTGCTCCTCCTTCGCCAGGTGAGAGCAGCGTTCTGAAAGCTTGTGATTTCAAACCAACCTGTTGGACTATAACCTCATGTTGTGTGACGTCTGACCTTGTCCACACCTGTCCAACACCGTTGCCTCCACATCATGCCTATGAAAGACAGTATAAAATAGAGGATACAATTCTAAGAGGTGTGCAGGAGCAAAGTGACATGGGTGTATATGTGCACAGATTGGTGAAAGTGGCAAGACAGGTAGAGAGAGCAGTGAGGAAAGCATATGGTACCCTCGGTTTTATTAATAGGGTCATACTGTACAGGAGTGAGGAGGTGATGTTGGTCTTGTATAAAACACTTGTTAAACCGTAACTGGACTATTGTTAACAGTTCTGGGTACCACATTAGAGGAAGGATGGAAACCTATTGAAGAGATTGCAGAAGCGGTTTACAAGAATGCTTTCAGAGATGAGTAACTTCAGCTATGCTGATAGATTGAAGAAGCTGAGACTGTTCCCAATAGTCTGCTGTCAGATTGGTTCAAAGTAGTCATCTGGTGAGAGTCTGGAGGAATGCACAGCACTGCACTAAGATTGTTGGTGACCTTCTGCACACTGCATTAGTCAGTGCCACCATCTTCTCTCTGCTGCCTCACATTCACTATAATTATGCCAATGACCCACCTCCCACCAAGGCTCATGGTCTACCACTCTCAATATTGCATGCAGCATCTTTCCTCAATGGCCCTCACCTACAACATCTCCCAGACTACTAACCCATTTTTCTTTCTGCATTTCCTTTTAATTAAGTGGGGACACCTCACCACCTTTCCTGACTGAAAAAGGACTGGCCTTCTGACTGACAATCGTCCTTTTGACTATCTGTTGCTATCAAAGATGAGAAGCAGCCTGGCTATCTGCCCGCACTAAAAGGCATGTGAGCACCCTAGTAAGCGCGTAGTGACTGAGTGGTAAGAAAGCAAACTAAGTGCCCTGAGATATATTGTGAGAGGAGTGCCCATTCCGATGTGTAAAGCAGGCTGGCAGCAGTATTGCAATGTGAGGTGTCGATAAGCTCAAACCCACAATATTGAGGTGATGAACTGTATTCACAGTGAGTCCCAAATATGCTCCAATGCTTTGGGGAAACTGATGTTTTACCAATACCAACATCAGTGGACAGCGGGTGCAGGCGGTCACTGCCCATGGAGTATGCACTGAAACACTGGGGAATACTGATCAAGATGGATGCCTGGAGGAGATGCCAACGATTTGCAGACGCCAGGTACCCGCTCTAATTTTCAGGTTGGGAATTGCTGCTGTTTGGTTTCTCTCCACTACCTGGGAAAACAGCAAACTGAAAATAAATGAGGCAAGATTAGCTAATAATGAGATGTCCACGCATGAGATTGGGCCTTCACCATTCACCAACTCTCACCTCATTATTAAAATCCTGAGCGGAACATCAAACTTTCTTTGTCAATATTGAAAATCTCATTTCTTCAATCTATTTTACCAACTGACTCAGCATTGCCCACATCGTTCAGGGGCTGGGAGGATCTTGCCCATAAATCTTGTGTCCTGAGCAACAGCCAAGAAGTATACACAAAAGGGCACAAAGGAATTGTATTGGCAGGGCAAAGCTTAGTTGAGAAAAGATGAAACAAACACAAGGAATGCTGCAGAAACTCACGAGGTTTGGCAGCATTGGCGGAGAGAGAAAAAAGAGTTAGGGTTTCAGCCTGGTCTGATTTTTCTTCAAAGTTTTTATTTGAGAAAGGATGGTTTACACTATCCAGCTGCAGGTTTGCACAGCAGAGTGCATTGTTTTACAAAGGGGTGAAAGTCAGACTGATTCTACAATAGGTGGTGATGCACTGCTCAGGCGATGTTAATGAAGGTGACTCTCTTGCTTGTTATTTGATATGTAACAGTATGAACTTAATATCAGAAGTCTTACACTGCACTGAACTTGACAGACAAACAACTTGGTCAACCTGCCAGAGTATCACTATAGTTTCAGCAAGGGGTGAGGGGATTGGCTCAGACCTACACCATGTATGCTCCATCGATGGTCATGGATTAGAGGTGAATGAAACAATTGTGGAGTTTTCCCACTTCCTTAGCCCAGTGGTACTGAGGCTAATTGTAGCATAAACACTGTAGCTCCAGTTGAGTTCATCCAGCCCAGTGTGGACCTAGGGATAAAATCTATTCCTCCTGGAAAATTTATCAAATCCTAAAAGTGCTGCCTTAAATTATTTAGTGTATCAAGGATTATCTAAGCATCACCATTCAAGTTGTACAGCATTCTTCCATTGTGAAAGTCATTTCAGTTATTAAAGGTTTTATTATTTTTAACATTAAGTAAAGCAACTGTTAGCAGTTTTATTCCTTATAAAGGGAATCATCCATTTTTAGTCAAATTGTTTTGTAACAGATGTTAAGCAGTAAAAAAAGAAACAGCCAAAGGAAACATATGACTAACCTGCAAGCCTGATCATATTGCATTTGTAGAAATTTCTTGTATGGGTAAAATGGAATGTTTTAGGACTGAATTCAACACCAATAGCTTTTCCACAGATGTCACTAACTGCATATCATACAATGTGATTTTGACACCCAACTGCAAATGGAAATATGTATTGGAACAAAGCAGATTAATTGCACGCTTTATCTGTCTAGCATCTAAGACACCTTAAATAGCAAATGTTCAAAGTTTAACTTTTTCATATAATCCCTAGAGTGTAGAAGCAGACCATTTGGCTTATTGAATCCATACTGATCCTCCAAAGAGCATCCCACCCAGAGCCACCCTATCCCTGTAACCCTGCATTTCCCATGGCTAATCCACCTAGCTTGCACATTCTTGAACACTATGGGCAAATCAGCATGAACTCTATGAGCAAATTATCATGGACAATCCACCTAAATTGCACATCTTTGGACCGTGGGAGGAAACTGGAACACGCGGAGGAAACCCATGCAGACATGGGGAGAATGTGCAAACTCCACACAGACAGTCATCTGAATTAAACCTGGGTCCCTGGTGCTGTGAGGTAGCAATGCTAACCACTCAGCCACTGTGCCACTCTCTACGATTCAAGTTGACAGGGAATCTTTAGCTAAAATTTAAAATGGAAGTTAGCTGCAAATGGAAGCTATTCAATTTATCAAAGAATTATTAGAGGGCATGTGCCAAGCAATTTTGGAACTTCCATTTTTCAACTTGCTATTTTCTGGCTGCTCCATGTTGTTTTCCCATTCGTAGCCTGGCAATAGTTCTTTTTAGATGATCACATCCATTACTGCGCAGTATCATTATATTATTGCCCTTCCAAATAATTAAGTTGGAATGGGTTAACAAAATGAATATTTTGGCACAACTGCTGGATTATACATAATTTCTGATCCCTCTGCTGCAAAACAATATACATTTATTTAGATTTAGATTTTATTGTCATGTGTACTCGAGTACAGGAACACAGGAGTACAGTAATTTGACAGACTAAAACCATAAAAGGGGTATTTCTTTTGCCAAAGCAAGTATAAAATCTGAGAATAAATGCAGTTTAAGATGATGAGGATTTATATTTCACAATTTCTCATAGCTCACGTCAGGCCTTTTCTAGGAGGAAAAGGAAGCAGCGGTGACTAATAAAAGGCCAAGTTTTTCAAACCACTTCACATAAACAGAAATTCCTGGAAAAGCTCAGCAGGTCTGGCAGCATCTGTGGAGAGTAATTAGAGTTAACATTTTGGGTCAAGTGACCCTATCTCAGAATATCAAAACTCTTGGTTGATATGAGGCGTGAATTCAACTAGGGAGATTTTCATGGTACAACTCTGTACCAAATGAAATTAATACTAAATTCTTCAGCCTGAACATGTTAAAGAATGCTGAATAAATGTAAAGGATAGAAAATAGATGCTGTTTATTTGTTTACATAAAGAAGGAAAGTAGATTAATTTTGTATATCTTACTGTCACAGACAGAATTTATGTGTTCTTTTACTGATTGTGATTTGTATGTGTCATATTGAAAGAAGTGTACTCTTTTTTATCCCTTTGCATATGTATCCCAATTAGGTATTTTAGCAGCAAGGTTTTGTGAGTTTAAAATAAGGAACATTATTTATTCTTCTACACTTGCCCCAAATTAATTGTGACATCTCACACATTTATTCCTATACGCGCTTCCACACTAAGATTAAATGCAGGTGAAGGTGATGTACTGTGACAGATAGTAATGATCTCAATCTCAGATTTACAGTCTTTGGTTTGTGTCACAAATATGGATCATAACCCTGGATTGCCTAGGAACATGTTGAACTCTGATTCCAACATGTGTTTTTAAAAGTGGACCAATGCAACCAAAATGACTGAGTGTGTGAATTCAATGGTTGTCTGGAGGAATAATTCCTGGAATGGAATATCTGCAAGTACCAAAGAAACATCAAAGGGAGAAGTGTACTACAAACTGAGATGCAACCCCCCCTGTGGGTATCTCAGACTGTAAACATGAAGATCAAAAAAGAAGCAGTCTGGACAAGGGCCATGCTCACAGTTATTCCTTTAAAAAATTCACAGGGACAGGGATTAAATGCAGACTTCGACATTGATCTGTCTGCATTAGTGATTTGATGTCCAAGTGCGTGGACGTGTGTGCTACGAAGGTCACATCTTTAAGAACATCCATTAAAAACCCTGCACTGCAGGTAAGGAAAGAGAAATGAATCTTTCACTCTGAATGCCATCAGCAAGCCACTGTTGAAAGGGACCAGGACAAAGGAATTTTTAATTAACAATAAAATTCAAGAATTTCAAATTCATCTGTTCAACTGGCAATATCAAAACTCCCAGTAACATCCACAGTATCGGTTGTAATCTTTGACTACCTAAACTTCACAAGCAACTCAGACTGGTATATCTTTTAACATTTATCTTCCTTTTGCAGTAATTTCTCATTTCTGATCTGTGTGTATGTGTGTTGCATCATTAATTATTTTCACATTTAGTAACCAAAATCGCTCACTCTCTGTTAACGTAAGGAGGCCTGGTTTAATTGACTCATTTTAAAAACAGAAATTCATTTAGTCTGGGAGAAAGGTATTCTCAAGGGAGAGATCCTACTTAAAGCAATCTTGCTGTGATCAGCCAAGGGTATGGGTGGATCAAGAAAGGAGGACCAGTGTATTCTTTCTCACCCAGGAGCTTGACAAATTGTGGTCTGGAACTGTAATACATTGGGGAATCTCTCCCGGGATCTAGTTATAACTAACAGGGGTCTCATCCAGGCTCTGGTCATCACATCTACCATGTGTTAAAAACACCTTTGCATTTAAGAAATTGTTTTGCTGTGTTAATGTTGAAGAGGTGTTTTGTAGGAATAAGAGTTCACACCAAGTCATAAGCTTTCTGAAAAATATTGCATACATGGTGTCTTCAACTTAATTTTTGAATCTGTTTCACCAATTCCCTGAACTGATAGCTCTGGTAGCTTTGGTGGAACTAATTGCAAACAGTTCATGGATGATTTCTTAAACAGACAAAGACAACATGGGTGCCTCCAAAGGGTTTTTCCAAGTTCAAGGTCTTTTTTTCCAAATAATGTCAAGTGTTCTGTTAATCTTACAGCCTGTGCTAGGGGTTAAGACCTTCGAGGGTTTGAGACAGTCAATGTTTGTTTTAGAATGATCCATTCAATCTGATGGTATCATTTTAATGTAGTTTCAGAGAAGGGCATTGAGTCATAGCGGTTTGAAAAGTTATTTGTCCCTTCTTGAGACAAGGGGAATCAACAAGACATCAGAATGTCTTGAGTAGCATCATTTCCAGTATTTTTTGTGGCCATTTTCAAATGAAATATTGGTTTGATGCTCAGAATAGACATGTCAGTACTGGACATGACATTGCCAAACAGTAATATAAGGAAGAACAAATCATAGTTTTAACATGTTTCTTGCAACCCTGCTTTGTCACTTTTACAGTATGTCTATCATAAAACATATAAAATAAAATGAGCTATGAGCTCAGCTGTTGTTTGGCAGAGTTAAAAATATAGAATAAACAGTCCATAATTTTTGATAAGAAAACTGACTTGGATGAAACAAAGTTGTCAAATTAATGATCTCCTAAGGACATCAGGTAATAACCCAACTGCATGCAGGTCTGTTTACCAAATGGCAGGCATAGCAGCTGAAACCATCCAGCTGGCTTCTTCCATTAGGGGGCAGGCTTTCATAGTGCTTGATCAAAGGAGTGCAGGTTGGAAGAGAGTAGGGTCAGCTGAGAACCACACTCATGCACCACATCCCCACCTAAACTCCCCATAGCACCCACCCAATAGGGGTGGCAATAGCCTTATGGTATTAACATTAGACTACTTGTCTAGAAACTCAGTTAATGTTCTGAGGACCTGGGTTTGAATCCTGTCACAGCAGAAACTGAAATTTGAATTCTGGATTTAAGAGTGTAATGATGATTATGAAACTAGTACGGTTTGTTGAAAAATAAACCCATCTGGCTTACTACTATCCTTCAGGAAAAAAGGAAATCTGCCATTCTTACCTGGTCTGGCCTTCATGTGACTCCAAACCCACAGCAATGTGGTTGATTCTCAACTACGATGTGAAGTGGCCTAAGAAGCTTCCGAGTTCAAGGGCAGCTAGGGATGGGCAGTAAATATAGGAGTGAATTACTGTAGATGCTGGAATCTGTACTGAAAACAACAAATTCTGGAGACCACAGCAGGTCAGACAGCATCCACAGAGAGAGAGCAAGCTAACATTTTGAGTCTGGATGACTCTTCATCAGAGCTGAAGCGAAGTATTCAGTTCTAATGAAGAGTCACCCAGACTTGAAACATTAGCTTGCTCTCTCTCTATGCAGGCTGTCTGACCTGCTGTGATCTCCAACACTTGTTGTTTTCATGGACAGTAAATGCTGGCCAGCAAATGACGCCCACATCCCACAAGTGAATTAAAAAAAACCCTTTCTTTCCCTCATTCCCAACATTATTTATCTGAGCCTGCTCCTGGTGTTATTGCTGCAGCCTCCACCACCTCACCTGTACTGCTGCTGAGCACAAAAACTGGTGACTTTGAGTGGCTAATTAGGCAAGACCACCTACCAGAGCCCTGGTTCAAAGGGAACCCCATGGGTGTCATCACCACTGCCCGATTGACTTGTAATTTAGCGGACCTTCCTGTTTACAGACAGCAAAGCCTTCTCACTGGTCTCCAATAGGCAGTGAGACCTCCATGTCATTAGTAAGCCTCTGTCCTACAATTTCAATTTGTGATTTTCTTTTTGTTTTCATTTTTATTTTCATCTTGATAGCTAATCTTACACACACACTTTCCTCCTGTGTGAATATATGCATAACACCCCTTGAAGAGTGATATGTTGGCACTGCTATGATATGAAAATAGTTGCAGTGCACTTGGTGACTGGTTGCAATTACTTATTGCATTGAAACTTTAGAGGAGAACACCACTGATTCTAAGTTGGCACACGTTGGGTATTCTTTACAGTAGGAATGCATATGCAGCCTGAAGACTGTATTAATAAGTCAATACTGATCTCACACAGAAAATATGACAAACACACATCTCACTTCTCATGACCACCCAGATTTCACCATTATTTTTGCTGTACTTTGCCACACCAATAGAAATCCTTGGTGTTCTCCACAGACCATTGATAGGAATTAAGGAATTTTGCAAGTATATAATCTCATGAAAGAGTTGTCATTATTATAGAACCATTTACTGAAAAGACCACAGAAAACAAAATATGGATCAACTGCATTGTACTTTTCGAATTTTAATAGTGCTTTTCTGATAATTACTGACTGATCTAATGTGCAGCAAGGCATTTCCGTTTTCTGCCACTAACAATTTTTTTTTCATTTTACTTGCTAAATGCTTACACTACTTGAACAAAGCTTGAGTGTTGTGTAAGTTTTTCTAGATGAACAGGTAATATTAAATGACAACAATTGTAAAAATTGCACATGGTCTGCTTTTTGTTAACTTTTGTATGTGTGGTAGAAATGGAATTGCATCAATGCCACACTTTGCTTATAAACTTTCTTTCTGCTCTCTTGGCTCCTGACCTGGTAATTGGGAAGTCAAACACATTGTAAGTGCAACACATCATTCAGCATTTCTAGCTCCAGGACTCACGGAATTGCCTGAAGAACAACATTTGTGTAGAATGTCATTTCTTACTTAGTGCATTTTCGTTCATTTTAGATCTTTTATCTTATTATGTTTCACTGTGACCATTACCAGAGACGTGGAGGAACAGTAAACATGGGTGTAATTCAATGAGCTGGAATGATATTTATCCTAAGTTTTCTGATGGGATTGGAGTGCAGTGCAAGAGAGTCATGATATATCTTGACAAGAGCCTCAATAGGATATGGCAGGGCAAGGAGATGGTTGCAGTTGCAGGTGAGCAGGTAGGGGAAAGGTTACTTCCTTAGAATATCGATTAAATATCTACATACTATGTACAAGATTAATATAAGATTAATATTTATAAGATGAACAATGTCTGGAGATTAAACCAGGAGCAAAATGCACTCTTAAAAGTGCATGTGCTTTGGAATTTGTTTAGAACTGTTGGTTACAATATTTTGGTGAGATGAATTATTATTGTAGGGGCCAATTCTGTTGCTGTATTGCTTATTTCTTTGGAATACATCAATATATTTCCTACTGTTTGTTTTCAGCTTTATTGCAGCGTAGTTACCATTGAGACATTTCATTTGACACAGGTTGTACTCCTTGTCCCTGGACATTAGCAAGTTTCATTTCTGCAGAAGACACAATACAAACATACTGATTCAAACTTTGTCACTGATAGAAGTACCAGTGTCCTTTTAAGAAACTGCACTCCTATCCAAAAAATCCCACACAGTTATGACTTCACAACAGGACACAAATCTCACTAGCAGTTAGTATTGCTAATTAATTGAGCAGGCAGTAGGAAAAATTGGGAATTGTCCTTTGGAGTAACAACAGTACAGCATTGTAAATGTGTTAGCATCAGCGATTCATCCAGCATGAAATTTCAGCCCTTTCAGGGCAAATCAGCGTCTTTAGTACTTGCACACAAGGTCATGCATCTGGAGCATGTATGAACATCCCGCAAGTTTGTTCCCCATCCATTTCCAATGAGATAGAAAGTCACTTGGTGAATGATAGGCAGGAAACTGAATTCCAGCAATGAATCCCAATGTTGAATAATGAACAAAAGTTGAAAAATTATTTTTAAAAACTGAAAGAACTGTGAATGCTGTTCTGTGGAAGGGTCACTCAACCCAAAATGTTAACTCTGATTTCTGTCCACAGATGCTGCCAGACCTGCTGAGCTTTTCCAGCAATTTCTGTTTTTGTTTGTTTGAAAACTTTTTCCTCTGCTATGATACAGACTCTGAATTCATTGAGTTTTTAGTTTAATGTGCCAGTATTACAGAAATGTACAATGTGTGAATTCATTTTATTTTGTCAACTGTTACTGTATATGTTTCTGTTCCACACAAATAGCATTTATAAATATTTACCATGTGTATCTTCTGTCAAATAAGAAAGTAGTCCATGAAAAATCTGGTTTCATCAAATTGTTCAAACATGAAATTGATAAACCTGTACCAGATAACACCAGCTGAAAAGGATCTAAATCAACAAACAAATTAAAAATGAAAGCGCAACTAGTCTCAAGTTTGACCTTTTGCTGGTTGTCGTAGAATGCATGGAGGTGATATTCAGTTTTGCGTTGATAGTAAGGCTACTATTTCTGCACAGGTTCAAACCACTTGAGCCAACTTTTCAGAATATAATTTCCAGAGGAACAGATCTCAACTTCACAGTGAGACACCTCTTTGTCACAGTCTCTCACATGAGGCTCTGGGGTTGATAATGAATAAGCTTTTTGTTACGTTTATGTGGTTTTGCACTCAGTGACTTTCCCTCAGGTCTGACCACTACTATTGGCATAATTCCTTCCCTAGGACTGAAGTTTTCCTGCTTAATATTTGTTATTTCCCTTGTTATATCATGTTATTTTCCTTTAGTTTTAGTTGAAAAAAGATCTCAAAATATGACAGCTTGTTAATAAATATCAACATTTATTAAATAACACAGGTTAACTAAACTTTAACAATTCCATTTTAAATCTACAGTTGTTTGATAGCAGACAATTGCTTCTTGAAGGATAGAAATAATAGTTATATTATCGCAACATAAACTGGATTTATTGAATTGACCTTAGATGGCAGTTAACTGCTAACTATCTGTGATATCTTTCTGCCCTCTGCAGATCTCTTCAATGGCTTCAGACAGAAAACAGTGACATGTATCAATTTTCTTTTCAAATCTACCAGCTAGAAACCCTTGATTGATTTTGAAAATAAAACAGAATAAGGCTACAATCAAGCACCTGAGCTCACAGGCAAAGATGGCTACACCATTTGCATCACTATACTATCAACATTCCAACACCATTGAGATGGTGTCTATCTCAGTGCAAAAATTCACCAATGACAATGACCTCAGGGGAGGTGCATGAACCACAAACTACCCAATCGGCATAGCAGCAGGAATTCATTTTGGTACTCAACTGAATGGAGACAAATCATTCTATATAACGATTGAACCCTGTGAAGCAGAAGTAATCATAGATAACATTAAAAGTGGCACTAACAGGTCACAATGCACAAAAATAATCCAAGTTTGCACAAAGAAACAGAGCTGATTTCCTTCCAGTTTGAAATGCAAGCATTTGTTAACATATGCAACACTGCCTTTCTTGTGTGCTGTGACTTTGGGGGACACAGTATCAGTAATCATACAGTATTTACAATTTCTTACAGTATTTGCATAGTATGGCTTATTCTGCACTCATTGGAATAAGTCCCTATGCCAAATGTCCATGTAGAGGCATTCAATTGCATTGTTTGTCAGAGTGCTCGATGTCTGACTGTATGAAAGAATTTGCTAAACCACTAAGGGCTGAATGCCATATAAAGATGGTTTTTGGGAGACAAAGTCTATGCTCTGCAACCACAGATGATGGTTCCATTATGCAACCCCATGACTGAGACCAAGATTAGGATCATTGTAGCCCTGATGATATGTCTGCTGAAGATGGGGTTCTGATGCTTGGATTCATCTGGTGGCTGTACGCAGACAGTTCAGACAGTGTTCTGAATTAATGTTGCACGCTATGCTCTACACAACTTGAGCTGGCAAATAGGGCATGTGATGGAGGCTGAAGAGCTGAGAGAATGGCAGCTGTCTTCCAAGGAGGAAGCTGCATACATTGAGCAGGAAGAACATCACCTTCTTCATGATAGAGTGTTGCAACATCCGGAAAAACAAGCCAGATAGGACTTAATTGACATTCAGTTCCAACAGATGACAGCTGGGTGCAGTGATCAATAATTGACTGTAAATTTGGTGCAGCTTGAAACTTCCTGTCTGTTCCCTGAGTCAATTGCAGCCTTTGTTTGTTTTTTTTTCATTTGTTTTTGCTATCATTGAATAAAAGTGAATGTTTGAAGGCTTTCCTGTATATGATGGTCACATATTAAACAATGAGATGTTAGGCTGCATTAGGCATTGAGAAAGAGTAGCACATCCTTAGACAGAGTTTTTTTTTATTAATTCATGAAATAAGGGCAGCGCTGGCCATGCCAGCATTTATTACCCATCCCTAATTGCCTAGAGCAGGGCAGTTAGTGTAAGTTACATTACTGTGGGTCTGGAGTCAAATGTAGACCAGACCAGGTGAAAATGGCTGTTTTCTTCCCTGAAAGACATTATGAACCAGATGAGATTTGCTGACAATCGGCAATAGTTTCGTTGCCTTCACCATAGAATCCCTACAGTGTGGAAACAGGCCCTTCGGCCCAACAAGTCCACACCGACCCTCAGAGCATCCCACCCAGACCCATCCGATCTACAAATCCCTGAACACTATGGCCAATCCACCTAACCTACACATCTTTGGACAGTGGGAGGAAACCCACACAGACAGTCACCTGAGGGTGGAATCGAAGCCGGGTCCCTGGCGCTATGAGGCAGCAGTGCTAACCACTGAGCCACCGTGCCACCTCCCCTAACCTCCTTGGGCTCTCAGCTAAAAAGTTGGGATTTAATTTGCATTTGCTACCATCCACCTCCTTAGTCCTTCTCCTTGCAATCCTGACAGCACCCAAAACTGAATTTTGGTACAGCCTGTACTGCCAGAGCTGCTGGTGAGTTGAATTCTCCTCCTGCTGGAGGGCGTAAGAACATGTCTCAATCAGTTATCCCTACCACAGCTTGTGATGCCTGTGCAATGGGTTACGTCTAGTCATACTAGCCTGGCGGCTGACTTTTCTTTGCTGGAAAGAAGCAGTCCACTACTCCTGTATGGTAAATTTCAAGGCAGAAGATACCATACAAATGGAAGACCAGCTCTCAATAAATTAGCAATTGTTCAGGGCTTTACAATTGTTCGTTCCATTGGAAGTTATCATCTCAAGGGGTAAAATTTGCTGTTTTGGTTCCATTCTTTGTATGCTACAATTTTGCCCCTTTTTAAAAATTACATTTATTGGTATCTGTTTGTTTAAAATAAAACTGTGTGTGGGTGTAATGTTACAATTTAGTGGTGTAATCTACTTTTCTCAATACAATAATATACTGTCTGTCTTTAAAGTTCGTCTTGTCAGCAACTTCAACAATGGCATAGGGTAACTCTCCTAAAATAAATCATTTGATATTATTAATTTTTGTACATCGCACAAAGTGTGTTCACTGATGGACATTAACCCTGTTAAAGGTGGCTTCCCATATGCAGCTGCCAAATAAATACAGTGCAGTTTAACACAGTAAAATGTGTCCCAGAGGTACTCTCAATACCTTTATGCATCTACATTTCATTACTAAAACAATAATCCATTTCCTTCTGAACTTTTACTAGTATCATAACCTTGGTGACCCTGCCTTTGAAGGTTTAAAATGGAAACTCAAGGCTCACCAGCTAGGGAGAAATGATGTCTCAGGTGGTGATCACTGTGCTAAAGTTAATTTCTATTCTAAACATTTAACTGTCACTCTGTGCACAATGATAGAAATATTGGAGTGGAAATGATACTTATCTTATTTAAAGAAGCTTCCAGCATTAAAGTCTGGCTCACTGCCATTTCCTGCAAAGGGGAGAAAGTTTTGAAACAAGACTGCAAAGGCCATTTTAAAAAAAAAACTTTTGAACCCCTTACTTTTAATCTAAAATCAGTTTCCACTTTGAATTATTTCCAAGCCTATTCTGTTTAATACTGATTACACCTTGGTTTCTCAACAACTGAGTAGGGACTGAATCCATTAGATCACTATTCATTCATTTTCTGTTTGGAAAATCCCATACCTCCCGAGGAAGAACCTTCTTGTGGGGTCTCAGAAAAATTTATTGCCCGTGTAATAGGGTATCATGAAGATAGGTCTTTCACTTAAGTTCCATCTAAGAAAGACACATATAGAACTCCAGGAGAGCTGCAATCTGGCACTGGTCATATAAAGGTCATCCTTGTTTTTGCTTCTACTTTGTAGATTAATCATTCCTTAACACTTTGTAGAACTGGAAAATGAAGTTTGTTGGACATCACGTCAGAACCTAAAAATGAGATGTCACCTAGTGAAACTATAACACAGGACTACTTGCATGCCAAGCATTGTAAGCAGCATGCAATGGGGCAGAGTTAAATGATCCCACAAACGAGAGATCAGAGAGTTATGCTGTACAGTCCTACCATATCCCATATGAATGGTGGTGATCAACTAAGCGACTCACTTGAGGAGGAGGCTTCACAGACATCCCCATCCTCAATGATTGAAAATCTCAGCGCAACAACACAAAAGACAAAGCTGAAGAATTTGCAAGCACTTTCAGTCCGAAGTGTTGACTGGTTAGCCTTGGTCTCTTCCAGAATTCCCCATCATCACAGATACCAGTCTTCAGTCAATGTGATTCGCTCCACATGATAATGAGAAATGGCTGAAGGCACTGCAGACAGCAAAGGCTTTGGGTCCTGGCAGAACTCCCACAATGGTACTGAAGATTTGTGTTCAGAATTAGCCACAACCATAGCCAAGCTATTCCAGTACATTCATACCAATGGCATCTGCAGGATAATGTGGAAAATTGGCCGGGTATGGCCTGTCCGCAAAAAAAAACAGAACAAATTCAGCTCAGCCATTATTGTCTTGTCAGTCAACTCTCTATAATCAGCAAAGTGATGGAAAGAGTTTGTCACAGTGTGATCAAGAAGCACCTAATCATACTCACAATGCTCAGTTTAGGTTTTGCCATAGCCACACAGCATATAATCTAATTTCAGCCTTGGTTCAAACATGGATTAAAGAGCACAGCTCAAGAGGGGAAGTGAGGGTGACTGACCTTAACATTAAGGCAGCATGTTACTGAGTATGACATTGACAGTTCATGTCCAAACTCACAAGACCTGGACAACATTCATGCTCCATAAGTGGCATGTAACATTTGTGTCACAGAAGTGCCAAACAATTATTTTCTCCAACAAAAGAGAATCTAACCAATGCCCTTTGAATTTGCCTTGCTGAATCTCCCATGATTAACATCCTGGGGCTTACCACTGACTAGAAACTGAACTGGACCAGTTACATAAATACTGTCCCTACAAGGACAGTTCAGATATTCAGAATTCTGACATGAGTGGCTTATCACCTGATTCCCCACAGTCTGTCCACCATCTATAAGACACAAGTTAGGAACATCATAGTATTCTTCATGTGCCTAGATAAGTGCAGCATTAATAACTTTCAAGAAGCTTGATATTTACAAGACAAAGCTGCCCACCTAACTGGTATTCAATGCACCAAATTAAGCATTCATTCCTACCACCACAGATGCACTGTTGCAGCAATGTGTACCATCTGCAAGATTCACTGTAGTAACTCATCAGGCTCTTTTGACAGCATTTTTCAAGCCCACAACATCTACCATCTAGAAGGACAAGACAAATGGTAACATGACTACCTACAAGTTCCTCTACAACCCACAAACCATTCCTATTGGGAATTATGTCACTTTTATTTGACTGTCTCAGATTTAAAATCTTGAAACTCTCTGCCCAACAGCATTGTGGGTACACCTGCACCAGATGAGTGTCATCATCTCAGGAAAGCAATCACCACCAGTGATTAAAGGACAATTAGAGATGGGCAATAAATGCTGGTCTTGCCACTGACACACCACATCCCATGAAAGAATAAAAAAAGTACATATATATGTCTAGTGGCAAAGCAGACTGATTTTTCAACATCCTGACCGACTGAGTAAGAAAGCTGATTTATGTTCCTGAGTACTGACATTGTGAAGTTTCTTATCTTAACCAGGTCAGCAAGGAGGATCACTGTGCTGAGATAAAACATTTCCTCACTCACTCGGAAGGAAATTTGAAAGATTATTGAATCTAGCCTATTCTCATGCATCTCCAAACAGAGTTTTAAAAGACTACAACCAAGTTTTGCCCATTATTGCAGTCAGAAAATATTCAGTAAAATAAAAAACATGTGAAAATATGTACATCAATTTCAAAGTCTCACATGTGGAAGAAGATGTAGTGCCCTTCATGTCCTTGGTATCTGTCAAAACACTTGCCACCAATGAGTAATGTAGTATGCTCACTCTTAAGGCGGTAAATGCAGCAGCCAAGTTGTGCATGACTAAGCCTAATGAAAAGCAATAAGATGATTAACCACCTTTACAGTGATGTTGGTTGAGAAAATAAAGTTTGTCAGGACCCAATGAGATCTCCTCTGCTCATCTTCAAATGTTTCTATGGAGTGTTTACATGCAACTTAATGGGGTCTTGGCCATTTTAGTCATTATAAATTCAGCAATCACCTTCATAATGCAATGAGCACTCGAATTAGCAAAACCTTCTGTTCAAGACAAAGTTGTCAGCAGTTACATGCTAAGTAATACGCTAAGATATAAAAGTATTAAAACAAGTTCATAGTCAAAAATGCAATAAAATGACCACAATTCTGAATCAGTAGATTCTATGAATGCAACTGTTTGGTATTAAGAACCTTCAGTTCATAGAATCAATACAGTGTGGAAACAGGCCATTCAACCCAACACACCCACACCACCCTTCTGAAGAGCATCCCACACACTCCCATGGCTAATCCACACACCCCTGGACACTAAAGGCAATTTAGCATGGCCAACCCATCTAACCGACACATTCTTGGACTATGGGAGGAAACCACACCTCCTGGCAGAAACTCATGCAGACAGAGGGAGGATGTGCAAACTCCATACAGGCAGTCACCCCAGGGGTGGAATCAAACCCACACGCCTGGCACTGTGAGGCAGCAGTGCTAACCACTGAGCCACCGTGCCACTCAAGCCGTTATAGATCAGGAACCAGATTAAAAATTCAATGTTGACTGTTTTGTTTTCATGCAACGTATAGCCAAATGTTATCTTTTATGGTGTGAGCATACTCATGACTTTTTGATAAAAATTTCAGTCCTTCTGAAGTATGTATCAGTCTTCAGTGAATTTAGCTCTATATAGCTCTTGTAGTACAGTGGTAGTCTCCCTGCCTCTAGGCCAGAAGACTTGGGCTTAAATCTTACCTGTAACAGAGGTGTGTTGCATTATATCTGAACAGAATGCCTGTAAAGTTTCTAGGTTTTAAGATATTGCACGAAATAATCTATACCAGTACCAGTTTAAATGCAGTTCATTGCTGGTCCTTTAACTATATATTAAGTAAGTTCTGTTTTGTGTGCACAGAGGGAGCAGGAACATGATTTCCCCTCCATAATGTCATGACAGCTGTGTGAACAGCTAATGACAAACATAGGGAAATATATACTGAGCTTGAAACTTTTTTCTTCTGAAAATTGTACTTTGAGAGGTTGTGTACATCAAGTGGTTTGAAACCGTGCAGTTGTTTGTAGAAACAGTTAACGTCTCCAATGCCTCCCAGTAGAGAAACAAATTGAAAGAAACTTAACCCCTAAGCTTCAACGATGCAAATTCTTTTTGAAAACCATATCAAGTAATATTTATTCTGTTTTATAACACTGGATATTAATGATATAAGACAATGCTGCCAACTGGGAGCACTGCCCAACAGCAGGGTTATACAATCCAGGCACAAACTGGATATTATTGGAGTATTGGGCCACTTATTTCAATGATTGGACAAGCATAAGCCATATTATTAAAAGGTGGCTAGATTATTGATCTACGATAGTGACAGGCAAGTCCCTCCACCAATGATGCAGACACAAAAATTATCTTGGGACCATATTACAGTGATTAATACTCAGGAGTCTATTTGAGACAGTTACCCCATCCAGTCAGATCCTAAATATAATTCTCCTTTATTTTAAGTTATATTTCCTTTCTAGAGGAAAGTGAAAATTGAAGGGCAACCTAATATAATCCATAAAATCACAAGTTGGTTTGAAAGTCCGAAGGTTATTTTCTGCTTAGGGGGGAATCTAAAATTAACAGTGATAAATGTTAATTATTAATAAATCAAATTGGAAATTCATGAGAAAATGGTTAGAATGTGGAACTCATTACCATAAATAGTCGAAGATAATAGCATAGATGCATTCAGGGGAAAGCGAAGCAAGTATATGAGAGGGAAAAAGAAGGCTTGATGACCTGCTTCAATAAAAGTTAATAGGAGGAGGTTAATGCACAGCACAGACCACAGCAAAGGCCAGTTGTGTCAAATGGTCTCTTTCAGTGCTGTCTAAACCAGAACCATAATCACCACCTGGGCATGAAAAGTGAATATAAAGCTATCTCATATCCATTCCTGTGTAAATATTGTTTTTACATATAATACAAATTGCAGAGGGTGTGCAGTACTTTAATCTGGTTTATGATTTATCTGATCTCTGTTGATGCGTGATTTCATTTGTGCAATAATTATCATGATAATACAGTACCCGTCTAAGCAATGGTACTTGGGAAGCAGGACTGTTGGTATGTAAAAACAAGGCTCTTGAACAAAAAAAAGGAAGTATAGAATTTAAAAGATAACTGGCTTCTGTATTTAAAGAACATTTCAAATCAAAGTCTAAACCGAAAATTAAAGTACAGAAAAACCACCAGAGAATGAAGGACGTTGGTAAATAATAGGAAAAAACAACACAATACTTGCAGGTCATATTTTGCTAAACTTACAGAATTGTTCTATTTGTTGAAAAATGTGAACTTGATCCTTACTTGTATGTATTACTGCATGAGCAATAACAAACTGAGATGTCATCTTTGAAAACAAATCAGCAATGCGCCGGCATCTCCACACTCGCAGCAATGCGCCGGCATCTCCACACTCGCAGCAATGCACCGGCATCTCCCATTTCTGAAGAAGGGTCTAGGCCCGAAATGTCAGCCTTCCTGCTCCTCTGATGCTGCTTGGCCTGCTGTGTTCATCCAGCTCTACACCTTGTTATCTCGTATTTGAAATAAATCCTATGACTGTTGCAAGAAACTGCTTAGGTGTATTTAACCATTTAATTAGTATTGGTGCCACTTCAGTATGGCTTCATATGGATTAGGACTGACTTTATGAATGCACTCTCTTCTTGGGGCCTTACCTTTGGGAGCCTCACCTGCCAGGAGAATCTATTGGCAATCATAGAAGGACTTTATGTCTCCTGTCTATTATTGCAATATTATATGTACATTGTAGGTCACCTGTTACATTCCTATGGTGAATAAGGTCTCGACTGGAAGTATGACTATGTTGAGTTTCCAGCAATTCCCATGAACGTTCACAACAGCTAGGTTGCCTTCAGGTTTACTCAATATTTTTGCCTTCAGGTTTACTTAATATTGTCGTAGAATCATAGAATCTGTACAGTGTGGAAACTAACCATTCAGCCCATAGAGTCTACACTGACCCTCCAAAGAGCATTCCACCTAGAAACCATCCCCCTCCACCCTATCTCCGTAACCTTGATGTTCCCATGGCTAATCCACCTAGCCTGCACACCCCTGTACACTATGAGCAATTTAGAATGGCCAGTCCACCTAATCTGCACGTCTTTGAACTGTGGGAGGAAACCGGAGCCCTCAGAGGAAACCCATGCAGGAAGGTTGTGCAAAGTCCACACAGACAGTTGCCCTTGGTCCCTGATGCTGTGAGACAGCAATACTAACCATTGACCCACCATGCCACGCACAGATTTCTGGATTGCAATATCATTTTAGCAGTGGTCTTACAAAATAAATACCTGTAGAATTTTAGTTTGCACTGCAGAAAATCAATCTTTTCTAGTTCTGAATTGCAAGTGTGGAAGTATCATCTTCCAGAAAATTGGAATGGGCAATCCATGAAGCTTATGAATACAAAATGCAGAACATTTACTTTAAAGGGTTTTGAAACTTTCTCCACTATCAATATTTCATTCAGCTTCTTTGTGTTGTCCCTACACAATAAAAAATATTATCATCAAGTACTAGCCATCACTTTCATTAACTGAGAAATTTAACTCTCTTGGTATTTTTAGCTCATTGGCTAATACTTTTACATTAACTTCCTGTCTGAATTATTTTACTCATGTATTTGACATTGTAATAGTAAATGGATTAACAATTTTATTGAAATATCTCATAAATTGGAAGTTATCTTCTTCCCTTCTTCAACAGTCCCTTGGAATCGAGGATCACTAGCCTTCACTCTGGTTTAATGAGTTCAGAGATGGCAGATAACTTTAATGCACAAGCTGCAGACTCTGAATCTTGCAGGACAGGTAGTGATTCGAGGATCTGTAGCTGAGGCATTTGGAGGGGTGTGTGGTCTCCACAATGTCCCAACTTCACCTCTGCAGGCTCCTGACAAAATCTGGTGACGTGTTCAGTGCTTTCCTGAATAAACCTACTCCATTATAGTCAGTCACAATCCAAGTGGGTCTCCACTCCACGGAAATCATTGATTTGTTCAGGGATGTGACATGTAGAAAAACTGAGATCCTTCATGTCAAATTATTATGCAGGAGCGGAACTTTACCCTCTTGTAGAGCGTAGTCTAAGACTCCATGTGAAATAAATGTGCTGTTTTGGAGGAGTCTAATAGTTACTATTTTCCTTTTTAACAAAAAAAAACTTGATCACAAAAATGTCCACTGTATTGGTGTTATAATATGTGCTGAGTTTTGATAGGGAATAGGCAACGTCTAGTCTATATCTCTCAGCATAACTTATACGTCGACCTAGCTAGTATGGGATAGATTCAGAGGAGTATTAACTAAAAACTTTATGTTATTAGATCAAGGTGCAAACTTAACCTAATTACAGAATTGACATGGAATGGGATTAAAATTATTTGAAGTTTACTACAGTTAAATGTTGGGCTATCACTTAATTGTCACAATTTTTTTGCTATTCGTTCTCATTTTCTGAAAGATGAAGCAGTTTTTGTGCTAACTTTCTCACCTTATACATATCTGAAAATATTAACAACTTTATTTACGAAAGAGCTCCCAGCTCCAGAAATGTTACTTATCTGAGTTGTGCTTGCAAAGTTGTTGTGTGAACACAGCAGAGAGTTATTAAAAGAAAGGCCATTATAATTTTGCAATCACATTAGCCAACAAAATTAGTATTTGGCTGTGAAAAGTGCAGCAGTTAGGCAATGAGCAAATTGGTATAATTTACCAGCAAAACTGTAAAAATAACATTGCAAATAATTTGTTTCATTAAAAAAAAGAAAGCCGCTCTAAAGCATTTTTATCAGAAGTTGCCAAAATTCACTGACAGTGGAACAAATGAAACATGTTACAGCTGTGCAATATTCATACTCATACCGAAGCAGTAAGAACTTGAACTAAATGTGTCGATGTTATTTAGCCAATAGTCTACTCCTGCAAAAGTACTGGCTCATGGCACTCCAGAATTCAAGGTCTGGAATTGAAGAGCTGGAAGGTCTGACTCTATAAGATAGAGCAAAGCAAAGGAATGCAAAAAATGTTTTCTTCTGACCTACCGAAGCAGGTTCTGTTGGGATTGTGGCTACTGTGACAGTACTAACACTCACCAGAGCTGAGGGTCCTGACCAAGAATGGCATCGCCCACCCTGCAAGCAACAAGGTATAGTTTATTTTTATAGTTTTACTCTCCTGTGCTCTGACTGTGGAGACCACCACGCGTAGCTTTCTTTTTTTTCACTATAATGTGCAATTCACATTTGTTAATCAAATTCTGCCTGAGGTCATCCACCCAACAGGAAAGGGAATTCAGATGTTTGTATTGAAAAGGGATTGTACTAATAGCCTCCCCCAATCAAACAGCCATTAGGAGTTATTAATTTTGTTCTACACTAATAGTATTTTTTAAAACATTTACCAGCGAATATTCACGGCTACAACCGTGACCAGTTTAATTTCAACACAAAAACGGGAGGAAATTTCTGGCAGGAAAATGCTTTAAGTTGAATATTGTGAAATGTACTCACATAATGTTGTAATACTTTTGCCCCTGTTGTTCTAAATGAATTATTTTCTTATAATTATATTTATATATTATATATATTTAACAGAATAAGACAATTTAATGAGACAATTAACAGAACGCAACAATTATACCGAAAATTTTGCTTTTACAGAAAGGATCAAGTAACTATGTCAAATGACCTGATTTTGTCTTCTTCTTTTATAATTCTTCTCACAACTCTTGTATGTTCTATTACTTAAACTAAACCTTGGAAATAATCCACAGTACATTGATGCACCCACACTTTCCCATATGATGAGTTGCAGATTGTAAATGGGCCTTCATCATTGAAAATACCTTTAAATGCATAAAATAACTTTGAAGAACATTTCATAGATCATGTTAATTTATATAGCAGCACCACCTTGAATTTATGCACATTGGTGTTTGCCTTTAATATAGAAAAAACCTCATATCCTTCACAGAAAGAAAGACATGAATAAGAGTAGGTCATTTAGCCTCTTGAGGCACTTCTTCCACTCAATTCTATTTGTGACTGAAAATCTTTAGCATTTGTTTTGTTTCTGTAATCTATTCATACCCATTGCTAGCAATAATCTATTGATTTTAAATTTGAAATTGTTCATTAAGCTGACATCTATTTTTTGTTGCTTTCAGAGTTCAATATTTCTACTATCTTCGCATGAATAATTTTTACAAATATTTTCATATGGACATGGATCTCCTTTACTAGGCCAACATTTATTGCCCATCCCTAATTACCCTTTAGAAAGTGATGATGAGCTGTCTTCTTGAACTACAATGATCCATGTGGTATGGATATATGGTGCTGTTGGGGTGTGCTGTTCTACTGAATAGCCTGGCTCTGATTTTACGGTTATGTACTATTGCCCTCGACACTGCCACTAACCGAAATGAAGTTGTTTTTTATTCACCAAGCAATTTCCATTTAAAATCCAAATATAGAGTCATAGAGTCATAGAGACGTACAGCATGGAAACAGGCCCTTTTGTCCAACTTGTCCATGCTGACCAAACATCCTAAATTAAACTAGTTCCATTTGCCAGCATTTGGCCCATATCCCTCTAAACCTTTCCTATTCATGTACCCATCCAGATGCTTTTTAAATGTTGTAATTGTACCAGCCTCCCCCACTTCCTCTGGCAGCTTGTTCCATACACACATACCACTCTCTGCATGAAAATGTTACCTTTTTGGTCCCTTTTATATCTTTCCCTTTTCACCTTAAACCTGTGTCCTCTAGGTTTGGACTACCCTACCCTGGGGAAAAGACCTTGGCTGTTCACCTGAACCATGCCCCTCATGGTTTTTAAACTTCTATAAGGTTACCCCTCAACCTTCGACACTCAAAAGAAAACAGCCCCAGCCTATTCAGTCTCTCCCTATAGCTCAAACCCTCCAATTTTGGTAACATCCTTGTAAATCTTTTCTGAACCCTCTCAAGTTTCAACAACATCTTTCCAATAGCAGGGGAACCAGAACTGAAAGCAATATTCCAAAAGTGGCCTAACCAATGTCCTGTGCAGCTGCAACATGACATCCCAACTCCTAAACTCAATACACTGACCAATAACGGCAAGCATACCAAATGCCTTCTTCACTATCCTGTCTACCTGCGACTCCAGTTTCAAGGAACTATGTACCTGCAATCCAAAGTCTCTTTGTTCAGCAACACTCCCCAAGACCTTACCATTAAGTATATACATCCTACCCTGATTTGCCTTTCCAAAATGTAGTATTTACCTAAATTAAACTCCATCTGCTACTTCTTGGCCCATTGGCCCATCTGATCAAGGTCCTTTCAACAAGAAAGAAAATGGTGCATTTCGGCAAGGGAAACAGTCAGACCTGTCAGTTTTGAAAGGGGACACACAGAGAGGGAAAGCAAGGCAGAGAGGTTTAGGGACATACAGAAAAAGAAATTGATGAAGAAATCAACAGGACTGGTGGCACCTGTGGAGATAAAACTGTTAACATTTGAGCCCTGTGAGCCCAAATGACTGGAAATTTTAATTCTGTTTTCCCTCCACAGATGCTGCCAGACCTGTTGAGATTCTTCAGCAATTTCTGTTTTTATTTGTTTCAGATCTCTAACTTCTGCAGTTCTTTGTTTTATATTAGAGAGGTTTAGGAGTGGGTTTACAAACTGGGCTCAAAATCATTTGCTGTTACTGCTTGGGAAATTGAAGGAACAGGCTAAAGTGGAGGAATAAGATTTGGGGTGGAACATGTAGATGAGGATAGAGGAATTATTATAGCTGTAGAGATACTTGGTACAAAAAATATCGATGCTAAATGGTACATTTGTAGATTGATGAGGATTGGAGGGTTGGGCAAACAGGACAGGAATTGAGAAGCACTATCTTGGACAAGGTAGAGCTTTTAAAGAATAGACCTTGAGAAACTGCCACAGAGGGCATTTTAAACTGCTAAACCTTAGCTGTTTTGGAAGTATTACAGAAGTAGAAGTGGGCAATATTGTTCAAAATGAAAGAAAACACTCTTGGTGGTGGCTAGAAAATGGAGTTTGAAGCTCATTGATGGGATGAGAAGGATACAAAGACAATAAACCAAATAATGTGTAAAATGCAAAGGCGGGGAAGGGTATGGGGAAAGCAACTGGAATCAGTGGCAAAACGATGGAACTTTTCAGATGGGTGAATGCACTGGTTTTCCCAACATCAGATGGAGTAAATTTCGGCTCCTGCAACTGACTTCAGACATCTCACAGTGTGTACGGAGTAAATTGGAGGAAGGTGATGTGAAGTAGAACTGGGTTTTATTAACAGCTGGCTGTGTGCCCATGGATGATGTGGTGAAAGGCCAACAAGAAACTGAGGAAAATTAGAAGGCTATGTAATTTCAGGTACTAAGCGGCAAGAGAGTTATAAGAATGAGAAGAATAGACAGCTTCTCAACTTTCGGTTGACCAGGAGATAGGTTTAAGTTAGAGACAAAAAAAAATCACTGAATGTTTAAATTATCTATCTATAAGTTAATAAACTGTTAGAGTGAATGACACTCTTAAAAAATATCCTTTTTGCAATGTCCCTATTACATATCTTAAAAACGGAATTATGGTCTGTTTATCAACATGTTAATAAAAGCAAATAAGATACTCACAATGATAAAGCCCATGTAAATTTCTTGGTTGTAGCTATCTCAGCCAGTCGATATAATTTAGCAAAATGATTCCCCAGCATTGCAAATTTCCATTGTTGTTGATAATGTCAAGGGATGTATCCAATGGAAGGCATAACTTTAACAAAGACAATTTTTCATGAACAGAAATTCACAGCATACCAATACCAGGACATAGTTGATAAAACCCATTGATTAAACCAAACAAAATTGAGAGTTCTAAATAAAAACCGAAAGAACTACAAATGCTGGAAATCAGAAATAAAAACAGAAATTGCTGAAAAGGCTTAGCAGTTCTGGCAGCAACTGTGGAGAGAAAGCATGTTTAACGTTTCAGGTTCAGTGACCCTTCCTCAGAACAGGTTCCTCCACTCTGATTTCTCTCCCCAGATGCTGCCAGTCTCGCTGATCCTTTCCAGCAATTTCCATTTTTGTTTCAGAGTTCTAAAGTAAGATAATTTTGAATTGCACCCAGTAATATTGTTATATCCCTCAACTCCCTATTTTCCAAGTTTCTGTTGTTTTTTTAAATTACATCCAGCTTTAAACTTCCTTAATACCTTGACTTTGACCAAACATTTTGTCAACCTTCCTAGTTTTTCTTTCTTGCCTTGTGCACTTTGTGAAGCACCTTCGTACATTTAATGTTAAAGGCACAACTTCAGTCCAAATTGTTGTCATGGGGAGGGGCCATCAGCTTCAGGGTTATCGGGCTCAATCTTATGATTATTTTTGGCTGTGCCATGTTTATTGAAGTTTATGGAAGGTTTCTATCTGTGGGGCCTAGCAAATGTTCTTGCACTATTGCCCCAAACTTACTTCATTAGGTACCTACCATCCCCTTGGCAACTCTCATGTCATCCATGGTGCTGGTGTGTTCTTTAAGAGGCCATTATGCACCAGGACACATGCTGACAGTCTGGAGCCACCATATGTGGTTCATGATGTTTGCCCTGCATACTTGACTTGGCATACAAGGGGAAATCACTGCCCCACATTGCAGAGAGAGCCCTGGAGATCCCCATGAATGCTGTATGGCTGTGCATGCACTCAACTGCTCTGAGGATATGTGCATGTCAATTCCAGAAGTCACTGCCACACACACTCATCGGAGGTCCACGCAGAAGGAAAGGAAATTCACCTGAACACAGGTACAGGAGGTGTACGCCCATGTTCCCCAGGACTAGCAGTGGATGCTATGACACAAAACCAGGCAGCCTGGCCTGAGCTTGTCACCAAAGTCTGTGTGAAGCATATCTCCTGGAGGAACACCAATATTACAAAGAACAGTACAGCATGAGAACAGGCCCTTCAGCCTACTAAGACTGTGTTGACGCATGATGCCTTTCTAAACTGAAAACCTTGTGCCTTAATGTGGTCTGTATCCCTCTATTCCCTGCTCATTCATGTATCTTCGAAGATGCTTCTTAAACATTGCTATTGTACCTGCTTCCACCACCTCCTCTGGCAATGCATTCCAGACACTTAGCATCCTCTATGTAAAAATTATTACCTCGCATCTCTGTTAAATTTTCTTCATTTTACCTTAAATGTATGTCCCTTAGTAATTGTCATTTCTACCTTGGGAAAAAGACTCTGACAATCCATTCTGTCCAAGCCTCCATATATATTTTTAAACTTCTGTCATGTCACCGCTCATCCTTCAATGCTCAAGTGAAAACAAACCATGTTTGTCCAATCTCACCTCATAGTTAATACCCTCCACACTAGGCCACATCATGGTAAAACTTTTCTGTACCCTTTTTGAAAGTCTCCACATCCTTCTGTGGCAACTAGAATGGTACATAATATTCCAAACATAGCCTAACTAAAGTTCTATACAGCCGCAACATGACTTGTTAATTTCTATACTCTATGCTCTGACCGATGAAGGTAATGACACCATATGCCCTATGGAAAGGAGGTCAATGACTTTCTCCAGTCTGCCAGTCAAGATACCTCAGCACCTTCACCTTACCTGTACTAACAGTGTGCCACCCACTTTTACTTCATTTAATTCACCCCTTTTTATTCAGTCCATGTAAAATTAACTCATAATATGGTGGAAAGAGCCTAGCAGGAGTTTGGGTGCCTGATATTCCACTCCTCACACTCTATGAGGAGAAGGGTCCAAACTCTGACTACCTCAAGTGATTGTCTGACAGTGCCCAAACCCCTGGACTAGTATCAGATGTTGCTCTTGACTTTCTGTCAGGCACATCCTAACTGAAGGTTATCTCCTGAGAGCTGACTGAGCGCTATTCGCCTTTGACTTTGAGACATGGTTACTTGACTGAAGCCAAGCAGTGTTTGCTGTGTCAGCTACTGGCTAATGTAGCTTAGTGATGTGCAGCATCAAGTCCACCACTAGGCTGGTAACTGCTGCCAGCCTGCCTGGTTTGTGTTTGCACTCAAAGGCAAGACATGGCAAGACAAAGCATGGCAAGGCACAGATGCTGTAAACATCTAAGTGGGTGTAAATTGATTGCGATCTAGGAGAGCTAGCAAAGAGCACTGAGATGTAGCCTGGTCCAATCCATCAGCTGGATGCCTACACCTGTGGACAAAGTGTCCTTGCAGCAGCATTGCAATGAGAGATGCCAGTGCACTCCAAAGTGCAGGACTAAAGTTCTGAACTGTTTTACTAGTGGATTAGAGATGTGCCATGATGGTGAGAGGAGGTTGATGTTTGTCACGTGCCAAGGTCAATGCCATAGCCTATAGGTGTGCCCAGAGATTTTGGTACCAGGTTTCCAAGATGGAGGTTTGGAAAATCCAGCAATGAGCTGGAGTCAACAGATACTTGCTCTGACTTCCATCTTAAGAATTTCCGTATCTAGTTCTATCCAGTTGGTGGTAGAACAGGACCCTGTGTATTAGTGAGGCAAGGTTCAGTGTTAATGAGAGTGATGATGAGTAATAATCCCTGTTGTTAGGCATCTTGTTATTGCCTAGGAAGAATCTCGTCTCAATGCCAAAATCTGTTGGTGAATGCGACTTGTTCCTTCAACATTGAGAAATACCTCACCTGACTTTGCAAACCATTCTCTCAGATTTCATTCCATAGTTCAAATTGTTCAGGGCCCTATAAGATTCCAGGTGGACACATCAAAGCTTTCACTATCAATTTCTCTTAGCAATTATACAAATGCTAAAATTTTTTGTTCATTGAAAATGCTCAAAAGTTTACCAAAACATTGTTATCATTGATCATTGTCAAACAATTGATATTGGCATCGGATTTTAAATGCACTTATTAAAAAATAAGATAATAGTCTTTTCCAGATCAAAACCTTGTCACATTAATCAATGCAAGTCATTGAAGTTAAATGACATTTCACTTCACACTGTGCTCTGCCTCACTACTGTTTTGCATGTACTTTATTGACTGTGTTAACTATCTGAGACATGAAAAACAATTCCACTGCCTACCCTACGCTTCTATCCTTTTCAGTTTTCATGTGTACAAACAGTAAAATTCTATCTCTTTGGTCTTCTAAATTCTTTCTACCTCAAAGGAAACATTTCTAACCTCCCTTAGTCCCCCTCAATGGAAGGACTTCTGTTTTCCCTTTCCATCAAACTTGAATTCTGCCTCAGTTGTATCTTAATGCCCAGCCTTGCCACAGGCAGTATAAATGATCCCTGCATTTTAATATTTTATTCATAGAAGGTTAGAAAACAGGCAATGCTTTTGTTTATGTGGCTCCATGAGTCACAAATGATGATTAAGAGTCCAAACTTCAGGATAAAAGGGTGTAAGGTCATTACAGATCATTAAGATGTCTTGCAGCTGAAAAAATAATTTTAAAAGTGAAACAGCTTGCTCTCATCACAGATTACAGTGCCAAAAGCATTGGAGAAAATATGCAAATAGATCAAACTTGCTCTGAATAAGAAAGTGCTCTTACTAGCTTGTACTGTGACTAAAAGCCTAATCTGATGAAGTGACGTTTATCCTTCAAATAAATTACAGTTTATCAAATGCATTTAATGATTATTAACTGATACAGTTCATAAAAATATCCTTCATAATTTTTATCAAAAAAAATAAAGATATCAAAAAGATAGAAGATATACACCCCTTAACTAGACTTTAATATGACCAATTTATACAAAATTTTGTAGTTTGTTAAAGGTTTGACATAACAGCCGATTGACCAGTAAGATAGTCATTTAAAAGGGCTATTGGTAATTGGCAATGATTCTCTGACTCCACATGGGATAGGATTTTGAAATTGAGAGGAAGTGATGGTAAGAACGCTCAAGAGGATGAATTATCGGTCATTGTGAAAAGTTGGACATTGTCAAGAGATCTCAGGTGAAAAAGCTCTGGTACTTTCAAATAGCATCAACGAAATGCCAGACACCAGTGTTTGAGTCAGAGTGCATTTAAAGAATGTGCATCCAATGTTTAGGGCTTGAATGATTGTGCAGGTTTTAATAAGGATGACCACCACTGTCCACATTAACTGAGCCCACATGTTTAAACGGCAGTGCTGGGAAGATTCTAAATTGAAAGATATGCAATAGAATTTGATGACCCTGTGGTGGAGTAGGCAGCAGAAGAATATTATTAATATCAATAATTTTAATGAAAATTTTAAGCAGAATATTCTGTTCATAAAATTGCGTGATTCTTGCCGACACAGATTGAATTCGAGTAGTATTTCCACATTTCTGTTTGAGAATTCAAGTAACTAGAAGAGATCATCCCTCAACAGGTCTGAGAATATTCATTGTTTTAACTATCTTACCTGAGAAGATTGTTTTTTTGTCCATTGAAGATCCTTGGAATCAATTTATTTGATCTGATGAGTGGGAATTTTTGAGGTGAACATTAAGATTTTTACAAAAAGCTTTGATGATTGCACCATTGGAATTTTGCATCAGAATTCGGTCTTGAGTTTCCTGGTGGTGTATTAGGAGGATAATAAAGTAAACACCTGCCAAATTGAGGAAAATGGGAATTGGATTAGGTGGATTATTCTTTCCAGTTTAGGAAGCTGATGCTGATTTCAGTGACTTTAGTGGCATTTTAGGAGCCTTTGTTATGTAGATATTATGCAGTATTACCAAACACAGATAATCAACCAACTTCCTATTAGCTCATTAGGTGTTTGCTAATTACAATAGTAGCAGAGTGCTTCTTCACAAGCTAAAGTAATTTCAACAGAAATTTATGTTCCAAATTTCATGGCAGATATTTTTCTTATGTTTCTTTAAGAGAACATAATCTTTAGACTTGCAACACTATTTTTTCACTTTTTCAAAAGCTAAGAGGATGGTTATGTGCCAGAATGTAGTATGTGAGCAATGATGAAAGGATTAGCTATGAAGAGTAAATAACTCAAGGAATGTTGTTAATACCCTTAAAGACTGGATCTTGTAAGATGTGCAGCAAGTTCTAACAGCATTCTTTTTATTTTTAATCTGGGCACGTTGTTAGGAATCCTTTGTTTCCCACTGGAAAATTTAGACATGCCTTTTGTGCCTCAGATTTCTGTTAGATTTCTATCTTTGGGTTTGGCACATGCTGGAATGAAAAACTAAAAATTAGATTCTCCGTGCTTCTAAGTGAAGCCTAATTATTTTATGTTGATGTAGAGTGAAGACTTATTTTCTATTGTGATAATTGTGGAGCTAGAACACTCTCCTTCTCACTTATATCATACTGTAATCCTTGGTCTCCCTCAAACACCCTTGGTATTCTTTCTCGGGGTCTTCTCTGGATCTTTGCTCCCACATCAAGAACAATGGGCTGAATCATACATTTTTTTACTAAGTCTGAGCTGTGTCGAGTATTTTGGAGAGTGTGTTGCGTGAAGCATTGTGGGTTTTCTTGGCATATGTTAGCAAACTCGCATAACCACTCCCTCAGGACATCTATCACATTTAATTTCTGCCCCACTTACCACGTGCATTCCTGGAACAATTAACCACTCAGTGGTTATCTGTCAGAAAGATTGCCACCCTTTGTACCTGTTTCATCTTTAAAAGCCTGTTGTGTATATGGACAAGCTCTGTTCAGCCCTACATGGAGGCTGACATTTGTCATGGTGAGAAATTGGTACCCCACTTTGTGGGCATTGTCATAGAATCCCTACTGTGCAGATAGAGGCCATTCGACCTATCTACACTGATCCCATTGATTGACTGCCCTACATCTTACTACGGCTAATCCACCTACCCTACACACCCTTGGATGCTATGAGGCAATTTAACACAGCCATTCCACCTTACCTGCACATCTTTGGACTGTGGGAGGAAATTCATGCAGACACAGAGAGAACACGTGAACTCCACACAGACAGTGGCTCGAGGTTAGAATTGAACCTGGGTCCCTGGCGCTGTGAGGCAGCAGTGCTAACCACTGTGCCACCCGTGCCTGGAGACAAGATGGTGGCACTTACCCTGGTGGAGTGGAGTAGGATCTAGTGTTTGTCATGCAGTTTTGGGCATTCTTCTGGATGGCTGAGACTACTTCGTCCTGAGTGGCCACCTCAGACCAGGCTGGCATGGTCTGGTGTCATGTCCTCCATTGCTAATCCTGGATGGAGGAGGAATTTCTGCATCAGCAGCATCCTGTCCAACAGGATCTCCTGGATTCCATGACAATGCCCACAAAGTTGGGCACTAATTTCCCATGCCTGCCAAATTCATGGCAAATGTCAGCCTCCATGTAGGGCTGACAGAGCTTGTCCAGATGCACAACTGGCTTTTAAAGATGAAACAGGTACAAAGGGTGGCAATCTTTCTGACAGATAACCACTGAGTGATTAATTGTTCCGGGAGTCTACATGGTAAATGGGGCAGAAATTAAATGTGACAGATGTTCTGAGGAAGTGGTTATGCGAGTTTGGTAACATATGACAAGAAAGCCCACGAGGCTACATGCAACAAACTCTCCAACATACTCGCAGCTCAGACTTAGCAAAAAAATGTATGATTCAACCCATTGTTCTTGATGTGGCAACAAAAATGTTGAGAAGACCCTGAAAAAGAAAACCAAGGTTGGTTTAGGGAGACCAAGGATTTCTGTGATATAAGTGAGAAGGAGAAGTGTTCCAGCTGCACAATTATCATAATGGAACATAAGTCTATACTCTACATCAAGACAAAATAAGAAGACTTCACTTAGAAGCACAGAGAATCTAAATTCTAGCTTTTCACACCAGCATGTGCCAAACCCAAAGATAAACCCACACCCACAGAAATCTGAGGCACAAAAGGCAAGTCCAACTTTTCCAATGGGAAACAAAAGATTCCTACAAAGTGCCCAGATTAGAAATAACAAAGAATGCTGTTAGAACATGCTGCATGCCTTACAAGATCCAGTCTTACATGTGGAGCACTAAAATATATATTACAAAAGTGAACTGTATTGTTATTCAGAAAATCAATATCAATCCTTTCACCCTCCTGTCTTCAGTGTATGGCAATACATTTGTTGGGAGGTACAGTCTTTTAATACTTCAGATGGTAATTCTGGCTAATCCTAATAAGTTATCTAACAGCGGAGGATCATTACTAACACCATCTTATGCTTGGTATACATATTTGCCATTTGTGTTTACTGGTTACAAGGATCAAGACTGTTTTCCTTTCGCTGTTCCCCACTCCCCAAGAAACCCTGTGGGGTGTAAGGCCAAATGTAGTATTCCCACCCTGGTCTAGCTGAAACGACCTAAACTAGTACACAGCATTCACTGAATTTGTGGCACCTTCTATTGATATTAATGTAATTCTTTCCTGACTGAGGAATTGAAATGGGATCATCTTATTAAAAATTTAGGTGCAATTTCCGTATTCTGAACATGTTGACATAGCAGACATTCTGTACTTGAGTTTAAATTCATATATTTCAGTGATGTGCTGTTTAAACTATTCCTATGAATATATTAAAATGAGTGGAAAGCATCTGACCACATCAGTTGTATTCAATTATAATATACTGATGCTGATTAACTTGGAATCAACAATTAACAATTGTCTGTTTGCAAGTTATGGGCATTTGTAAACCAGCCGAGGGTAATTAATTTCAACTGTTTTACCGAGATAATATACTTTTAAAAAAACTTTAAAGTTCAAGCATTTAGAATGCAAAAGGGTTAATAGGTTTCATGTAACAATGATTCTTATTCAAAAGGACTGCATAGGGCTTTAAGATAGAATGCCTAATTAAAATGCTGCAATATTAAATTAACTGAGTCATTCTAATAACTATATTATGTCCAATAAAAACAGATATTATCACTTACAACATAATTGAGAAGTTCAAAGAATTCTCTAGAACAAAACTTGAGCATTTTATAAAGCTGGCCTCTCACTTGGATGAAATTTATATCTTCTAACACGTATATACTATCTGTTGGTTTACACAAAGCTTTCATAATGACAAACTAGTTCTGGTATAGGCTGGATGGTTTTAAAATTACTGTAAATAATGCAATTTGAATTATGACCCTGCTGCTTAAGCTAAGCATTATATGTAATGTCAGTTATTTCATGCGATAATCAAATAATGGTTGAAGCATTTCTGTGAATGACAAGACTGATATTAAAGTATTTGCACATTTAGTACCTCATTCTTGTGTAGTAAGCAGTTTTTAAGATTTACTTCAACCATGGTAGTGCTTGCCATTGCGATGTCAACAGTGATGATGCTTTAAAGTTTTAAGAAATTATTGCTTAGAGTACAGTTAGCTTGCTGTTATGCTGTAGTTTCGATTCACTAAATGCTACTACTTATATATATGTATACATTACTAACTTTATTGAACATTTATTCAAATACGTCTGACTTTGTACGTAAAAATTGTCAGGGAAATTTGTCACGTAAAAAGTGAATAGCCAGTGTAATGCAGTGCAGGTAATTTTGTTGGTTGCGTTAAGAGTATTCAACACTATCGCATTGTAACAGATAAGACAAATATGTGAAAACAAAGATGTACACAATTTTATTTTAGTTTGGGCCAGCTGAATTTTTGCTATATTGTGCATGTAACTTTACCTTTTTTTTTATTTATTAAAGGCTTTAATACTGCTTCAAATTGAAATGTAGATGTTATACTTTTATATTTGGGAGCGATCAACTTTACTTTGAACCTAATCTATCATACTGGTCAAGAAAATAACTCCCAAAGACCTACTTTAGGTTACTAATAAGTCAGCTGACGGAAACAGGCCTTCCAAATCGGTAAACATCTACATGTACGGACAACATATGTAGTGCCTGCAGTGTATCAAAGCATTCACAGAAGCTTAAAGCCATTGGTGCAACGTTCTTCCTTTTGACTGCATGCAGTATAACTGTGGTGATTAAATGTCAGCATTTAATGTTCACACACCAAAAGCTATATTGACATAGCAACTTGCCATTCCATACTTTTCAATGTCATGACAACACAATAAATAATTACCTTCCATGCCAACATTTTTCTGGTAACTCTTTAATTTGCAAAGTAGAAGCTCTATATCGATTTAATAGATGAAATGTCTTGTTTAATTTGATTTGATTTGGTGCTGGTTATACAAATTATTTTAATCAAATTAGATTTTAGTCCCATACGTACAGAACGTAACATCGAGAAGTAATCCTAATCAAGTTATAATGTTGAATTTTATTAGCAATTTGTACTTAAAGTTCCAGACAATACCTACAGCTAAGAAACACTAATTTCTGCCTCCACCTAAATGTATGGAATCAATAGATCATTTGTCGCTGCTATAATGTTCTACCTAAACAAAAAGTTTGGTAAGGAAAATAAGGGTTTGCAAATAATGATCTAGGATGTAATATCGTGACAGTTTGGAGATAAAGTAATCAGCACCATGATGCATAAAGAATTTTAAACTTCGGGAAGACTACTCACTACATAACAATGAGGTATTAAACACAAAAACAGTTGAATACAAATATTGTAGTTTGTGAAACATATTCCAAACATCAGTTGATTATAACATGTAAGAAATGATACCATTCTAATACATAAATTGGATAATTATCATTCGAGGTGCAGTGTTTACCCTAATTTTAAATAATCTAGAACATTCCCTAAAAGCATACTTAGCAGAATGAAAAAGTGCGGATTGCATTGGTTTTGAGGAAAGCTTGTAGGAAAGCAATACCAAATCATAATTTACTTGAGAAGGTGCTGAATATTTTTTCAAATATCTTTCAATGTGCTGAATTTCAATAAGCTTATACTTTCTCAAAAAAATTTTTAAAAAGTAAGTAGGATTTTAAGCAATTTCTCAGCAATATTTAATGACAAGACAGTAAAGACCAGAATTAGCCCCAAAGACTTTGAAAACTGCTTGAATATTGTAAAATATAACTAACAAAATACATCTTTTCAGGGAAAGAAATGTGCCATCTCAACCTGGTTTGGCTTACACATAACCGCAGTCCCTGGCTAAATGATTGGCTCTTAATTCCATAAATGCTGGCCCAGTAAGCTATTTAGTTGTATGATCATTAGTCAAAAAACACCTATCTCTTTCTGTGGATAACAATGAATATTACATGGAGTCTTGCCAATACGCTAACAAAAGTATTGGTTTACATTTTTCTCATGAGATGAGGGTGTCACTGGCTATGCTAACATTTATTATGCATTCCTAAATGCACACAGGTCACTTAAGAGTTAACCACATTGCTGTAGATCTGGAGTCACAGGTAGGCCTGAAGCCATAGGTAGGCTAGACCAGTTAAGAATCACAGATTTCCTTCCCTAAAGACCATTAGTGACACAGATGTGTTTTACAATAATGGTTTCATAGTTGCCATTAGGCTAGCTCTTAATTCCAGATTTTTAAAAAAATTCAAGTCTTATCAACTTTCATGGTGAGATTTGGTTCCATATTCCAGAGCTATAGCCTGAGCTTTTGGATTACTAGCCTAATAGCATTATCAATAGTCCACTGTCTCCCCTTAAGCTCTTTTTTTTTTAACAAAGTGCTCTATTGCAAAAGGGTTTATCTTAATTCTAAGAAAAAACTGAAATAACAGATGCTCATTTTCTCTCTTCTTCAACTATGTCTTTGATCTCTGTAAATGAAGTTTTCCTGACATCTTTATCACGACTAGCTGGGGACATTTACTGAAATCTATGCAGATCATACAGATGTTTAAAGCATTCTTAATTTTAGATATGGAATTTTACAAATAACTCATATTCAGTCATTAACAGAGTTTAATATATGCTCAAGTAGCTGTGGATAACCCTATTCAGTCCTACCCTATAAGCCTGTACTGTACTATTAGTAAGACAATAATCCAAGACAATTGACCACAGCAGTATGAGATAAACTGTGGCTATGTGATGATTTGATCAATGGTTACAACAAATAATTTTGTCTTTAGTTGTTATTTATTCACGTGCATCTATAATGGACCCTCTGAATTAGCATCTTTGCTTGGGTGCACATGACTTAAACAAAGAGGACTTTTGTTTCTTTATCAAACAATAAAAGCAACAAAAAACAATCAAATGACAAGTCACATGGCCACAAGCCTTTCTTCCCTATTTGGGACTGGATGAGAGGCTGTAGGCCCACATGCACTGGAAGTCATACTGGTAGTATCTTTACTGTGATTTGATGCATTAATAAACTGCCTCAGAGAACATTAATTGTAGGTTTTCACCCACATTTCACTGTGAAGGAAGCTCCTCATTTTGGCTGGAACACAGGTCTAGCTGGGAACACATTGACATGTGCAATGAAGAAAATATTTGCCTTCAGAGATGTTGGAAGCTTGAATGTTCATCAGCTGCTCTAATGTCCGGTGTCGGGAATGATTCTTAGGACAATATATAAATGTTCTTGGTGAATGGTTGGAATAATTATGCGAATAAATGGCTTATGCCACCTCTGAAAGCATTCCAATTCAACCAGGCAGCCCTGGGCTGAAGTTATGTATAACAGACTATGCTAGGGATTTCACATCCCTTCCTTGCAGAATCTCAGCGTCTAAGCCATTTGTTCACAATATTCAAGCAGCTTTCAAAATCCTTGATTCTGAATCTGGTCTTCACTGTCCGGTAATTAAACATTACCAAGACAGAGCAGGCAAATAAAATCTTGTTAGCTTATCCATCCTAATTATCTTCAAAATGTTTTTTTAATTCTCTCCTACATGCACCTGGGAAATAAGACTCATTGAGTAATTTCACTGATGTTTGAGTGGTATCTTGCAGCTAATTTGTTTATTTTTTTTACCCTCTACCCATTTTTCATGCAGAGGGTGATGCGTGAATGGAATGAAATGCCAGAGGAGGTAGTGGAGGCTAGTACAATTACAACAAGTAGAAGGCACTTGGATAGGTATATGAATAGGAAGGGTTTAGAGGGACCAAATGCTGGCAACTAGATTAATTTAAGATATCTGGTCGGCATGGATGAGTTGGACCAAAGGGTCTGTTTCCGTGTTATACAGCTCTATGACTCAATGCCAATGGTTGATTTGGATTCAGATAAGAAACTTTCCATAGAACATCTATGAATTAGAAGTAAAAACCAAAAGAACTGCAGATGCTGTAAATCAGGAACAAAAACAAAGTTGCTGAGGAAGCTCAGCAGGTGTGGCAGCATCTGTGAAGGAGAAAACAGAGTTAACGTTTCGGGTCCGGTGACCCTTCCTCAGTTCTGACCTGAAACGTTAACTCTGTTTTCTCCTTCACCAATGAATTAAAAGTATTGTGTCTATTTTTTACAGACTATATAAGGATGAAAGGATTTTCTCTAGTTGTTGGAAGATGTCTGGTGATGGTAAACACCAGTGAAACCAGCAATCTTCACACAAAGGCAAGCTAAACAGTCTAATCACTCAGGTTGGCATGATGTTTTTCAAGCAGTCACTTTTCTTCTCTTGGCAAGACTAACTGCTAAAAACAACTATCACTATAGAGGTTGTGCAGATCTACAACTCTATGGTCCTTTAAAGCCTCAGCTAGGTACCTTCATCAGTAGCATGAATGATTAGTGTTGCCCAACTATTTGAATATTGATAGTAAGGGAAGGGAAGAATAGATGGAAGTAAGGCTGATTGAGGGAGAGATACAGGTTGTCAGAATTACTCGCCTCGTTCTCAATTTTCCAGTCCCAGGATTTGTTGCTTTCCTCTTCACTAGTCAGGCTTTGCTTTTATGTAACTTACCTCTCCTGGGGATGGTTAGACGTTTATCTTAATGAGACGTGACTGATTCTAGCCATGTGTTGAAATGGCATTTAGTCAGATAGGAGGACTCAACAAAAACATTTCTCTGATCATTTTCCAGTTGCCTCCTATTCATTCAGGTGAACCTCAGGAAACCCCCTCACCAACCCCCTCTCCACACTTCTACTGACAGAGTTTGACCATAAGAAATGGAAAAGTGCTTCTGGGTGGTCATTTGAATATTTTAAGGTGAATATTTAAATGTAGCAATTACTCAATGGTTGTACAAAGTACATCAAGGATTACTTTACCATTTATTTATATTATTTAGGATTTACAGCTGCTAGTGACCCATTACATCTGGAATCCTAGGCAAAATAGATTAAGCAGTGATTATGGCTACAGGGCAGGTGGTGGAAGAAGAGAAGAGTTCATTTTATACACATGCATGAGAGATGATAATTATTACTGGTTCTGCTGAGAGCAAGAAGGAGAAAATAAATGAAAACAACAGTTTCATTTTGTATTTTTTCCAGAAAGCATTTTTATAATTCAGATTATAAATGTAAACAGTCAAAGTGGCTGGATACAACCTTGCAGAAAATATAAACCTAGTAACCAGAGGTTTTTTTTTGTCTATACTGACACCTGCGAAGTGTTAATCACAAGCGGTGTAAACATTTCAAGTCTGAACATTTGACAGACTTCACTTTTTAACAGGATCCATACATCTTTCTGGATGACCCCGGAATGAATGCATCAAATTGTAAATCTGAAGGCACAGATGTTTGGTGTAGACAGATGTGGGCGTTTCAAAGCAAGTAGTCAATCTAAAGTCCCTGGCAATACGAGAAATGCAGCTTTCTCTGTTTAATAGCAAGATGCCTATGAACGACTTCCTTTAAGTACATTTAACTTCACATTCCTTTTTTGGGAAGAAGTGCACATAATGGAAATTCCTCTTGACTGTAATTTTAATGGTTTCCCTCTGCACCAGAGGAAAAGCTCCTACCTGCTCAAGAGGAACAGACTGCAATTACGAGCCTTACAACACTGTTTTGAAAGAGAGTAATTGGTGTTCCTGGAACATCTTTAAAAACAAACATAAAACCACTGACCTGAAACTCCATAAAGAATAAAGTGTGAGAGAACATTTCTGGTGTTGTAAAAACCTGCTAAAATTTTCAGCAATTACAGGATGCCTAAGGTACTAGAAGTGATTATTTAAACCTTCGCAGCACAAGAGTAAGAGATTCATTTCCTTGTTTTGAAGGTGCAAACAGAAAGCAAATCACACATTCACAATGGAACTCTTTCAATGTGATATAAAACTGGGATCACGAGACTCGTTGCAATAGTATGAATGTATTGAGATATTACTTGTTCTATACTTCCTTACGCAGGATTTTCTTCACAGAATAATACACTGAAATTTGTTTGGAGGAGGAGGAAAAAATGTTCGGACTTCCACAAATGTAGCTGTGCACCATACTGGACTTATCTATTATAGCACTAAGCAGATCAGCAGGAGAAACGTTAATAGATTATAATTACTGTCATTTTTCTCAGTGTAGAGCTTTCAATAATTTGACCCTATGTGTGGGAGGGCAGTGTTATACAAACACTGCTATCCTTATCACAACAGTGACAGGAAAACCTGAATTTCTTTAACTTATCATATGGATATGGTGCGCATTTATACTGTCACTGGTGCAGATTAATATTTCCTTTTATAAAACAAACTAACAAGGCTCCTCATTACTATTGCACACATGAAAAAGAAATGTATTGTTTACATCTAATATTATGAAAGGGGATGATCTTATCTAAAGTAATTTGAAAAATATCACTAAGGGTTTTGAGTTGTTAAATAAAGCAAAGAAGAGTTTAAGTTTTCATGTTTATTTTAACTTATTAAGTGATACATTACATCCATTGTATAACATCCATGATGTTATTTTTATAAAGGTGTTGTTTGTATTTTATGTTTCATTTGGTAACTCTCAGTGATGAGGTGAGATCAAAAGAATTGTTGAATTCCATGTAACAAATTCAATTAACAACATCTCATTGAAAGTCAATAATCACAGAGTATATTGTATAAACATGATAACATGGTAAATCTGATGTCTTTTCTCTGCTCCTTCTAACGTAGAAACTAGGTGTTTTAGCCCTTTGAGCTTGTTCCACCAATCAATGTGACCATAGCCAATCCTCTAACTCAATGCCGATCCTCTATCTCAATGCCATATTGCCGCATTCTTGGCGTAACCCTTGATACCTTTAATATCTAAAAATATAATAAATTATCAATCTCTTGTATTGCTTATTAACTAATTTAAAAACTAAAAGCAAATTGTAAGATGAAAATGGCTCCATTTTAAGTTTAGCATGATATTGTTTGAAATACATACAGAAAAATTTACATCTACCTCCACTGAGGGAAAGATGAAAATAGAATCCTCTTCCACCTTCCATTTTGGGTTAATTTTGACAGGTGTGCAAAGATTAATGATTTGAATGTACTTTTGTGTATACCACATCCATTTTCGATCAACATGTGGAATCTTATAGGGACCTGAATTATGTGAGCTATGACATAAAATGTGGCAGAAATGCACACAAAGTTTGGGAAGGACTATCTCAGAGTCGGGAACAACTTGCTGCTTTTTTTCTTTAAGTTCCAGGTGTCAATGTGTGACAATACTATGGCTTTAAGAGGTGTATTTTGTACCTTTTTTTAATGAAGAGAGGTTGAAAAAGAAATGCCAAGCAATCTGCTCCAAAGCCAACAATGTAAACAGCTTGTCAGGCTTTAGGTTCTTTATTAATTTGGAACAATAGAAGACGCCTGAATGGCTGGGGTCAATCTCGCACAGAACCAGGATTTTTAGCTTTAATTTCTCAGTAGCAGTTGCTGGGGTCTTGAAGCGAAATGTGTAAGCTCTTACTCCTCTCACTCTTACAGCTAAAAGCTGGGCTCTCTTCCAGCTTTTAGAATTGCATGTGGGACAATCTGTTTACTGAATTTGTTTTTGCCAAGGGTGTGTTTATGGGATGTTAATATATTAGAACAGTTAATTAGTAGTAGTCAATATATCTATTATTTGATTAAGCATTTCAACAGAGTTACAGTTAAGTCAATTATTTTATTTTACTTTTATTTGTCTGTATTTTAACTATGGTGGATGAATAAAGAGTCTTTTGTTTCAAGTCTGGTAGTTTGACCAACCGAATTCTATCTGGAACACAAAGTCTTACACTTACCTTTAAAATAAGAAAAAGTTAGGGTTCAGACTATGTTCTTAATATATTTTGAGGGGATTTGGTCTGGTCCCTAACAAATGCAAGATTCTCTCTTGAGAACAGCGGTTTGTCTATTGAGTATTATTGCTTGTAAATTATCTTCATAACTGCACATCGTTCCTTATTTACATGCGGTTTTGAACTTATCACCCATTGTGAGCAAATTAAACACTGAGAATTCTTGACATGGAATTTAAACTGGGAATTTCTGGATTTTAGCTCACTGCTGGCTGCAAAGAGTGTCTATTTTGTTCGCCATTCAGTGGCGTTTAAGGGGAAAATCATGGGCACCAACTGCATTGGCACCCGTGATTTGGAAAACTCTCAGGATCTTCATGGCACCTCTCCAATACACTTGCAGGATGCTTAGGAAGTAAGGATGTTTATTACACTGCATACCAGCAACTAGCATTGAAAGGCTGCAACAGGGAAACTTTGCACACAGGGACAAGAACCCAGCTCACGGTTGGGACTAGTCTGCATCTCAGGGCTGTTCGTTTCTCCCTGAGCTGTTGCTCACTTAGTACATACCTTCTTGCTTGTAGCATCTGTGTAATTTTAGGCCATGCCATGCTTGTTAGCAAGATGGCACTTCAACCAGGGCCTAAAGATAATTAGTACTGCCATATTGATGAGCTCTTTTGTGCAGACACATAATCTAACACCTATAACATGTGCCAACTGCTCACCCAGTGCATCTGCAGTCCTTGCTGTCTCCAAGTGACTGGAGTCAGTGTCTGTTAGGTGGGTGAAAGTGCGGGATCCATGTTTGCATCTACCACTCTATCTCAGCTGATGAATCAGTGCTCCTCCATGTTGAACACAATCTGGAGGAAACACTAAGGTGTGACAAGGACACACAATGTACTCTGGATGGGAGATTTCAATGTACATCACCAGGACTGGGACTTCTTTCTTGGTAAAGAATTAGGCAAAGTATGTACTTAAATCCTTAAAAAATATCTGCTTCTTCTGTGCATGAATCATTTTTTAGGCCCTTAATCAACCCAATGACCTTTTTGTAGCCACATCTTTACTATTTATATGCATATCGATGACTTCTGAATTCTTTTGTGTTAGCTGCTAGTCTCTTTCTATACTCTCTGTTTGCTCCTCTTAATTGTTTCTTGTAGTTCCCATCTGAACATTTTATACTGAGCCTAGTTACTAATTTTCAACCTGACAACTGAAAATGCACTCTTTCTTTATATTTCATCTTACTCTTTATCTCTTTCAGCATTGAGCGAGTGTATATGTGATTATCCTTTCCTTTTGTGTTTGAATATGTTTTATCTGCAACCGAACACGTTTCTCTTTAAGGGCATTGCTCTGTTGTGGTTTTGCCCTGTCATTGTTTGAATCCAGTTTATCTTGGATAGATCCATACTCATTCCATGGAAGGCCCCCCCACCTGCACCATTAACTATTTGTATGGTGGATTGGTGCTTGTCCATTTTCACAGTCAACTTAGACCTTGCGATATTACGAACTGTTTCTATTTTGGCACTTGATCCACTTGGCCCACCTCACTCCACAAAATTGTCAATAGCTCCTTCCTCGTCAGCAAAGTTGCATCCTTGAGGGAGACACAGCTGAGCTGTCTCCCTCCAGATGGCATTTGCTGTTTTGCAACCTTATTCTGCAATAGGAAGAGAACTGTTTCGCTGTGAATCATGTAATCTGTTTAGCTGAAGTGATGATTGAATAGTCGTTGGTGAGTAAGCCGAGGTGAGGGAGTGACGCCCGCATCTTTACTGTTTGAGGATGTGGTCAAGCATGTAAATGTTACGTCCGAATCTCAATGATAAAGGCTTTTGGTATGTCAGCAGTGTCTGAGTCTAACAGTACAGACAATAGGATATGACTTTCAATGACACATTCACCAACCCTAACAGTTACTTGTGATCATTGAACTAATTGTGACAATGTGTCAAGGTTTTGGCAAGTAACATTGAACTCCATGGCTATCTTCACAGACTGCCTTCTCAGACTGGACCTAGAGGATCTCCTGGTCCCTTAAAAATACAGGATATCTCTCCTCCTTTCTATCACCTCTACCCAAACCCTTTTCATATTGAGGGAATATTCAGTGTTTACCAGGTCAGATTCACTTCCTTCTTTAATCTTCCAGCCACAATGTCCCTTTTCATTAAGAGGTGCAACTAGTTTTAAGTTACACTGGTCACTTATGGTACTGCTACCAACTCACCTCACTCGCATGTCTGCTCTCATTCAGGCAACTAGCCAGTCAACAGTGAGATTGGTCGTGGCTGAGTACTGAAATCAACGAAGCAAGCAGATAGCACTAAATTGAAACGTTAGATTATTGCAAAAATCAGACATGAGCTAATTGCATATCTCATTCCCTGTGACCTTTTCATGCATTATAGCACTTAGTCCCACAATATATGTTAAAAATGAATGGATAGAAGTGATACTGAAGAAACACGCACAAAAGAATTACAACTTTAAAAAGAAGATAAAAGGACATACTGGAACAAGAATAGTCAGTGTTTATGTAAATCAGGGCTAACTCTTTGTAACTAATAAAGCACTAAATTGTTTTCATTTGCAGATTGCTTTGGAGATTTTCTTGTGAATGTTGATTAGAATCAACAGGATTCTTGTTATTTTATTCTAATATTTACAATTACTAAACAGTTAATTCAATACCTTCTCATTAAGTTGCACTTGAACAGAATACAGTGTTGAATGGAGGAATTATTCCCATTAGCCCCTTATGCAAAAACTTCAGGAAAAACCTGCCTTTCTCTTAAATCTTGCCTGGAACATGGTGCATTTTGCTGTATTTGTCACTTGAATTAATAATAAAAGGACTTTTGAGGAACTTTTAAGATTACTCTCTGAACAATAACCATGTCTCTGGGCTCAAGAAGATTAAAATTCAAAACTGCAAATAATTATGAATGATTGCTATTTGTTCTCCCCTGTAGTAGGGGAAACAACAGTGCTTTTTTGCTCCAAACTTTTCTTCAATTCTAAAACATAACTCGACCATTTTAAATGACCCAAGGGAACAGACACCAGAGATAGAATGAATGAGTACTATTTGTATGACCAATTTACTAATTTGAGCAAAACGGTATATACTTTTAGGTGGAAATAAGCAATTCTAAAATCCCGAGTATAGATGATATATTAATCCAAAGCAATTGCATAAAATGAGAACTTAGAGTGAAGATAACGTTATTTGTATACATGTGTTCAGAAACACATTTCTCTCCTGCTACATTCATTTCAGAATAATTTTATAACTTTTTGCTGTTTTTATTTGGGAGTTTTGAAAGCGGTTTTGTCGTAAAGGTAACAATTAAGGGGTTGAATGTGAGGAAGTCAGTCATACAACAGTTGTAAAACTCAACTAATTTTGATATTCTTCGACGAATAAAATCTAAACTTTATATCCTTCAGAAGTGTCTATCTTAAAACACCTTCAAGTAAATTAAACTGGATCACTGAACTTGAGTATGCTCAAAAATCTAACTATTTGGTGGATTAAAATGAAATTATTTTGGTTTTAAGTTCATTATCATTTTTATTTTAATTAAAAAGAAGGAAAATAGAATCAAATATAAATCCTTCCACTAAATTTAATGGAGAAATGAAATTCACACCAATGATAAATTTGATGTTTGTGATTTCATTTTCTATTTCTGATAACATTTTTAGGCTGTTTACTTACAATACTTTTTTTATTGTTATCATTTGAGAGGGAGAAATGCTGTAAAGTAGAATGACATCAAATGCAAAGGAAGTAGCAGCATGGTAATCAGATTCTGTATGTATTTTCATCATGCAAGTTTTTTCTAGATCATTGTAATAAATTGAATGTAAATGCAAAGTAAATAATACTATTGTGCTGTTTTCCTTTCAGCAGCTTGTTTATTATTGGGGAATTCTTTCTTATTAACTTCATTAGGGCAAACTGTGTGTCAATAATTCTGAGATAATGCAAATATTATGCTCTTCCTTAGAAAATACCAACACTTAAGTCCCTGTTTGTGCTAGTAATAGCATAGGAATATTGATTAACCAATTTCACATACAAATGTACAATGCACTCAAAGGCACATTCATCCACTTGCAGGCCACATAGGAGGCACAGACTTGATATTGCAGAACAAGGTCAGAAATTACACGATACCACGTTATAGTCCAACAGGTTTATTTGAAAATGCAAGCTTTTGGAGCCTCAGATGTTAGCACCTGAAGAAGGAGCGAGGCTCCAAAAGCTTGCGTTTTCAAATAAGCCTGTTGGACTATAACATGGTGTCGTGTGACTTCTGACCTTGTCCACCCCAGTCCAACAACATCACCTCCACATCAATGATATTGCAGGGCACCAGCAACTAGCATTGAAAGGTTGTAGCAGGGACACTTTGTGCACAGGGACAGGCGCACTGTTCAGGGAATTTTTTGTGCACTTGCAGGACATGGACATTACTGGCTGGCTAGCATTTATTGCCCATTCCTGGTTGCCCTTGAGAAGGTGGTGGTAAGCTGCCTTCTGGAAATGTTGCAGCCAACATGCTGTAGGTAGACCTGGACTGCACTTGTGGGGGGAATTCCAGGATTTTGATCCAGTGACAGTGAAGGAACAGTGATATATTTCCAAGACAGAATGGTGAGAGGCTTGAAGAGGAGCTTCCCATGTATCTGCTGCCATTGTCCTTCAAGATCGAAGTGGCTGTGGACTTGGAAGGTGCTGTCTAAGGATCTGTAATGTGTCTTGTAGCTAGTACACATAGCTGCTACTGAGAATTGGTGGTGGAGGAAATGGGTGTTTGCGGATGTGATGTCAATCAAGCAGGCTGAGGTTATTCTACTCCACTTGGAATTTATACTGTTTGGTCCATTATGGTGAGTGGTGTCATTTCAGGTTTTGATCTGTATGGGTTTGTATATGGAGTCCAACTCTATGTGTTTGTTGATTGCATTACAGGTGGAGAACGATGTGTCTAGGAATTCCCATGCATGTCTATATTTGGCTTTGGCTACTATGGTTACCTTGTCCTAGTTAAACTGATGGCCTTCATTGCCTGAGTGTACTGATATTAAGGAGAGTTCATCGTGCTGTTTTGCTGCTAGTTGATGCTGTTAGTAGAATAACACCACTTCATCAGAGGGTCCACTGATGATGTCACCTAGCATGGTGACGAAACATCTGAACGAGAACAAGCCAGCTCAGCGAGCAAGTCAACAACCTCACCCCAGTCCCGAGCTACAGATCTTTGCCAAAACTTTGAATCAAACAGGCTGTTTTGTCCTGGGTGGTGTCAAGCTTCTTGTTTTTTCATGGAGCTGCATCCATCCAGGCAAGTGGGGGATTTTCCATCACACTCCTGACGTTGCCTTGTAGATTGTGAAAAGGCTGTGGGGGAGTCAGGAAGTGAGTCACTTGCTGCATTATTCCTGGATTCTGACAGTGGTCAGGAGTCTGGACAGCCATGTCTAGGGGAAGCTTGTTGAAGTTGGTCAGAGGTCTGGGACAATTACAGTCCTATGTGTCCAGCCATCAATCATGAAGGAGTGTGCAAGAGAGCCTGTCTGGACCATGAGAGCATCACTGTCTAAAGGGGTGGGGGAGTCAAGGCTTGGTGTGGGTGGGAAAGCAGACGCAGTCATGGAGATGGGAACATGGACAGTGACTGGGAAACACGAGGTGCATGGAGGGGATGCAGACAGCGTTGAAAGGCATGGTACATTAGGAGATGGGTGTAGTTGGCAATGACCGCCACAGAAGGTGTGTTTAGGAGTATTATGCATTGTAATAGTACAATATCGGGCATTCAGGGAGTGGGCATTACAGTTGGGGGCAAAGTTTAATGTAGTGGTCTCCTCATCAAGGTGGAAATGGGCCTAGATTGAGGTAAAAGTGGAAAATGGTGTGTGTATGTGAGTGTGTGTGTATATGTGTATGTGTGTGTGTGTGTGTGTGTGTGTCCAGATAGCTGGTGACAAAATGGATCTCAGTGCTGATGGTGCCCACTGTGAACTGCATTCCCTGCTATCATTTCCCATTCCGTGGACACTGGGTACAAAAGGCAACTGGAAAAGTGACTCGCTCTGTACTTTGATGGGTAAAAGCATGCGATCCACATTGTGTGGATGTTCAGACATTGGAGGGTGAGTACATGAACATTTGCAAACACTTCTCTGCACATATGCAATGCAGGCACGTAGCCACCAATGCCCACATCCTATGAATTAATAAAAATGTTTTAAAATGGCTTTGCAGATGGGTGCAAAAGTGAATTTGTTGTGAAAATTCAGCCTTATTTTGTTGAGTGTCAGAGCTTGATCAAGGAACTGTATGGCCCACTCTTGCTATTGTGCAAGGGTTAAAAGGTCTAGGTTGTTACTATTAATATGTTTGCACTTATATGTAAATTGTTATATTAAGTTGTTGCATTTTGTCATTCATTTCGTCCTCATTTGCAGGATCTCAAATTTGAACCAGCTTCCTTGCAAAATATTTGATTAAGCAAGAGGGGCAAAAACAAAAACAAACAAAACTGTCTGTGTTGGAGAGAAAGTAGGAACTGCAGATGCTGGAGCATCTGAGATAACAAGGTATAG
>NC_063346.1:15319968-15334253 GCF_021869965.1 Rhincodon typus
GATGCTGCTTGGCCTGCTGTGTTCATCCAGCTCTACACCTTGTTATCTTAAAGCTGTCTGTGTTACATCAATTAACTGAAGGAGCTGAAATAAAATATTATCTGTGGAAAATATTTTTAACTGCTTCACTAGATTGTCTTTGAAGGGAAGGAAGAGATTTCACTCATGTTAAATAAGTAAACATGGGCCACAATGCATTAGAATGTCCACAATCTGTGGAAGGACCCAATGTTGAAATGACTACTTCCTGATCCACGTTGTCATACATTTTAATACAACTTCCTGTCCATTAGATTGCTATGCTTAGAGGTTTTCCTGAAAACAGATGAGACAATTACTTGCAGTTGTTTGCCCATCCAAAGATTCAGTTTCATCATTGCAGATGTTCAAATTATATCCTGAACTGCTTTGCTGAACTATAAAATGCTACATATTTATTACTTTACGGTAATTTCAATTGGACAGATGATGGTTTTGGCTAGCTACAGTAATGCTATTTAACATAATTAGTATGAATAGCTGGTACCTTCCATTCATTAAAAATGTAATGGCAGGGGCAAATCCATGACTTTTTTTCAGTCAAAGTAGCTGTAAGTGGGAATTGGAAACAGCACCATATTCTCTTCAGTGCACCTGGGGCCTGGGTCTCCTTAACCAATCAGACAAAAAAATTATGGAATGAACAGTACAGTCTGAAACGAAAACAGAATTAATTGAAACAACTCAGTAGGTCTGGGTGTGGACAGAAAACAATTAATGTTTCAATTTTGAAGAAGGGCCACTGGGCCCAAACATTAACTGCTTTCTCTCCACAGATGCTGCCGGACCTGCTGAGTTTTTCCAGCAATTACTGTTTTTGTTTCTGATTTCCAGCATCCATAGTTCTTTTGTTTTATTTGTTTGAGTACACAGTCTGAACCTGGAAGGCAGTGTGGACTGATAAAATAATGAGATTGAAATGGATAAGCCCTAATGTACTGTGGGGTGTTAGGTTCATATTTACACCATTTGATACATTTAAATGGGGAGTCAGACGGTGGGATATTGCTTTCTTTCAGCTTGTGTAGATTAAACAACTTCCACATTTTCATGTTTAACTATACATTTTTACTCACCAGGAGTTAATGCCCAAAGTGTGCATAGATGATGGTGAGGGTCGTCAGTTTCCTGGTTATGTTCACAGTAAATTCTGGATCATTAAGTATATTCAATCATATAAAGAAGGCATTACTTTGAATTATTATAAAACACCATGAATCTTAATTAAATTGAAACTGGAAATCAATTGCACTTGTCTTTTTGAGAGTAGTACCTGCAGAAAGTACTAAAGTCACCCAGTCTACGTAGGACGCATCTTGGCTGCTAAGGTATGGTTGGAAACTGTGGAAGCTATTCACTAATCTTTATGATGGTGAATGTTTGGATGGTGTCAGATGACAGAAGATGTTCAAATATTACACTTTTGTTTAAAAATGGAGAGAGGGATAACCCCCTGATCAGTCAACCCAATATCAGTGATGGGGAAACAATTAGAGGCAATAATGCGGGATAAAATGATTTGCCATTTCAAAAATTAAGGGGTAATTGGTGAAAATCAGCGATGATTTGTTAAAGGCAAATCATGCTTAATTAATTTGACAGTTTTGTTTTAAAGGCTTGATGAAGTTCATTATGTTAGTGTATGTATGGACTTTCAGAAGGCATTTGACAAAAGGCATTTGACGTAATGCTGCCTAGAAAGCCATGCAGTTCAAGGGCTACCATAATGGAGGGCCAGAAAGGAAGACCAGCTAACACCATGAAAGAATATTTTAAAAAAGATTCTTGATCTTATTGAAAAGAAACCAAAGTCTACTGAAAATTAAGGAACAGCTCTCATACTTTGACCCAGAACTGGCACAGTTGCTTTTCGGATACAGACACAGACATGTCAAGACAGCAAGTGAGAGAGAGAGAGACAGAGATAAGCAATTCAGCTGCTGTGAAGAGCAAGAAAAGATTGTGTTAACAACTAAATGGGATGATTGCGAGAACTGGTTCATTGTTCGAAAAGACGAACAGAATGGAAGGGACCTTTGGAGATTTAAGGAACAAGTGGTTTCTGAAAGGGGCAGAAAACACACTTTGCATGCAGAGACACCAAGTATTGAGGAAAAGGGAGAGATTGAGTGAGGTGGAAGTTGGTGGCACAGATGAGTATTTTTTTTAATACGCTCACAGGATGAGGGGTGTTGCTGGCTAGGTAGCATTTATTGCCCATCCCTAATTGTCAACCGCATTGCTGTGGGTCTGGAGTCACATGCAGGCATGGTCAGCAGATTTCCTTCCCTAAAGGGCATTAGTGAACCAGATGGTTTTTTCCCCCAACAATTGACGAGGGATTCATGGTCTTCATTAGACTCTTAATTCCAGATACTTATTGACTTTAAATTCCAACATCTGCTACAGTGGGATTTGAACCTAGATCCTCAGGACATTACCTGGGTCTCTGGATTAATAGTCTAGTGATAATACCACTAGGCCATTGCCTTCCAATGTGTTCTGGGGTAATGAGTAGGCAGTGCAAAGGGCATGCATAGCTAGTGCTGCAGGGGTTTGGAAGTGGCTGAGAGTAAGTGAATGATGTTGCAGGCAATAATGAGAGTGGCAGGGCATTAGCCTGGGATTGGAGGTGGGTGGATTATCAGAGATAGCATGCATGTGAGGTGGCAGAGAAAGATTGTGTCACTTATCGTGGCACTTCCGAAAAGGTTATTAACCTTTTCATGGCACTGCTGCCATTATTCTGGACCATTGAAATGGCACTGATCTGACTAAGCTTCCAGGGTCTGCTGGACTGACCATTTCTGTCAGTCCTCCTGGAGGAGGAGACCTCTTCTGCACAACCCCCTTAACCAGCACTTCTAGATCCCTGAGAATGGGTCACTGGACCCGAAACATTAACTCTGATTTCTCTCTACAGATGCTGTCAGACCTACTGAGCTTTTGTGCTTTTGTTTCTGATTTCCAGCATCCGCAGTTCTTTTGGTTTTAACTTCTAGGTCTCTGGTTGAGAATCACTTTCTGAAATGTTGATAATCTAGGCTTGAGTGAGCAGGGCAGTGTTCGGCCAGGGTGCACAGCAGACATGTAAAGATACCACAAATGCAAGGGATACTGGTCTTTAGTGGATTTCTGCTGAGTGGCATGTTGTTCGGGGAACCATGTGTGGTAAGATAGGGATAGAATCACACATGAGGGATGCCATAGGATCAGCAAAATAGACCATGAGGCAAGTTTGATAAGATAAGACGAGAGAACGTCTTTAGCCTCGCAGTGGAAATCCCTCCAAAAACTCATGCAATTTGGATGTAGCCAAAGAGTCAACCCACAAATCCTGCTACAGCAAGCCTATAAACAGTACTTATGTAAAGCTTTGAGGAAAATTAAGACCTGTTCTTTGGCATTTGAAAGTAGCCAGCAACAAGCTGGGAATGCTACTCAGGGTGTAATATCATTGTTTGCAGCTTCTGCTTTTTCAATTTGAGGCACATGTAGGACACAATGTCAACATTTTAAGAGGTTGCTTTGGAAGGAGTTAGAGAACAGGAAGTAAAATAATAGTTGATTTAGGAAGTTGGAATTCCAATGTAAAGGAAAGCATGCCTATAAATGCCAGAAAATGTTATTTAACAAGTAATATGACACAGAGCTCTCGGAAATACCAAACCAAATATTTGTTTTCGGAGACAGGCAATAAGAATTTAAATTCAAGGACTCTTGTCCCAATTTTTATTGTAAAGGATCCATTGCTCAATGCGTGGATATGGTATTAAGCTCTGAGTTTTAATTTAATAATGCTGCCAACATTATTATATCTTACTAATGTACAACATCTAACTATTTTAAATCAGCGTATCAGTGATTTGTTTGTATTTGCAGTAAGATTAGAGAACATAATTGTTTAGTTTGAAAATGAAGGACCTCAGGATCATTGGTAGCAACCTTGAATTTGAATGTGACTATCTGGAGATGTTAATCAGTATTTTACAGTTACGTTCTGTTAAATTCTGGGACTCCTTACATAACAGCATTTTGGGGCTATCTACGGCACATGGACTACAGCGGTTCAAGAAGGCAGCTCACCACTATCTGCTGAAGGGCAGCTAAGGGTGGGCAATAAATGCTGGCCCAGCCATCAATGCCCACATCCCACAAATGAACTTTAGAAAATTGTGCAGTGAAACCATGATTTTATAGAATTTGAATTCTATTTTTGGGCTAACAAATAGTTCGGCCAATAGTTTTTGTTTTGGCAAAAGTACCAGAAGAAATTTTTAATCATACCTTTATCTTTTAAGAAAACCAATGGTGGTGCAAACTGAACTAGCTTTTCATAACGAGAAGATGCAGCTCTCATTCTTCTGTACCTCTGGTGAGTGTTCAGGAGAGAATCTTAGAATTTTAGAAACATGGGAGCAGGAGTAGGCCATACAGCCCCTTGAGCTATTCCATTATTCATGAGATCATGGGTGATCTTTGGCCCAACTCCATATATCTGCATTTGGTCCATGCCTCTTATTACCATAACAATTTTAGAAAGGAAGGAGATATAACTGCATTCATTTATCACAATCTCAGCTAGCCTATGATGGTTCTTTACAATCAACAAAGTAATTCTGTTGAAAGGTAGTCACTTCTATAATGGAGAAAATGCAGCAACCAATTTGTAGAGAATAAGATCCCACAAATGCCAAAGAACGCTATTTTAATGATGCTGATTGAGAGATAAATATTGGTCAGAGTACTAGAATGCACTCCTCAGCTATTTGTTAAAATAGCTCCACATGATCCTACACATCCACCCAGGAGGGAAAATGGAGCCTTGTTTTCATGTCTCATTTAATGTTGTAGCATTCCCTCAGTTCCATCAGGAACCTTGGCACAAAAGGATTTGATTCATTTGTGCTAGCTTTCTGAAAGACCTATTCATTTAGTTCTATTCCACAACCTTTTCTCAATTCATTTTTCATTTTGAAATATTTATCCAGTCACCTTTTGAGAGATTTTAGCATGGATTCTACACCCAACCCTGTTTCTGGTCTGGGATTTCACATCATATAATCTTCTCCACAAAAGAAATGTTACTAATTTGAAGAGTAATTATAAATTTGTGCTTTCTGAACAGTGAAGAATTTTATTTTGATGTATTTCTATAAAGCCCTTTATCTTTTTAGGTACCATAATCAGGGCTCTTCTTAACCTTCTTTGTTCTCATAAAATTAGTCTTAATTTCACCATTTTTTCTGCTAACCAGTCTACTTCATGACTAAATCTTCATTTGTGCCATACTAAAATTTTCCTTGTATACAAACATGCATATGAACATAAAAATCAGAAGCAGAGTAGGTCCCTTGAGCTTGCTAAACCATTCATTAAAATTATGGCAGATTTGATTATTTCACAACTCTATCTAGTCCCCATAATCTTTTACCCATTTGCTTATCAATAATCTATCCACCTCTGCCTTAAAAATATTCAAAGACTTTGCTTCCACTGCCTTTTGAGGAACAGAGTTCTGAAGACTCACGATCTTCTGTGATAAGAAAATTGTCCTCACCTTCATCTTATTTTTAAATCATTATCCCTGATATAATGAACCAGTTTAAAATATGATGTCTTAGTCATCCCTTAGGTCATTTCTTTTTTGGTTGTTCACATAAATAATGTCATTCCACTTCAGAAGTAATTTATGTTATAAATGGCTTTGATGTTTCCACAAAAAAACACTCTGTATAAAGATGCAAGTATTGTTTGTATCAACTATAAACATAAGCATGATAACTTTCATATTGGTTGCGTAGCCAAACGCAATACACATTTCAATAGCCAGGAGGTTGTTTTATTTAATTTTGGAGGGAAATTAGAAAGCCAAATCAGTCTGGAGCCATATAAGGGAGATCCAAGGCTCTGCAACTGAGATATGCTGGGCTTAATTTTAAATGTTAGAATTAGATAAAAGCTGGGTGAGATGTTAAAACTTCCAAGATCTCCAACCAAAACCCAATCCGTGCACTTCCAGAATTAATGGCTAAGTTTACATGCTACAAATAGAAGCAGCACGAGTGATTCTCCATTAACAGAATGCTGATATTGAACAAATAAGACATTTTGCCTGCTACACGTATGAGTAACGTGGCATATGAATACCAATGCAGTGAGATTCCAGGAATGGATGCCTTATGTCCCAGTACCTGGTGGATCATATCTAACAGCATGTCCCATTGGCTGTTCACAACTGAGTGAAAGCTGAATATACTCAAGCAGCTCATTCTTCCAAAACTCAGATGTTCAATATTACATGTGATTCCGTAAATGAATGACATTTGCTAAATAATCCTCATTGTGTGAAGAATTACACTTACAACCAATTTAAGGTATATGATGTGGCTCACTTATGAGTGCTGGAAGCCATATATACACAGATCCCGCTATTGTTTGCAAACAGGAAGAATATGTCCACACATTTGTCCTGAATAGAAGTTTGGAGGCAGCCATTCCCTGGAGCATGCTCGATGACAGCGCTATGACCAAATCAGAGTGAATTTAAATAAAAGCTAGACAATTAACTGTTCCCTGGTACATTTACCTTGGCAATGCACCTGTGAATCAAAGAAATCTGGCCAATAGATCAGCGTTCTCTTGCCATTGAGTATATTTGTTCCTTCAGATTTCTTGAGATTTGGTATTTTTGTCCTGATGAATGTAAGATGACCTCCATTTCAGCAATACTGAAGATCTGCACTACCAAGCAATTAATTATACTCTGAAGAAATGAGATTGACACATGTAACAGTTAATTGTCAGTGTCAGTCAGATTGTTTACCATGATCAAGCAGCGCCTGCTGAACAGTAACCTGCTCAGTGATGCCCAGGTTTGGGTTCCACCAGGGCCAATCAGCTCCTGACCTCATTACAGATTTGGGTCACACATGGACAAAAGCGTTGAATTCCAGAGGTGAGGTGACAGTGAAAGCCTTTGACATCTAGGCCACACTCAACTGAGTATGCCATCAAGGAGCCCTAGCAAAACTGAAATCAATGGGAATTGATTATATACTGTTTGGAATCATATCTAGTACAGAAGAAGATGATTGAGGTTATTGAAATTCAATCATCTCAGCTCAAGAACATCTCTGCAAGAGTTCTTTAGGGTAGTAGCCAAGGCCCGACCATCTTTAGCTGCTTCATCAATGACCTTGCCTACACCATAAGGTCAGAAGTGGGGATGTTTGCCGATGATTGCACAATGTTCAGCACCTTTCGTGACTCCTCAGACACTGAAGCAGTCCATGTACAAATACAACAAAATGTGGACAAAATCCAGCCTTGGGCTGACAATTGTCAAGTAACATTCACACCATATAAATGCCAGGCTATGATCATCAACAATAAGAGGCAATCTAATCACCATCCTTTGACATTCAATGGTGTTAAGATCACTGAATCTCCCACTGTCAACATCCTGAGGGTTACCATTGACCAGAAAATCAGCTGGACTCACCATATAAATACAGTGGCTAGAAGGGCAGGTCAGAGGTTAGGGATATTGCAGCATGTAACTTACCTCCTGACTCCTCAAACCCTGTCCACCATTTACAAGGCACAAGTCAGGAATATGATAGAATATTCCCCACTTGCTTGGATTGGTGAAGCTCCAACAACACTCAAGGAGCTTGACACCATCTAAGACAAAGCAGCCCGCTTGATTGGCATCACATCCACAAACATCCATTCCATTCACCACCGATGCTCAGTAGCAGCAGTGCGTAAAATCTACAAGATGCATTGCAGAAATTCAAAGATCCTTAAACAGCATCTTTTAAACCCAAGACTACTTCCATCTAGAAGGACAAAGGCAGCAGACACATGGGAACCGCCTGAAAGATCTCCTCCAAGCCACTCATCATCCTGACTCAGAAATGTATCGTTGTTCCTTCGCTGGGTCACTAACCTGGAATTCCCTTCTTAATGGCATTGTGGGTCTCCCTACAGAACATGTACTGCAGCTGATCAAGAAGGCAGCTCACTAGCACCTTCTCAAGGGAAACTAGAGACGGGCAATAAATGCTGGCCAGCCAGTGATGCTGGTGTTCCATGAGAAAATTTTTTTAAAAATTCATCATGCCCATAACAATTTGCTCTCACTTAAATGGATAAGCACTAAGGTTTTCTAGTGTGTTTGCTGGATATTTATTACACAGGTACGCCAACCTCACAACTTTTCATATAGCTGAATGCTCAACATCTCAGTGAGGTATCATTTTAGTGAAACCTCTGGAGCAGAAAGACAACTCGGACAGCAACTTCCTGATTTCTGTGTTTAACTGCACATTCTCGGACGATAGACATTGCTGACTAATTTACTGTTTGACACGTGTGATCACTGATTGTTCTACTGTTACAATTTGTAAAAAAATCCAGACCAACAAAATATGTCTCAATCAAGTTTTAAGCCTTCTTGATTCTCCAACTCTTGAAAGTTTCTTGCAGCTACAGGCTTATTTATCTCTAGACTGCTAGATACTGCACAAATGATGTTTATCACCATAAAAATTACTGTCATAATATATAGTAAACAATAAGAAATTTATGTAGCAACTGGCTAGCTATAAGTCTTGAGGAAATTCATCCTCATTTACAATCCACACTTTTGGCCTTTCCTGGCAAACTTGTCACTTTCTGAATTGTACGTGAAACCTCATCGTGGTCTAAACTGGAAAAGCACATTGAATAAATTAATTAGGCCACCTTGTTTCAAAGCACTTAATTCACAACATGCATGTGACTGTACCACAAATGGAGTCACCTGAAATACACCAATGCCAAAAGGTACAAGAACATTTTTAGTAGATAGACTCTCATCATTGCTGCTTTGCATTAACTCTCATGTAAACTGTTGTGTAATATAATAGTGCTGAAGGAGTTAATGTTCATATTATATTGACCCAATTCGATAATATCATAGTCTTTGGGTGGAGACAGTTGAGTTCTGCATGAGTTCCTGTAATGAGCGGATGTATTCTGTAAAGCTCGTGAGAGTCCGAATAATAATGCTTGACTAGCAATGTGACTACTTATTAGCATTGTGTTATAAGCCAGTGTGAGACCTAAGAAAAGTCCCTCTTCCATTAGTCAGACCCTGGTTACAATATAGAGAAATGAGATCTGGTTATAATAAACAACTCAAATACCTCTTCACCTTGTATCACATATTGGCAGAGTCAACACAGCCCGCTAGTGTCACCTTTGGTCTCTGGGAAGATAGCGCATGGACTGCAGCCAATGCAAAGTGAACCTTTAAAGTTCTGTGCAGTTCAGATGACATTCATCTTCACTTGTAATTGTGTTAAAGTTAGCAAAAAGCCATTGGGACAGACACCAACAGCGACACTTAAATTCACAGAACTCTATTTTCCCTCATCAGCAATGAACGTAGAGTGGTTTCAACAGTTGGGTCTGCCAGCCTGGTGTCCCTCAAATATCTCGTGACTTGTATACACTATCATACACACATCTTTAAAGCAAATAAAGTGAAACTAAAATCTCCAGAACCATGTCATATTGCAGCTGAACAGGGCATTGGTTAGGACTCTTTTGGTGCATTCAGTTCTGGTCTCCCTATTATAGGAAAGATGTCGTTAAACTTGAAAGGGTTCAGAAAAGATTTACAAGGATGTTGCTGGAGTTAGAGGGTTTGACCTGCAGGGAGAGGCTGAATAGGCTGAAGCTATTTTCCCTGGAGTGTCAGAGGCTGAGGGGTAACGTTAAAGAAGTTTACAGAATTATGAAGGATATGGATAGGGTGAATAGTTAAGACTTTTTCCCAAGGTAGGGGAGTTTAAAACAGAGCACATAGGTTTAAGGCAAGAAGGAAAAGATTAAAAGGGACCTAAGAGGCAACATTTTCACACAGAGGGTGGTGTGTGTATGGAATGAGCTGCCAGAGGATGTGGTGGAGGCTGGTACAATCACAACATTTAAAAGACATCTGGATGGGTGTATGAATAGGAGGGGTTTAGAGCGATATGGGCCAAATGCTGGCAGGTGGGACTAGATCAATGTAGGATATCTGGTCAGCATGGATAAGTTGTATTGAAGGGTCTGCTTGACTCTATAATCCACATCAAAACCAAGTGATAAGCTGTAACAGTCTGTCCATGGGACTATACTCAAATCACTTAAGTTTTTGACTTGGAGGAGCAAGAAACTATCAAGACTTAAATGACTGGCCAAAGTTACATGACATAGCACATTGGAAAATTTTCAGACAAAACTATTAATCCACGTCTTATAGACCTACCAAGAAAATTCTGACAGTCATGTAATCGATGTTAAACATTATTGATTTCTGTCACGTGGAGAAGCTAGTGGGAAAACTGGGGTGGGGGAGATGAGCTAGAGAAAGTCAAACCAGGTCACAGCTCTCACCAGTGTGCTCAGTTCATAATCTGGGTCTGATACAGAGCTGTCTGCACAGTGCTGAATGAAGAATGGCACATTGTGCACGGCTGAAATCCAAAGCTGTGGTGAAAATACTTTTGAAAATAAAATGGAGGAGAAGAAATTTTCAAAAATAATAATAATATGGAAAGATATTGCTTGCAAAAGCCTTGACTAAACTACAGGATATGTTTCCATAAACAGGCCATACTAGCAGGTAGTATTTAGTTATGAAAACAGGAAAATAAATCTAAGACGGTATACAAATATTTATGAAGAAAGTAAAATATAGTAACTGCAATAGAGTTCCAAAAACTGCCTGTGCTACCATGCTCAGAATTTCAGTTAAACAAATCCATCTGCAAATGGCATTTTGAAAATTACAGCACATTATGCTCCGTTTATAACTACACATGGGAAAAATCTAACACAACAGTTGGTACGTGCACTAGCACAATTGTTATTTAGTCCCTAGCTATAGAAATCTGTGCTTTTTACTGAAAACTGGGAGGTGTCCAGTGCAACTTCTAATTTAGGGTAAAAAGGTGTTTAGCTCACTTGCCTTCAGAATCAAAACATCCTTTATTGTCACAAATACTCCAGTACAGAAGTACAGTGAAAAGTTTCTGCAATGGTTGCCTTTCATGGTGCCACCTTAGGTACAAGTACCTAGGCACAAAATCTTACAGAGTAGACAAAAAGGTGCTGTGGCAGAGTACAAAAAAATATATAAATTAGCATGAAAACAGTGAAAAGTCCAGAATGACAAGTGCCCATCGATACTAAAGTTCCAGTCCATGTCTGTCGGCCCCAGAGCAAGAGGCTGCAATGCCACCACATGCCAGTCTCTATCAAGAGTTCGCTCCGTCGCTGCTCCGGGAATCGTCCCTGTCTGCTCGGTCCACTCTGCCGCATCACACTGTCCACTCGGTCCGCTCTGCCACATCACACTGCCCACTCGGTCCGCTCTGCCACAGCACACTGCCCGCTTGGTCCACTCCATCTTGGGCATGGCCCGTAGCCCGCTCACTCTGCTCTCGATTGTCCGTCCCACCACACCATCTACTGTCATTGCTCCGGCCCATGCTGGATCCACGTGGTACACGTTTGCGTGGTACACGTTTGCGTGGTTCAGCTCCGCCTGGTCTCCGGTTGCAAACCAATATTCCTTTCCACAGGTAGGAATAAAAGTTAAAAGTTGGATGGGTAGTGGGAAAAAAAGTACTGCAGAGGGGAGAGAGGAAAAACAAAGGAAAAGGAAAGGGAACTGGCGAACAGAGGAGCTCCAACTGAAGTGTCTTACCCCTGCTGCCATCTTGGTGCAGAAAGAGACTATTCCTTTGAGTATAGGAGTTGGGATGTCATGTTGTTGAGGTTGTACAGGACAATGGTGAGGCCTCTTCTGGAATACTATGCCCTGTTCTAGGAAGAATATCATCAAGCTGGAGAGGATTCAGAAGAAATTTACTAGGATGTTGCCAGGTATGGAAGGTTTGAATTATAAAGAAAGGCTGGATAGGCTCGGACTTCTTTCACTGGAGTGTAGGAGATTGAGAGGTGACCTGATAAAAGTTCATAAAATAATGAAAGTTAAAGATAGAGTTAATGGTAGTTGTCTTTTCCCTTTGATGAGCAATTTCAAGACTAGGGGACACATTTTCAAGGTGACACAAGAGAGATTTAAAAAAGACTTAAAAGGCAAATTTTTTACACAGAGTGTGGTTAACATGTGGAATGACCTTCCTGAGGAAGTGGTGAACGGGGGTACAGTTACAATGTTTAAAAGACATTTGGATAAGTACATGAATAGGAAAGGTTTGAAGAGATATGGGGCAGGAGCAGGCAGGTGGGGCTAGTTTAGTTTGGGATTTTGTTCGACATGGACTGGTTGGACCGAAGGGTCTATTTCCATGCTGTATGAATGTGTGACTTTAAGTTATCTGACAACATTATAATATTAACAACATCAGGTGAAAGTAAAGCTAATTTTGGAAATAAACGCATGAACTGCCACTACCTTGACTGTCTTCACTGTTCTCAGTCCTCCGTGTGGAGCTAGCGCATGAGGAGCACCAGAGGGACTACAGAGGAGGTTCACCAGGATGTTGCCTGGGATGGACCAACTGAGTTAAAAGGAGAGACTAGATAGGATTGGATTGTTTTCTTCAGAACAGAGAAGGCTGAGGGAGGACATGATTGAGGTATATAAGTTTGAGGTGTGTGGACAGGGTGAGTAGGGAGCAGTTTTCCACTTGGATGAGGGTCAATCATGAGGGGTTATAGTTTTAGGGTAAGGAACAGAAGATTCAGAGTGGATTTGAGAAAAAAGCTTTTTCATTTAGAGGGTGGAGGGAATCTGTAATGCACTGCCTGGGAAGATAGTGGAGCTCAGAAGCCTTACAATCTTTAAAAAAATATTTGGATGAGCACTTGAAATATAACATTGAAGGAAATGAGACAAGTGCAGGAATTTGGGACTTGTACAGCTTTAGTGGTAGTTTTGTTGTTGCAGACTGGATAGACCAAAACACCTTTTCTGCACAGTGTGATTCAAAAAAAAAGAACTCAAAAAAATTATAGGATCATAGACATTTACAGGACAGAAGGGGACCATTTGACCCATCGTATCTGTACTGGCTCCCGAAAGAGCTACCCAGCTAGTTTCAATTCTCTAGCCCTATCTCTGCAGCCCTCTAAATTCATCACTTTCAACTATATATCAAGCTCTTTTCTGAAACCTCTGACGGAATCCACTTCCACCACTCTCCCATGCAGCACATTCCAAATCCTAACAACTAAGTCAAGAAATTTCTCATCTCATTCCTAGCTGTCACGCTGGGAATCTTGAAATTGTGCCCCCTAGTTACTGACATACCAACTAGTGGAAATAGAATATCCTTCTTTAGTCTATAAAAAACTGTTCATAATTTTGAACACCTCAATGAGGTCAGCTTTTAATCTTCTCTGCTCCAAGGAGAATAAGCACAATTTCGCTAATCTTTTCTTGTGTTTAAAATTCATCATTCCTCATATCATTCTGGGGGTCAATCTTTGTTTAATGATTCTATGAAACCAGCTGCAGCAGAATGATTAGATGAGTGGTATTAAATTGCCCCAAAATCTTCCTCCAATTTACAAATGAGATCAGTCTTTGCTCCTGAAGTTCCTGCTCAGTAAGCATTCAGGACAAGGAAATAGTAAGCAGAAAGTGGGGAGAGGACAAGAGACCAACAGGCCAATCCAGAGGGGGAGGTGGAGAGAGGAAGGACGTTCAATGAAATGCCACAGGACAGATAAGTCCTAAAATGTTTTTAGATTCCAAGAACTGACAAGTGAATTTTGGCTCTTAATTCCACTTGATTAATGGCAAGTAAAAAAAAAACGAAGGAACTACAGATGCTATAAATCAGAAACAAAAACAGAGCGGCTGGAAAAGGTCAGCAAGTCTGGCAGCATCTGTGAAGAGAAATCAAAATTAATATTTTGGGCCCAGTGACCCTTCCTGTCATGGCATCTACCAGTTCTTTGCTGGTAGACTAGAATGGCCGTAGATTTAATTTGCCCATCACGGAAAGCACAACTATTAGAGTTAAAAGGCCAAAACTTCAGACGGAAAACTGCTGTCATCAGTGCATTTGTTTGTGGCTGACCTCAACTAACAGCCCAGGTTTGCTAAGTTATACAGAATAAAAACCGAAAGAACTGCGGATGCTGTAAATCAGGAACAAAAACAAAGTTGCTGGAGAAGCTCAGCAGGTCTGGCAGCATCTGTGAAGGAAAAAACAGAGTTAACGTTTCGGGTC
>NC_063346.1:15344253-15357197 GCF_021869965.1 Rhincodon typus
AGAAGGGTCTAGGCCCGAAACGTCAGCTTTCCTGCTCCTCTGATGCTGCTTGGCCTGCTGTGTTCATCCAGCTCTACACCTTGTTATCTCAGATTCTCCAGCATCTGCAGTTCCTACTATCTCTCACCTCAAAAGATAGCCTAGACTCCAACTTTTTCTTATTTCAAAGTTAAGTGTAAGGCTTTGCAGTCCAGATACAATTCAATTGGTCAAACTACTCAACTTTAAGTAAAACGCATTTATTTTTGTACTACAGTTAAAATACAAACAAAATAATAATAGAAGAATAGTCTTAACTGTCACTGTCAAAATGTTTAACAAAATAATATGTAGTGACAATAATGTGGCTTTAAGTGGTATACTTTGTCCTGTTTGTTTTTGAAGAGAGGTTTTAAGGCAGAGGTGATGAGCAGTCTACATAGAACGACTAGAGTAAAACGTTTGTGAGGCTTTTTTTTAAAAATGGAAACAATAGAATCAGCTTGAATGGATGGGTTCAAACTCCAACAGAACCAGGATTTTTCATTTCAGTAGTTGGGTGTTGAAGATGTGGAAGCTGTTTTTCCTGTCTTAGATACAGCTAAAAGCTGCAAGATCCCTTCCTGCTCCTGGAGTTGCATGTGAGATAATCTGTTTTTCTGAATTTGCTTTTGTAAAAGGGGTGTTAGTGTATTGAAACAGTTAATTAGTAATAGTTACTGTATCTACATGATTGAGAATGTTGATTGAGTTATAGCTAAGCCAATCTTCTCTTTATTTCTTCTTTTGTTGCATTTTAACTATATGTATGAATAAGGTATGTTTTGCTTCAAATTTGGTAGTTGGCAAGTTGAATTGTATCTGGAACACCACATCTTACGTTACCTTTAAAAATGAGAAAAGGTTGGGTCTAAACTATCTTCTTAATATATTTTGATGGAGTTTAGTCTGATCCATAACAATATATATTAAATACTACTAATTAACGTTCCAATATAGTAACATACCATAAACGCATCCATGGCAAAGGCAAATTCAGTAGATTGTCTCACATGCAATTCTAGCAGCAGAAAAGGAATCCCAGCTTTTAGCTGTAACATAGAGATGACTAAGAGCTTCAATATTCAACTTCAAGACCCCAGCAACTGCAGAAAGCCAAAACTAAAAATTGTGGTTCTGTGGGAGCTTGACCTCATCCATTCAGGTTGTTTCTGTTGCTCCAAATTTTAAAAAAATCTAAGGCCTCAAAGCTGTTTACTTTACTGGTTTTGAGCAGTCCACTTGTCATCTCTGTCTCAACCTCTCTTCATAAAAAAAGGGCAAAAAAAACCTCATAAATCCATATACATTGCTAGAAACTGCAAAGGCTTTGATTACTTTTATGTTTAGAACCAAAATAGAGTAGATGAATACAAGGAAAATATGAATGGAACAATTTTTGGAATATACAATCCTGGCAAGGAGTGACTGGGCAGGCATTCAGGAAATTGCTGCATGGGTTCCTTGTGATTTTTCATCCACTAAACTCAAGGAAATTGGATCTGTGCTCCTGGATGATTCAACCCATCACTGAAAGTGCACATGTCTAACCATGGCCGTTGTATGTAACTGGAAGAGCAAATTATTGAAGTAGGACAGATGTGTAATAAAATTTGGAACAAAAACAAAGTTGCTGGAAAAGCTCAGCAGGTCTTACAGCATCTGTGATGGAAAAAACAGAGTTAACGTTTCGGGTCTGGTGACCCTTCCTCAGAACCTCAGAAGTTCGGAGGAAGTGTCACCGGACCCGAAACGTTAACTCTGTTTTTTCCTTCACAGACGCTGCCAGACCTGCTGAGCTTTTCCAGCAACTTTGCTTTTGTTCCTGATTTACAGCATCCGCAGTTCATTCGGTTTTTACTTGTGTAATAAAATTTTGTTGAAATGAAACAAGCTTGGAAGACAAAAACAAAAATTGCTGGAGAAACTTGGCAGATCTGGCAGCATTTGTGGAGAGAATGGCAAGTTAATGTTGTGGGTCCAGTGATCCATTTCAGAAACAGAATTTGGGAGATATTGATGACATACTCCTGATGTTTATAGTCTAAAAGTTTCAGTGATGACTCCACTGTATGTATGCTGTACAAATCTAAGTTGCAATTGACAAAATCAGTCCTAACATTAGAAAGACATATAAAACTGTGATGACATGCAGAGAAGTAAAAAACAGAAACCAAATGCCAGATAAAAGCAGATCAATAGAACTAAAAGATGAAGGAAATATATTTTGAGAAGATAATTGAAATTAAAATTATAGGATAAAAAATCAAGGAGACCTAAGGACAGATTTCCAGATGGAAGGTGTATGGTTGATGAAGGAGTCAATGATTAAATATAAAGGGCAGTGAACAAACAGTAAAGCATCCAATTTGAGATAAAGGACTGAAAAGAAATCACTGAAATAGGCTGGTGCAGGGATATGGATGATATTTGATGTTGATATGGAAGGGTGCAAATTACTGGTGACGATTGCAAAGATTTAGCATGATGCAATGCATAAAAAAGTGGGCAAAGGAATAGTTTGCAATTTATGGAGAACACAAGTGAGAAGTTTAGCTAGGACAAGTCAAATCTGAAGGTGACACAGGTATAGATTAGACTAACAGCAGAGTGGAACAAACTGGATGGACATTTCAAAGATGAAAGAGCAATAGAGATCATTTTATCATAACAGATAACTTTAAAACCTGTCAGGTTTATTATTTCATCTCTTGTAATAAAGTTTGCCAATGTAATAGAAAGGTATAAAGCCTCAAAGAGAATAAAACAAAAACTACTGGTACTAGAATAAGATCAATATGGACCGAATATTTCTCAGCTATTCAAACAAATGACTAATTCAACTTCTCATGATACATCATGCTATTAGTTATAGCAAATGACGATTAAAATTAAATGAGAACTTTTGCTGTTGAAGTGGGACTGAATCTAATGCATGCTAACAAAGTCACCTGGTTTGGGAATTGCAACATACTCCTTATTTCAGCTGCATTTGTGAGAATATATTTGCGTGCAAGGCAAAGTTCTAGCTTAAATTGTGAAGTCCGGGAAATACTCCACGTAGATGTACAGTTATTTGATTTTGTACAAGTTTCCTCAAAATGGATTTTAGAATTAATTATTTTAACACGTTTGGATGAGACCATAAGAACAAAAGAGGTAGGAACAGAAGTAGGCTATTTGGCCCATTGAGTTGCTGCACCATTAAATGAGATCATAGTTATCTGATCGTCCTCAACCCCACTTTCCTGTCTTTTTCCCATAACCCTTGATTCCCTTACTGATTAAAAATCTGATAAAGAATTCTACAGATTCTCTACACCCTGAGAGAAGAAGTTCCTCCTCATCACTGTCTTAAATATCTGACCCCTTTTCTGAGATCATGCTCTCTGGTGTTAGACATTCTTTCAAGGGGAAACAACCTTTCCACATCTACCTTGTCAAATCCCCCAAGTTTATTGTACATTTCAATAAAGTCACCTCTCATTCTTCTAAATTCCAACAAGTACTGGCCAACCTATTCAGCCTCTCCTCATCAGACAGTACCGCCGTATCTGGTATCAATCCAGACAGCTATCTCTGGACGGCCTTAAAATCAGTGTATCTTTCCTTAGATAAGGGACCAAAACTGGTGACACTATTCCAGCTTTCTGACCAGTGCTTTGTATAACCTGCAGGGTGCATATCCTATATTGTGAAAATTAACATTTATAAATTAGTCTAAAATGGGCTGAGAAAAGAACATCAATGTGCACCAATAGTATAACCAACCCTAACTACAGAGTTAAATATTGGCATATACTTACTATATGTAAGTGTAAGCCTGTCTGACATATATAGGCTACTAATATTGCAGAGCTTTTCCTTGGAGCCATTTTCCCAGAAAAAACTTCCATCCTTGCTAATGTTGATACTTACCTGAGATTGTATTCCTGTTTCTATGTTAGTCAGACTGAGTTTCTGTTTTACTCAGAGCTGATACCTTCTTTAATGGTTGATCAAGTTCTGTGCAGGCTGGAGGCAAATGGTGGAAACTTGCTATGATGAAGAGATTGGGATGTTATGCTCTACTTATATGGCACAATGCTGTGACATTTAACATCTTTGAAAGCACAAAGAAGAATTATTATGTTGGCTCACAGTACCTCTAACTGGTAGCATGAGCTGTCATATGATATGTGCTACCAAAGTGTACCTTGAGTAAAGCAGTTTTCGAAGACCAGGATGAGAACTATGCCCATCATATATCTGTCCCCTCCCTTCTTTTTACGGTTTGTTCAGAGGGGTTGAAATGACCAATTAAAGGATCGATATGTCATGTGGGTTGCTAATATTTATGCTGTGTATTGTAATTTACACAATGTTCATTCATTTTATGGTCTTAAGTTTAACAGCATTAGTTTCTTTACCAGGCAACATTTGGAAATTATACAGTTTATTTGTTCCCATATTGTAAGACCTAATAAATTATTGTGTGCAGCTTTGGGCCCCATATCTCAGGAAGGATGTATTGGCCCTGGAGCAGGTTCAGAGGAGGTTCACGAGAATGGTCCCAGGAATGGAAAGCTTAACATATGAGGAATGTTTGAGAACTCTGGGACTATACTCATTGGAGTTTAAAAGGATGAAGGGGGATATAATTGAAACTTTCAGAATACCAAATAGCCTGGACAGATTGGATTTTGGGAAGATGCTTTCACTGGTAGGAGACACTTGGACCCAAGGGCACAGCCTTAGAGTAAAGGGAAGACCTTTTAGAATGGAGATAAGGAGAAACTTCTTCAGCCAGAGAGTGGTGAATCTATGGAATTCACTGCCACAGAAGGCTGTGGAGGCCAGCTCATTGAGTACGTTTAAGACTGAGATAGATAGGTTCTTGATTACCAAGAGAATCAAGGGTTACTGCGAGAAAGCAGGAGAATGGGTTTGGGGAACTTATCAGCCATGACTGAATGGCGGAGCAGACTCGATGGGCCGAAAGGCCTAATTTCTGTTCATATGTCTTATGGTCTTATGGTCTAAATGAGAATCACAATTTTATTGCCATTTGCAATTTTGTTGCAAATCCAGGCACTTTGATCATTAAAAACCTTTTCAGAAAATTTGTTAACTTGAAACCTTAACTTTATTTCTCTCCCCACAGATACTGCCTGACCTATTGAATGTTCCCAGCACATTTTGCTTTTATTATCAATTTCATGACTTTCTGCTTTTTCATACAATAAAATATTTACATGTGGAACTTGTCACTGAAATCACTCTGCATCTCTGTTTTATTCATCAACTGAGATTTTAAGAGTTTGGGATTTTCTAACAGCCACGTGAATTTTAAATTAGAAGACATGCTGACAGTTGAGTCCATTGCGCATAATTTGAGGTAGTAAATCAGAACAGCTCTGGCAAGGGAAGAGATCACATCCATTTCCTGAGTTCAGTAATGGTATCTATTTTCCTTACTGCCTGTTGGAGAATGGGGTAAAGAAGAGCCAAGGGCATTCACATGCTTGTAACTATATAGATCCATTGGATCAGGAAAATCACGCTGAGGATTTTCACTGTCAGTAAACTACAAAATAAAATTTGTTGAATGACAAGGAATGACAGACTGTATTTTTTTCCTTTGTATAATAATGTAATGAAGCATACAAGAAAATATATTGAAGAGGGATTAACATTCAAGAGAATTAACTATAACTGTTATAATGCTCCTCATATAAGTACTGCATTGTGCAGAGTGGAAATTTAGCTTTCTTGAGACTTATGAACTTTTGAAATGGTTAGTTACTTTAATGAGCTTCAGAATCCATAGACCTCACAATCCTTTCCAAATCCCAGTGCAGTCAACTACTGATAGGGAAGGATTATCTCTCTGAATGCTATGTCAAATGTACTGCAATGTAGAGCTTTGTTTCAAATTCCCAGAATGCATTACTACGCTAGGTTCATGACATACAGTCAAATCTAAAAAGCCAACAGCTTTTAGTATTCCAAGCAGTGTTAAGTGATTGATTAATTGGTGTTGAGCTCTCTGAGTGTGGCTTAGCTTGTTGCAAATTTCTTAGATTAGACAAGACAGTCCCTGTGCATTGACCGAGCGTAGTTTCTTGATGAAACCAGATGTATCCGCTCAAAAAAAACTTTAGAGCGTTTTGAATTAACAACTATTTTTTGGCAAATTTATAGCCAAGACAGTTTTACTGTCAAAGTACTAGGTTATCGTAATTCTTGCGAAAGTAATTAACTTTCCAATAAAAGGATGTGTGTGTCTTTCAATCTATTTTTAATCTGTGACAGAATGTCAACATTAACAGGGCTATTGTCTTAGTATAGGGTCTAAATATTCATATGTTGCTGATGATAAGTTGTAATTAAAGTACGGTTTTATGTTATTTTGAGGTAATGCAATTCTGAAAATAAGAGTTTTTAAGAAGCTTAGGAGCATCAATGAAATAATTGTAGGTGAATGTTAGGTTCACTGCTTCTGCAAATCCAATTGTTCACTAATAGATTAATTTGTTGAGCATTTGAAGAAATTTACTGGTAAATATTTAAAATCCCCAATTTAACTTCAGGAAACTATGTCAGCCGATGCATGCTTTTCTTGCCAAACACCAGTGTCTCTTAAGTTAGATGAGAAATGCCAGGATCTCTCAGTGAAGCTGCTTGTGCTTTGTCTCAAGCTGACAAATAAACATTCAGAAAATACCGTGGCCTAAGCACAAGTTTAGGAGTGGCCTGTTCCGGCAAAGACGCAATATATATTTAAAATTGACACACACATTGCCTTCCAGATTTAAATATGTGCAAATATACTACTTAAATTTTCAGTTTTCAGTTTAGAACAGTGAAAATCTGAAAAGGAATTCTCACAGACCAATCCTGACAATTCTAATACTTTTTTTGTTACAAAATGACAAAGTATATAATAATTTGAATTAAGCAAGTATAGAAAACAATGTACAGTGAGAATTTGATGCCAAAGTAAATCATGTAACTGAAGGAAACAACTTTACATTAAAAAGAGAAGTCTGGATTATTTTATGATCACACACTGATCTTTTATAAAAAATGTGCTCATTTTATTTATTATTTTGAAAGATCTGCATAAAACGTAGAAGTGGAAATTCATTGTTCATTTTTATTAAACTCAGTACACAGTTCCCCTGTATGCAGGAAGGAGGAAACACCATAAAGGACATTTAAATGGTGAATTTAGCGACTTTTAATCATTCACAATTTTCTCTTGAATATAATCCAAAGATTTTTAATTTTCTTTGATGAGTATTTGTAGTACCCATTCATCACATAAGCCATCCTAATTATATAGTTTGACTCAAGCAACATTTGAGATGATGCTTAGAAATTAAGAATATAAACATAGGAATATGAGCACAGAGTAAACAGTAAGAATCAGCATTTTGGTGGGAAAAATAATCACACATATCTTTAATTTTGTATTTGAGGTTTTCTTAGGATTAGTATCAGCTCTTCGCCATGCTTAGTTTGGTGCTTTCTCCTGACAAAGCAACATTGACTGAAAAAAAAAGCAAGCTCACAGTGCCATCATCATTACTTCTTTCCTAAATTTTTTTACAGGATGTGGGGATCACAAACATTTATTGCCCATTGGGCAGTTAAGAGTCAACCACATTGATAGGGGTCTAGAGTCACATACAGGCAAGTATAGCAGATTTGCTTCCCTGAATGACAAGGGTCACATTGTTGCCATTAAGTTAGTGCTTTTCATTTTAGAATTTTAACTATTTGAAATTTCACATCTGCTATAATGGGATTTGAGCCCATATCTCCAGCATATTGGCCTGGGCTTCCTAGATTGCTAATCTGGTGACATTACCATTAAGCCACTGCCTTCCCTGGATACTCCAATTCCCTCATTGTAAAATAAGTCTGAATGGTAAGAAAAGAATACATTAAGAATTCAGACTAAATAATTAACTCGACTTAATCAAATCAATTAGAAATAGACCATAAAAACATTGTGCATTACTTTCTGTACATACACGCCAATTAGGTTCAATTCTGCTGATGTATTAAAATAAGAACAAGAATCTAAGTGAATATTTTGCTGTATGCATTTTACATAAGAAATAGAATCACTTCAGCCAAGGTTCATCAAGAATAACTCTAACAGGTTAGTGTGGCAATGAGGAACGTACATCTAAGAAAATTTAACACAAAGTAACATGTAAGAGATTTGTTAGTCATCATAATAAGTTTACTAATGTGTCATTAAGTTTCACAATAACTACCTATAGAATTGACTTCTTATTAAAGTTAATTTTTATTTTGTACCATTGAAACTCAAAGCTGTAGAGAAGATGACTAATTGCCAGATACATTAATATAGATTAATCAGATTTTAGATTGTTAACATCAAAAGAACACTTGGTCTTCTGTCCTTTTTGCATTATACCAGAGGACTGTTATCCTCTCTATGTAGGAGTTGCAATTTTGTTTCAATGACATCAAATTAAATAATGTCAAAGTTATTGTCATCCTGAGTTATGCCACGGATATTTTAGGAAGTATGGTGCAACTGCCAAAGATTTAGGCCAAGGAAAAGTTTGTATATGTATACAATACATATCATCTTCTACAGTAACAAGTGCAAATCTGCAACTCTTCTTGCAGACTTCCCACACAGAATCAATCATTGCCTACGCAAAACTCAAGGCGGTTCATGTAAGTGAAACTTTGTTCACAAATAGCAAAAAATATTTCACAGTGATGAATATGCACATAACAGTGAAATATCTCAAAAAGGTTTGGAAGAATGACTCACACTCTGGTGTAGTTATTGCTTAGCAGAAGTCACATTTGCAATTATGTGGACTGTTGCTGCCCAGAATTTTCATTCACTATCTTATATGTACTTAAGAAAAACATTTCTTTTTGCAAAGGGGTGGTCACACAGCAACTGTTTTTGGTACTTTTCACATGCCAAAACATTTTTAGGCACTTCACGTTGGACAAAGAACTGGAAGAAGAGGTGTTAAATGGCTGGTAATTGATGATTTGATCAAAGAGGTAGGTATTAGACAAGGTCTTGCAAAAAGCAGGGAGGGAGATAAAGAGCTGGACAGCCAGGGAGGAATTTCAGAGCATTGGGCTTTGGTAGCAAAACGGTTTTTAAAAATGGAACAACTGAAGGGGATTGATGAAAGGTTTAGAACAGGACTGCTAAATCCTGGCCTTTATAGGATAGAAGACAATTACAGAGACCGGAAGAAGTAAACTCATGGATTTAAACATGAAGGTGAGAATTTTAGGTTGGAGGCAACTTGGGGTCTTAAATTCAAAGTAGCTCAGCATGGACAGGAGTTATGGGTAAACTTGCTGTAGGATAAGGTATGGTTCACAGAGTTTTATTTTGCATGAGAGGAAGGTGCTGGATGAGATGCTTTCCTTTGAAATTGTCAATTTTGGAGATGATAAAAACATGAATCGAGGTTTCATCAGAGGATAAGGAGGTTATAAGCAATGAGACAGAGATGGAAGCAGACAGTCATCAGGAAGGAGAATATATAGAGATAGAGGCTTAGCTCAGGTTCATATAGGATACAGAGATAGTGAATAATCTAATAGAGGAATGGAATCAATAGTAGGATATAATCATTACAACAATACAGTAGCTTCAATCTTCCCATTTTAAGGGAAATTGCATTTCATCCAGAATTGGATTTTGGCAAGCAGTCTGATAACAGAGGCAGTAGAGGTGTCCAGAGAAATGTAAATGTGGAAAATGGTCTGTTATTGTGATGTGGTCTTTTGCTTCCAGCAGGGTCTTTGCCCCTAATGAGATATTATTATTTGTTAACTCCCAAACAAAATAAAAAGGAGGCAATGATCTAGTAATATTATCACTAGATTATTAATCCAGAGGTCTAGGTAAGGTCCTGAGACCTGGGTTAAAATAATTTGTTCATATATCATAAGCCATGTTAATGCCAGATGGTAGAATTTGAATTCAATGAAAATCTTGAATTAAGAATCTAATGGTGACCATGAAACAATTGTTGACTGTTGGAAATGTCAATGGTTAATAAAGGCAAAATACTGCAGATGCTGGAAATTTGAAACAAACTCAGCTGGAGAAACTCAGCAGACCTGACAGCAACTGTGGAGAGAGAAACAGAGTTAATGTTTCAAGTCTGGTATGACTCTTCTTCAGAATTCAGAATGAGGTGCTGTTCCTCCAGCTTGTGTTGGGTGTTGCTGAGACACTGCAGCAGACCTGGGACAGAAACAATAATATGAGCATGAGGGCAAGATTGTGTATTGAATGGCAAGCAACTGGAAGTTCCAGGCTTCTAGGCCTTTCTTGCAGACAGAGCAGGAAATTCCACAAAATGGTTCACCACTCTGCATTTGGTTTTGTCAATGTAGAAGAAACTGCATTGAGACAATGCTGAGTGATAGCCTTAAATACAGAGGTCACATAAGGAGAAAGATGGGCTGACTTTCAAAATCTGTGCAGATGAAAGATGTTGAGAATTACCGACGACAGTCAGCGTATATAGTTGTGAATTTATCCAGAAGGCCTGGATTCAAGTCCCATCTGCTCCAGAAATGGGTCTGAACAGGCTGATTAAAATATCTATAAGTTGTGAATTCACCAGTACTGGTTCACTGTTGTGGTGGAGCAGAACCCAATTTGGAGAGCTTCAAACATAGAGTTGCAGAACAAATTGATTTAATTTGGAAAGGAAAGGAATATCACAGGTGAAGCTATAGGATGCAAGGAAAAAGGAATTCAAAGTGAATTTTATGAGAACTGAAATGAAGCCTTTGATTTTGAATGGGAGTCGGAAAGAGCCATTTACATTCAAACATTGAACCTGGAAGAGCAAGTTAGCTGGTAACAATTTTATTGGGAATTCATTGGAGTCAGTACAGCTGGTGGGTCTCCTGGACTTGGTAAGGGGAGTGAAATTAGCGAAAGCATAGGGGTCTGTCTGTGTCAAAGACAGATTTGAAAGTAGTTTGACATGTTGAGTAACAAAAGGTTGCTGGACATGAAACATGAACTCTGTTTTCACTTCACAGATGCTGGCAGATCTGCTGAGTTTCTCCAGTGATTTATGTTTTTGTTTGCTTAAGGATGGTTAAACAACAACTATCGTGAGAGAATGCATTGTAGATATGAGGGAACATCAGGCATGTCCTGTGGGCAATGTGGCTTTGTGGCTGTTGTGCCATTACATTGCAGGTGAAAGGTAATGTCAGATTGCCAACACTTGCCTGGGTGCTGAGCAACCTTTTTGAAAATATGGGAGCTGAGGATGCTGGCGTTTCGGGGTTACCTGGTAAGTGACGAGTTCTTCCAAGAAGGCTGGGTAGTAGAATGGGGCTAGAATCAGACAAGAGGGGCACCATAGGAGCATGGTAGTTAGTAAATGACACATGTTTGGTAAGCTGCAGCAAGAAAACCTACTAAGCTTCATAGAGATAAATCCTCTGTGATATTCAATGTAACTGATACAGTCTAAAATTTAAGATTCAGCCATGTGTCACTTGTGCTGTGATAATCTTATTGATCAATGATATAGAAATTACTTATATTATTCTACTTGTGATGACTAGATGTCACAATATGAACATTTCAGACCCAATTGATAAATCTGGAAATTACTGCTGTTGTTCAAAGGATGAAACAAGCTATATTTTTTTGTCAATATTTTAACACCGATGCTAACCAATATATTTTAAATGGATTATTGTCTTCCCAATAAAAGAAGACGAACAAATCCCTTGAAATTTGTCTATTGGTATAGCAAGAGGTAAGTTCTTGTCTATAATGTTTATTCATGCACTTATTTTCTTGATTTGAAGACACTTTTGTAAAACTATTACAACACCAAGTAAAAAGGGACTAAACAGCACAATATAGGATTCCTTTCTCTATATTTTTTACTTCAAAAGACAACCAAATAACTATGAGTGAGACTGAAATGTGAAGAAAGGCTGAGGTGAGGAAAATGAGATGAATAGAAACTGAATTAGGAAATAAAGACCAGCGCAGAATCTTTGTGCTGAACAGGCCATTTCTGTACTGAGTAGTCTATGCCATTCAATGCAATAAACAAAGCAGAAATGATGCAACATCTTGCAGACAATCATTTTATTGGTATCACTCGGATAATTCAAGAAAAATTTAAGTGCTGACTAAAAATAAATTGCAGTTGAAATTAAACATATCTCGTGCATAAATAGAGAGACCTTGGGCGCTGGATTTGGCATTTGTATTTTAAATGTGTTTTGAACATCTCGGTAATTTTTTTAAAAAGTCAGTGAATCCTGCTCAGGCATCTATCATTGCAAAGTCAGTTCAGTTCACATCTGTGTAATTCGGCTAATTTGCACAAATACACACACATTTCACTAGAATGCCCAGTCTGATGTAGATTGTTGAGAGAGTGGTTGTATCATTCAACTGCCATTGAATAGAATAACTTGCAGATTACAGATACTAGTCTGACACCCATATATGTATTGTATATACAGGTTGCCTACTTTAGATGGTCAAATTTGGCATCCAAGTAACATAAGTTTTCACATTGTACCTCTCAGAATGCATAACATAATGTTTATTCATGCACTTATTTTCTTGATTTGAAGACACTTTTATAAAACTATTACAACACCAAGTAAAAAGGGACTAAACAGCACAATATAGGATTCCTTTCTCTATATTTTTTACTTCAAAAGACAACCAAATAACTATGAGTGAGACTGAAATGTGAAGAAAGGCTGAGGTGAGGAAAATGAGATGAATAGAAACTGAATTAGGAAATAAAGACCAGCGCAGAATCTTTGTGCTGAACAGGCCATTTCTGTACTGAGTAGTCTATGCCATCCAATGCAATAAACAAAGCAGAAATGATGCAACATCTCGGTAATTTTTT
>NC_063346.1:15357207-15394321 GCF_021869965.1 Rhincodon typus
TTCACATCTGTGTAATTCGGCTAATTTGCACAAATACACACACATTTTACTAGAATGCCCAGTCTGATGTAGATTGTTGAGAAAGTGGTTGTATCATTCAACTGCCATTGAATAGAATAACTTGCAGATTACAGATACTAGTCTGACATTATAGACAACTGTCATATAACTGAATAAAATTTAAAAATTGGAACCAGACCTTTTTGGATTGAAATTAGGATATAACTGTTACACATAAAGTTTGAGAGAACTTTGGAACTCTCCTGCAAATGGCAATAGATGCTAGGTTAATTGCTAACTTTATATGTGAGAAAGGGGTAGATTTTTGTTAACCAAAGGCATTGAAGATATTTGACAAAGGCAGATATATGAAATTATCTTGCAAGTCAGCCATGGTCTCATTGAATAGCTGAACAGGCCAGAAAGGCCAAGCTGCCTACTGTTTGTCTCACATTACAGAAATCAATTTGGAGCAATTTGTTTTTTAATTCATTCATGGGATATGGCCATCGCTGGCCAGGCTAGCATTTTATTACCCATTCCTCATGCCCAGATGGCAGTTAACCATATTGCTGTGGGTCTAGAGTCACCTGTGGGCCAGACCAGGTAAGAAAGCAATTTCCTTCCCAAAATGGCAAATGGGTTTTTCCTGACAATTGTTTCATAATCATCATTAGATGTCTAATCCCAGATATTTTTTGAATTCATATTCCACTGTTTACCATTGTGGGGTTTGAAACTAGGACTGAGAACATTATCAGGGTCTCTGGATTAATGGTCAAGCAATAATACCATAAGACCGATACCTCCCTGTTGATCTACATCTGAAGACTTTCTCTGATATGCTGTAAAAGCATTACCTTAAGACAGGCTTACATTGTTTCCACTTCATGCTATCTATGAAACTTTACAAATTCACGTTTTTAAGCATTGAAATTATTTGTTTTTCCAAACAACAAAGCAGCAGAGTAGCTTGCTCAAAACTAACAAAACGTTCAATATTTAGATGCCAGTGAACAAATGAACCACTTTCAAAACAATCATGTATGTCAAACAGGCACCTGCAGTACAACTCTTGCAGTAATTCTTTTGTATGAAAAAGGCAACTCATTTCCTTGCCTCTCTTAAAAAAAAATTGATTTGCACCCTGATTCAGTTTTCCTTTTTCAAAAATTCTGAAAAGCTGAGATGGAAAGCTAAACTGCATCTATTTTCAGTGTAATTGTGAATTAAGATTAATTCTGGTTCAAATCTGTGCTTAACATATAAGTCAACTAGATTTCTGTTTAAATCAAATGAAGAGTGAATTTGTTCCATGCTTATGGATTTTAAAATTTCAATTTTATGTCATTCCTGGGAGCCCATATTGGAGTGTTCAATGACAACTGCAGTTATTCTGCCCATAGTGTAAAACAAATGCTTCAGAAAATGCCTTTAGAAATGCATTTACACTAACTTCTGTAATAATTTTACATTTAAACAGTTTCCTTATGTTGTAATTTTCACTCTTGTAAATCTCACTATTTTTTAGTTATTCATATCATTTCCCAACAATCTTATTAAATGTATCTCAAACCTCAGTGATTTAAAACCTAACATTAAATACCCTTTTGCATTTAAACAAGCAAATGCTTTTACAAGCAAATCTCATGATCATTTATATGTCAAATTATGGACTATTTAGAAATTTTAGCGCATAGATGATCCAATAAGATGCATTTTCATTGATTTTAACATTAGTATCAGTTGTGAGGTGATGACAATGAGAGTTGTTCAGGTTCTGCCCATCATATTTAATTATCTCAGTGAAACTGTTTCTATGTATCACACAACTTCGCTTTGAGGGCATCAAGAATAAGATCTAGGTGTACATTTGTATGTTTGTGAATCATTAAGAATTATTTAGATTAATTAAAAGTATTCATTGTGACCAATAGAAAATAAAAATGAAAGAATTTCTTGTCTATGGTATTTGTTGTACAGATTGTTTCTACAGTGTGGACATCAGATGTATTATTTATGGCTGGATAGTGGCATTGTGGTAACTTCACTGGACCAATAACCCAGAGGTGAAATTTTAAGGTGTGGGGGCATTAGTTCAAGTCCTGCTATGAAGTTGCTGATTTTTTTTAAGAGTACACCTTTCCAGGGGGGTCTTTGTTAGTAATGCAGATAAGTAAGAAAAGGGTAGTGACTACAGATTGACCTTTTAAACGTTGGAGCAGACGTGAGGGGCCGAATGATCAATCCTGCTCTTAATTCGTCTGCATTAATTTAAAGTGATTAAGATGCTGTTGGACATCTAATTTCGATATGATAATTACTCAGTGCAAATATTTGATGCCAGGTATTGTCCACAACAAAATTGTACGTGATTGTTTTGCAGCTTCTAAACAAGATTAGATGCCCCAAACGTGATCTGAACATTTTTGTTTTCCATCGGCTTGTACTAAATACTACAGCCAGATGGATCGTTTGGAGTTAGAGTTGTGATTCACAACAAAGCATTTGCCTCACCTCTAGTTGAGAGAAGGGTCTCCGACTGAACAATTGGCCTCAAAAGTGCAATGAAGGACAATTAGTTTTATTAGGAGGCTGGAAACTTGTCAGTTTAATCTGATGACAGTATCATTGCGATTTGAATTTACGTGCGAGCATCAAAAGATCCTTATTGATGCTCATATTGATATCAGTTTTATGCAATGCAATTTTGAATCAAAACAATGCGAGTGTCTCAATTTCGCGGACATTGATGAAAGTGTCGCGTGTTGATAAAGATAATAAGAATGTATATTAGAAAGCAGCATGCGTCTTTCTATACATTTATGGATGGATCATTTTATTTGTTCGCAAACCAAAGCAGATGAAGATGACAATTTGTAGCTGTGCATACCATTTGGTGATTATCCCATTTAAAGCAAATATGTTTTCAAAATGTTATCTGCATGTGAATTCGAGAAAAGAGCTGGAACTGCCTAGTAATTCACCGCTGTCAATTTCTGCATGAAGTCATGCAAAAAAAAAGTGCCGGAGAAGCAGTCAAAATGACGACGGTGGAAGTGAAGGATTTATATTGTCGGATCAGCGTTCAAATCCACGGCACATGTACTGAAAGGAGTCTTTCAAGGATAAAGTAGTTTTTTTTCGCGAAAACTTCCTTGATATGTTTAGGACTAAAAGAAAATTATGACCTGTGTCCCAAGGCCTTCCGAAAGTAATTATGAAATCAAAAATGACCACACAACGCAGCACGGAGAAAGTTTGAGTAGTGGTATAAGGTGTTGAACCACCCACATATCTATAAAAAGAATCAATTATTTTCACCAGGTTATGCGGTGAAGCGCCATGGGTGGGAACAAAGTGATAGTCTGCGCGATCGGTGAGTTACTTACATTTTCCTGGAAACGTTAGATATAGTTTGTTGGTAGGCCTAGTTTTGACTTGGAAGTGAATAGAAGTGGAGATAAAATTGGACAAGCGCACCACTTGAACTTTGTAATAGACAAACCACAAAGAACCTTATGCAAACGTCCATATTCTGTACAATTCATCAACTTAAGCAGTTTGTGACTGGCAAGCCTTCATACAAAAAAAAATCAAGGCTTCAAACTTTGTAACAACAAAATGTCGGACTGATTAAAGAAAACCTGGCAAGTATAAAAGTGGCACATGATTATAATGAAAACGAGACAGCCGTCTTCCCTCAATTGCAGAGCAGATTTGTTAATTTCTTCCCATACCGCTTGCTGAACTAAATGTAATCTAACACGGAAAATGTAATTGCAAACGAATATTTTAATTCAATTTGAAAGTTGTAAAACATTGGAACATGAGAACGAATAGTTCAATTCAAACGTTTAACTCTGTTCTGCCTGGAAAAAAGTTAGCCAGTCAGTGCACCTTTTTCGATTTTACTTGCCCTTCCTAGGCTGATTTCCTATTTAAGAACATCACGCATAAGACTTTTGTATCGCTTTTAGGGTTAAGACGCTGTTCAAGGCATTGTTGTTTGACAACAATGAAAATATTTTGGGAATCAAATGGCAAAAGTATTTTCTTGGTCAGCATACTTACCCAATCCAATCAGTATATTCAAATTGTATCTGTTACAATGCATATGCTACACACATCAATACAGAACTAGCTAATAGGGGCGAAATCCTCATATTGATCCATCTCGCAGCTTTGTGTTTGTCAATGAAAAAATTGAAACTTTGAAACAATCATTCGTTGTGCTTTACAATAAGGAAATTGTTGGATTCGATGTTGTTTTAAGTGATTTGATTCCAGTTCAAGACTTTATTTTTCAATTTACTACACTGTCAACAGTGCTGAATGCAATACCTGCCGAAGCTGCATGAAGCATGTATTTGAATACTTCACTCAGCAAATTGACTTTTAAACTATTATTAATTAATCGAAGACTGTTTCTTGCATGTAAAATTAAGCTATCCTTGATGTTTGATAAATAGTGTAAATCAAGATCGTATACATACAAAAACTCACTTCAGCTGTTTTTATTTTAAAATGTAATAGCTTTGCTTTTCACAATGTTGGAGCATGAATGTTTTCGAAAATTCCTGTTATATGTGCAGGCAGTTGTGCCGTTGACACATTGTTCTTGACTTCGCCCAGATGTCCTGCCTCTAGAAGCAGTAGATTATAGAGAGACCTCAACATGGTTAATGTAACTGAAAGCAAGCCCTATGGATTTCGATGGAATATTGAAATAACTTACTGAAGAGCTATCTACTGATTTTTCCAAACACACATTTAGTTACAGAAGAAATGATTTATTTTTCTGCTTTGAATATTGAACAATTACTTGATTGAAATCCATTCAAAACTCTGAAACTGTGCTGGAAGGACAGAATAAAGCTCTGAAGGCTAGGGCTATCCGTATTCAGAAGCAAAATTGCGTACAAGGCAATCCATTTGCTCCCTATTAAAAATAATCTTCTGGGAACTGAATCCTAGGCTAGTAGACTCTTCTCATTTAAAGGCGAGTTTCCAGCCAAGCCAGTAGAGGTTAAAGGGGAAAGGTCAGATACTGGAGAAGTACACTGGCGCCCAGAACAGCAGAGTTCTAAGAAGCAGACAGCCTCTCCCAGCTAATTTCCTTCAGTTTGGCTAAATGGTTTGTCCAGTATCGCTGCACCTCTCTATTTTAATTGCGCTAGAAGTCGTTAAGAAATAAAACACTCTTGTGTTCATATTTCGCGGAAGAGATTGAAACATGCTTGTTTAAGTTGTTACTTGTGGTTATTATTTGACAAACTCTACATTTACTGTTACGTCTTGGTTAAAATTCTGGTTAATCGTTCGACTTTGTTCTGTCCTCGTTCTTTCAAATGAATAAAGGTTAGCGACTATTCGGTGATAAAATGTTAATTTAGCATCGTTATTCATTCTTTATGCCATTGGGTGACAAGGCACCTACATATTTGAACAAGACACACATACTGCAAACACATTGCAAGCAGATCTAAAAGAGACATATCAAAACAACGTGATAGAAGATTATTAATTACATGAGTTCACACAAGGGACAATGCACTATTGTGTTGTCGATTACAGACTGTTACATTTAATTTTACAGGTATCCATCATGCATATTACATTAAGGTCCTAGTTTCTGAGCAGCATTCAGAACATCTACAACTTTTCTTCGCCACTCAGCAGTCAGAGTTTATGAGACTCGTATATTTTAGACAAAGCGGGATGAGGTGGAAAATGGTCCATAAATTCTGACGTTGATTTACGCAGGAGTCCATTTGCAGACCATCCCAAGGAGTCCTTGCTCAGTCCTGATCTGCACCAGCTGGAACCTGCCATGCCAGGGAAACGCTGAGCAGAGTTCACTAACTGCAGACAGAGCTAAAGTAAACAGAGGTGGTCATTCACATTCAAGTTAGCAGCCTTTGGACAGATGATCGGGACCGGAGACCACACACCCGGACCACACAAGGACCAGACTGCCCCACTTGCACGCAAACAAACGCGGATTTCTCCTCCTACTCTGGTACACTGTTCAGCGCGGTCCTAAAGACAGCTTGTCATAGAAATGTATTAATGTAGTCCGGCACTTGACATGAAAATCCGATCTTTATATGACGAATTCACAGAATAACACATTTTCTATAATCGTAGATACCACGATAAAGCTAATAAGAAGTTTAATTTAGCAGTGCCTTTCGATTTGAACATAAGAAACGAAAGTCAGTCACATACTATCGTATTTCATTTTCTGCTCGCTTACATTTTGGTTGACTTGCTTCTGTGTGATATTTAGCCTGTTGCATTCCCCAGATTGTAATTCGAACAAACTACAGAGAAACGAATTGTGTGTGGCTTGAAATGGGTAAAAAGGCCACCGAGATGCGATTGAACATCTCAGTATGTCCCTTATTAAGGCGACATTTTATTCCTGTCTATTAACGTTTACGTAGAAAGTGCACTTTAAATTGTGACAGGCATGTATTTCATCTTTTCACGTTGGTATTGAGATTTTCCTTTATAGAGTGTTTCCCAAGCTCCCCAAAACAAAGCTTTTTGTTTCCTTTTTACACCTTCAACATAAACACATGATAAATTCAGTTTTCATATGTCCACCAGAAGCATTCTCAGTGAGACATAAAAGTATATTCATTACATGTCACCCAGTTAACTGGAGAGCACTTTATTTAACAACACGGTTAAAATGTTCAGGATTTTCTAGTTGTAATTTTGTGGTGCTCGCATTGTTGGGAAAGCCAACAAGACAATGTCAGAATGAACGAGAACGCAAGCGAAGGGTCAAATTCTCAGTTATGTCAACCTGCTAACATTTTCAAGCTGAGCCTATTGAATTGTCCAGACCTACGCATATTCTTAATGTTTGCAAACACATATCATGGTGTAACGTTTCATAAATGGTTTAATTAATTTTCACGCACAGTTACGACATGGCATATATCATTTCTACAATATCAGCTATTTCTGAGTAGATTTCAATCATTTAGAGAGAAAAATCTGAATTACTTTACTAAACAAATGTATTTATTAGCTGAGCTGCGTATTACATATTTGCAGTGTGATCTACTGGTCGCCAATACATATCACTCAAAAAAAAGCTGCAGTAAAATTATTTGTATGTGCGTTTACTAGTTGCTTCGTATTCTGCCGGTAAATTAAAGTCAGGCCACTTTCCAACAGTTTCAACTTCACGAATTCAAAGTGGCTGTTTACAATGAGAGGGCAAGTATCAGGCAAAGATAACACTTTTCACAATGTGACAAATGTTGTGTTAACACCTAAAGCTGTGCATAGATGGGACCGAAAGATCCACTAAAACCCTATGATTTTGATTCTAAACAAGTCACATTTTCTTACATGTGGCACGATTAGTATATACATTTAAATATGAAACAGCTTGTGACTTGCTGATTCTAAAATGAGTGATACAGAATCAGTTGGCATATTTGGCACATTTTAAAAATTTTACTTTCAAATACATGGCATGTCCTAATTATGTCATTTAAAAACTTTATTATCGCAATGTGACCCAATTAGTGAGATGTGTTAAATATATATGAATGTATAAAATGAAAGGCGCGACGGTTCTATCTATGATCAAGATAGGTCTAATGTTCAAAATAGAAACAAAAACAGAAAATGCTGGAAAAACACAGCAGGTCTGACAGCATCTGTGGAGAGAAAGCAGAGTTAACGTTTCGAGTCAGGTGACTCTTTTTTCAGAACGTTAATATTAAATAAATTGTTTTACTTCCATGATCAAATGCCAGTGTTTATATGTATGAAATTGTTTTCTGAACAAAGCTCCTACATTTAGAGAGAGAGAGAACATTTTAAGCGGTAAACCAAACGCATAGAGGCAACTTTTCATAACACAGTCACTGTGTTATCTCTGACTCCAGCATTGGCAGCTCTTACTGTCTTTGAGGTAACTTTTCATCATGTCTTGTAATTAACTGAGAATTTTACAAATGAGGTGATTTCTGATAAATGCAATTCGGCGGTCAGATTTTGGTCAAAAAGAAGAATTTGACCGAAATGTTACTTTTTCATGGGTTGTTTGAGAGCGTCGGGGGTATATATCCCTGCTGGGATACATGAAAGTCATGCTCTTTCAGAGCAACGAACCTCTGGGCCGAGCGGAGAACTTGCTGGGAGAGCATTTCAGATCGTACTATTGTTTGTGAGAGAGATAGTAGGAACTGCAGATGCTGGAGAATCTGAGATAACAAGGTGTAGAGCTGGATGAAAACAGCAGGCCAAGCAGCATCAGAGGAGCAAGAAGGCTGACGTTTCGGGCCTAGACCCTTCTTCAGAAAATGTTTGTATCCAGGCTGTATTGTTCCCAAGAAGTCAGAAGTGGTCAGGCAGCCCTGCGGACAGAGAACTCATTGCAGGCCAATTTGCAAGTTACCGATACACGTGGAGTGTGGCCTAGCCCTTTGAATCAGGGTAAACCAAATAAAATTGCGAGGTTACCTTGGAATTTCTATGAACTGAAATATTCTTATGTGTTTTTCAAACTGTACTTCAGTTTCTAGGACAAAATGAAAGCAGATCTCTCATCCTGAATTTTGCTTCAATCTTTTCTGTTAATTTATTTCTAATTCTAACCTCTTTTGATTTAATAATCCGCAGATTTGAAATTTGCTAGGCAATCTATACTCGCAACGTTTTGTACTAGTTTGAGCAGTTTTTTTTCTGATTATGGCAAGCGTTGGTTATGTGAAATATTAATTATGTTTCGACACGTCATAAAAACAGCGTCGGAGACAATGGTCTGGCAGCGTCTGGGGTGAGAGAATCCGAGAACGCTCGAATCCGAACTAACTTCAGAACTGTTTTTATTTCAGATCTCCAATATCCGCGGTATTTTAGATTTGTTTAATGTACACGTGTTCGTCCGCGGCAGACTTCAAACAGATGACAATCGTCAACAGTTGTTTTAATTCTGGATTCTGAATCACATGAGATTCCGAATTAATCATTTACTAATCATTTACAATATTTGTTCAGCATGACATCAAGAAACATTTTCATTGCAATAACTAATTGGAGAGTGCTAGAATGTTTAATTAACAAGATATGTCGATTTCAAGGCTTATTAAAATATGCATGTTTTAAATTGGATATCTGTGGTTTCCAATGATGCATTTGGAACTTCAACAATATCAGTTTTGTAGACCGCTTCGTCGCAAAATTATTTCCTTCTGAGTGGATGAGCACCACAAAATATCTGATTGGAGTTTCGCGTGTAGAGTGGATTGGAGAGGAAGACTGCCCCTTCGCTTCTCGAAGAAACTGTCTCCCAAATAACGCACAATGTACCAGGAAAAGTGGCACTCCCCTCAACAAACCCACCCCCACCCCTTTCTCTCCCTCCCCTCCCCCACCCAAATCTGCAGAGCCCTGTCCTGGCCGGTACACCTCACTCCATGAATAGCGATTGGAGTTTCCTTTTCCAGGCTTGAAGCCTAAAAGAATGACCCGGGCAGCTTTCCAGGGGAATCTGTTTATGCGTCAGAGACATTTGTGGATATAAGTTGCGTGACTTTTGCAGATCACAAGATTTGCTCTGCCTGTGACCCTCTGCGTCATCTCATTTAAACAACACCACTTCACCTTATCTCCAACCCCACCCCCAAACTCCAGTCCGCCTTTCAAAACAAAACACTGTCAATTAGCAAACCCAGGCTTGGGAGTTAAGAATGGACACTCAAGCTATAGATATTGAGATATTAAATGAGTGCACTAATGTCGGTGTTTGGAAACCAGACGGAGATTATGTGCAAATACCGGCAGCGTAACACATTGCCACCGAGTGGGAATAAATTCCGTCAAAATAGGAGGAGGGTACCGTTTTGTGTGCCGTTACCTCCACGTGTGGAATGCGACTAGTGCATGCACCAGTTAGCAAAAACCATCTAACCAGTGTTCCCCCGACTTGACGAATGTGGTGTCAGGTCGCAATATTTCAACAACATGTTTCAGCTAAAGAAATACAAAACCGACCACTGGTTAAAGCCTCGACATTTCTCAGTTATTGACAGTTGCACGCTCTGTTACATTATTACATCTCGGCTAATGAAACCTACACAAGCCTTTCATAGAATATGCGCATTCATCATTGTCCACTCCTCCGCCGAACTGTCTGAGACCCTCACATGCATAGGTCTTGATGTCACCTTTATTCATTCGAATAGAAAATACAGAAGGGGTTATTTTTAATTATATATATAGAGAGAGACTAAGTAGAGTGCAGATTGGAATTCCCGGCGGATTGTGCTAATGACCATGGAAGTATTCGGTTTATTTCTATTTTTTTTCGTGCAATCACTTCTCAATTGTACACAAAACGGTCGGCCCGGGCCCTTAATGAGATGGATTAATGGAATCTTTGGATAATTTAGACGGCAATTCTGTTTCGGAAAGAATGCCAGCAAAGTGCTCACTGTTGAAAGGATTCCGTTGCATCATAACTGTAGGTGCACATAGTCAATTCGCATTCAGTCTCCTTAGCACCGCGAGATGACTATCCTAGTTTCTCCATGTAGGCAATACAGAGAGAATTGCACCACGTAGTTTTTTAAAAAATTTTATTTTAAAAATCTTCATTTACATGACGTTACAGTTAAACGTTAAAACAAACAGGACAGGGGTGAACTGGGGTATGTATGAATATGTCACTCATAGCTATTTCCCATTCTGTGCATTAATCTTCCACCAGCAGTTTAGACGTGTGCTGGAATGTACATAGCTGTAGGCTACCAAGGAAAAGCGCTGTCCAACTCTCACTGCTTTCCACTTGATGCCTCATTTAACAACGTGGGCAGCTCATGGGGGATGGAGATCTGGGCAGCCCAGAAACAGCAGATCCAAGACCAGGAGGAGCCTCGGAGTCTAAAAAGTACAACCCGGTGACAGGAGAATAAATAACTCTCCAAGATTTATACCATGCATGCATGAAAGGGCAGAGATTTATAGAATGCTTACTTAAGGCGGGGTAGCTGGAGGCTGGGGGTTGGGGGTGGCTTATTCGGGATTGGGACCTCTACATGTTACAGTACATCCTAAAAAGGCCTGATGCTTTTGAAAGGCAAACCTAGGTTCCTTCAACTTGAGCATGCAAGGTTAAAAAGTCATAAAATGTTAACTTCGAAGCAGCTAAAAATACTTTTTCTAATATTAACTTGCCGAGGATATAACAACTTTTATGTGAGAAACTGTTACTGCACAGATGCTGCCTTGCCAAAACATAATTCCACTATCCATTGTATAAATGGATCATTTTGAAGAGTGCAGATAAATATTACCGTAAGTTCTCATGCATTACCACACAGATAGTGTGCCATGAATTTAGCTTATTCTTATTTCTTTTAGCTTATACTTAATATCAAAACAATTTAAATAAAGAAACTATTCTGTCATGACAATAGAAATCCCAGCTAAAAAAAGACAAGGAAGATTTAGAGTATAAGTTTGTTTTAATTAACAAAAGCGTATGAAAATAAAATCAAGATTGATGGATCTACTGATGTTGTGGTGAACAGGTTTTTAAATTTTTCCCAATATCACATGAAACAGTAAACGCATGCATTGAAGGTCGTTCTTGTCCAGATTTTTTTTTGTCTTTTGTGCAAGTTAAATGCCTGGTTCCAATGCTGTGTATTAATTGTGTTAAACACCCGAAAAGTTCACTGAGGCGGGGACAAGGAAAACAAGTTTGTTGGGCCTAATCACAGTTTTCCTTTCCCTAAAACAAAACTTTTTTTTCTCTGTTTTGAAAAGTTTAAGGAAACCATCGGAAGGAATGCAATAAATAATAAACCAGGCATAATCCTCCACGCCCAGAATGTTGAACTAGTCAGTCATTGCTGATCAACTTTTACAGACGTTCACCCGTTTTGAGTTAAAAGTGTAAGTTTTGTTGACATTCGGTTTGCTTTTGTTACTGAAATAAAAAGCGGGTTTAAATGTAAGTAACAGTGAAATGGGTAACTGTTGCAGGAACTTGTCATAATCTAGGTATATTTATGCAATAAAATAAAAGTCATGGATATAAGTCTTCAGATTTTCCGAAGGGGGCGAGACAATAATTGACCTTTCTGCGTACGAAATATGTATACTGTTGCAGCGCGTCAGCCAAAGGAAGACACGATTTCATCATTATCTACCAAGGATGTTGCAAGCTGCTTATGCTAGGGAAATATATGTATTGTCATTTAACCTGACTCCCTACTTCATACCCAATGTGCAATCCCATAAAGCATATATTAATTATTTAATTATTGCAGGGTATAGCTCATGTGAAATGCACTGTATTACATCAATTTAAAAAAAATCCTATCCCCCATTTCCACTTACGCTCCAAGTTGCAACTCTTGTTATATTGCACTGTGTTGGGATTATCGTAGATGGATTGGAAGTAGCAAAGTAGACAATCCAATTTCCTCCAGAACCTGAATTTATATGGCGCCTTTCAGGACCTTAAGATCTCCCTGAAGCGCTTTGCCACTACCATTGTAAGAAATTTATGTGAAATGTCTGAACAATATCAATCATTATGGGTGCAGCCACCTCAAAAAAATTATTTGCCTCCATTCACCTTGGCTGATTTTCTTTGGATCTGAAGGGTACTGTAAAAATGGAGAAAAATATCAGAAGGGTCGGAAGTCTATGTACACAAAGGGCCTTTCTCCTTCTTGAAATAATGCTTTCATTATTTGATGGATTCTTTACATTTGGTCCATTTTGCGTTAACTTGTTTCCAATCTCCATCTCGATATTTTACAAGAAGCCCCTGATATTGTCAGTTTCTTGTGCCGTGTGCTTTATCCAGTTCGGTCTGTGTGGGGTGAGTAGACTGTTTTGACAATCGAGCAAGGATTGATGTCGAACCAATTAACAATTAGTGTATCATACAAGGGTGGCCGAGAACGAATCGGTTAAACGCATTATTGCTTTGCTAATGCCTCAATCCCCAGAAGACAACGGGATAATCATAAATTTACAAACTCCGTGTTGATTTTTTCAAAGGCTGCGACGCGTCAAGTGACAGGACAATTTGTTCAATGGCATCACGACCTACAAACTCAGCAAAATACCTCAGGCATTTGCTTTTTTTTTAAACTTGAAGAGTCCTCACTCTTTTTGTGCACTTTAACCCTTTCGGGACTAGTTCAACTAATTCGAAAGTGCAATGTCACAGGCGAAGAAGCTTAATGTATTTCTCCATAACTGCGGATATTCAGCCTTAGGAAGTTCAGATATAACGTTGGCACTGATGTTATAAGCAACTAACAGGATCTCACCCTTAGAAGGTTGAGGTAATTTGAATGGACGCAGTGCAAAGAATTCAACCCACGTTAAATCACGCTGTGTTTCCAATGGAGAGTCGATCCAATTTCCTTCCGCAAAAATGTACAATCTTCATGTGGAATTTTACAACAAAATGCGCACTTACAACGTCAAACCTGTCGTGCGGTCGGACCCCGTGGCTACCAAACACACAATGAACAGAAGAGGAAACTCATTTTAACTGATCATCAAAACAATTAACCTCAAATCTGCTGTGATAGTTTTACTGTACCTCATACCTTATTAATAACTAAAACCTCATCGGTAGTGAAATACATAACTAGCACGAATTAATAATTTAATGTTTTTTTAATCTTGTCTTTGTAACCACCACCTTCTCAGGGACGGGCAATAAATGCTGACCCAGCCAGAGACGCTCACCTCCCGCGACTGAACAAAATAAACCTACCAAATTTAACGCAATGAAATTATAAATGCAACTATCATTTCAATGCATTAATGAGAGTAGGAAGGAGCCCTCCAGTTTTATCTACCCTCCCCCCATGCCGGCAGCTATATATGTGTAAAGTCTTGAATTATATGCCTTATAGTTTAACGACACAATAATCGAATATTTGAAATTCGATACATGAACAACAAGCAAAGCATTATTCCCTGCATATTGAAATAAAATCGTTATTGAACACCTGCATATAGATGGTAGTAAAGTTGAAATATCTTATAATTTTAAAAATACCTCATCGTTCTTTCTGTCAAATATTGTGGAACAGATCAATCTGGGTAGGAACTGAATCTGGGTAGCTCCAAACATTTTCCCAGAGTGAAGCGCTTTTAGCTGCAGTGATTGCTCTGTTATACTATGCTGGGCTCTTGATATTGAGACAATAGCTCGAGTTTGGAGATTTACTTTCCCATTCACATCAGATGGAGTTTCTTTTGGGAGAAGTGTAGGGACAGCATCTAATTGCTTGCCTCAGGTAGAACTGAAAGCTATGAGTAACTGGGGAGGTGTATTATCACCAGAGGGATCCCTTTCAACAAAGCGTCGGAATAATGTGTAAGGCGATATCCTCGCTGTAAAATTGTTCAACAATTTGCACAACACTTCAGTTCGCTTGGCTTTTCGGACTTTGCAATGGCGAGGCTCCTAAAATTCGGCAGGAATGGTCAAGAGTGCTCTAGACTACTTACCTTTCCAAAAAAAATGTCCAATGGGTTAAAGTTTTGCTCAGAGAAACCTTCTTTCATTTCTTGTTTAGTTTTAGTCTTGCTGAGCAGAAATAATGGAGCTGTGTTTTACCCCATGTTTAAATAGACATAAGCTGCTTCTCTTAAGAAAGAAACACATTTATCTTACTTGTGCATAATAAGTCAAGCAACACTTTCGACCGTTACTCTGCACCAGTTTTATCCGGTACATCTGTCTCTTGTTACGTTAACAAATGTGAGATATAGCTTGTGAAAATTACTGTGGTTTTACTGTTTTACCTTTCTCGTTCTAACCGTCAATTCAGAGAGCAAGCTGTTTCTGAAGGACTACCAGCCGCCCCACACATTAACTATAACCATGCCGGTCATTTTGACACTTTGGGGATGATTTTTTTTATGGTTAGATTTTGAGCAAAGCGCAATTTTAAACACGGACATGGACCACAGAAGAGGTTTCACTTTCCGAACGCCTTCTCTTTGCCTGCCACGCTTCACCAGTTTCTCTTCGGTGATTCTGTGAATGTATCACTAGTTACTTCCGGGGGCTTCATTGCAATTCGCACACGTTCGAATCTACTTCAACTGACGGGACTCTGTGGAGAGAAAGGACCTCCCATTGTGGGTGACAAATCTTGGAACGTGACGTGACGGGAAAGCTTCCCCCCTCCCCCATTAAGTCTATCTCCCCTTTCTGGAGGTTCATTTTATTTTTGGATGAACAATCTTGGAACACTGTATACTTTCCAGTCAATGGATACAGCTGCGATCAGATGCCAACGGTTCTGTCATTTGCCTAGGAGGCACATTTGAATGGATCTTGTAACAAAAAAATACATGACTACACTAATTTATACACATACAAGCGTCTCATTTATTGAGAGTGTTGACTTGAGCTCTGCCCAATAAATGCATTGACATTTAATCAACTTGTTCAATCACACCTCCAGAGTAAGTCGTTCATGAGCCCGACTCCGAGCTTCCTGACTCAGAGGTAGGGACACTACTACTTGCCACAAGAACCCCCAGACCCCCCATTGATAGATATTTTCCAATCAAACTGTTCAGAAATGCTACCACCTACCTCTGAAGCAGGTGGGACTTGAACACGGGTCTCTGACTGAGAGGTAGGCATGCTACCACTGCGCCACCGAAAATTCACACAGCAGAGACTTCAAGGCAAAACACTTATTTGTGACCAATTCACACGCAGATACACGCTCTGGTGAATGGCAGCCATACCTCTGCGCCAAACATCAAATTATCAACCCAGATCTTAAAACGTGATTGAAAAATACGGTCTCAAGTTACTGTACATGCCCGGTGCTACCGTTCATGGCAAGTAGCCTTTCATTTTTAATGGTTAACATTCTTTCAATTCACTTTTTCACAATTCATGCAAATTTGAAGTCTTCACGCTGATAGCATTTACATTTTATGAATGTTTGGCTGGAAAATGAAGATTAGCTATTTTTCTAATATTGAAATCCATTTCTGGCATTCTTTCAATCCTTTCCGACATAGAGTTCTCAAGGCTGAGCCCTTCAGGTTAATGGAAGCTGTTGTAGACTGATGTTTAATTTTAATCAACAAGAGAATCTAGTATTTATGAATAAAAACTAAGAAAGTGGAGTGGAAGTTGATCAGATCAGCCATAATTTTATCGAATGGCGGTGTAAACTTGATGGCCTGAATGGTCTATTTCTTCTCCTACGAATTATGGTCACTTTATTGCTCCAGCGAAATGGATTCTTTCCGCAGGACATTCCCACAACTATGCCATGACTTTACACAATGTGAACTGAATTGGGTTTTGACGCCATTTCACTTCTAAAAAGGGCCTTTAAAAGCCCGGAAATTCATTTCTCCGGTTGTACCAATATTTTACCCAAATCCGTTTCTCCAAGTCGGAAACAAACGGCGTTATAAAGCAGGAAAGAAGCGGCCCCATGTTTATAAGGACAATTCATCTCTGGCTGAGCTGGTTACACCAAGACAAAACTTCGTGTTATTCACCTATGACCCCTGGAGGTCTTCAAAAATCAGAAATGTCGCACAACGAGCTGTGATATTTATTTGCTTGTGAATGAGCAGGTTTTGAATCAGAGAGTGCCGAACGTGCATGGGATAGATGTGCAACTTGCTTCCAAATGTGGCGATTGGACCATTTGAAATGAGAAACGCAGTCCCTATTGTGCAATTGACTCAGTGACAATTAATAAGGCGGCGTAAGAAAGGACAGCATTTTGAACACGAGTTTAAACAACTGTGCAATTATGTAGCGAAACTGAACATGTACAATGCACTGTCGACGCTTATTTTGGATGATAACTGTTTCTATTATGCCTCGCAAATGGCTTTCATATTAAATCTAATTTGATACTGACATTGGCGTGAGAACCATGAATCAAAGCGAAACGGCAGAGATTAAAATGTAGGCTGCAGAGAATTCTGAGCTTGCTGGTACTGTCAGTGATAGTTTGCATAACCGTGCAGTGACCCACTGAAGACTAATTATTGCACCAACATAACCATGAAACGAAATCAGTTGTGATTTTTTTCTTAAACGGGCCTGGCAGCGTCTGTAGAGAGAGAAACGGTGTTCGCGTTTCAGGTCAACGACCTCTTGTTAAATCACTTTCTGGTTTTATTGCAGAATTCCAGCATCAGCGGATTTTGCTTCTCATTTGCGAACGCGTGTATGTCTTGTGAACTTTGTCTCACAAGGGTTCTGCACTGGTTCAGTTTTTTTTATTTTTTGCATGTCTAAGCTATAGATCAAAAATATATTAACACAAAACTAAAATAGATTAAACTGGTACATTCAATTATATGCTGGGTTTACCATGGGTGAGACTACGTCATTGCCTCACAGATTTTCATTCCATTGCAGGTGAACTTTATATATATATATGATGTATATATATATGATATATATACATTCGTTTATGGGTGTGAGTATTGCTAACAATGCCAGCAGTTGTTGTCCTTCCCTAATTTCCGATGAGATCATTGGTGCGTCACCCTCCTAGAACTGCTACAGTCCGTGTGTTGTGAATACACCCACAGTGTTACTTTTCTGTAGCATTTGAACGGCAACTTGAGAGGGCAGTCAATCACGTAACTATCGGTCTTGGAATTGCATTATGACCAGACTGTGGAAGGAATGGCAGCTTTCCTTCCCTGAAGGAGCAGAGGGGTGTTTACAATCGTCAATAGTTTCATGGTCATCATTACTGATACTAGCTTTTTTAAAAAAATTCAACTCTGTTAACTCGATTCAAATTCCACAAGCTGGTGGAATTTATCCTCTTGTCTCTGGAGCATAAGTCTGGGGCTTTGGATTATCAGAAATCAGAGCCGTTCATCATTGCTTTTAGCAGTAATTTAGCTTTTTCTTCATATTCTCAGAAGATTCTGGAATCAATCAGAAGTTAGAAGGAGAGATTTGTGTCTTTGCCACCTGGATGTTAAACATGATGAGGGCAGAATGCCAAATGGAATATCTCGTAGGGAGGATCACATATGTGACTGAACTTACCTGGTTTTTCTTGTCTGCCTTGGCTAAGTAGGTGCATTCTTACCCCTGAGTAAAAGACATTGATTCAAGCAACATTCCAAAATCTGAAGCACATAATCCAGGTTGACACTTCAGTGTAGCACCACAGGAGTGGTGCACTGGTAAAAGCTTGGACAAGCCCATGGCTCATTTCCAAAAAGAGCTTGAAAGATCATGCACTGTCTTCATCAATATTTAACCCTGAATGTGCACTGCTGAAATAAATGATCTACATAATTGTAAAATTGTCATTTAATGTAATTTTGATGAGGGATTCAGGAACAAAGCAGATGCAAGTACGAACGAATATTATACACCATTTTACAAACAGCTGTTTGGTGTATTTGGTCCATACCAGTGATTATGGAGTTCATGTTCCACTTCAGTCTCCTCCCAATCCTTTTTTTATCTAACTTGAATAGCACAACTATTTATTTCTTATATTTATCTGCCATCCCCAAAACTGTACGGTGCTTACTTCAAGTCTTCCTTGGTTTGTGAGTTGAATATTCTAATAGCCCATTGATAAAAGAATTTTCACATGAATGCTCTGTTGAATTTAATAATGACTATCTTCCACTTTTGGACTCATCATGGATGAAAACATGTCTATGTATACTTTATCAAATTCTTCCACAATCTTACCGCAATCAGACATGACTCTTTGGAGAATTCAGTTTGAGTCTTAAGAAATTCGGCAATGCTTTTATGCAATACAGCAAGCATGATTTTGGTGTAAGGTGATTGAGAAACTTATTTTTTAAGAACATGGAACAATTATGAAACTTTGTAACATTATTACCCTACAATTGTTTTGTAATAAAGCATGACAGTATCATAAATGTTAAAATATTCCCTGTTGTTGCAGTGGAAAATATTAAACTTATTTTAAAAAATGTTATATATATAGATTATAGCTTCTTTTTCAAAACAAAGCAGCTTTTCTTTGCAAATCTATCGCATGATGTTGAAGGAAGAAACTACATTTCATATTTGGTTTTGAAAAAAACAATCTTCCAGTTCCATGGTGCTATCTTCCATTTAAGAAAAAAAACTTTCTACCTGTCACTTTGGTTGTCTTCCAGTTAAGAAGCTGTCTTCTTCTCCAATGATGTAAAACTGCACAATAAGCTCAGCAGGCCTAATGAAAGCTGGCAGGAGCAATGGAAAAAATTGCATTAGCAATGCAAAATAAGAAATGGAATAAAAAAATCAATAATGGAAAAAGATGGAAGATTGTAAATCAAGCACAATGACAGCTGGCTGCGATTATGTTATGGGTTGTGTTATGCACTACAGTATTAGAATTTCCAATTATTATTATGCTCTTGACCATCAATTTTATGACAGAGAATGATGTGATAATGTTACAGTCTCATATCATACTCCCAGTCATCTTTTAACCTCCACTCCTCACTGCCAAGACAGGGTTATCAGTTTAACATATTTTCACTAAACAGCCAACCATAGATAACAGTAAATTTATATCCCATAGGATTAGTTTATCAAACCTTATTTATTCTGTTATATTGTGTACTGTGAATTCATGGTTGATTCCAAAAAGATGATGTAAGTAACATGAAGATATAGTCAGCATTAGTTTAAAATTAAGCAAAAATGTCATTTTCAGATATTGGTTTAACATTGATTCCCAGGAAAAATGTCTGTTCTATGTGGGTTTAAAGTTGCTGGAGTAAATGGTTTTCTTTAATTCCAGTGTTTCAGTATACTAGTATAGCTGACCAGGACTTTCAACAGACAGGAATTTGACACTGTCTGACCTATGTCCTGGCTCAGGGCAAAGGTATACTGTTAACTCCAGGGAGATTAAATTTGGTCAGAATCAACACAATCTGAATTAGATTGGGCTCACTCTACAAACATGTATTTGTTTTATTACTCGTCTCCAAACCTCAATGCATCAGCATCTTAGTGGGAAAGAGATAAGGGAAAGTTAAAACAGGGTGTCATGCTCAATTGAATGGTAGGGGATTCAAGATTTACTTAGAAAGAGAATGATAACAAAGAAATGCAAATGAACTATGTTTTGCAAGCCCTTAAGAAATGCATGTGAATTGCACAATGGATAAGGGATTTATTGTCACCAAGAACTGGAAATAAAGCATGTACATTTTGAATAGCAAATTCATTGTGTTTTAATCTCTAATGATTTATTCCTACATTGCTACCTCTCACACTGGGGCATGGGGCATAACCGGAAATTATTTTCTCAGAAAGAAAAAGCCAGAATTAAAGAAACTATCAAAAACACCAACAAACTGTATCACTGGATCACAGTCCTAACCATCCAGTGTAGATTTGAATGCAATTTCAAAAATGTTGTGTTACTTTTCTCTTTTGATTCCCATATACTGGCAAACTGAACATACTACAATACTTATATTGTAGAAAGGACTTCTGAGAAACATGGTTTGTTGCAGAAATTGTACAATTGCCTTTTTGACGTTCTTCATCCGAAGTGAGCAGTTGTATGGCTTCTAATTATACAGTGTACTAACATTTATGGACATGTAAGCTGAAGTTTACTCATCCCACTTCCCACAATTTTGTTTTGCCATTCTTCTCATTCATGCTAATTTATATGGAAATGTAGTTCCATTGGATTTTTGTACCTAGTAAGTATTTTGAATGTGAGCTTTACCAGCCTAGTTTACTCTGGAGCCCATCATTTCTTAGGCTGATTTGTTCCCCACTATTATCCACACAGACACACTTTCCACCAGGGATCGATGGATGGTAATCATAACTAGGAATTTTTGCTTATCTTTCCCCTTTCTAGCTCTGGAATGCTGTGTCAAATTGTTAAACTCAAGTTGCTGCCTGAGCTGAATCATTCAATTCAGGACAGACCAGGAACTGAATTTGGGAATTGATAGCTCATTTGCATAATGAATTTATTCATGCAGTTGTCAGTGAGCTTAAATTGAGGATAATATGAATACACATGTTGCTGGCAAGGTTTACAATTCTTACATGTACAGTTAATGTTTGCAAGGCTAATTTCCATCTCTTGTAGATCTCCGAAAGCAGACAGTTAGCATGGATCATCTTTGAATTTTGGAAGGAAGACTACAACATTAGTTACACTCTTAGAGCAAGTGAAAACAGATGCTAACAAATATAATTTACTTAAGAATTAATAAAACTGTAGTATTTTGGATTGTTCAGCTACAAAGAAAAACTGCAAATTGATATAAGTCTCATGGGGTCTATCAGCTTCATCTATGAATTACCTTCAGAACTATGAGTTTGCAGATTATTGCAACATAAAAATGAGTTAAAGTAAATATTGATTACCATATTTCCTATATTGCATGGTGATGACACTTCAAGAGATATTCAATTGGCTGTAAAGTTCTTTGAGATATCAGGTAGTCATGAAAGGTTCTATCTAAATGTAAGATGTTTTTCTGTAAAATAACAACATTGCTATTGTTAATTATTTCAGCTTTACAGATTGAGGGAGGACCAGGGTATGAGTTTAAGAGCAAGAATAGGATACAATTTCAAAGGGTGTGCACAAGCAGAGGGACTTGGGTGTATGAGTATATAATCATTGAAGGTGGCAGGACAGGTAGAGGGAACTGGAAATAAAACAAACAGTATTCCAGGCTTCATATCTAAGAGTATACAGCACAAGAGCAGGGCTGATATGATGAACTTACATAGGACACGCGTTGGACCTCACCTGGAATATTGTGTACAGTTCTGGGTGTCACACTTAAGAGTAACGTCAGTGGGTTGGAAAGAGTGCAGAAGGTTCCAATTATCAGGAAAAATTGGAGAGTTGGCACAATTTTCCTTGGAAATGAAAAGGCTGTGAGATTCGATACAAGTTTCAACAGCATGAGAGTCTAGACAGAGTGGCCAGGTAGCAATTGTTCCCACTCATTACCAGATTAGAAACCAAGAGCACAATTTTAATGTGCTTTACAAAGGCAGCACCTATAAGCTGAAGGTAAAAAAAACTTTTTCACACAGTGAATAGTTAGAAAAGAGAATGCACAGTCTAGAAGTGTGATGGAAGTTGAGGGATTCAAGAATGCATTGTATGATTATGTAAAGAAACAATGTGCAGGGTTATGTGGAAAGGGCAGGAGATTCACACTAAGTTAAAATACACAGACAGACAGTGCAGACACAATGGGTCAAATCAACTCCTTCTGCACAAGAACAATTCAGTGATTTTGTAATTGCAAAATTATTTTGGGGAGTTGATAGCTTTGTGGTATTATCACTGGCCTATTAATCCTGAAACCCAGGTAATGTTCTGGATTGAAATCCCCCCACGACAGATGGTGGCATCTGAATTCAGTAAGTATCTGGAATTAAGAGCCTAATGATGACCATGAGTCTATTGTTGCTTGTCGGAAAAACCCATCTGGTTCACTTGAGGGAAGAAAACTGCCATCCTTACCTCTAGGTCCAGACCCGCAGCAATGTGGTTCACTTTTGTCTGTCCCTGGGCAATAAATGCTGGCCTAACTAATGACACATTCATCAAATAAACCTGTTGGACTATAACCTGGTGTCGTGTGATTTTTGACCCTGAAGAAAGTCTAGTTTAGTTCACTATACTTACACAGTAGCTGATCAAGGCAATCTCTGATCAATGCAACCATTTTCATGTTGTTCTATTTTATCAATATGACTACTGCCATTGCTTCTCTTAACTTTATTTTCTTGTTCATTATAAGCTTTCAATCTGTCAACCCACTTTCTCCTCCTGTCTGTACTGTTATAATATTTAATTATCACTTAAATTTATTTTTTATGGTACATTAAGACCTCAGAAATCCTTACCTCCTTCAGCATTATCTTTCTTTGCACTTATGTGTGTCAAATCATCGACCTACTTTGTCACTTCCTTTGACAACCTTCCTTTGTCACTCTTTACAACTGAAGGCTTCCTATAGAATGAATTTAGCACTTTACTTAGGTATTTTGATAAAAGAAGCATTTATTTTTAATGTGACTGTTATGAGGCTTATCAACTGTTTTACTATACTAGTCTTAAAAGGAAAGATGTACCAATCATACTTAAAAGTTCACAAGGGACAAGTATGAATTGGCTCACCAATATTTATAATACAGCAACTGCTTCTATCCATACATTTAGTACCAATATTATTGTATAAGAACCAAATATAAATGTAATGGAAATGAGCAGCCAAAGTCTACATTAGACTGTTTTTAGTACTTTATATACTGAGCTATGCTTTAAATTCAAATAATTTAAATTAAATAATTCTTTAGTCAAAACAAATCTCACCAACAGCTGACACTCTTATCTGTTCAACAAATCTAAATTCAACAAAACAATGACCTCTCTAAACTTGGATTGGTTTAGAAGTGAGATGATAAATCACTGTTTGGTTTGTTTAATACTCTAAATAATTTAAATCAAATTTAATGTAAATTAAATCATTTAATTTAATCTGTTTAAAAATGCTTTATTATAATTTCTTCCCTTTTCAATGTGCAGTTTATGGGTCAGCTATGATTCCATAGACTAGTCTTTTTTAGGGTGGTGGTAGTCCCAGTGATAGGCTGAAAAGCCAGGGAAACTTTGCTGAGGTGTTTTGAGGGAGCCCCAACTACGTTGTTACCAATTCAGCAGCTGATGAATGATCAAACAGAGGGCCAACAGCTCTTGAGTATCACCAGCACCGCTAGGAGTGATGGCTGCTCTGGAGCTGCATCCAGCATTGAGCTCGCGTAGTGGAGAGGTGAAAGGGGGTAGTGTTGCTGTCAGACAGCCATTGTCATGGAACATTCCTTTCGTGAGCCATAAAATGCCTGAATAGGAAGGTCCCTGATCAGCATTCCCTCTAATTCTTTTTTTCTCCTGCATGGGCCACTGAGGTCTGTGTGCAACAGTAACTTCTGGAACTGAAAGTTAATGCTGCGAACTGCGTTGATACGACAATTGCCATGCTTGGAATGTCAGATCAGCTGAGCATATATGCATGGTGTAGGTCCCAGTGGTTACTAGTATAATCATGACTGTGGCAAGAACATTCCTTTAATTAGCTATTAAAGTATCACAATTAGCTTTTAAGTGGATGGACTGCCTTCTTTTTCTTTCAAAACACCATTGTCAGTGGAAAGGTAATGAGAACTTCACAACCCTACCTTTCCTCCCAACTTCCTGACCTGTCCACCTTTTACTCCGTTCCCCACTTTCTATCAATTGCCACAGTCACACAAACGTCAGCCCATGAGTGCTACCAGCCTTCAGGTTCTCACCCAAGTCGTCAGATGTTGAGTCTCAGTGATGCAGCTGCGCAACAGAAACAGGAGCTACTTGTATTTCTGTAGTAGATTTATATAGTGAAACATTCTGAAGCACTTCATTAGAGTGCTATATAGAGAAATATAACAAGACTGTACTAATAGGGTGGATGACCAAAAGCTTAGTCAAAGATGTGGAGTTTTAAGGAATAAGTGTTGGAGTGGTGGAAAGGGTAGGACAGAAAACTCACGGTCTTAAAGCATTGAAATGACCCCCCATTGGTGGAATGATCAAAACCAGAGATTCTTAAGAGAACAGACTCAGAAACAAAGATATCTCAGAGCATTAGAATAGAATAGTTAGGTGGTTGTTTTTGACTGGCATGGACGTGATGGGCCAAAGGGCTTTTTTCTGTGCTGTGGATCTCTATGACTCTACAACATTATACAGCAGGAGGAGATTACACAGATAGGGAGGACTGAGGACATGGAGAGATTGAAAACATGGATGGGAATTCTAAAATTAATTCATGCCTTAAGTGGCAGCCACTGTGAGTCAGTAGACCAAGTATGATGGATAAATGGGACTTGCTGAGAGTTTGCACATGGGCAGCAGAGTTTTGATGTCTTCAATTTTACAGAGGATAGAACGTAAGACACTAGTCAGGAATGTGTTGGTTTCGTCAAGTCTAGAGCCAACAGAGCCAAGCATGGGGTATTCAGCAGCAGGTCATGTTCATCCGTAATGCAAAGAATTGTCATTCAGGCTGACATAGGGTCAACAGGGTAACTTATTTTGGCTTGTGTGGCACATTTTGCAGTATCTCTCAAATGCTGTGCAAGCTGAGCAAGTTACTCACCACAATTTTCAGATCAAATCTGGGACCTTGTGCGCCAGTGTGGCTCAGTCCCATGTTGCACCATGTCTGAAGACACTAGGGGAACTACTTTGGGTTACTCTTGCCTGCATTTTCCGGTATAACAAATTGATGGAACTAAAAGTTTGACAACCATTTTCAGCTGCCCTTTCTGACAGTTGAGAAATGGTTGCATTCCCACATTGGGACAGGGAGGTGGAAGGTAAAAAATACACTTTCTAGACATTTTGTGCAATGTAACTGGCTCTTCATTAAGCATATTTAAAAAGCACATGACTGTAAAGCCATAAGACGTAGGTGCAGAAGTAGGCCATTTGGCCCATTGAATCTGTTCCACCTCATCTAATGATACTCAACTCCTCTTTCCTGCTTTTTCCCTATAACCCTTGATTCTTTTACTGGTTAAAAATCTGTCTATCTCAGCCTTGAATATACGTAATGACTGAGCCTCTACAGCCCTGCGTGGAAAATTAATCAGCAGATTCACTAGGATCAAAGAAACAAAATTCCTCCTCCTCTCTATCCTATCTCTATCCTAACTACCCTGACCCTTATATTATAGTATCCCTACTTTGCAGACAGAGGTCATTTGGCCCTGTGAGTCAGCACCAACCCTCCAAAGTTCATCCCAGCCTATCCCTGTAACTCCACATTCACCATAGTTAACCCACCTAACCTGCAAACTGCAGGGTATTTAGCATAGCCAATCCACCTAACTTTTACTTCTTTGTGACTGTGGAAGGAAACCGAAGCACCTGGAGGAAACCCATACAAGACATGGGGAGAGCATGCAAACTCCACAGAGAGTCACCTAAGGCTGGAATCAAACCCAAGTGCCCTGTGCTGTGAGGCAGCAATGCTGAGAACAGTGCCATCATCTCCCCCCTATGTACTCTGGTTCTGTAGTCTCCCACAACTCTGTCAAGCCCCCTAAGAAACTTATATGTTTCAAAAATGTCACCTCTCATTCGTTTAAATTTCAATGAGAACAGGCTCAAACTACTCAACCTCTTTTCATAGCACAATCCCTCCACGCCCAGGATCAATGTGGTGAACCTTCTCTAGACTGCCTCCAATGATGTATATTTTTCTTTAGATAAGGAGACCAAAATTGTTCACAACATTTAGTGATCTATTATCTGCTGCTTGTATGCTAACTTCTTGTGATTCATGCACAAGGATCCTTAAATCCCTTTGTGTTGCAGCTTTCTGGAGTTTTTTTTTTCCATTTAAGTAATATTCAGCACCTCTATTGTTCCTGCCAAAGTGCATAACCTCACATTTTCTCACATTATATTCAATTTGCCAAGTCTTTGGCTACTCACTTAACCTGTTTATGGCTCTTCCAATTAATTTTGTGTCATTCACTAACTTGGTGATTGTGCATGCACTTCCCATATCCAAATCAATAAATAATTGTGGTCTCAATACTGGTCCCTGTGACACTCCACTAAGTACAGGTTGCCGACCTGAAAATGCTCCCTTTACCTCAGCTCTCTGTCATTTGTTAGTTAGCAAATCCCATGTCCATGCTAATATACTATCCCCAACACCACTGGCTCTTGATTTAAGACTTTATTGTGTTACCTTTTTGAATGCCTTTTGGAAATCCAAATCTACCGGTTCTCCTTTATCTATCCTATTTGTTACCTCTTCAAAGATTTCTAATAGATTGGTGAGGCTGATTTCCCCTTCAAGAAGACGTGCTAACTCTGATTGTTTACATTATTAACTTCTAAACGCCCTGCTGTTGCATTCTTTATAATAGATTCTAATATCTTCTTAATGACAGATGTCAGGACTGATCAGGAAGCTATCAAATTGCAGACCTGCATATTTACATTACTTGTGAATATTTCTCACATTTAGTTATAAATATCAGTCATAATGCAGTAAAATTCCACACTGGCAGGGGTGTAAAATGCATGAAAGCTGCTTGTTCCACACCCTGTCGATCTGATATCATGTGTCCTCTGTCCCAACAGATATTGAATTTCAACAAATCATATTTAATTATGTTATTAAGTATAGAGCTGCTTCAAAACCCTCTCATTAGTTAAAAATCTTATCCCATGCAACCGATCTTCATATAAATTATCACTATTACTAGAATAGTAGTTTATAGACTACAACACATTTTAAAACAGTTTTTATTATGCAATTATATCTAGGGACCAATTCTAACACTGATACTTATTTGTTTTATAATCTGTAGTAAGATCCCTCAAATCTGTCATTTCCACAGTGAACTGAATAATTGACCAGGTCAAAACAGGAGACAGTTTGCCCAGCAGTTTGACCTTTAACTTTCCTTTGCTAAATAGCCCTTAATTGATGCAGTTGTCTGTCATCTGGGTAGCAAATGATTTCAGTAAGGTCAACAAGGGAAAGTCTGCTGGTTTCATAACAGGATTCTCATGAACAATTTCAGATTAAACAGATTGGATGAAAATTCAAATACAACAGCTACATCACTCTAAGTTAGATTAATTTCCATAGTGTTGCATTGCTCAGGAATGGTTTGCTCATTCTTCTGCTCAGGTCAAACTAAAAATACACTTAATTCAGACAAATTATATAATATTACATAGCTTGGAAATTGTACTGTGAAATGTTAGTATTTGAATGCTTAATGTGTCAGCACAGAATACTTTCCTCTGTTTTTACTGAAAAGAGACATTAACTCATTTTTAAATAGGTATGTTGATGTCTTCACACAAATAGCAAAGGTATGCTATTTGCCAATATTAGATATTTGAATAACAACAATATAATTTCAACCTGATCTAATACTCTGATTATTTAATGTTTTTCATACTAATTTGCCTTAAAACACTTCACACAGTGAATTAAATTTTGAAGTGTAAAACTATAGCAGCTATTGGGGGAAATATTAGAATATTCTAATGTTAGAATATTTATCGGCAACTAAAAATTATAACAGGGAATATATCTAGGCAGTCTACAAAAGATGCTGGTTTGTAATGGTTTGATTGATTTGAGAATTGAGTTCTACTGTTACTTTTGTTTATTCTTGATTCGAACACTGGATTGGTAGTCAAGCAAGCAAACGAATTGTGATACCACTTCATTCATCAAAAACCTAACATTAAATTTTAATGTTAGCGAGGAGCAATAACATTGCTGATACAACTACTGCTAAAGTAATTTAAATTTAGATTAACAAGGTCACATATGGCTACTTTGGATCATTTTAACTGTCAGTTTGCTCTGCACAGCAAATCATCTATGTAGTATATGAGTTAGCACTTATATCAAAACAGTGTTTTTGGACACAATTTGATGTTTAAAAAAATTGTAATCTATCTATTAGTATGCAACTCTGTATAGCAACTTTACATTAAACTGAAAGTTGATGGTAAGTTGTTGATGATCTCCAGTAAGGTCTCTAGATTCTGTCATTTCTATTATGAACTGAATAATTGACGGGGTCTAAGCAAGTCTATGATACAATCTCCTGAAGATGCTCTTCCTTTATTCATAAACGCACCCAAGTTACATCCTCAAACTAAAAGCACTTCCTATTCATACAAAATTTGTTGTATAACTGTAGCAACAGGAGATGCTGTTTAACAGCCTAACAATGTCACATTACACCTTTGGATTCTTTCTGGGGACCATAGGCTAATAAGGACATTTGTTCAGGCAATGAAAATGGTAACATGAGATTGTCCCTTGAGGACTTCAAACGTCTGTTACCCATCATTGTGCCTGACTGGCTTACTGAAAGAGGAAATGTCTGCAAGTGCATTTATAGATCAACAAGCCAACTAAAATGTCAAAGACAAATATTGTGATATAAGACTTCTATACTTGGAATTAGTAATTCCTTCACTTATAAAAGGGAACCAATTGACACAGATTTATGTTTAATTTACATAATAGTGAATTGAATTCAAATAGTAAGATAAACAAAATCCCACAAAGAAATACACTTTGTATATTTACCAAATTGGGATATGATTTACATCAGATGGAATGGATTAGCAGATTAAAATATTATAATGTGGAAAATAGCATTGCAACATTGATATTAAAATGTAACAAAATATGGAGACATATTAGCTGATAAGAAACTTGAATAAATGGATGATATGAAAGTCAGAAATAAGAAATTGAAATAACAATCTATTCATGTAACACAGTATAGAATGTAAAAAAAATGCTCTATTGAAATGTTAACTTTTAAGAATGGAATTCAGAGGTTTTCATTTAACAGAAATCTTTAGAATGAAAAGAACTTTGATTGGAATAAGAAGTTTAAATACTTGTGCCCATCGTGCTAAGGATTACTAATTCTCAGAAATGGAAGACTTTTCACTTTAGACATCAGTAGTCACATTAAAATTTTCTCTATCAGAGATAACAGGATAACTGGATGCAGAGTAAATCTTTCTTCACCAGCAATATGATATAGTCCCAAACTTAGAAGATTATGTCCTCTAGTATTTGAGTGACAATATTGTCCATTTTCCAAACCAGGCCTCTTGATGTCTTCCTGGTTTTAAATTGAAATGGAATTACTTTTATACTGTGTATTTTACAATTTCAGAATGTTTCAAAGCACTTCAGAGCTAATGAAGCAATTTTGAAATGTAGCCACTGCTAAAATGTAATGAAACGTGGTAGCTGATTTGCACATAACAAGGATACAAAAGCAGCACTGAGATTTGGGTTGCCAATTGGTTCCGGATTATTGACTGCTTTGTGCTGTAGGTGCATGTCCATTAGCAGTCCAATCAACATAAAACCCTTACAGCCAGCCCCAAACAAAATAACACAAACTTTGCACTTAAGTACGAGCTTTCTTGCCCTTGGGAAGTTCAAACACTTCACAATGAGGGAATTACTTTTGAAATCGAGTCATTATTTTTATGGATTAAAGGCTTTGATTTAAACCTAGGCTTCACAGATACCAGAAATACAAAATATAAGAAATGAAAACTATATAATGTAATTATGCATCTTACTTTAAAAGTATCACAACTGCATGTACAACGCATTTTGCATAACAATTTCATTTCATTTCATTTTTAAAAAAATAATTTAACTACAAATCTGAAGCAACATAAGTTAGAGTCAAAGTGAGATTAAAAGAAAATTCATCTTGAAGATACCATGCAGCAGAATTTTTTGTACAATTCATTCTTGGTGTTTGGGTATGGCTGGCTAGGTCAGCATTTATTGCACAGAAGGTAGTTAAGAGTTAATCACATTGCAAAATCTTTCGAGTCACATGTTGGCCATCCCAGGTAAGAATGGCAGGTTTCCTACCCAAAAAAAATCAGTGAACCAGATGGGTTTTTTTTGTGACAATCAACAGTGGTCATCATTAGATGAACTTTTTATACGAAATTGTTATTAGATTCAGATTTCTGCCATGGTGGATTTAAACTCACATCCCTAGAATATCAGTCTAGGGCACTGGATTATGAGTCCACTAGATGATCTCTGAGACACAGCCTCATCCATTTCAGTCAGATATTATGGGCCTGTTTGTACGATATGTATTATAGATGATGAAAGAAGTTGTTTAAAGATCATGTAAAAATGGTGCACATAACAATGAATTATGGGCATGTTTGAATACCGTTTCATTGAGCAGAATTGAATTGTCTCAAGAAGAGGTAAAGAAATTTATGGTAGCTGGGAACTATTGTTTATTTCCCAGTTGTTAATGACAGTGATATTATTTTGTGAAAGAATGTGAAGATAAGAGTAAAAGAAATAGTGCCAGAAATTGGAAGGAAAGACAGGAAATTATGGAAATGCACAGCAGGTGAGTCAGCACATGAATGAGGAAAGCCAAGTTAAAGCTTCCGAATGTTAATAATCTTCTTGAAAATAAACCTATCTTTCTCTTTCAGCTACTCGACAACCAGCTTTGGACTTTAATCATTTCCTATTCGATTATACATTGATGTTGTCTCAAGAAGAGGAAGGCAGCAGAGAGGAAATGCAATGGAAGGTGGACAGATTTGACCTCATCCAGCTTTTAGCTGAAGATTAAAAAAAAGCATTGGAATGATTTATGAAATGTTTATACGTAGGTAATAAACATGCATTTCTTGCCTGGATAAGACTGCAGACTCTCACAGTGGCTGTCGTGAGAAGAATAGTTTGGCTCACATCTTACAGCTATTATTCAAATGTCAGTGTTTGATATTAAGCTCTTATCCATGCAAAAGGTACTGACTCCTTATGTATAAACATGCAGTCAGCATGGCACCAGGCCTTGAAAGGACATTGGAATTATTAGACAGTTTGCTGTAAAATCTTATACTGAAGTAGCATCATGATGTTGGTGACAGGAGGAAAGTTTGAGGTTGTTTTTCCAGAATATCGCACTCATTTATTCATTTCTGGGTTAACAGCCTTCGCTTAACCTAATCTGATTTGGATATTCAAAGTCTATGCATATATTGTTAAATCTCGAATTTACATAAAATATCAGCAGATTCATTATGGACAATACATACTGCTATCTACAGGCCAGCCTATGATTCTGTGTAGGGACAGCTTTGATGGTAACTGTGTAATAGCAGATAAGGCATTGTAGGCTTTAATAAAAGTCAGTAGGGTCAAATAAGAGGATTCTAATAAATCAGCAACCTCAAGGAATGGAAAATGAATGGTTTATATTGGCAACTGTCTCAGGCTAAACCAGACTACTTACACATTTGTATCATATTTGAAACCGTGATGAGATTTTGGCCACATATGCAAACACTACTAACTGTACCTATTTCAAACTCTGACACTGCATAACCCTGTCCCTGCATCAGATCATTTACTCTTGAAATCTTTCTCTATGCCTTTTTTTTTGTCTCTAGAAATGACTAATCTGAACACTTCTTGCCAACTTCACATCTTCCACACTTCATCAACTCAAGGGCATGTAACGTTTCACTGGTTGAGTTCTATCTCACATCAAATCCTGTTCACTCATCACCTTTGTGTCCGATGAACTATATTGACTCCCAATTAAACAATATTTTGACTTTATAATTCTTATGCTTATTTCAAATCCTTCCATTGCTTTGACCCTCCCTGTATCTTCCCAACTCTTGCCCGCAGCCCTCTGAGATATCTACCCTTCTTTAATTCTAGCTCTCAAGCATCTACAGTTTTAATTGATTTACTATTGATGGATGTGCCTTCAGTTCTCAAGATTCTTTAAGCTCTGCAAATCTTCCCCTAAGCATCCCTGCTTTACTCTCTGTTTATTCCTCCTTTAACACACTCCTTAAAATTTATCCTTTTGAGCAAACTACAGAGAATTTTTCCAACAGTCTCCAGGTGCACAATATGAGCAGCATGTTACGAGCTAAGGAAGAGCTGGTGGGAAACAATGAATGCTAATAAAAATAGAAATTCTCAGAAGGTCTTATGCTTTGCCCTGGATGGTGTCAATCTTCTTGAGTGCTATTGCAGTCACCCATCCAGGCAAGTGGAGAGTAATTCCATCACATTCCTGACTTGTGTCTTGTAGATGTGGACAGGTTTTGGGGAGTCAGGAGGTGAGTTACTTGCTGTAGGATTCCTAGTCTCTGACTGCTCTTGTAGCCACTGTATTTATAAGTTTCTTGTCAATGGCAATCCCCAGGATGTTGATAGTGGGATATTCAGTGATGGTAATGCCATTGAATATCAAGGGGTGGTAGTTAGATTGTCTCTTATTCATGATGGTCATTGCCTGTCATTTCTGAGGCACAAATGTTACATGATACTTTTCAGCCCAAGCCTGCATAATGTCCAGGTCTTGTTGCATTTGAACATGGACTGCTTCAGTATCTGAGGAGTCACAAATGGTGCTGAACAGAGGGTGCATAGAATAATTACAGGGATGTTGCCTGGGCTGGTGGGTTCTGTATGGAAAGATTATGGTATTGCTTTCCTTGGAGCAGCAAAGGTTATGAGAGTACCTGATATGGGTGTATAAGATTATGAAGGGTATAGACGGGGTGGAAGGAAAGGCAGTTTTCCATTAGTAGAGGGGTCAATAATGATGGGACATAGATTTAGGTAAGAGGTAGGAGGTGAAGTGGATTGTTGGGGAGAATGCTTTTTCACTGAGAGTTGGTGGAAACTTGGAAGCTGCTGCCTGAAAGGGTGGTTAAGTCAGAAATTCTTGTAATATCTAAGCAGTGCTTAAGTATTCAGTTACAATGTCACAGTCTCCAAGGCAGTGTGCAAAAAGATAGAAAATGGCATTAGTGTAGTCAGATTTTTGTTGACCGGCAGGGAGACAATCGGCCTGATGGCTTCCTTCTATGATGTAACCATCTATAAGTCAAGATAAAAAAAATTGAATTGCATCGGGCTTTTCACAACTTAAAGATCTCAGTTTGATGTTTTAAATGGAGCTACTTTCAACGTGTAGTCACAGTTGTAATGTAGAAAGCAAAGCAGCATAGGAAACCTCCATAAACAGAAGAATAATTAGGTTTTTGGTGTTGTTGTTTGCAGGATAAATATTGTCCAGAAAATTAAGCGTAACTCCCCAGCTTTTCTTCACAATAGTGCTGCGAGACTTTTACAACTACGTGAGAGGCCCATCGTTAAAAACATCTTATCTAGAAGGCAGCATCGAAGGACAGTGCAACATTTTCTCAGTACTGCACTGGAGCGCTAACCAATATTTTCCCAGTGCTACACTGGAGCGCTAACCAACATTTTTGTACTTAAAGCTCTGGAGTAAGACTTGAACGCCCGACTTTCATGATTCCAAATGTAAAAGTGCAACCCATTGATCCAAGATCACTTCATTAGAAAAGCACCACTGAAAATAATATGATGCAATTCCTTTCTTAAACTGTAACTATAATGTTGCCTAGAACATTCTTGATGATATTTAAAGTTGACAGTCCAGCTTTTGAGTTAATTGTGGAACCTTGGGAATTTTATTGTTTCAACGCTAAGATGGATGTTTATTTTAGTACCAAAATAAATTCTAATCACTAGAGGAAACAATATCATGCAAATCTTGAGCTAAGTATAATGTTAACTGCAAAACAGATGCTGCAATGTACAATTTACTTTCTATTTTTAATACACTTTCATCTTGTTTCAATGGAACCCATGGAGGAAAAAAATAGGTTGTTCTATTGGAAAGCAGTTTCATTGCTTTTAATAAAATTAATTATTCCTTTCATTGCTAAACAGCTAATACAAGGTGGATAGTGTTACAGCAATCAAACACATAGAAAGGTCCAAATGACACCGTAACCATGGAGCAATGCTTAAGTGGCTGATGAAGTGAGAGAATAGACAAGCTGATGTTTAAAGGGTAAACCTTTTTTGAAATTGTTCTAGTCTTAGCAAAGTTGTACACTAAGAATATTATCCTGCCTTTTCATATATAAGTAATGACCATAAGTAATGACTTCGATGTTGTGGTCATTTCAGAGACATGGATAGAGCAGGGACAGGAATGGTTGTTGCAGGTTCCGGGGTTTAGATGTTTCAGTAAGATCAGGAAAGGTGGTAAAAGAGGGGGAGGTGTGGCATTGTTAGTCAAGGACAGTATTACGGTGGCAGAACGGACGTTTGATGAGGACTCGTCTACTGAGGTAGTATGGGCTGAGGTTAGAAACAGGAAAGGAGAGGTCACCCTGTTGGGAGTTTTCTATAGGCCTCCAAAAAGTTCCAGAGATGTAGAGGAAAAGATTGCAAAGATGATTCTGGATAGGAGTGAAAGTAACAGGGTAGTTGTTATGGGGGACTTTAACTTTCCAAATATTGACTGGAAACGCTACAGTTGGAGTACTTTAGATGGGTCAGTTTTTGTCCAATGTGTCCAGGAGGGTTTCCTGACACAGTATGTAGATAGGCCAACAAGAGGTGAGGCCACATTGGATTTGCTACTGGGTAATGAACCAGGCCAGGTGTTAGATTTGGAGGTAGGTGAACACTTTGGTGATAGTGACCACAATTCGGTTATGTTTACTTTAGCGATGGAAAGGGATGGGTATATACCGCAAGGCAAGAGTTATAGCTGGGGGAAAGGCAATTATGAGGCGATTAGGCAAGATTTAGGATGCATAGGATGGAGAAGGAAACTGCAGGGGCTGGGCACAATTGAAATGTGGAGCTTGTTCAAAGAACAGCTACTGCGTGTCCTTGAGAAGTATATACCTGTCAGGCAGGGAGGAAGTGGTCGAGCGAGGGAACCATGGTTTACTAAAGAAGTTGAATCTCTTGTCAAGAAGAAGAAGGAGGCTTATGTAGAGATGAGGCGTGAAGGCTGAGTTAGGGCACTTGAGAGTTACAAGTTAGCCAGGAAAGATCTAAAGAGAGAGCGTAGAAGAGCCAGGAGGGGACATGAGAAGTCTTTAGCTGGTAGGATCAAGGAAAACCCTAAAGCATTCTATAGGTATGTCAGGAATAAAAGAATGACGAGACTAAGATTAGAGTCAGTCAAGGACAGTAGTGGGAAGTTGTGCGTGGAGTCCGAAGAGATAGGAGAGGCGCTAAATGAATATTTTTCGTTAGTATTCACACAGGAAAAAGACAGTGTTGTCAAGGAGAATACTGAGATACAGGCTATTAGACTAGACGGGATTGAGGTTCATAAGGAGGAGGTGTTAGCAATTCTGGAAGGTGTGAAAATAGATAAGTCCCCTGGGCCGGATGGGATTTATCCTAGGATTCTCTGGGAAGCTAGAGAGGAGATTGCAGAGCCTTTGGCTTTGATCTTTATGTCATCATTGTCTACAGGAATAGTGCCAGAAGACTGGAGACTAGCAAAAATTGTCCCCTTGTTCAAGAAGGGGAGTAGAGACAACCCTGGTAATTATAGACCAGTGAGCCTTACTTCGGTTGTGGGTAAAGTGTTGGAAAGGATTATAAGAGATAGGATTTATAATCATCCAGAAAGGAATAATTTGATTAGGGATAGTCAACACGGTTTTGTGAAGGGTAGGTCGTGCTTCACAAACCTTATTGAGTTCTTTGAGAAGTGACCAAACAGGTGGATGAGGGTAAAGCGGTTGATGTGGTGTATATGGATTTCAGTAAAGCGTTTGATAAGGTACCCCATGGTAGGCTATTGCAGAAAATACGGAGGCATGGGATTGAGGGTGATTTAGCGGTTTGGATCAGAAATTGGCTAGCTGTAAGAAGACAGAGGGTGGTGGTTGATGGGAAATGTTCATCCTGGAGTTCAGTTACTAGTGGTGTACCTCAAGGATCTGTTTTGGGGCCACTGCTGTTTGTCATTTTTATAAAATGACCTGGGTGAGGGCGTAGAAGGATGGGTTAGTAAATTTGCAGATGACACCAAAGTCGGTGGAGTTGTGGATAGTGCGGAAGGATGTTGCAGGTTACAGAGGGACATAGATAAGCTGCAGAGCTGGGCTGAGAGGTGGCAAATGGAGTTTAATGCGGAAAAGTGTGAGGTGATTCACTTTGGAAGGAGTAACAGGAATACAGAGTACTGGGCTAATGGTAAGATTCTTGGTGGTGTGGATGAGCAGAAAGATCTCGGTGTCCATGTGCATAGATCACTGAAAGTTGCCACCCAGGTTGATAGGGTTGTTAAGAAGGCGTACGGTGTGTTAGGTTTTATTGGTAGAGCGATTGAGTTTCGGAGCCATGAGGTCATGTTGCAGCTGTACAAAACTCTGGTGCGGCCACACTTGGAGTATTGCGTACAGTTCTGGTCACCGCATTATAGGAAGGATGTGGAAGCATTGAAAAGGGTGCAGAGGAGATTTACCAGGATGTTGCCTGGTATGGAGGGAAGGTCTTATGAGGAAAGGCTGAGGGACTTGAGGCTGTTTTCGTTAGAGAGAAGAAGGTTAAGAGGTGACTTAATAGAGACATACAAGATGATCAGAGGATTAGATAGGGTGGACAGTGG
>NC_063346.1:15399321-15425357 GCF_021869965.1 Rhincodon typus
GCTAGACTGGGTCTGCGGCAGGTGGTGAGGGAATGAACAAGAGGGAAGAACATACTTGACCTCATCCTTATCAATCTGCCAGCTGCAAATGAATCTGTCCATTACAGTATCGGTAAGAGTGACCACTGCGCGACGTCCCGCCATAGTCAGAGAGTCATTGAGCACAAAAGAGGCCCTACGGAAAATTTAATCTGTGCTGACTTATTGAGGACACTTTGATTAAATGTGTGATGATGTACTGGACATTATTTGTCCTTTTTTTATCCATGGCACTGTTTCCAGCTTACACATGGCTGTATGTCATGCCTCTAGGCCTGAAACGTCAGCCTTCCTGCTCCTATGATGCTGCTTGGCCTGCTGTGTTCATCCAACTCTACACCTTGTTATCTCAATAAGGAAAATGATGGGCTCATAAGGAATAATGTTTCCTTTATGGTGAGCTTCCTGAAGATTTGACAAAATGTAAACTGAAAGAACTGTGGATGCTGTAAATCAGGAACAAAAACAGAAGTTGCTGGAAAAAGTCTGGGACCCTTCCTCAGAACCCTGGGTCTGAGGAAGGGTCACTGGACCCGAAACGTTAACTCTGATTTTTTCTTCACAAATGCCGCCAGACCATTTGACAAAATATGCTGGTAGGGACCACATAATTTTCCTTTTAGGCTCTGAACTGGAAAATGGAAATTGGACACTGCTATATAAGTTTTTAAAAAAGCAGAAGAGTTTTTTATTTCCTGCAATTTGAAGATCAAGTGAAATTATGTGGTATATGCTTTGGGCATGCGGGACTATATTACTTTTCAGAGCAATGACGTGGAGACACTGTGGGACCCAATAGCACCAGGAATCTTAGAGTTATAGAGAAACTGCCAAGTCATAGCCTTAAGATTTATCCAATTGCAGCTTGTTGTACACCTGTGAGTACAGCACAGCCAGGTAAATCTGGAAGACTGCAAACAGGAAACATCTCTCTCTCCCTTATCTGTGAGTGGAAAGACAAAAAAAAACCTGGTGACTCAAAAGATAGAATTTTAATACAAGGAGAGATCCAGGTCCACCCAAATGCTTTTGACTTGAAAATTGACTGTCACTGTGCAGATAGAACTGACTAATTATTTAAAGGTGGAATTGTCTGGCTGAGTTATGGTGAGGGGCATATAAATAAATGAATGGGTACTGGCCACCACTGACCTTCCTAAACTTTTAAGATGGTAACTGACGCTAGTCATGTGACAGGTGGAGTCTTAATGCAAGATGGTGAATCAGGAAGAGACAAGCCAATAGATGCTCTTATGAGGAATTAAATCACTATCAGAAGTACTCTATAGTGGAAAAGAAGACTTTGAGATTATTATTGCTTCTTCATCATTTTGAGGTCTATGTCTGTCATAGTTGGAAAGAAATGTTAGTATACACTAATCATGTTCTTTAGCTTTTTAAAAGAAATCCAATACTTGAAATGCCAAATTGTTTCAATGGAGCTTATCAATTCAACCACTTAATATATAATATCTTCGCATTTTGGACAAAATAATGTAATAGCTGCATCACCAGAAATGCAATTGTGTTGGGACATAAGTGAATAAGTGGAGACAAATGGATATAATTGTCTTGTGTTTTATTTTTATTGATATCATGTTTACATGGAGATTAAACATATTTAAAAATGATGTTTCATCTCTTTAAATGTGGAGATATGTAAGGGACCATGTATATCTCATTTTGCAATATGAGCTAGAAAATGGAAGTTGGATACTGCTGCATAGCAAAAACAAAATGTACCTTGCAGAGAGAATTTTCTTTTTCCTTTACCTGGTGTTTGCACATATTTTTATATGTCTGTGTGCATTGTGTATTGTGTGCGTGTGCATTTTGGGTAATTTAGGGGACATGATATTTTTATGCTGCAAACTATGTTAGCTAGTTTTGCCATCTTTGTTGATTATGTTGGACATAAAAATTGTGATTTTTGTGATGACTCTGCTGATTTCAGTATGTGGTGCCAGATTGTACGCAGTATGGACCCACGACATGTGAAGTTATCAGCAATCTCCAGTATCACATTGTCTGTCCTGAATGATGGTGACATAACAAAGTTCTATCAAGTTCATGGCATCTATCTTCCTATGTGATATTCAAACCAAACACTTTACAGGTATAACAGAGTCTGCCCAATTTGTGCAGAGGGTGCTTCTCAATGTGAAGTACTCGTATAGCTTCAGCAGCTCTGAGCAACTCTATGCTAATGATTTGTTGCACTTTTGTCTTGGATCTCAGACAGACAAAGCTGAACAGCTTACCATCAGTTCTGCTATGTAAGTAGACATCGGGCTGAATTTTTCCAGCCACTGAACAACGTGGACATTGGCAAGAAATTTCGGATAACTGTGTAACATTGGTAGTGAAGGAGATTTCTGGTGTCAAGAACAAAAAGTCCTATTTTCCAACCAATTATTGAATGGTGAGATGAGATTCACACTAGTGAGATGCAAGAGACCTATTTTTATGCATTAGCCTGAGTGTTCATTTTGTTAATACTTCATTTCCCCTTCTGATGTGCAGTTTCCCATCCTTCCACCCACCACATGGAAGCTAGATACCAACAATTCCCAACAGACCTGAGGGAGTGGTAATCTTGCAACTCTAGCTGGTGACTTGGTCTTCTGGCCCTACATTTAGGACGCCAGTCACCAAAATCTCAGGGCATGCTTCATGGACAGTTTGGTTAGATAGTATGAGATAAGCTGCAGGGGCCGACAGAGGTAACCCTCCAATGAACTTGTAAAAATTGTCTCGTTGTCAATTTCTAGTAAGTTGTGACTCAATGTCTCCAAAAGGTGCATGACAACAAATGAGGGAGGAATGTGTCAGTGCTGGAATGACTGACTCTGCTACAGATCTCCAAAGGTTCCAATGTTGCGCGATCATAGCCAGCCTTAGCCATCATGGTGTCATTGAAACAGGAGATCACACTAAGCAGCTATAGTAGGCAGCTACTTTACTGTGACAGCTTAAATAAGTTGCATCTGTTCACCTGTTCAAATGTCTTTGTGATATTGATGAAGATGATATATATTGGTAACACTTTGTTCATGGCATTGCTCTTTTTGCTGTGTATCCTTGAATTCTGAAATAACACTGGGATTCAGGAGAGATGCATTCATCGAAGCCAAGATCTGGAGTCTGACAAGAACAATGTGGTCTAAATATTTTTCCATAACTCTCACCAAAGATATGCCTCAATAGTTGTAGTAAAGTAGTTAGCTCTCTTCTTATACAGAGGCACAGTCTTTGCATCATACATATCCTGAGGCACTGCTCCCTCTCTCCTAAAGAGAAAGAGATGTTTGTATAGATGTTGTGGAGGTGCTGGTATCCTGTATTCAATGAGTTCAGGCAGTATGGTGTAATCATTTGGAACTTTGCCAGTGGCAAGCAAATCAATAGCTTTGCTAAACTACTCCACTGTGGGTTTGATAATCCAGGTCTTTCATGATAAGCAGAGTCTCTATGGTGCTTTGAGCTTCCATGGTGCTTTGAGCTTCCATGGTGACTGTAATCTTCTTGAGCATAATTTAAGATAATGTTGCACCCAATCTCTTCAACCACTTTTGGAAGTCAGCAATAATGCCTGCTGCTTTTGTTTTCAATGTAGCTGTTTTCTTTGCTAAATAGAGCTGTTACCTAGTTGATTCTATCATACATGTCCTTATTGCTCCTTGTGTTAAAGGAATGTAACTTTGTATCCTGTTTGTAATATGGAGATCAGAAATGAACTAAAGCAGATGAGAACATATGCAATTTAACCTTTCACAAACTTACTTAGAGTTGCTAAAATAGTTGTCGCCCTAAATGCTGTTTCAAAATATTTTGGTTTCAGATCTGTTATAGTGGTGGGGACGCACTTTGCACTCAGTCATGAAATGGTTAGTGTTAACAAAAAGCCTTTACTTGCCACTTGCCTATTTCTTGACTTGAAAAATGTAGGGCAGCAAGTTAGAAATTGTAAGAACACTGTAGACATCCCTTGGACAGTCAGACCTCATTATACAAGTTTTAGGCAGGTTTCTCAGTATGAAAGCAGGCCTGCCAACCTTCATTTGATGATTGTGCTTCCCTGTCCTGGGAAATCCAAGAACAGCAGGGTCTAGGCCTGAAACGTCAGCTTTCCTGCTCCTATGATGCTGCTTGGCCTGCTGTGTTCATCCAGCTCTACACCTTGTTATTACAGCAAAAATAATTTTGCTATACAGACCTTACTGAATCCTTTTGCCATTTTAAGCATCTCAATTTGATCCCACTTCGATTTTTGAAACTCAGGGTAATGCAATTAAGGTTGATGAAATCTGTGGTCATAATTTAGCACTTTAAGCCTCGATATCATTCTATTAAATCTGTGCTGGACCTGCTTTGAGACTATTTATCCTTCTTGATCTGCAGTGCCCAGAACTGATTGCAGTGCTCCAAACAGTGTCTGACCAAAGTTCTGTTAAATGAGGCAGAATTGCCTCTCAATTAAATACCAGCACCGCCCATCACCAACCCCACAAATAAAAGTCACATTTTTGTTTGCTTTTTATATGATTTTAATGATTTGACAATTAAGACTTTGAATGAAACTTGAGATTAAGGCCCTCTGATGATGCAACACTCATTTCAGTACTGCATTGAAATGTCAGCTTCATTTATATAATCTCTTCTTTGGACAGGGGCATGAACCCATCAAGTGTTGACAGTGCCATAACTGAGCCAAGGTTGTCACAAGGAGATGTGAGTAGAGTCTAAGGTTGGTTGTGTTTGTGTCACACTGTTACTGGACATGGTTTTTTCTGAGTAAATGCAACATGCGACTAATACTTCATGGTTAGTGCAGAGTCAGGATTTGTATGGCTGTTTGTTGGCAGCTGCTATTTTGAAGGAATTGTTAAGAGTTCTCCAGGTTTATGAAAATATGGAATGAATTAAACAATGGCCTTTAAATTCTCAGTTTTCTTTCTAAGTTGATGAGACCACGCCTGTCATCACCATCTAGTTTTATCATTGCTTTCTAAATTATGAGTCAGCAAATTAAATTGGCGGCAAGCCTATTGCTATATTTTGATTTGGGTATATTATAAAGAAAGTTATCAGTGTGAGATTGGGTCAGATAAGGACAAAATACAAATATATTGACTGAAGTTGGGAGCGAGCAGTGTTTGAAAGATGGACATTTATTCTGAGAAAAGTGATCTTGTTAGTTCCCAAATGTAACAAAGTTCTGCCAGACTATTCTATTTGAATTGGAATGCATTGTGGAGAGATCTTCACGGTTGTGCTAAATTAAACCACATCAGTGCCCTACTTCTACAAGGACTTCATTTTTTTTTGTATTTTAATAAATAGAATCTGTACAACATTTGTGGTTTCCCTGACCACATGGCGTAAATGTTTGATCTGCTGCAAAGTGTAAACTGGTAATTTTTTTTTACAAATAGCAGTTTGGTGGGTTTGAAACTAATTTCTCCCACAAATTAGTTATTTAAAGGATGCACATAAGAAAAACACAATTTATGAAAAACTGTTTCTTGATAAGGAAATTGCTTAAAATTGTAATTCTCAAGGGTGTTCAACAGCAGACACTGATGGAAAACAGAAAAGGGAAACCTGAAAGATCCTGCAGTTGTTTCAAGAATTCTTCCTTCAGTATGTCTAGAGATGCCAATTAATATATAATGTAAAATTAATCAATGGTACATAAGCCTTCTATTGTGGAAATATTTAAATTGTCATATCAGTATTCAATGCTAAGTATTTGTGATTTTGTGTGTGTAATGTTGCTATTAACTTTTTTAACCTTAAGGTTTGGTACTGTAAATATCAGGAACCATAGGTAAAATTATGCATTAACTCAATCAATATACATTGTGGAACTACTCTACAAGACATTTAATATTGTTATGAAAAAAACATTTTACAATAAATGTTTTTTTCAGTCCAACCAGGTTATTTGGATATAAAATTATTTGTATGTTATTTATATTTATGAGTCAGTATTGCCTTATTCTGAATGTTTCTCATTTTGACTTCCCTACTTTGGATTAAGATTTCCTACTTTGATTAGTTTGCAACAAAGCATGAGTGTAAAATTTAAGTAGGAGATATAAACAGGGTAGTAGTGAACTGGCTACCCATTAAATAGCCTACCAGTTTTCCTTTTTAATGAAGCAATGGTTGAAACTACTTTTAGTGCCTAATTATTGTCCCAGCTAAAAACATTTCAGTAATCGAACCTAGAACCAATTGGACATTTCAACTTTAACTACAGTATTCAAATCACTAATTGACACTTTTACACTGAAGATGTGTAAATGTGCAAAATTTCTGAAATATTTCACAGACTTTCCAATCTCAGCACTGTGGAGGGTAAATGCCCTTAATCAAATTTAATTACTGTATTAGAAACAAAATCTCATCTAAAGTAATTCGCTTCCAGGACATTAATTGTGAAATTAAGTTTGCAGATAAAAACTTTTTATCCCCTTCTTTTTGGAGCCAGTTTTGTTAGATAAAAACTACTGCCAACATCAAAGCAATGCTTTGAAGATTTCCCATTGTGACTCAGCTTTGAAAATTGCAAAAACAATAGTCTAATGAGTAAGAGTTTTGTGGCCTTTTTAATAGACTTTTGGGCTTTACCTTAGAGCACTGGAAGGCAGTTTGATCAGCTCAGATCAATGAATGAGTACAAAGCTTGCACGCAACTCAGCACTTTCAGATAAGAGGAGGAGGGAATCGGACCTTGTTTGCCAGTACCAGACTTTCCACATGAAAGCACCACCTCCTCTTGGGAAAGGGATTCCAGTCTCCTTGGTAAACATATAAATTGGATATGATGCCCAAGAAAGAGTACTATTTTGGCTACTATCCAAGACTTTTTTTTTCACTGAACAAGAGTAGAAGATTATAAAAAGGGAGTTGGGAGTTACAGAGAGTACCACCTTGCTTATAAAGTAACCTAATCCTCTAAACTTTGAAGTTACCGTAATATATTTGCTCCCATTCATCAATTATGACAATGTTAACCTTATTAGTGAGCTAAGAGGTTTGCCTTAAGTAAATATGCAATCTCATCTTCTCCTGACAAAACATTTAAAACAGTGCCTTTTAGCTATTTTGCCATAAAGATATACTGTCAAGTCAGAAAAGCTCCTTGACTTTTAAAGATATTTAATGACTGATGTGAACCAGGGTTGAAAGTAGCAAATAGAATCTCCATGATGATGACAATAAAGTTTACATTTAATTATTTTCTCCCCAAATCTACTCTACCTTGTTCAGCCATCTTTAAAGAAATTTTAAGTCAATGGGAGATTTCTTCATGACCATTAATATCAACATGCTTTTATTTCCTGACAGGAAAGGGTAAACCAAGTCAGTAAATGTAAGTTTTGTTATGATAATGACCATTGAGCAGCTATATTAAGACAGTTGGATAAATGCAAGTTATTGTATTTGGTAAAGTTAGCAAGGGCAGGACTGATACAGTTAATGGTAGGGCCCTGGGTAATGTTGTCGAACAGCGAGACCTCGGCGAACAGGTATGTAGTTCTATGGAAGTTGTGTTACAAGTAGACAGGATGGTTAAGAAGGAATTTAACACATTTGCTTTCATTGCTCAGATCATTGAGTACAGCAGCTGGGACAGCATGTTGAGGAAGTTGGTGTGGACTTCTCTGGAGTACTGTGTCCATTTTTAGTTGTCCTGTTACAGGAAGGATATTAGTAAGCTGGAAAAGATTCAGAAGAGATTTACCAGGATGTTGCCAGGTTTGGAAGGTTTGAGTTATAAAGAAAGGCTGGGATGTTTTTCCCAGGAGTGTAGGAGTTTGAGGGGTGACCTCATAGAGGTTTATAAAATCAAAAGGGGCACAGATAAGGTGAATTGTAAATGTCTTTTCACTGGGGTGGGGGAGTTCAAAACCACGGGGCATGTCTTTAAGGTAAACTGAGAAAACATTAAAAGGGACCAGTGGGACAACCTTTTCACACAGAGGGTTTGTGTGGTTGTTGATATAGAACAAAATAGTCCTTTTAGTCATCAGAAACTGTGTCCACTTCCCCATTGCTGGTAGTTCACCCATGGATTCTAGCACTGGGTACTAATAGATGGTCTGGAGAGTATCAACTACCATTCAGTCACCTTTTTGCGAAATCTAAGCTCGCCTATATAGACGTACATGATCAACAGTTCATGGTTGATTGCAATGTTATTGTCACTCCACACCAAATTTGCAAGGCATATGAGACACTCAGACCTTTGAATGTTGCCGAAACAAAATTCATATCACCCCAGATCTGGTTAGTTAAATATTTCTCTCCCATATTTGGCGAGGGAAAGACTCTGGAATATGTTGAGCACTCACATATCCTTGGCTGCCACCTAAAGGCTAACATTGAAGAGGAAATCTAACACAAGATGTACCAGTTCAGTGTTCTACAAGCTACGACAGTGAAGTGTTTCACAGCAGAGATGTCAGCAAGTCAAAAAAGCCCTCATGTACAGACTTTTGCTGTCACCATGCTCATGTAGTGCAATTAGTCCTGGATTATGTGTAAGTGACTCATAAAACTACTAAAGAAATTTCACCAGCAATGCCTATGCTGCAACCTCCAGATTCATTGATGTGACTGTTACACAAATGCTACTATGTTGATGTCCTTCTTGAAGCCAGCTCCATAAGCATTCAGGCAAAACTCCAGTAAATTCAACTATGATGGACTGGAGACAGCGTCCTGATGGCTAAAATGGATGGACCCCCTATTTTCTCAAGTCTCAATGGCCTGCATTCAATGGGAGGACGTAGAAAGTGATACAAAAACATGCTGGAACTCTCCTTGACATGTAGAAATATTGACACAAAGGATTAACAGGAATTAATTTACCAATCCTTCAAAATTGTGACAACTTGTCCATCAAGCTGCATCACATTTTGAGTCTGAATGTGTTAATGATGAGTTAGCATAGAATTAGCCTGTTCACTTATGGCAGAAACTGGAAATCCTCAGTAAATGTCCTTGAGCCAAGGATCAACCAACGATAATCATTAGCTGCTTATCTGCATTGTCTTATTCTTTTCACCTTCCACATCCTCACCTCTCACTGATCCTGATCTCGTCATCTTATATACTTCTGTCCTCACCCATCAACCATCCGAAACACTTTATCCTTCACATCCTGATCTCCTCATACTTCCATCCCAATCTTGTGCCCCTACACCCCCACCCATCACAGCTTTCTCAAGTTCCCTATCATAATTAATATCCTTACACTCCACCACCAGCCCAATCAACCTGTCCCAACACCATTATGATTGATTTTCCTACCCTCCCTACCCATTTTGATCTCCCATCTCATCCTATTTCAACTTCTACTGCCACCCATCCTGTCTTTCTCAAGCTCTCCACTCATTATGATCTCCTCAAACAATTCCAATCTCACTGTCTCTCTAATTCAGATTTTCCCGCTTCTCCACCACAACTTCCACATCTCTTCACCCTGAATTCTCATCCCCCACTTTCTGAACTCAGCTCCATCATCTCAATTTAATCATCTCTCCTCATCCTTATCTCTTCAGTCAGCTCTATGCCTCTCACCCCAATTCTGTGCTCTTGATCTCCTCACTTGTACCAAAAACTCCCATTGGTCTTGAATCTGCGTCCATCCCTATACCTTCACACTCCCTCCCTAACCTTAACCTAGTGCAGTCTTTTCCTCTGCTTCTAACATGTTCTTCCTCTTTATGCACATGTTGAAGACATTTTCTTGAAATTTCTATCCTCAGGAGCAGTGCATTGGTGGATTCCAGCTCATTGTTTGGGTCCTTTTAGTGCACAAGGATCAATTCTGCAGGGTTCTCTTGGCATCAATTTCAGACATAGCCGTTGCTTTTGCCATTGTTTCTACTGAATTCGGACACTAAATGTTTGGTTATTCTGTGCAACCCTACTCCCAACTCCATTCTCTCTTAGGATCTCCTCCTAGAACACTCAGCCTGTCAACTGCCTTCATGCAAATGCAAAATGTGCTGAGCTGCAACAAGAAAGCACCTGTTTGACTCTCTCAACTTGTCAGTTAAACTTGAATAAGACTAAAACTTCAAAATAATCCAAGCCTCCCAAAGGTGATTTTGGGTAAGTGCCACAGGCAGAGTGCAGACTTCACACCTGTTTTAGATCCATGTTAGAAATAACTCCCAAGCTGCCTTAAATGGGCAGGTTTTTCCTGTCATGAAAGGCTTTTTACTTTTCCTCTGTTAAACCTGGTTTTAATACATAGTTTCAGAACTAATTGCAAAATCCTGTAACTTTTTATCACTCACAGCTTGGTAAAATGCCCCATCTCCAACCATTTGCGGGATGATTTTAACAAAAGCCAGGTGATAAGTAATGCCCTCTCCCCACCATGCCTGCACACTGAAAACTGCTGAATATATTTTCTCTATTTCTCATCAGACTGTCACTATTATGGGACACTCTCTCTACCTTCCTATGCAATAGTTCTACACCATAATCAATGGCAAGCCCTGCCATTCAAAACTGTGCATTCTCCTTATTCTCAAATCTTCATTGTGTCCTCTTCAACTATAGTAAAAATGTCAGAAACAAAATAGTGATTGAGTTCCAACTATCATTCATTAAAAGCAAACAGAAGGTATATCTGTCTATTCCTTATCCCTATGATACTTGCCTCTTTCCTGTGTTTCCATGGATACACATCAACCTCTCCTGGTGTTCCTGAGTGAACTTTCTTGGCAGATGACTGACAGAAGGTCTAAAGAATCCTTGCTACACTCTTATAAGATACTCCTTCATCTCCTCAAACACTTCTTGGAGATCTTTCAGGACATTTGCAAAGGAAACAAGATTATAAGATATTCTTGTGCACTCATTCTCCACGCTCAGAAACCTAAAGACCAAACTCAACCCCAATAACCCCAAAAGGTGCTGCCCAACAGGTGTCAAGCTTATTGTGTGGTGCATGTTTCTATTCTCCCAAATTCCTCCAGTTTCCAAAGGAGAGAGAATTTTTCACTCGGCCTTACCAATGTCATTCTCTGACAGCCTGAGCTAACTCAGTTCTAGTCTATTTTCTCTGTAGGATTGACTGTAAGTTATTCTCATTTTAGGATTTGATGTAACATACTATATTGTTATGTAAAAGCATGTCACAGCAGGATTAATATCTGTTTTCTTGAATGCCATATATCACCTTATTTTCATTAATCCACAAGTTGTGCTGCTGTGCCAAAGCACACTGAATATTTTTCCACCTCTATACAACAGATTATTTTACTTAGTGGCTCTGTGTCATATCTTATTATCATCAATTTCCATCGACACAGTGCATGTGCTACTGTTAAGGAAAAGGCAATTCATGAATGAAATCACCCAATTTTTACATACCAAAATAGATACTGAAGGCAAAGAAGAAAACTGCCTGAGAGCAGTAATCTCCTTTAAAACAAGGTATAAAGCTGTGCCCGACTAATCTATCTATATTATTTAGGAGTCTTTCAATCATTTCTATCTTATGCACAACCTCAAGCTGATTTATTATAGAGTTGACATGAGAGGATTCAATGAAGCTTCATCCACTGCAATCCACTTTTAATTCTTAACTTTATAAGCCTGAGAAAAACGCATGTATAAACAATGTAAATTCAACTTTAATCCAATTATGATGACATGTTACAATTTTCATTTCCTTAAAACTGATTTTGTGGGAAAACAGAGGTCAGAATGTAACATACCATTCTTTTTCTTTTTTTTGCTAAGTTTAGTGAACTCTACTTAAGTGTCATATGTAGGCATCCTCACTATTGCTTTGCACTTCCCACTTAATGTCAGCCTTGGCTCATTAGTAGCATACTTGCCTGTAAAGCAGATGGTCATGAATTTGAAATCTACCTAGAGGCTTGACCATATCATTTAGGCTGGGATTTTGTATATTTCTGAGGGAGTGTGATACTATTGGAAGTTCTATGACCAGAAAATAATATGTGACTTCACTGTCCTACTCTAGCCTGTCAATCCTACACAGAGTGATTACTAAATTATGCTCAATTAAGTAGATTTTTAGGATCACACGGCACTATTTTGAAGAAAAGTAACATGGTTTTGCTATTTAAAAAGAAACTGAAAGAACCACGGATGCTAAAAATCAGAAACAAAAAGGAATTGCTGGAAAAAACTGATCAGGTCAGGCAGCATCTGTGGAGAGAAAGCATAGTTAATGTTTCAGGTCCGGTGACCCTGTTTCAGAACAGTTCTGAATATCAGAACCGAGTTAGGTGGATTGGCTATGCCAAATTGCCCAAAGTGTCCAAGGATGTGCAGGCTAGTTGGATTAGCCATGGGAAGTGCAAGGTTACAGGGAGAGGGTAGGGGGATGGGTCTGGGTGGGATGCGCTTTGGAGGGGTGGTTTGGATTCGATCGGCCTGTTTCCACATTGTAGGGATTCTATGATAAATGCAAGTTTCTCTTTCAAAAATTGATTTTGGCTTTGATTGCTGTAACAATGTGAATTTATCTTAGCCAAAATTAGACAGACAGGATGAGAAAACCTAAAGAAGGTCCCCCAGCACCACTTTGACTTCAGCCTGATAATAGTATTATCAGAAATTGTGCAAAGCCAAACTATTAAACAGAATTTTGTAGACTTTTAATATTAATAAATTGCCTGAATGCATGTGTAATAGTATGTGCTTTATGATGAGAAAATAATACGTGGCTTACTGTACTATTCTAGTGGGTGAATCCTACTCAGCTCTAATAAAAAAAAGAACTTTAAGTTAGTAAAAGACTTTTTAAGAAATGTAATCAATAAATATTTGAGACCGAACTATAAAAACAGATTTTAACACACTTGATTTAGGAAATAGGATTTAAGGAGCATCTTAAAGGAGGAGATGGAAATGCAGAGATAGAAAGGTATTGGAGGAAAGATAGAGGTTAGCTGAAGGCATGGCTACAGTGGTGAAACATTGACATTTTGGGGATATGCAAATAGGTCCCATTCTCAAATCAGTATAAACACACTCAAAGAAATCCATATAAAATGTACCTGTATGTTTATTTGTGATGCTTAGACATCTTTACAAATAAACACATACTCACTATAGGGGGTGGGGAGGGGGGTCCAGTTAGCTGGAAAGCTGGTGAATCGCACCAACAGAATTGGTTCAATTCCCACAGCAGCTGAAGTTACTATGAAGTACTCTCCTTCTCAACCTCTCCCCTCACCTGAGGAATGGTGACACTCAGGTTTTTCTAATGAGGGAGCAGCACTGATACTTTTATTGTCTATGTGTGAGAAACAGAGGGTCATTCTCTATAAAGCAAGATATAAGTGCTGTTTTTAGGACATAGTTTTGGTACTAAATTGAAAATAAAATACTACCAATGGGACAAAGCTATGTAGTAAATAGGAGAGGTTAGGAGACAACCAAAAATGTAATAGACTTCTGGCTTGATCTATCAGGCATTTCATTACATTGTGTAACAATGTTCCATATTCCTTGTAATGTCGATAAGTTCTGAAAAGAGTGTTTCAGCAATTAAAAAGAATCCGGGATTATACTGGGTTTATATCAGAATTGATTAAGAGTCAACTAAATTAATACCATAACTGGAGTTATTTCAAGCTAAGTATTTCTACTGCCAAAGTCAAACTCCATTGACGCAAATTTGATGCAGAACCTGGTCTGATTCAAGTAAATTCAACTTTGACTACTGTAATGTTAGAGATTCCCTGAGATAGCATCTCAATACTTGTAAAAAGTGCACTTGACCTTGATCAAATCTGACAGCAAGGCCTCCACATGCAGTCAAATATCCTGTAAAAACAAAATTCCTCTCCTCAAACAAAAAATCTTTTCTCGATGTAGACGTTATGGGTTCCAGCATGAAACCTGACCTCACATGATGACAAAGGAATATTCTATCCCTCTGTAAAGTGAACCACCAAATTTAATCTTAAAAAAATCATAGAAACGTGCAAACACCTTTAATAACACAGAATAGGATATTGAATCAGTGCCTGTGTGACAGAAACTTTTATTTCTGAATAATTGGATAACAATGTAAGGCATTCAATAACATATTTTACCGTCGCAAATGTGGGGGACAGACAGGATGGCTGCTTGCTCCCTGCCTCCATCCTCTTTAAGGAAAGTCAGTGGAGAGCCAATGGACCTGAAAGAAGCTGGATCGGTAGCCATGAGGTGCTGTGGGTGGACAAGGTTAGAAATCACACGACAGGCTTATTTGAAAACATAAGCTTTCGGAGCCTCATTCCTTCTTCAGGTGTTAGGTGAAGAAGGAGTGGGACCCCAAAAGCTTGTGTTTTCAAACTAACCTGTTAGACTGTAACCTGGTGTCATGTGATTTCAGACCTTGTCCACCCCAGTCCAACGCTGGCACCTCCACATCAGTGCTGTGGGTGAACTGGCATGCTGGAGAGTCGGATCTCCACTCCTGATCGAGGTCAGAAGTAGCACCCTCTTATATGGCTAGTCCAGTTCAGTTTCTGGTCAATGATAACCGCCAGGATGTTGATAGTGTGGGATTCAATGAAGGTAATACCATTCAATGTCAAGGGTCAATGGTTAGATTTGTTTCTTATCGAAGATGGTCATTGCCTGTATACCATTAATGTTACTTGTCACTTTTCAGCCCGAGCCTTGATATTGTCCAGGTCTTGCTGTATTTGGACATGGATTGTTGCTGTATCTGTGGAGTTGCAAATGGTGTCAAACATTGTGTAATCATCAACAAACATCCCCATTCCTGGCCTTGTGATGAAGGGAAGGTCGGTTATGAAGCACTTAAAGATGATTGAGCCTTGGCCACTCCTCTGAGGAACTCATGCAGAGAGTTCTGGACCTGAGATGTCCAACCTCCAACAACCACAACCATCTTCCTTTGTGCCAGATTTGGCTTCAACTAGTGAAGAGATTTCTCTCTGATTCTCTTTGATTCCAGTTGGACTGGGGCTCCATGATGCCACACTCAGTCAAATATGGCCTTGATGTCAAGGCAGTTGCTCTCACATCACCTCTGGAATTTAGCTCTTTTGTCCATATTCGAACCATGAACAATTTTGAGGAAGGGTCACGTTAACTCTGATTTTTTCTTCACAGATGCTGCCAGACCTGCTGAGCTTTTCCAGTAACTTTGTTTTTGTTTCTGTGTTTGAAGCATGGTCTATTGAAATCAGTGAAGTAAAGTTTCTAATAAATATTTATGGCAAGTTAATATTTATTCTAAGAGTAAAAAGTAGTTTTTAAAATTACTGGATGGCAGGTCAGATGGGCCTCGTGGAGTGTATCCTGTGGTATATGTGAAGTCATGGATATGCCATGTGTTGCAGAAAAACACAACTGCAGGAAATTTCACTTGCTGCACAAACCAGAGCTCTGGAGTTCAGAGCTTGAGCAGTGGTTGGAGTCATTAGAATTACAATTAGAATTAGCTTTATTGTCGCATGTACTCAAATGAGTACAGTGCATAGTTTACAAGTCCCCACTGATAGCACTGTCTTAGGCACAAAGGTACCTAGGTACAGATTTTTAAGTACAAAGGACTTATGAATAAAAATTGGAAAAATAAAGAAATAAACAGTCCACAATAACAGTCCTTCCTGGCTTTTAGTCCTTGCCTTGCCTTGACTCCAGACCATGCCAGACTTCACCTTGAGGCTCTCGAGGCTGGAGTACTGCTCTGGAACCACCTTCAGGCCAGAAATCCATGCTGAGGCCACTCTAAGCCACTGACACACTGCCACGCTGAGCCAGCAGACTGCCATGCTAGGGTCCATGCTGAGGCCAAGGGTTCAAGCTTGTGCTGAGGCAGGAGTCCAAGTCTGTACTGAGGCCGGGAGTTCAGGACATTGCCGAGAAGAAATAAGGAAAATAAGACACGAGAAAGATTAAAAAAAGGAAAGAAAAATGAAATGGACGGAGTGGGTGAGCTCTGGCTGAACAGCCCGACTCTGCCACCATCTTTACTAAGTATCTGTGAGGCAGAGGACTACATGGATAGCATCTATAGGTCAGAAGCGTGCAGGTAGAGAGGGAATAGGTGAGTAGAATGCAGTGTAGGAGAACCAGGCAGGAGTCCTTGAGTCTATCCTGTCTATCAGGTGTACAAAAGAGTGGGCTGGAAGAAGAATGGAGGGGCAGTATTGGTAGGAGACTCCATCATCAGGAGATTAGATAGTTATACACCATTAAACATATCTCCAGGATCGTGAGTTGCCTCCCTTAGCCAAAGTCAAGGATGTCATGGGGCAGCTGCATAACATCCTTTTGAGGAAGTAGGATCAGACAGAATCTGCGCTCCATATTGGTACCACCAACACAGGTAGGAAAAGGGGTGAGGGCCTCAAAGCACTTCAAGACTATTCTGCCATTCAATGAGGTCATGGCTGATCTGTGTCCTCATTCCATATACCTTTCCTTGGCCCATATCCCATAATACATTTTCTTCACATAAATTTACCAATCTCAGATTTAACAACTAATCCTCCATCTGCTGCTGTTAATATGCATGTAGAAGTGCTTCCTAACATCGCTACTGAAAAGTCTGGCCCTAATTCTCAGACTGTGCCCCTAGTTCTAGAAATCTAAAGGTACAGATACATGGATATGATCTAATTGCCATGACAAAAAAAAACATGTTTGCATGGTGACCAAGACTAGGAACTCCTATTCAAGGATAATTGATGTTTAGTAAGGACAGACAAGAAGGAAAAGGAGCTGGAGTTGTGTTGATAATGTGAGATGGGATCAGTACATGAGGAAAAGAGGATGTCAGATTGGAAGAGCAGTGTGTGGAATCTGTTTTGATGGAAATCAGAAACAACAAGGGGCAGCAGACATTGATTGTAATTATTCATAGCCCATGAAATAGCAGCTCAAAAATGAGAGAAGCATATAGCATGGGCAATACAGTTAACATGGGTGGCTTCAATCTGCATAAAGAATAGTTAAACCAATTAAGCATTAAAGCTGTGGAGAATGAGTTTTTGATGTGCTTTAAGGATGGTTTTCTAGACCAGTATGTTGTAGACCAACTGGAAGGTGAGCTATTTTAGATCTAGTATTATGAACTGAAATGAAACGAAAATAGAGTTATTAATAATTTTGTAAAAGAATGTTTAGGGATTAGTGACCACAATAAGATAGAACTTTACATCGAAAGTGAGGTAATACAATCTGAAGCAATGGTGTTAAATTTGAATAAGAGGAATTATGAAGGTATGAAGCATGAATTGGCTGAAGTGGATTGGGAAGATACTTTAAGAGGTATGACTGTACATGGACAATGGATTGTCTTTAAAGGACAGTAACATAGCATACAGAAACCACACATTCCTTCAAAGTGCAAAAGCATTTCAATATGTCAGTCAAACATGGCTAAGATTAAAAGAAGAAGCTTATAAAGTTGCTGGGAATGGTGGTAATTGTTTTTCTTTCGTATTCACTTGTGATGTGGGAGTTGCTGGTTGTTCCAGCATTTATTGCCCATCCCTGGTTACCCTTCAGAAGGTGGTGGTAAGCTGCCTTCTTAAACTCCATCTCTCCAATCTCTATGAAAAGGGAAACTTTGATCTAGTTGGGGAGGACTGTAACCATCATGCCCTGGCAACTGAGTAAGAGTCATTGTCAAGTGCTTCTCTCCCATTACCAGCACTGTGAATGTGTTCTTAACAAGCCCAAACTACTACTCCTTCACTATTCATTCTCTCTTATCTCTTGCAGGCATCGGCTCCATCTGCATAATCTCTGACATAAAGAGAGCAGTTGCACAGGACATCATTTCCACCTGCATTTCTGAGGAAGATACAGATCGCTCAAAAGAAGCACCAGTAAGGCTGTCTTCTGCATTCGCCAGCAGATCAGGCACCTTAGCTAGAGTAAAATCAGGAGCATATTCTGCTGAGCACATCATTGCTACATCTCAGCACTGAGGAAGAAACATGCTGGAATACTGTGAACAATTTTGGGCCCCTTATCTAAGGAAAGATATACTGGCATTGGAGGCAGTCCAGGAGAGGCTTGCTAGGCTGATATAAAATGTGGCTGGATTGTCTTTTTAAGGAGAGGTTTTGCAGGTTGTGTCTATATGCATGGGAATATAGAACAACGACAGGCAACCTTATTGAAATATATGACATTCTTAGGGAGCTTAGAGTCAGAGTCACAGACTTGACAGGGTAGATGTGGAAAGATCATTTCCACTTGTGGGAAAGTTTAGGACCAGAGGACATAAGTAGTAGCCCTAGTAGTACTGAAGTGGACAACTGTGTTTTAAGTGAGTTAGAGATGTGCCATGATGATGTAGTGAAGCTGGTGCATGTCTGATGCCAACCTCTGTAGACAGTAGATGCAGACAGTCACTGCCCATGGAGCTTCTCCATGAGGTTTTGAGGACTGCTGGTGGGGACCAAGCAGTAGACACCAGATACCTGCTCAGACTTTCACTTGTCGGAGAAGGGTCTAGACCTGAAACGTCAGCTTTCCTGCTCCTCTGATGCTGCTTGGCCTGCTGTGTTCATCCAGCTCTACACCTTGTTATCTCTTCACTTGTCACAGTGTAGTTTCTGTCTGCTGTGTTGGAGAATAGCAAGCTGCATATAAAAGAAATGAGAACAAGTAGTAATGAGTTGGAAATGAATACAAAATAAGCCTCTGGCTGCTTAATAGTGAGATTCCTGTCTTGTCTTGGGTGGAAAATTGGACATTTGTTTCTCAATTTGGAGAATGTCATTTTTCCAAAGAATTCACCATTGCCCATGTCATTCAGCGACTGGGAGAATTTTGCCCATTACTTTTGATGAGAAACTGCTTTGTAATAATGATAAACCTTTGCTTTAAACATAGTATCAGAATACAGATTTGTTTCCCTCAAAAAGGTCACAAACACAAAGTCATAAAAGCTGTGTTATTTCAAAAATATGGAAACACTTTGTTGATCATTTACTCTTTGAGCTCCAATGTAAGTCTATATATAATTCCCAAGGTGCTTATCAGTGAAAATTGTATGGTGATATAAAGCATACAGAGGTCAATTTATGTCCCTGGAGGGTTGTATTTGTTTGAAATGCAAAATTTTAAGAAGCTCTAATTATAATATAGTAAAGAAAATCAGATTTTACTCTGCAGTTTGCATTGTGAGCTTTGGCTGAATAGCAGATTAATGAAAGGAATTTAAATTGGTGAGTTTCAGAATCATGCTTGTACAATGATCCTTTTCAAACAAGTTGATTCCTCCTGTACATAGAAATGGAGGAGTGGCACATTAATATTTGTTTGTGGGTTTCACCCAAGAGAAGGTTTGCCTTTAGAAATGAATTGTCCTTAGCAGAGTGTATTTAAAAAAGAAAAATATTGCTTCTGATTGTTGGTTATTGTTTTTGAATCTTTATGACAGTACAAGGTTTAATTTTCCTGTCATCTTCATTGTGCCAAAGATGTTATGAATGGCTTTATGAAGTAAATGTTGTGTTTAAAATAAAATATTAATGTGCCACTCCTCCATTTCTACGTACAGGAGGAATCAACTTGTTTGAAAAGGATCATTGTACAAGCATGATTCTGAAACTCACCAATTTAGGTACCATTTCCTTACATTAAAACTAAAAGGTCTTAAACTGAAACTGCATCAATCCACTCTCTTGAGCAGACAAACCAGACGTACAACCCAAACTGTGGAATTTAATTACAATACACAGATAGAGTTCTAATGACTTAATTGGAATTTGATCTTCTCTTTCTGTTGATGACCAAGTCAAGCAGCATAGAACAGCTCTTGGGTGGTACAGTTTAATCTCCAGATACAGACCAGAAAGCTTCTGAATTTGACCTGTAAAATGTAACCTTTTATTTATTAGGTGGGGCAATAGGAGAGGTGATCATTGAAACCCTAGGGAGCTGAAGAACTTTGGCAGTCTTCTGTTATTGATTACTGTGCTGTAATCCCTGCCAAGTTGACTGGTATGGATGATTTTACTTTAAGGTTACACTGGAAATTTAGTATGCTATAGAACCAGCAAAGCCACACATACAAAGGCACAGGTCAACAGATAACTAATCTGACTGATAATCCCTTGCTCAATAAGCAGTAAAATATTTATGACAACTGCATTGACTACATTCAAACCTCCCAAAAAAAAATCTTTAGTCTGCTTTTACTGCTGACAGAATCCACACCAGTAGAAATTTGTTTTTGTTAGATAGCAATTCCCTCAGGCCGCAACGAACGAAAGAGTTCAGTGAAGATCTCACAAGTCAGATCTCAGCACCTCTTCCACTTTGTACAGTGCTCAATGGAAGTGTTTCCTACTCAGTTTCAGGTTTCCCTGTGTTTTTCTCATTCTGTTTATTTTTGTTTCCTATGTGCCACACAGCAACATCTGAGATGGATGAAAGATGCTGCATTAAAATTGTTGGCCTTTCACAATCACGTTGAGAACTTTCTTTTTCTATTTTATTCTTTCATGGCATGTCGGCATCACCAGAGAAAGCAGCATTTACTATTAAATTATGAAGGGAATATATAAGATAGAAGTAAGGTGTTTCCACTGGCGGGTGAGACTAGAACAAGGGGCCATAGCCTCAATATAAGGGGGACCAGATTCAGGAATGAGTTGAGGAGGAACGTCTTCACCCAAAGTGTTGTGAATCTGTGGAATTCCCTGCCCAGTGTTGCAGTTTAGGCTACTTCATTAAGTGTTTTAAGATAAAGATGGTTAGATTTTTGAACAGTAAAGGAATTAAGAGTTATGGTGAGCCGGTGGGTAAGTGGAGCTGAATCCACAAAGCGATCAGCCATGATCTTATTGATCTCGACAGGCCAGAAGGTCTACCCCTGCTCCTATTTCTTATGTTCTTATTGCCTATTTATAATAGCCCTTAAACTGAATGGCTTGTTAGGATATTCCAGAGGGTAATTCAGTGTCAACCACATTTCTGTAGAACTGGAATCACGTTTACGATGGATCAGGTAAAGATGACACATTTTATTCTCTGTGCGCGAGTGAATCAGACGGATTTCTACTACAATTGATGATTACAGTTACTGAAATGAGCTTTTAATTCCAAACTTTATTAATTAAGTTTAAAAGCTTCACCAGTGGTGGGTCATGAACTGATAAATTTCAGGATATCAGCCTGGCTTAGTAAATTACTAACTAATGACATTGTCACTATGACACCATCACTCATAGTAATCAGCCACACCAGGTTTGAAAGGGACAGATTTTGAGAGTATTATTTTCATGAATTATAATAATTAGCATTCTTGTCTGATCAAAATTAATATAAATATGCGTATAGGGAAGGAAACTGCCATCCTTACCTGGTCTGGCCCAGATGTGACTCCAGACCCACAGCAATGTGGTTGACTCTTAACTGCCCTCTGGGCAATTAGGGTTGGGCAATAAATGCTGCCTGGCCAACGATGCGCTCATCCTGTGAATGAATAAAGAAAAAGAAATAGGCTTTCCCTCACAACATCAAAACTTTCCACAACTTGGAGTTTGCCCTGATTATATCAATAGAATTCAAATTAATTGTCAAAATGCATACAAAATAAGCATTCTCTAATCAAACTTCAATCATCACAAAACTAGAATTGTTTTGTTATTTTGGAAGAGTTAAGATTCATGATCAATAGCCATTAAAACTAATTCATAGATACAGATTTAAGGGGGTCTTGCGGTGTGGCGGCCCCTATCTCTAAGCCAGGAAATTACGTTCAAGGCCCACCTTGATCCAGTTGTATAAGAGTTGTATAACAACATCTATGAGCCAGTTGATTAGAAAAACATCTAAATGCAGATTTGACTAATTTGAATCTTTTCATATTTACCTTAATATCAATAAAATTTATGTGATTATTTTGATATAAAATTAGAAATGATGTTCTGTGAGACACTGAATCCCATGATCTTCTGTAATTGTTAACTTATAAAGGAGGGAGACATGTATGTATGTAAAGTACTGTGATGTCTCCAATTGATTTTAGTTAGCATTCTTCCATTTGTTCTCTCGGCTTACTTATCTTCATAAGTTGTTCAATATAAAACTGATGAACAAACAGCACAATGATAGTGTTTTATCAGGTCAAAGTATAAAATGTTGCTTGGAAGCTGTCCTTACACATATCATTCTGATGGTCTTTTTAGTTTGTAATACGAATACTGTACCCCGGGATTCATACACTAAGGCTGTGTTGATTTTGTAAATCAAAACACCGCCTGTAAAACACTACAAAATCCAAAATAGTTGCTTTAATATCGTAAGTTATTCTTATTAGCCTATTAATGTTCAAAGAGATCAACTGGACATTTTAAATACATACTGATGAATGTTTTGTCTCCATTTAGGTGTCTTATCTAATTTGTGATCTTCCCTTGAGGTGCAAATACAATACTTTCAACTTTCTAGTTTTGCTATTTCAGTCACAGCACTTTTTGACAAACACTGTATGTCATGTTTATCCTCCAGTCTGTCACGTACCAGGTCATTCGTCAGTCAGCGCAAAGTATTTTTGTTGTCAAATAATGCACTCTGTGTGTTAAGCACTGATCAACCTATTAAACCAAGAGGACAAACAGCTGGTCAAGCAAATACCTCTGTCAGTGAATGGATTGTTGGTTGGAATCAGTAACATCCACGGAGACACCAATACAAGTAATTGCCTGTGGGAATAAATCACGTAGTAGAATAACACTTGGAAATCTGTGCTATAATCTTCAACCATTTTAGATATAAAAATCTGAGCAGTGACTTTTCTTTAAAATCTCTCTATCTCTACCACTGACATACTGTGGTAACAGTGTGTACTATCTATGAGATCATCAATCACCAAAGCCTTTTCGACACCACCTTCCAAACGTTTGAACTCTACCTTCGAGAAAGATGAGGGCAGGAGATCTATGGGACCACAATCAGGCAATTTGCCCTGTACGTACTACTGTTCATTCTGAAGGGGAAAAATATTGCTGTTCATTCACAATCCCTGGATCAGAATTCTGGAACTCCTTCCTAACAGCACCAACAGTTTACTTACATCACATGAACTGCTATGATTCAAGAAAGTAGCTCAAAAATGTCCTCTCAAAGGCTGTTGGGCATGGGGAACAAATGCTCGTCTTGTCAGAAAAGCTCACATCACAGGGCTAAATTAAAATGAAATCTCTAACCCTCCTTTATTTTACCAATGCATATGTTCCTCTGAATTGTCCTCTCTTGTATCTCCAAAGCTCCAAGTACCCCATCTCATTTCTTCTCCCAGTTCCTGCAATGTTGAAATTAACAGTCATTTTCTCTAACTCATGTTTTCTGAGACCTCAGAACTATGGAACTTTGTACATTTCAGTATTCCTTTCCTCTTACAATATAGAAACCTTGGTTACTCTACCCCACTTTTTGGCTTCACATCAAATGTCCCCAGTTCTTTCAGTCTTTGTAACACTGTACAGCATGACCATTGGATTTGCAACACAATTTAAAATTGTAAAAACAATTTTATCTGTTAGGTTTAGCAACAGAAGCTAAAACATACAGTGGTCCATTTTCACCAGGATCAAGGCAAAAGATAAACGCCTTCTCACTCTGAGGTAAAATGGCCCTGATCAGTAACTATTTTGGTGCCTGCCAAATTAAAGTATTCTTAATTTTTCACAAAATTTCACCAATTACTTAGAGTCATTCAGTTGTACAGCATAAAAACAGGCCCTTTAGTCCAACTCACCCATGTCGACCAGAGATCCTAAATTAGTCTCATCCCATTTGTCAGCATTTGGTCCATATCCCTCTAAATATTCCTATTCATGTATCCATCCAGATGCTTTTTAAATGTAGTAATTGTACCAGCCTCCTCCACTTCCACTGGCAGCTTGTTCCATACACATACCACCCTCTGTGTGAAAAACTTGCTCCTTAGGTCTCTTGTAAATCTTTCCCCTCTCACCTTAACCCTATGCCCTCCAGTTTTGGACTCCCCTATCCTTGGAAAAGATCTTGGCTATTCACCCTATCCATGTCCCTCATGATCTTATAAAGATCAAGAAGGTCACCCCTCAGCCTCCCACACTCCAGAGAAAATAGTCCCAGCCTCTTCAGCCACTCCCTATTGCTCAAACCCTCCAACTCCAGCAACATCCTTGTAAATCTTTTCTGAACCCTTTCAAGTTTGACGACATCTTTCCCATAGCAGGGAGACCAGAACTGAACACAATATTCCAAAAGTGGGCTAACCAATGTGCTGTACAGCTAAAACATGGCATTCCAACTCCTATACTGAATGCACTGACCAATAAAGGCAAGCGTATCAAATGCCTCCTTAACTATCCTGTCTACCTGTGACTCCATTTTCAAGGAACTATAAAGCTGCACCCCAAGATATTTTTGTTCAACAACACCCCCCAGCACCATACCATTAAGTGTATAATTTGTAGATAAATGCTGGGCATATATATAAGCTTCCTGCACTACTTAGTTATGTGCAAAAGACATACTTTTTATTCTCCCAACTTGAACTTGTATAACGACAACATATGCTTGTATAAAGTTTGATCTCATGTTAAAGTTGGCCTGATGTTTTTTAGCAGTAAAGTCATAATTTTGTATGTATTGTATACAGTTTGACTCATAATTTTTCAATAATCAAACCGACATATTGTAGAATCAAAACATAATTCTGGAGATGTTTAAGACTGATTTAATTACAAATGTAGAAATACATATTAAAATAAATACTGGTAACAATGGTTAAAACGTTTATGTGTTTAAGTTTTGTTTTTATATATTCAAATTATTAAAGTGATCAGATTATGAATGACAAACTTGGTGCGATTATTCATTACTTACAAGGAATTATTTTAGTCTACTTTATCAACTCCTTTGTCCAACAGTTCTTCTCTCTCTTTGGGCTCTATCCCCACCTATTGTTTACTCCTTACACCCTCCCCCCACCCTATCTTCTGCATATAAACTGACATTTTCTCAAGTATACTGGGTGACCGCAATGTGGAACATCTATGTTCTGCCCGCAGAAAAGACCCTGAGCTTCCAGTTGCCTGCCACTTTAACGCACCAATCTGTTCCCTGGTCAACATCCCTGTCTCAGGCTTGCTGCAGTGTTCCAGCAAAGCTCAGCGCAAGCTGGGAGAACAGCACCTCATGTTCCTCTTAGGCTCCCTACAGCCCTCCGTACTCAATATTGAGTTCAATAATTTTAGGGCCTGAACTCTCCCATTTACTAGCCCCCTACTCCATATACGAGGCCTTGATATCACGTAGCCTGCTATTACACACTACTTATTGTTAGTCACTAACAGTGCCCATTAACAGTTATTCACCCTCCTGGCCAGATCGTTATCAACTCCTTCGTCTGTCCAACTGTTATTCTCTTTCTTCGGGCTCTATCGCCGCTTATCATTTACTCCCTACTCCCTCTCCCACTCTACCTTCTGCATATAAATCGATATTTTTCTAGCTACCATTAGTTCTGAGGAAGTGGCACTGGACCCGAACGTTAACTCTGATTTTTCTTCACAGATACTGCCAGACCTGCTGAGCTTTTCCAGCAACTCTTTCCCCCCCCTCAATTTATAGCATCTGCAGTGCTTTCTGAAAGTTGCCACCCAGGTTGATAGCGTTGTTAAGAAGGCGTAGAGTATGTTAGGTTTTATTGGTAGAGGGATTGAGTTTCGGAGCCATGAGGTCATGTTGCAGCTGTACAAAACTCTGGTGCGGCCGCACTTGGAGTATTGCGTACAGTTCTGGTCACCGCATTATAGGAAGGATGTGGAAGCATTGGAAAGGGTGCAGAGGAGATTTACCAGGATGTTGCCTGGTATGGAGGGAAGGTCTTATGAGGAAAAGTTGAGGGTCTTGAGGCTGTTTTCGTTAGAGAGAAGAAGGTTAAGAGGTGACTTGATAGAGACATACAAGATGATCAGAGGATTAGATAGGGTGGACAGTGG
>NC_063346.1:15430357-15469839 GCF_021869965.1 Rhincodon typus
TCCCCTCCCCCTTTTCTGATGAAGGGTCTAGGCCCGAAACGTCAGCCTCTCTGCTCCTATGATGCTGCTTGGCCTGCTGTGTTCATCCAGCCCTGCACCTTGTTGTTTTAGAATAATGCTTATTATTCAGTTTTCAACTGCAAATTTTGGTTTTCAAATTGATACATTTGTTGTGGGTCAGTTTTTGTAGTTTGAAATATAAATGAGGAATAGGTTAGCAAAATTCTATTCATTTGTTCAGCTGAAATATACTGCCAGAATGTCTGATTGTAAGACCATAACACCATAATAAGTAGGAATAGGAATATGCTGTTCGGCCCCTCGAATTTGCTCCACCATTCAATAGGATCATGGCTGATCAGACACTCCTCACATCCACTTTCCTCATAACCCTTGATTCGCTGACTGATCAAGAATCTATCTACCTCAGTCGTAAGTACACACAAAGGACTCTGACCTCACAGCTCCCTGTGGAAAGGAGTTTGAAAGACTCTCAATTGTCCAAGAAAAGAAATTCCTCCTCATATCTGTCTTAAATTGGAACCCTTTCAATCTGACACTGTGCCTTCTGGTCCTAGACTCTACCATGAGGTGAAATATCCTCTCTGCCTTTACCCTGTCAAGTCCCTTAAGATTCCAATATATTTCAATGAGATCACCTCTCATTCTTCTAATTTTAAATGAGCAGAGTCCAATCTTTGCTCACAAGACATAAGACTGCTTTGTGTGTCCCAACAGCCTCTTTCTCTCACTGTGTTAGCTAAACCATTTCATTGGTCAACCTGCTGGTGCCAACAAAAAGAGCCAAGGAGTAAAAATAAATATTGGCAACTAGTACAAAGGTTAGGGGAGATTTTTCAAACAGCAACAAGCATGTCAGCATGAATTGGGGTGGGGAAGGCAATTGCGGGTGGATGAAGGATTTCGCTTTTGAGACAAAGCTTTACTTCCTTCTATATTACAAGACATAAGTGAAACAAAGCTCTAGTGTCTTTTTAAAAAAAAATAAATGCATGAAAGCAGAGTCAATGCTTAGAGTTCTGCATGTCTCCTCTTCCAAACTGAATTTCTGAAGACTCAATGCCAACTCTGCCTGTCTCTTCACAGATGCTGCCTGACCTGCTGGATTTCTCCAGCATTTTCTGTGTTTGTTTCAGATTTCCAGCATCTGCAGTATTTTGTTTTTAGCTGAGGCCGGAAGGTGGACTAGTGACTGACCACACAAAAGGGATGATGGTGTACTTTAAATATAGTTTTGAAAGCCTCATTGTTATTCACGTTTAAACTGTCACTGTAGTTGATCTGAGTTCACGGAACCTCAGCAAACCCAGCAGCTACATTCAGGTCAGGACTTAAAGGATCAGGGAATATCTTTACATCTACTTCCTAAGATAGGAACATGCAGAATGATCATACACCTACACACTGAGCTTATGCACAGGGCCTCTGATAATCCACAATGAGAATCCAATCGCCTCACTCCCACAAAGCCTCAGATCTGCTCTCTCGGGCTGGAACCTTTCCCCTAGACCTCCAATACCCCACATGAATACTTCTGAAACCATCGCCTTCAGTTATTCTATTCTCCAAACTTCCCAGACCTCTGGTCTGCATCTGTCCCCTTACACTGTACTCGCTTCTAAATCCTCCCTTACACAGGATTCTACCATAGGACTCCAATTCCCTAGGATGCTGACCTCTTTGCAAAACCTTGAATTCACCCCAACATTCAACCAAATATGGGCTTTCAATTCCCCCACTTGACACCCCAACCTCCTCCCTACCAAGCCCCAAATTTCCACTACTGGTTCAGGTTAGTAAAAATCCAAACTTATGTGTTCGTGGTAATAATTACAGAACAAATTACAAGAAAGAAGGTTTTGTTTTTAAGGATCTCAGAAACCTATCTGGAAATAATTGGACCATTTCAGGACTTTCCCACTTGTGGGTCTACCAGGGGCTTCCTTCTCATTAGCTTTCCAAGGGTGTGGCTGTTGCTGTTAACATCGAGTAATAGATAAGCTACTAATTCCTGTTGTTCAGCAATGGAAAAGCTATTATTCTTACCTTCAACTTTCCTGTAAATTCCATCCCTTTGCTGGCTACCACCCTCTTGGCCCTTCATGATCTTGACACAATGATTGGTCATCAGCAATTCATTAACCCTTGCATTCTACTCATCTCTGCCAATAAAACTGTAATCTTGATCACCAATGAAACTTTTCTGATACATTCCCTACTGACCTCTCATTAGGATTTGTCCACAACTCTGGCACAGTTATCCTGTTCTGTAGATTACTAGAGTTCCCCAGGTGGTCACGATGAAACTGCTCAGGATGATAACATTCATCCTTGCACTTCTCCAGTGCACTTACTGTGGCTCTTAGCCGATTAACTACTGCTACCTGTTGCTCTGAGGCACTGCACTCTGAAACAGGGCCTCCAGACCAAGTGCTGCTCAAGAGTGTCCTCCAAGACCACATACAATCTCCAACCGTAAATGTCTGCAGCCTTACATCAGACATGCTGCAGCTCACTGCGTAAGGTCACTAGGATAGGAAAAAGCACCAACAAACATGGAATGCACAAGGGGGAATAGTTAATTTCACTTTGTATAATTCTTACTGGATAAAGATGTCAATGAAAAGGATTTTGTGGGTAGCTTTTATTGGTGACACTGCAATGAAGCTGCTCAAGTAGTTGCATTGCTGAGGTGTTGTGGAAAGGGGAAGTATTTTTATTGACAGTAGAGTCTGTGAAAGCTCTCTCTAACATTTGGGATGAAAGTGTCCAGGGTACATTGTGCTTGGTTTTCCCACTCAGACCTCCTCCTCTTTCTCTTTCTACCTAGGGAGTCCTACGACAATGGTGGTAACATGATGGAGGATACTGAAGACCACTATAAAACCCATTCTGCCTTGTTCTGTGATGATGCCCTCGTTTTGGGCAGCCAAGGTCACTGGCAACTATTACTAGCAACTTCATTATTCGGCATCTTCCAAACCTATTACCTCCATCACCTCATAGAACAAGGGGATGGGGGCAGACGCATGGGAACAAGCTCTCCTCCAATTCAAGCACCATCCCAGGAGGCTTGGAGCTGTATCAACATTCCTTCATTGTTACTGGGTCAAAATCCTGGATTAGACACCCAGTGTACCTATGCAATTAGTGGCTGAGGACATTCATCACCCATGTGCATAGCAATCAGCCTTTGTGCCTGAAAATTCAGATTTTGGATCTCATTTGAAGTCTAAGGATGTCAGGCTGCCTGACTATTGCAAGGTCAATATATTGTGACAGCTGCATTATGAGTATAACCCCAAACATGATAGATTTGGAGTGGCCACATACCATCTGCACATAAAGAGAATGATAGCTATTGCCTTTCCTATACCTCTCCCAAGAAACATGGGGCATCCACAGATCACTTACACTCAGTTGATGGTGTTCTGCACATTTGGAATTTCCAATATCTGTCTCTGAAATCTTTCTTATCACTGCTAAGGGGGATAATAACATATTCTCTGCTTTTGGCATAGATGAGTTTCATGATCTCTCAAAGGGTCCGATGGATCGGGTAGTGAGATATATTGGACGATTTCTCCCGCTCCTGCTTGGAAAGGTTCTGAGGGATAAATGTTCAGTGCTTCTGTGATCTTGATGGCAACTGGCGCCACTATCCATGGCCCGGAGTGAGGCTCAGGTTGTGTTGTGAGGAAACAGCACTCCTAGATACCAACTCCTTATTGAACCTAAGTCCCCTCTGGCACTGTTTGTGGATTGGGCAGAGGAAAACATTCTGTGAAGAGACTCATGGTAAATGGGTTATTCTCTTGCTCCTCCCTCCTCACAGAGATTCCTGAACTAGCAATCTTTGCTCCATTTCATCACCATCTTGCAAACCAAGATGAGCTAAACTATGGCTCCTATACCTCAGTCACCAAATTCTGTGTTCTTCCTAATGGTAAGCAGCAGCTCTGTGAAGTGACCCCAAAAATACAACACAAAAATATTCAGGCTTGAGCAGATAGCAAAAACACCTCACATGGAATTTGGTGCCCAGCCGTTTAAGAAGCCTGGCTCGAGGTTTGGAAGGAGGGACTCATGCGTGCCAAGATAAAGTTTCTGAGAACAACATCTGAGTAAATGGAACAACAATGTGACTTCCTTCTAGCACTACCCTTGACTCTTTCAGTGCACACCTGCTCTGGTGCCCTGCAGATACCACAGTGGAAGTAGATGCAAGTGTGAGTGGTACCATTCTCTTGCTTTCGGGTTTTTGAAATGTGGGCACCACTCTCAAGAAAGGTCAGTGACCTGAAGAATTAAAGCTATGGGAAAACTCTTCCCAACCTCTGAACAATGTGGGCAATGCCAAGTCATTTAGGAAAGTACTGGAAAAGTTAGTTCCTCAACATTGAGAAAAGAAGTTCTGTTTTCCACCAAAGGTTTTAAATGTGAGACATTTATTCACTAGTGAGTGACTAGGGGCCTATTTACATGCAAAAATGTTTCATTATTACCTGTTCTTACCACATTTATGTACAGTTTTCAACTTTACCAGACAATAGAGATGGCAGCAATTCATAACATTAAAGGGCATGGCTCATTGGCCGTGACTACCTACATCTTTTGTCCAAAGAAGTTGGCATCTGACATGCATCAGCCTCACCACATCATCATGGTACATCACTGAGTCAGTTATAATTCAGATCACCACTTCAATGCAACACTTTGGAGTTCACTCACACATTTCATTGCAATGTTGCTGCCAGGCCGCAATGTGTACTGAGACAAGCACCCATGTCTTGCATTTGAATGGGGTGTATCTCTGTTCTCTTTGCTTGCTTTCTTAGCTTTCACTCATTTCATGCCCACTCGGATACTCACAGCATCTCTGCTTTGCCTGTTCAGCATTTTTGAGCATTTCCTCTTCATTCAGAACTTAAAGACTTTCAGTACTTCTGTTCAGTCTTGTTGTTTAGTGCAGACTCAAAGCCAAGGAGTCTACGATGTTTGCCATCAGTGATTAGTCAAGGGACTGGACAGATTGCTTTATGGCACCATGCTACAAGAAGGTCACATCTACAGCATTTGCCATCAGTTCACACAGCAAGCACACTGCATGTGCTCAAGAAAACACCATGTCCCAAAGTCTAAAGGGAGTAGTCAAGTCAAGAGGGACTGCCTTCAGTCAGGCTTACTGGAACAGCCAGTCAAGGGCATTGTCTGATATCAGTCCAGAGGCTTGGCCATTGTCAGTTAGTTGTTTGGGAACATTCAGGGTCAGGAGTTCCATATCGGGAGAGTCTGGGGAGTGGGTCATGGTCAGTCCTGGGGAGTGTATTCACTGAACATCAAGAAGGATTATCAGGGTCACTGCTGTGGTTGGCAAGTTAGGAAAGTCAAATATAGAGATCAGAGGCACTGTGCTGGGAGCAGATAGGGTGATGATTGTGATGGGTAGAAGATAAAGCATGAGATGGCATGGGTTACTGTGGGAGGGGAGTCATCGATGGCCACCACCAAGCAGGCTTCAAAGTGGGGCTATTGCACGACATTGGTTGACATATCTAAGTTGTAAGCCCATGTCTTGGGGGTAAAGTGGTAGATGATGATTCAAGTGTAGAAGTTGAGTGGTAATATGTGGAAGCTCACAACTGATGGCGTTGACAGGGAGTGCAAAGAAGAAAGGAACATTAAGGTTTGACGGGATACCTAGGTTGAGAAGCTGAGCATGTGACTCACTCTGTGAGCCATGATTTGATTTGTTGTCTGTCCTCATCTGAATCACAAATATGAAGTGGAAATATAAAATGGCTGCCACCACACACACAGTGGGTGGTGTTAGTGCTTGTTTTCTGTTTGAGGAAGTGGGCTGTTCTTATGAGTGATGTGAGGCCCTTCAAGGGGCAATCACACCAACCAGGCACTTACTGCAGATACAGGAAACCTGAAACAAACACGGAGAATGCTGCAGAAACTCGATAGGTCTGGTGGTACCCGTGAAGAAAGATTTTGACAACAATGACTCTTCCTCAGTTCTGAAGTATATTACAGTCCAAACAGTGCATGCTGTAAAATGATCACATGCTGCACTGTACACAACTAGAGCAGTCAAAGAGGGAAAGTGTTAGATGCTGAGTTAGGAAAGTAGCAGTAGTTTTGCGAGAATGAAGGTAAGAACATTGAGCAGGAGGGACATCACCTTCAGCATGGTAAAACTTTGCAGCATCATGCTTAACAAGCCAGATAGGACTTGATTGATATTGGTTTTCAATAGATCTGAATTGGGTGAAATCATCATCTATTGTCTGTAGATTTGTTATCTGTCAAAACTTTAGTTCTTTAACTTTTCCTGTTATTTAAGAAAAGTTACAGGGAACAACTGTTTGAAAACTTTACAACATATGATGCTCCCACAAGGGCAAGTGCCTGAGGTGTCAGTGGCGCTAAGTACTTTTGGGAAAGTGATCATAATTCTATTAGTTTTAAAATAGTAATGGAAAAGGGTAGACCTGATCTAAAAGTTAAAGTTCTAAATTGCAATAAGGCCAATTTTGATGATATCAGGCAGGAAATTTCAAAAGTTGACTTGGGGAGGCTATTTGCCAGAAAAAGGACAGTTGGAAAGTGGGAGACTTTCAAAAATGAGATAACAAGAGCTCAGAGACAGTATGATTCTGTTTGTGCGAAGGGCAAGGCTGATAGGTGGGAAATGCTGGATGACTAGAGAAATTGAGGCACTGGTCAAGAAAAAGAAGGAGGTGTATGTCAGGTATAGATAGCTGGGATCAAGTGAATCCCTAGGGGAGTATGAGGGCAGTAGGAGCATACTTAAGAGGGAAATCATGAGGGCAAAAAAGGGACATGAGATAGCTCTGGTAAATAGGTAAAGAGAATCCAAAAAGATTCTAATGCCAAAAGAGCAAACAGGGACAGAATAGGTCCCCTTAAGATCAATGAGACCATCTATGTGTGGACCAACAGGAGATGGGGGAGATACTAAACAAATATTTTGCATCAGTATTTACCGTGGAGAAGGACAAGGAGCTTGGGGAAGTAATAACAATGTCTGGAAAAATGTCCATATTACAGAAGAGGAAATGCTAGAGTTCTTAAAACGTACAATGGTAGATTCATCTCCGGGACATGATCATGTGAATCCCAAGAACTTGTGGGAAGCTACGGAAGAGATTGCTGGGCCCCTTGCTGAGGTATATGTATCATTGACAGCCATAGGTGAGGTGACAGAAGACTGTAGGATGGCTAATGTAGTGCCATTATTTAAGAAAAGTGGTCAGGAAAAGCCAGGGAACTATAGCCTGTTGAGCCTGATGTCAGTGGTGGGTAAGTTGTTTGAGGGAATTCTGATGGACAGGATTTGCATGCATTTGGAAAGGCAAGAACTGATCAGGGATAGCCCTCATGGCTTTGTACATGGAAAATTGTGTCTTACTGACTTGATTAAGTTTTTTGAAGTGGTGACAAAGAAGATTGATGAAGGCAGAGAGATAAACTTTGTCTATATGGACTTGAATAAGGTTCCACATGGTAGACTGGTTAGCAAGTTTAGATCACATAGAATCCAAGGGGAGCTAGCCAATTGGATACAAAATTGGCCGGAAGGAAGGAGACAGAGGTTGGTGACACAGGGTTGCTTTTCGGACCGGAGACTTGTGACCAGCGGTGAGCTGCAAGGATCGGTGCTGGGTCCACTGTTTTTCATTATTTATTTAAATAGTTTGGACGTGAATATAGGATGTACGGTTAGCAAGTTTGCAGATGACTCCAATATTGAAGTTGACAGTGAAGAAAGTTATCTCAGAGTGCAACAGGACCTTGATCAGAAGGGCCAATGAACCGTGGAGTGGCAGATGGAGTTTAATTTTGAGAAATGAGAGGTGTTGTATTTTGGTAGTGCAAAACAGGGCAGGACTTATACAGCTAATAGTAGGGTTCTGGAGTGCATTGCGAACAAAGAGACCTGGGGGTGCAGGGTACATAGTTCCTTGAAAGTGGAGTTGCAGATAGGCAGGGTAGTGAAGAATGCATTTGGCCCACTTGCCTCCATTGTCAGTACATTGAGAATAGGAATTGGGATGTCATGTTGCGATTGTACAGAACATTAGTGAGGCCTATCACAGGACATTTTAGAATATTGTGTTCAATTGTGGCCTCCCAGCTATCGGAAAGATGTTGTTAAACTTGAAAGTGTTCAGAAGATATTTACAAGGATGTTGCTGGGATTGGAGGGCTTGAGCTATAAGGAGAGGCTGAATAGGCTGGGACTTTGCTTGGAGCATCTGACATTGAGGGGGTGGCCTTATAGTGGTTTTTAAAATCATGACAGGCATGGATAGGGTGAATAGCCAAGGTCTTTTTCCCAGGGTAGTGGAGTCCAAAACTAGAGGGCATAGATTTAAGGTGAGAAGGGAAAGATTTAAAAAGGACCTGGGGGCAACTTTTTCACATAGAGGATGGTGCATGTATGGAATAAATTGCCAGAGAAGGTGATGCAGCTGGGTACAATTACAAAATTTAAAAGGAATCTGGATTGGTATATGAATAGGAAGGGTTTAGAGGAATATGGGTCAAAGCTGGCAAATGGGACAAGATCAGTGAACAAGTTAGACCGAATGACCTATTTCTGTGCTGTATAATTCTACGACTCTATGACAAGATGTTATGTACACGGGACATTAGGGAAACAGTAGCTCTCTTTCAGGTAGGGTCTGAATATGGTATGGTACTAGTACTGGGTAGCCTAAATAGCTTCATTCTTGTAGCTGAAGTTACAAGGACAGTTGATCAGAAGGTAATGTTTTAAAATAACAATGCATTTACAAACATGATCTTCCATTTGCAATGAAATGTCACCCATGCCACTCATGTGCCTTTTTCTCTTTTTCATTTCCCTCCTAATATACTTACGGTGAACTCCTATTTGGCTGCTAGAGTTTGACCTGGACTTAATATTTAAAGCCAAAATCGTGGAATGTTCCAGTAGCAGCAAGTACCCCTGCCTCTAGTGAGGGCACATTAGTGCAAGTGAGGTGCTTACACAATGAAGAGAGCAGTGTAGAACAGTGTGAGATAACTTGGAGTTGAGAAACCCTCTGAACTCCTATGAGTTCTCATGTAATTCTGTGCTACTCACCTCACGATATGAGCACCACACACCTACGGCATCATGCTTGTATTATTAGTGAAACCCTCCTTGAAACTCTACAAACTTGACACAGCTGAATTATGATAATATTTGACTTTGTGTTTTTGTCCTCAGATGCTGTCAGGCCTGCTGAGTATTTCTAATATTTACAACTTTTGTATTATATAAAGAAAATGAATTGAGTGAATTTATTTTTCCCTGTACTTTAAGGAATGGTCATCATTTTGTATTATTCAATTTCCTGCGTGTGTTTACTAACATAGAGAATGATGTTCTGTGTAATATTGAATTAAAAATGGCAAGTATTGTGAAATGTACTGCTTATATTCACAAGCAAGGTTCTGATTTACAGCATCTCCCATCCCCCTTCCTCTACAAAGACTGCCGTAGGAATGAATTTCAGTACTGTTCCAGGACCCTTTCTACAAAGCTTGCATTGTTCACCACAGCTCATCTGAATCTCTTAAAATCATCTGCACAGATCTCAGTCCACCAGATGTATGAAGAGCAATTATTTCCACCACCGGAATTAACACGTTTTTCATTCACTGACCAGAAGATGCAGTCAAAACTGAACCTTATGCACTCCCTGCCATAATTTTGTCAATATAATTAATAAGGTGGTCATCTATAATTTTAAACTATGTCAATTTAGCATTGCAGAGGTCTTCTAATTCCAGTTAGAATTCTAATACTGGGCATTTTGAGCAATTCAAACTCCTCAATGCAGATTTTGGCAACATTTAAGCCATAAAAATTTTCACAATTGGTTGTAATAGTTAAAAGTATTGAGTCTTATTCAAAAATACAACTGTCTATAGCAAATCCCACATTAACATGAGCGTGAAAATACATTTAATCAAGAGATCTATTGCAGTTGTAATGAGTTCAAATTAAAATGTAATGAAAAATGAGATGCTTTATGTATGAAAGAGCTTTAGTTGAAAAATTCCTTTGGTAATACAAAAGCACATCTAATCATGGTTTTTAATTGTGCAATCCAAAATAAATAGTTTTGCTGTTGCTTCAGTGTAAGATTTCCCACTCAAATGATTATACTTATTGCTGATGAATGTACTAGACATTAAGTTTTTGAATGTTGATTTGAACATCTGGGTTTAATGTGCGTAAGCAGAAGCTTTTTAATTCTGATGATACTCAGAAATGTCATTGCTGTTATATTGTTCATTAAGATCAGTGGGAAGTAATTTAGTGCAATCTCTGTTTGTGCAATGGCGAACCTACAGCATTAAATCAGTGCAGGAAACTATGAGGTTATTCACTGCAATCTCTTCATTCCACAGTGAGTGAGAGCTGGCAGCCTGTCGCTTTAGGATTCAGTGTAAAGAATGAAACTCTGTTTTTGCTGCAGGAAATTTCATCATTTTTTAAAAATTCCATGTCCCTCTTAAAAATTGGATGGTCCAGCTGACGTTGAGTAACTTTATTAATAATATTCATCCAACGATTCAGTTACAGAATCAATAAAAGCAAAGGTTTAACAGAAGTTAGTCTATATTATATCACAAAGTACCCCTGTTATACATAAAGTGCGAGGAAAGACAAAAAAAAATTAATTGATGCCCAGCCTTACAAGTAACTAGACAGCTGAACCATTACTAACCATGTACCATTTGGGAGTTAAGGAAAAAATAGTTCATGAATAAGCAGGTGAATAAGACAAGTAGGGAATACATTTGTTGTCACTGTTATTTTAAGCCTTGCTCTTAAAGTGAATGTTAGGAAATTAAAGCAGAAAATAGTCTTACTTGTCAAGAAAAGTGAATACCTAGTTAAAAGCTCATTATGAGAAACTTGGGAGATAAGAAAAAACATTCCTGACCTCAAATTTAGAGGTTATTCATACTAATGAAGGTCAAATTTTGACATATGAACATTTGTTTGAATTTTGCACAATTAGGAATTGCTGTTTTCTTGTTAAACTACTCTATCATTTAACTTATTTCAAATGCTGCAAACATTATCAGCTATCATCAAGATGACCATTTTAAAAATGATTGAATTCTATAAAACAATGTAATTTACTCCTAAGTTTCACTTACATTTAGATAAAATAGGACACTACAACAGCTGTTTTCACAACTCACAGGTTAAAAAGGCCCCCAAAATATTTCTATAAATAAGTTGGAAAACAAAATATTGAAATACAATAATATTTTCTCCTCCTGCAAAGAGTATTTAATGTCGTGAATAATATTGAGTACATTTTTACTTATGTATAAGAGGCTGACTGCGTCAATATTTAAATTTAAACCAACAGCTGAGAATTTTCTCTTTGGTTCTCCTGATTGATATAGGTAACTTTCCTGGGAACATGGGACCTTCATGTGGTACAAAAATGTTCTTCACCTTCGTAACTAGGACATGTCAGTAGCGATGAAAAACAGTGGGCGAAAACAAATATGTGAAATCTACTCTATGGAACTCATCAATTGATTTTGGTTTCAAAGGTTAATGGATCAAATGACCAATGCAACAATTTCAATGTCCTCGATTTCAATTTCAGTGGTATCCATTATGATACAAAAGGATGAAATGTGTTTTTTTAAAAAAGTGTATCTCCTGTTATTAAGACTGTCCCTACACAAGACAAGTTAGACATTCTCAACATCATCTCCACCATAATTATATTGCTCTGCAAATTGATGTTTGTTACCTGTTATTTCAAATGTCCTTTGCAATTGATTAACTCTTTAATGAAATTATATTGCTTCTTTGTACCATTTGTTTCTTTCAACCCTCAATTAATTTTATTTGGAATGGAACAACTCTGCCTGGATATAAATTATTATTTTGCACAATTGATTAAGGCATAACTCTTCCAGCGCTAAGAAATATTTATCAGAAATAAAAAAAAGTTTCTAGGAATTTGCAGCATGGAAACACATCATTCAGCCGAATAGATCAATGCCAATGTTTATGTTCCATATGAGGCTCTCTTCCCATCTTACGTCATCTCACCTGATCACCATATCCTCATGTGTTTATCTAGCTTTCTTAAAAATAGCTATGTTATATGCCTCAAGAATTTCATTCTCAAAACTCTCCATGTAAAGAAGTTTCTTATTTTATTTATTAGTGAACATCTCATGTTTAGTCATTAATTTCATAATATATTCTTGCAATATTTCAAGGGTAAAAAGACCCAATTTGAAATATTCATGAAAATGCATTCAAACTTACTTCAACGTATAATGTCTGATAATTCACTTTTAGTGCAAAATTTATTCAGCACCTAATTCCACCATTGCTATATAATTTTCATTGCATAATTGGAATTTCTAATTCATTACTTTTCTCAGCACAGAAAATTTCTATGCAATGTGAAGAGTAGACTAAATGTTAGCGGATGGCCAGCAGGAAAAATATAAGCAGTGTTACTGTAGTAATGGAAAGACATAGGTTTGAGAAGGTTTTTGTGAATAGGAGGTCTGGTGCCAAGGCAAGGAATAAAGCTGTTGAGCTCTAAATATTGTATAAATTTGATATTCTCACGAAGAATGAATGATAATAGGAAGGAGTAGTAGCATCTGTCGGCCCCAAGACACAGTGATAGGCAGAGTGGGGAATTTTTACATCAAATTGTGCAAATATTCCTCTCCATGCTGAAAAATGACGTTTGATATTATGGAAATTTAGCATTTATTTAATAATTTTACTGCAAATGGTTTGTGACTATTTGCATTGTAGTGATATACCACATTATGGTTATTAATATGATCTGACAACAGTAGCTACAAGAGCAGCACATTCCCACATGAATGCAGTCAAAGCTGCTTGGTCATAGCCCAGTCAATTAAGGTTCATATGAACAAGTATACATAATTGGATGGACACACACATTGCATGTGCACATGTGGGTATTGGTATAAACCATGATTAAACTTTTGTTTATACGCTAGATGCAGTTCAAAGACACTGTTCCTCTTTAGGCAAACCAAAGGCTACAGTGTCAACAGTAATCAAGAGGGGGGAGAAATGAGGAATTCTTTAAGAAAGAAGCAAAATACAAATGAAAATGCAAAAAAAACCCTGTAGAACTGAGAGGTGGGTGGTAATTTGAAGATCTGTTGTGGTGCACTGATGACAACCAGTGGCAGGAGCAATGAATTTATAAAGCTATCTAATTTTCCACTGTTTAATTGGAGGAAGGGGCCAGAAAGCCTGACAGCTGTGCCATTAGCCCTGCTTTCTATTGCCTGACAAGGAAAAATTTACATTGTTGTTGCAGCCAAGCTTTTAGCCTGACTTCTGGTATTCATAAACTATAGTTTCTAGACAGATATTTTTGTGTGCCTTTCTTCAGCTGTTATAGAATGCAAATTTATAGAGAGTTTGATTAACCACTTGTAGGCAATCTTTGCTGAAGTTTTCCTCTAAAACGTCTATTTCAAATAATTAGTTTAGTTATTTATTTTGCTTATATTAGAGACCTATGTTTGATGTGTCATTGATAGGAGGAATGGAAAACTTCTCAAGCCTCTCCACATGGGTAGTTGTCCATCTCCTGGGTTCTGAAAAGATCAGAGAGTGGAGTTGAAGTATATTTTCACAGATAGTTTTAAGTCAATGGCCATATTAACAGATCTATTGTCGTGCATCTATTGGGGAGCCCATTTTAGTGTTAATGGCAGAAGCTGGGCATAGGCAGGTAAAGGAGTTAGAGAGGGTACAAGAATTAAAAAGATATTTTAATAAGGATACTTTTATTATCCAAACATAAACCGGGAGATAGTAATAGAGCACAGAGCAGAGGGGGAAGAGTTCATGTGTGTTCTAGACCAGTATGTTTCTGGCCCAATCAAGGAGATCGCATTGCTGGATCTGCTTCTGGAGAATGAGATAAGTTAATGGATCAAATACCAGTGCGGGAACATTAATGAGATAATAATCATAGCATCATAAGTTTTGGATTGGCTATGAAAAAGAACAAGGAACAATATAAAGTAAAAATAATCAACTAGGTGACCACTAACTTCATTGGGAACAGAATGGATCTGACCTAAGTAAAGCGGAATTAAAGATTGGCAGACAAATTTGTAATGGAGCAATTGGCTACCTTGCAAGGGGTAATAGTTCAGTCAATATACACTCTGCAAGGGGGAAGATAGGTCTAGCAAAGACAGAACTCTTTGAATGACAAAAGAGATAAAAAGCACGAAGAAGTTAAAAAAAGGGCCACATATAGTAAATGAGATAACAAGATGTAGAGCTGAATGAACACAGCAGGCCAAGCAGCATCAGAGGAGCAGGAAGGCTGACGTTTCGGGCCTAGACCCTTCCTCAGAAATCACATATGGTAAATATTTGGTTCATAATACAAGTGGAGAAATAAGTTAAAAATTAGCAGTTCAGAGGGGGAGACGAACAAATCAGAGAAGCAAAGTGTGAGAATGAGAGGAGCATGGCAGCTATCATACAAGGGAATTCAAAGGAGGATGGTGGATGCTATCCAATGGTAGTGACTTCAAAGGCACTAAAAGAATCTAAAAGGTATGCATGAAGGCATTTCTGTCTCTTTCTCTCTCTCTCCATCATGTAATAATCTCACTTGTCTGAGGCATTGTTTAATCATTGCTCCATCACAGTGTGGTAAGAAGAGACAGGTCTGATCAACTATTTTGAATGATAAGGAAGCTGAATCCATGTATTTTAACATGATTGTGTACCACACTAAATTATGGCATGGCACTAAGTGCCTCTGTCAAGGAATCCCTGTGAAGTTCTTGGATTCACCAAAGATTTGTAAGTCAAGCCAGGAGATAAAGCCAAAAACCTGAAAGACTGATATTTAATCTCTCAGCCTCATTAGCATCAAATTCAACATTCTAACACATATGTTCAGAATTGTTTTCTTGCTCTTCCACTTTCTAGCCTCAGTTAAAGATGAAAATGGGAGGACTGAAGGATTTATTTCAGGAAACAGATTACTCAGATTTTAAACACCTGCCCTTACCTAACCTAAACCAATCCCTCATGTCTTTTAGGTGAAATAACTCCACAGAGGCTGGAATCCCGTCACCAAGTCACTTTTTGTTCAAGCCACACACAGTACATGGATTCTGATCAGCCAGCTCAGAGCCGGAACCTAGAGTAAGGAGAATCTCAGAGATTCCTGTTTATATCTATCAGCCAGGATGGCCTGATTGGCTCAGGCTAATAGCCACAATCTTATAACAGGGATTTACTGGGTAGAAATTAACCCTGTAGGGCAGCACAAATCATGGTGTGTCATGAGCTGTCCATTGTATATGAGACTGAAACTAGTTCCATATTGATGATGGATACAATACATTCTTTATTGCCCAAGACAAATTTTTATCCAATGACTCGTTGAAAATGTTAGCATCTGAAAAACTGACTGGTTCTATATTCATATGTAACATTTACGTGTATAGTCTTATACTTATATGAACAGACATCCGGTCAACATTTACACATACTTTAAGTGGGTGATGAGAAGATGCGAATAAAGGGATATATGAAGACAGCAGACTTATGGGATTTGGGTGACTATTCACATGCAGGATAAACATCAACAGAAATTATTTCAGTGTTGTAATTTCTATGTAACTCTATATACACATGCAGTTGTATAAATATGGAACATCTGCAATCCAAAATTTTCCCAGATGGCCAGCAATGATGGCTTTAAGCAGATTTTTCAGAATAGCCTGTACCACAAACTCCCCTAAATGTAAAGCAAGGGGTTATTAATAAATACATTTTGTTTTCTTCACAAAAATGTGTTTAATAAAATACAGATGGATGCATTCATTTTATAATGCACAAACAAGATGCAGTCAGGAGAATGAGTTGTTAGGCAAAAATGGCAGATCATTTTCTTTTACTTGTTCTGTCGATTTGAGCTACATCAACAGATCAGTTGGCTTGAAAGCATTAAGAGTCAACCAAGTCAGAAATTTCAAATTTACAATGCTTCATCACTTGCTCCTCAATTGATTTGTTTTTGCTATTTTCTCTCTCAAAGCTCTTCATGATTTAAAGCAACCTTGACTACATCTCATTTCAGACAGCACTGTGCCAGTGAAAACAATCCATTCTTGCATGGAATGTGGATGTCATTAGCTAGGCTGGCATTTTTTGCTCATCCCTAATTGCCTTCAAACTGAGTTGTGTGCTGGGTCACTTCACACAGCAATTAAGACTCAATTAAATGCTAGATGGGGTTTGGATTAACATTTATAGCGGTCCAGGCGAGGATGGCAGATTCCCTTACCTAAAGCACATTAATGGACTAGGTGGATTTTTAACAATAATTTACAATGGCTACATGGTTGCCATTGGGTCTATGGTCTGTCATGGAGATTCAAATCCATGCCCCCTAAACGTTGGCCTAGGCCTATTAGTTTAGTGACAATATCACAATGTCACCACATCCCCTGCTATCATCCTGCTCAATTTATGCTGTATATTCATGACAGTTTTAATGTTCTTTCTATAATAGGGTATCAAAAATTGTATGTATCACTCCCATAGTGCCCTAATCATTGTCTTCTGCAAATTTATCATTATCACGATGCATTTTCTGTCACTTATGTCAAAATTGTAGTGTCCAAGAGCAAATTAGATGATGTTATTGCAGAATGTGTTCGTGGGGAACGTTTTGGAAGTGAATTCACCACTTATGAATGTATCTTCAAGTGATTGTGATAGAATTAAAACTCCTGAAAACTCCTGTTCTCAATGCCTATGAATTCATGACAGATGCTCACAGGCTGGGAATTAAACATGCAAAGAAGGAACAGAGACTTCTGTGGAACCTACTGGAGAAAAATAAATGGCATAAAAGGCAAGTAACATTCACGTTGCATAAAAGCCAGACAATGGCCATCTCCACCAAGAGAGAAGTGTAACCATCGCCTTTTGACATTTAATAGCATTGCTACAACTGAATGCTCAGCCCAAGTGCTCAGATAAGAAAACGAAACTTACTCCGCCCACTCTAGGTGTGGCCACAGCCGTTTTCCATTTCCCTTGTGCATTTTTCATATAGACAATGACGACAGACAATACAAGTTGTGCTTGGCAGAGTGAGTCACAGACAGCCTGGTAATCAAGGCCTCCGCTGCAACCTTAATGCTCTTTTCTTCCTTGCGCTCCCTGACAACACCAAAAGTACTGAGCTTCCAAACATTCCCACCAACTGTTTCTTATTGAACGGAGGCACAGATTTCAGGGGTCTACCCCTGCTTATAATTCTTATATTTGTACAAAAACAGAAATTGCTGGTGAAATTCCACAGGTCTGGTAGCATCTTTGGGGAGAAAGCAACTGCAGTAATTTGTTTTATTCATATGTTTGTACAGTCAGTACTCCAATCCATTGCTCATTTGGTAGCGCTTTTGCCTCTACGGTAGAAAGCTTTGCTTTCAAGTCCGACCCAAGCATAGGGCACAAAAATATAAGTCAACACACCAAGGCCTCTCTGAAGCTGCTGTCTTTTGAATGACTTGTTAAGGCAGGGCATGAGAAAAATCCCATGATGTTATGTGATGATAGGTGAAGGGGGCAGGTTGGCTCCTCTCTTTCCCCACCTCCTATTTGACTACAATAATTATTTTTGACAGGAAGTTTCCCAATACAGTATTTAATTATTTACATGTTGTGACTGCATAAGGTACATGTTGGTTTCCTTGTACATTGTAAAATAAAGAAAAGGCAATAATATTTATTGTACTTAACCTGGTCTAATATAGCTAATGGAATACCAGTACATGTACAGTCATGGTTTATTTATGTACACAAGTATGTTTCAGAGTTGGAGGAGAGATTAAGCAGACTTTTTGAAGTCTAATAGAAGTTAAAGGTAAAGAGTGTTGTAGTTTAATGATTTGGTTGGTTCCAGGCTGAGCTTAGTGTTCTTTCTGCATTTGACATTGAGATGAGTTAAATATGTTGCTGAATAACCTTTCTCTGTTCTTATGGAAACAGTGGCTGCTGATTTTGTTCTTTAAATCCTACTCAATGCTGGGTAGATGCTTGATCAGCAGGCAAAGTTCAAATTTGGAAGCTCAATAGAGGGAGCAAGAGTGGCCCATTCAAGGCTCTGCATCTCTTCTGCTTCTATACTATGGCCTGAAGGAAATAACAGTTTCTTAAACACAAAAGAAATTTGTTGTCTTGTTACATGATCCTAACTCTAACCAACCAGCTACCCAAACATGGTCACAGCTAGTGGATTTCAGGTTCATTTTTTAAAAAATAATAGAATCCTAACAGTACGAAAACAAGCCATTCAGCTCAACAAGTTCATGCCAACTCTGTGAAGAGCATCCCACCCAGGCTCACACCCCTAGCCTATCTCTATAACCCTACATCTTCCATGGCTAATCCAAAGCCTACACATCCCTGGATGCGATGGGCAATTTAGCATGGTCAATCCACCTAAGCTGCACATTTTTGGACTATGGGAGGAAACCAAAGCAGACCAATGCAGAATATGCAAACTCCACACAGACAGTCGCCCAAGGATGGAATTGAACGTGGGTCCCTGATGTTGTGAGGCAGTAGTGCTGACCACTGAGCCACTGTGCCGATTATGGCTGGATGAATTCTTTTATCAGCCAGATTTCATTATCTTCAATGATTATTTTGAACGTTTAGTTACATCCAGTTGAGTGACCAGTTGACAGCCTGATATATTTTCAAATGGGTTAGGAGATGGTCCCACTCACAATCCTTAAAGGTGATCAATTCTGATGAGGTTTTCTAACAAACTGACTCCATTTCCATGGCTATAGAATGTGTAAGACTCTGAAAAGTCATGAAAATGTTTAGTCATCTTAGACTGTTATTTAAATTCACTGGAATATAGAAAGATAGGAGCAGGAGTAGGCCAAGCTCCATCATTCCAGATCATGGCTGATCATCTGCCTTAAAGCTATTTTTGAATGGTATCTCCACATGCCTTGATGTCATTGGAATTTAAAAATCTATCAATCTCTGTCTTGAAAATACTCAACGTTGAGTGCTGCAGAACTATGGTATATAGAATTTCAAAGATTTACTGGTCTCTGAGTGAAGAAATTCCTCCTCATCTTAGTCTTAAGTAACATTCACTTATTCCGAGACTGTGTCAAATGGTTCCAGACACATCTCCAGCGAGGGGAAACATCCTCTCTGCATCCACCCTGATGAGCCCTGTACAATAGATGCTATTTCAGTATTTTAAACTCATTTAGTGGTCTTTAAGCTATAAATTTAGATTCATTTTTGGTATAAAGCTTTGGTTAATTACCTTGTTTGAAGATGAGCAGGGAACTTATCGCCAGTGCTCTGGCCAATAAATAATAGTCAATAATTATCACAAATAAAACAAACCACCTGGTCAACACCACATTGCTGATTATATCAGCTTTCTGTGTGCAAATTTATTGCAGTGTTACAACAGTGATAACACATAAGAATCAAATTAATTGACTGAAAATTGCTTTAGGATGCCCTGTAACCATGTAAGGTGTTATGCAATGTCAGTCTCTCTTTCTAAAGTCAATCTGGTTGCAATGTATATCAATTTTTGATGAATGCAAATATTTTTCACATTAATGATCTAAGTTACATATAGCAGACTTAAAAAAAACATTCTGATTATTTTAAAGAATAGTAAAGCATGTCAGACTTTGTGTCACATAATGAAAAGACATTGACTGGCTTGGCTAACACTGTCCAATTTTTCATTCGTAGTTCTTTCAACATCTTCTGGTATTAGGCTTGTGTAAATTTCATGAATTATTTTTAGTGCATACAAAGTAAGGCATTGCTTCAGTGCAGGGTTTTCAAACAGGAAATCGAGGCAATAATTTCCATGCTTAAATACATTTTCTGCTTTCAAAATTGTATATTTGAAAAGGCAAACAACAATTCATTAGCATTCTGAACTCTAATTCACACAGAAAAATCTATTTGTGAATTCGAGAAACTGCACAAGGATGATAGTGGCATGGTGGTGATGATGCTGGATTGGTAATCCAAAATAATGTTGTAATGTTGTGGGGATATGGGTTCAAATCCCATCGTAGCAGATAGGTTCAATCCAAATTCAACAAAATATGGAGATTATAAAGCTAGTCTAATAATGACTGTCTTTCAATTGTCCAAAAATTCCAACTAGTTCACTAATGTTCTTCAGAAAATTAATCCTGCTGTCCTTACTTGACCTGGCCTACATGCGCCTCTGGAATCCCAGTTATAAAAACATTAGTTAGGGAACAGATGGAATATTGTGCTCAATTCTGGTCACTACATTGATGTGATTGCATTGGAAAGCATGTAAAGAAGATAGGCTAGGTTTCTTTTTCCTTGGGGCTGAGGGAGGAAGCTTGATCAAATGCACCAGCAGGTTCAAGAACAGCTTCTTCCCTGCCATTATTAAAATGATGAATGGACCCTCTAAATTCAAATAATGCTGATCTTGTTAATATTGAATTTGCTAATGTGATCTTGCCCAGTGCATGTCCTGTGCAGTGTAACGTGTTTGCCTTACTCTGTCCAAGTTTTTTTTAACCCTATGATCTGTATGTCCTTGCTTCCTATTATTTGCCTGTAGTGCTCGCAAACAGAACATTTCACTGTACTTAGGTACATGTGACAATAAATCAGATCAATCAATCAATAGGATCTGATTGAAATTAGCCAAACAATAAGAAGTACAGACAGAGTAGATTGTGAGAATCTTTACCCGATGGCAGATGTGTCTATGACCAGAGGGTACAAGTTTAAGGTTTGGAGTAAGTGGATAAGAGGAGCTCTGATCAAATATTTTTTCATCCAGAGGGTGCTAGAAATATGGAACATTCTGCCTAAGAGGCTGGTGGCGGCAGGTAGTCTTGTAACATTTTAAAAGCACTTGGATGATCATTTAAAATACCATGGCATAATAGGCTATGGACCAGTATGGGCAAATGGGATTAGTGCAGTTTGGTGTTTGTGTGTTGGTCGGAATAGACAATGATGGACTGAAGGTCTTGTTTCTGTGCTGTATGACTCTGTATGACTCTTTGTCAATTCTTTAACTATCCCCTGAAATGTCTGAGAGTCAATCAATTCAAAAATGTTAAAGGAAAGGTAACAAAAACTGTCTGCTCAAAAAGCACTTTCTTCTTCTTATAACATTATTATTTCACTGAATATTGTATAGAATATAATTAAGATAATCAAAGAAATGTGATACTTTAATTTGAAATTACTTACTGATTACTTTCCAGCTATTTTGCTTTGAGATCTTACAACAGTTCCAGAAGAATTACTGTATTATCAAGTGCTTAAGGCAACGTTCTCGAGAATCATTTAAAATGAACAATTAAGTGAGAAAGACACCAAGAGGGACATTTCCAAATAAGGCACCAAGAATACATTAAGTGGTATTGTTCTGAAGTGCTGGTACTTATGTATGTACTGTTAATGTCTAGAATGAAAACTGAAAGAAATTATGAGATAGATTAGCTTTGACCAAGTAGACTGTAGTCTGTTGTAGCAAATACTCATCTATCCAAATGCATTATTATCTGCCCAAACCTGAATTCACTGATTTCTAGAGTGACACTTCAGTTCACTGGATCTAATGATAAAGATCAATAGACTAAGTACTGCCAAGTAGCTAAACACCACCAGTCAATAAAATCTGATGGATCACAGATGCATAATACAGCAGAAAGAAAAACACCCGTAGAATATTTACTCTCAGCTCAAGTAAAATTCTCTGCATCCTTGAATTTAAGTTTTTATTCTGATTGGGGATACTTAAAAATATTGTCATTTTATTTGAGATTCCCTACAAATTGATTTAGCAAAGCATCAGATTGTTGTATTATGGCATAAATTCTGGAATACACAGGCCTGCAGCTTTAAGACAATTATATGAAGTCATGACATGTGACATTCTAATATAAAGTATTAGTTTCACTTTCAGTATATCTCTTAATGATGAAAGTCTGTGCAGTGTCTTCAATCAGTTAGCTATGAGCATTTAATGGATAGTAGCAAAAGTAAGCACAGATATGAGACTATGTGTGCATGCCTATCACATTGCAGCTGTGTAAATAGTGTTAATAATAAACTTCAAGACATCTGTCTCAATGAACATCCAAGTCTCTGCAGTCTATGTCATGCACACTAATGTATAATAAACCACAACCCACATCACAGATCTCCAAAAGAAAACAAAGCTATCATTGCCTTAAAAAAATATTTTAAAACAACATCCAAGAATTTTAGTGTTAGCCAATCAGGTGCAAAATGTAGTAGTGATGAAACACTTTAACCTGAATTTGAATTATAGGAGAAATAAGTTCACAAGCATAGAATGAGATTGATTAATTGATGATATTCAAAATAGTTTCCTAAAACAACACCTCTTCAATGCGACAGAGAAGTGCAATGTTTAATTTAGTTCTGAGTAACATTGCTAGTCATCTAGTAATGCAGCAATGTCTTAGAATATGATGTCTCTTGAGAAGTAGGTTTTGCTTTTTAAAAGGACTAACTTTGAAGAAATGGGTAAAGAACTATCTGAAAAAGGATAGATTTTAAATGATTTCAAATCCCTGAAAGATAAAGAGAATGCTATCACAGTCAAAATAACCCATATCCACAAAAGTAATTCAGAGTTGAAAGAGAAGGGTTATGTGAGGGGAGAAAATGATGCCAGTATTGAATCCTGAAAGAATTATAGAAAGCAACAAAAGCAGTCCAATAAATGTAAATAAAAGTAAAATTTTGGACATCATCATGAAACGTATAAAAGCAAGGAAGTGCTAACACCTTTTATACAGAGTTCTGGTCAAATGACATTGGCACATGGTTTTCAGTTTGGGCATCCCTGCTTTAAGAAGGATAAACTGTTCTTGGAGAGAGTCCATAAATGATTCATCAGGATGATATCTGGATGGAAAGAACTGAACTATTCTGAGAGAGTGGGTACATTTGCTTTGTATTACTTGGAGATGAGGACATTCAGGAGAAATCAGGTTGAGATATTTGAACTAAGAAGGAGCTGGCAGAGAATAACTTTTCACTTCTGTTTTAAATACTAAAGCATTACAAGAGTTTCTGCATTATCTGCAATTAGGAAACTGTGCTCAAAAAATGCTTGAATTTGTCACGCTTAGGTTAGGCTTCCAATTTAGCTTGAACATTAACATTCATTCATGTGATCACAAATCATTTTATTAAACAATATTCTTTAATATATTGTTGGGGAAATTTAATTCATTGTGCATATGTTCTAAAATATTACATTTAGTTTTTGGAATATAATTTTTAGATTGGTGTTTAAATAGTTAAATCTAAGCTATGTCTGGCTGAGAAGCTTGGAAAAGCAACACTGATGCAAATGCAACTCAAACAAAACTGTGTTTATTGCACTTGAAAGATAGGCTCTGTTTAGCTTGCAAGGTCAGAATTAATAGTGAAAATTTGAATAATGAATGATCCATACTTAACATTGTAACTGGACCTAGAAGTCCAGAGAAAGGGTCTTAAACTCAATGAGCAATATAAATTATTAATATGGATTGCTGAATCAAAGATTTGTGTTGAAGGTAAAGTAATTCACTGTATTTTTGTGTAAACCATCCCAATTCATATCATGTTGCCATGGTGGTAATGATTCAGGGTGAAGCTTTAGTTAGAAGGTTATTTTGTTTCAGATATCTGTGTCTGTAAAAGCAGTTGCAATATTTGCTCTAGTTTGGAGTTAGTAGAAGAAATCCACAGTGGTCCTCAAATAAACTTATGGCTGAAAGCAGTCAGCAAAGTTATCTTGGAAAGCTGTGAGAAGGCAGTTGGATATCTGCCTACAACCCAAACATGAAGCTGTGGCATCTAGAATCAAAATGCCTGCAAAACAAATGTGGAGAGTCTTATAAACAAAAGGTTGTGAGAAAATGATTCGTGTACTTTTACCTTGGAGGATGGCTGGAACACAAGGGATAATTAAAATTAATTTCAAAGGGCTGTGGAATGCCTTTGGTTTAGTACTGGATGAAGTGAAATAACAATGAAGATTGTTGTAACATATAAAGGAATTCCTGGGGAGGAGATACACATATTGAACTGAGTTCACAGCATACATAACTATATAGTTATATAGTGCCTCCTTTCTTTAATTCCCTTTCTTATGCTATAAAATTTGTTTTTGTTTAAGACATGAAATTTTGTATTATAGTTCTGTTCTGCTAGGTGTTCAGGTTTCTTTAAAAGTTAACAATCCCTAACAGTAAAAATATGTAAGAATGGTTACATCAAACAATTTTATTAATAGAGCTGAAAGTGACCAAAAATAGGCATTTTAATACCTTTCAATAACCTGATTAAAAACTACTGAAAGTTACTTTTCAAACCTATATTGAATTATTTAGTAGTTTCATTGCTACATACTAATAGGATTCTGAGTAAATTAAATACCTTTTTGAGATGAGATAATCATTTAAGATGTGCCTGATGTAATTTCAAGAACTTTCTGAAGTCACTGCAATCGGCAGAATCTCACTAGTTTGAACTGTGGGCCTGGTCAATATTGTGGAAGAGGCATGATTTGGACAAATAAATTTAAAACCAGCTTAAAACTTTTTTTAAAATACACAAACAGTTTTGGGCCCAACTCACTGGTGTTTAAAATTCTTCATTCATTACCACTTCAAATGATGCTGCCTGGAGTGCACTGATATAATGAGTAAAACAGATGGAAACTTAAGTCCATTATCTTTGTTTTTTGGGTTAAGCCCATTAAATGTGAACTTAAGAAAAATATAGCATTTCCAGGGTGTGGGTTTTCACTGCTCCACAAAATTAATACATACAAAATCAATTAAGATGATTGAATGAAAGAAAATATATTTTTAAAGAAGTATGAATATTGCGTATGGACAGCAATGGTACAAGGAAATAGTTGACCATTGACTTTTCAGGCTGGTTATAGTTGGTTACCAAATTCTGACTTTCTCATTGATGCTCACACCTCATGGCAAAATAAAATAAAAACAGAAATGGGAAACATGGTGAAAAAATGAGATGAAAAGATAGACCGGAGTCAGGTATTGGATTGGTAGAGCCAGCTTGATAAGCCAAATGATTCCATGTGAGACGGTCAGGAAATACAGGAACACGCACAAATCTGATGATTGACAGAAATGCCTTGGCAGCTTCCTATCACCATCCCCACCTTCATAATGAACAAGAGAAAATTAAACTTGAAGATGAAATAATTACGCAGTGGAATTGAGTTAAAATGCAATGAATGGAAGTTGTTTGATGTTCCTAGAGTCAGGCTTAGTGTATTTTTCATTACATGTAGAAACTGACTCACTAGAATGAGACAATATTATCTTGGCATCTTCACAAAATGAGGGTGGCGCAGCGGGAGCAGTTTGAAGAGGCAGCTGCCAGAGCAAGGAGGACACTTTTGGAGTTCTGAATTTTCAGCAAATAATGGCTGACTCACTAAATAAAGTCAATTCACACATGCTTACCATGTCCCCATATCAGCTCAAATTCCCTCACTGTCCAAGATTTCCTGCCAAGTTCCTTTAAGGCAGATGTTTATATATTCTCTGTCATCATTCAGCTCCAATATGTTGATAGATCATTCTATAATGAACCCACAGCTATAAGTGAGGAAGCTGCCTTTACAGCATTCACCAGAATACTAACAAAGTCAATCCCCACCACCCCCCCATATCTATTTATGAACACTGTGACTATCCTCTGTATCAGCAATCTGACTTAGACTCATTGTCAAACAGCTGCTCCTACAAAGCTTTCCTTGTGGTGATATTGAATTGTGGGTGTGGCTTTTCCTAGATGACCAGTCCTGACATCTTGTGGTATTTGCCAGTTTGACTAGTATGTGGCACTGAGTAAGAGTTGCTGGAGGTAGCACCAATCCTCCTCTGTCTTTGCTTTGTCTTGGCCTATCTATTGATTAGCGGTAGAGGATATGACACATCAACAGAAAAGGTACTGTTTTTAGGTAACAAGGAGACCTATTAAAAGCAGGAGTAGACCATTCAGCCCCTCAAGCCTGTTCAGCCATTCAAGAAGATCATGGCTGATCTGTGACCAAACTCCAGGTATCTGCTTTTGGTTCATATGCCTTAATACCTTTGCGAAAAAAAATCTATATCAGATTTATAATTAACAACTGATCCAGTATCCATTACCATTTGTGGAAGAGAGTTTAGAATTAGAATTAGAATTAGAATTAGAATTAGCTTTATTGTCACATGTACTTGCATGAGTACAATGAAAAGTTTACAAATTGCCACTTAGGCATAGAGTCATAAAGTCACGCAGCATGGAAACAGACCCTTCGGTCCAACCAGCGATAACATGATCCAAAGCTGAACTAGTCCCATCTGCCTGTTCCTGACCCATATCCCTCCAAACATTTCCTATTCATGCACTTATTCAAATGTCTTTTAAACATTGTAATTGTACCCACAGCCAACACTTCCTCAGGAAGCTCATTCTTACAATGGTGTCTTAGGTACAAAGGTAGCTAGGTACAGAAGCTAGGTACAGAAGTACCTAGGTACAGAGTTTGTGTGTAAAAGTGCTTCCTAATATCTCTCCTGAATGGTATGGCCCTAATTTTTAGACTATGCCCCCAAGTTCGAGAATCCCCAAACAGTGGAAATACTTCACATTTATCCACCATGAATTTTCCATGATGGCAGTTTTTTTGGAACTATTTTTGATCTGGCATAATTTCTAGGCACTTTGGGAACTCCTACAAATATGGCTGCTTGCTCTGAAATCTAGAGGACAAGACATCGTCTCCACCCACATACTGTGTATGATATCGGTATATCATGATTCACTGTTATAGTGTGCTCGAGATAATTGCCTCCTTCCTCTGGTGGGAGTGGCAGCATTACAGATGTTTTGTCATACTACACACCCCAGAAGACAGGCTTGTTAGACCAGAAATGGCCAAAGGTTCATGCATCATTTTCCCTGGGGTTATCCTATAGTGCGGAGAGAATATGTCTCTTTTAGGGCTGATACTGTTGGTAGACTGGTGTAGCGTATGGGTCTGTTGGATCCCGCTTGTGTAATGAAATGTTCATTCTTATCAATTGAGTTCTAAATCCCTGTGATGGCTGAATTGTGGTGTCTGAGGAGGAGCTGATTGGGGATAGTAACCTCAGGCTATCAAGTCTAACGCAGCAATTCTGAAACTGAGATCATTTACAAGCATTTTTTTCATCTATGACAGTTGTTTGAACTTGACTCCTGTTTACATTCAAATTCGAGACCACACAGGGAGGAGCAAGATAGATTATTTGCGTACCACCCATATCTAGGACAATAACCTGGCTATTTTTGGGTGCACTCTTTTCACTCAACAGGCTACTGATATTTCTGACCAAAATATTCTGTCCTTGTCAGTGAAACAGGACCTTGGTATTAGATGGTGCAAATAACTATCGTATAACTATTTTACAAACTCATATAATTCTTTATTCAACTATTTTAACTGTGATATTAGCACATGTACAATAGTGATCAACTGAATTTCATAGGAATTTGCTAAATGTTTCACATGCCAGTATTTATGGTTTTATTTCAAAGCCCACATCATTTGCCATTAAGGTGTCACATTTGTAAAGTTATAGCCAGAATTTTATCAGGAGTTTTACAATGTGCGAGGAGGGGGGACGATGGGCAAATGGCGCAGAAAAACCCTTTGGCACTTCTCTGACGCTCAGTAGCAGCAGTGTGTACCATCTACAAGGTGCACTGCAAAAATTCACCCAAGATCCTTAGACAGCATCTTCCAAGCCCATGACCACTTTCATCTGGAAGGACAAGGGCAGCAGATATATGGGAGTAGCATCACCTGCATGTCTACAAGCCATTCATTATCCTGACATAGAAATATATTATCATTCCTTCACTATTACTTGGTCAAAGTCCTGGAACTCCCTTCATAACAGCATTGTGAGTCTACAGAATGGACTGCAGCAATTCAAGAAGTTAGCTCACCACCATATTCTCAAGGGCAACTAGGGGCAGGTAATAAATGACGGTCAGTCAGCAATGCCCATATCCCATGAGAGATTTTAAAAAATGTTGTCATCCCTCACTATGAGCATCGCCACCATGAACTTTAGGCTACATGAGGTAAGTCTGCTAGGAACAGTGAATGAGTGAGAAAATAAATTTAGGCCAGGACTAGGGGATTAGGGTTGATTGTTAAAAAGAGGGGAAATCCTGAAGAAGCTTAAGAGTTAATGGTACAGAGATACAGTACTAAAACAAACAGACTTATAAAGCTTGAAAGTAGTGGATTGCTGCAGAACAGCCAGAAATACAATTTAAAGCTTTATTGAAGAATTTAATATAACCATACAGTAATGCAAAGCTGAAAATTATCTGGCATAAAAAAAATGTGGCACAGAGCCTAACAAGTTCTGCTTTAATTCAATTTAAACAGCATTTGTGAGTACAAAAATACAACCTTCAGGAAAAATAGATTTGCATTGATACAGATTTAAAACCACTTACAGTAATAAAAATAAACAGTTCATTACCATGAAATGGAAGAATATGTAATTCATTTCAACAGATTCAAGGTCAGAGAAAGACCATACAGAATTCAAAATTGTACTCCATGGAGTTGACAGTTCCTGAGACACAAAATTGCCCCAAAGCCAAACATCAGATGCAGATATAGGACACAGTTGCAGATCTACAGAAAAAGAAGAGTTTACACATTGAACAATCTTAATATGATATAGCAATTTCCCTTAGAAAAGAAAACTGAGGCATTGATAGGGGAGATTGGTGATCACAATCATCCAGGATTTGCAGAACTTGTTTATATCCTATTCAATGTAAAACTTATACCATTGCTGAGGTCCATGTACTATCAATTCAGATACCATGGCCAAAGAAGCAGAAGCTACAGCATGCAGAAATCAGGATATGTGGCATTGACGGAATAAATGTCAAGAGCATAGGAGTGCTCCAAGGCACACTGTAACACAAGGAGCATTGATGATTTGAAGCTGTATGTGTGGTTTGTAATCAACAGTTGTCATTTTAAGTCAGCATGTGTGCCTGATGTCAATGTCCTGAAGAAGTCAGGATTCTGACCAGTTCCAAGAGAATAACTCGCCCCCAAATAAACTGTTTTCGGCCAACTAGGCAAGGGGTGAGCGGTAGAACATTTCATTGAGCTTCCTAGACACATTGCAGAATCTAAAATGAAGAAGGAATCTGTTGAGATTACACTTAAAGAGATATAACAAATAGTTCTTCAAAGGACTGAGAAGAACAGTGGCTAACAAGCCCAAAGTTTGGGCTGAGTGACAATTTCAGGGGCTTCGTGGAAGATTTTCTTCCATGAGGTGTGGTGACTTTTCTCACATGACTGTATGCTGTTCATCTCATTAGGTTTGCACCACATTTCCATGGTGGTGATCAAATACACTAACACTCAGCAGCAGCAAAATGCTCGCTGCTGCCAGGATCATATATCATCACACTGTAGGCACCATATTCAAATCCTAGCTGCACTCTCTGTCAAATGCTGCCAATCTGGTCTGAAGAGCCATCTGAGTCAGTGTGGTGTTCATGATCTGGAGAAATATGCAGCATAGCTATGGGAAGGTTAATGACCTTCTGTGCTCCCAAGGGCACATGCCACAATCTTCTCTTTGCAACCTCACATTCACTCTAACACTGTCTTTGTACCCACCTCCACCCCAAGGCCATGGTCTACTTCTCTCACTATTGCACTATGACCCTCACCCACCCCATTCTCCAAAACAACCAACCCTTCCTGTGTCTGTGCCTCCTTTTCATTCAATCGGGACCACCACACCACTTTTCCTGATTGATGATGCACCAGTCTCCTGATTGGCCATTGACCCTTTGGCTGTTCATTACTGCCAAACACGACAAGTTGTCTGGCCACCTGTCTGTGCTAAAAGGCCAAGGCAAGACATGGCAGAGATGCCATGAGCATCCAAGTAAGTGCAAAGTGAATGAATGCTAAGAAAGCAAGCTCAGAGCCATGAGTTGCACTGTTTTCTGATGGTTTTCTGATGGCCTGTCTTTGTGGATAGCAACCTTGCAAATGAGTTCCAAAGTGCAGTATTGCAGTGGTGATTAAGTTCCAAATGTTCCACACTTATACGATGAAGCTAATGCTTTGCTGATGCTAAACTCTGCGAACAGTGTATATGACCAGTCCCATCCATGGGGTGTGTCCTGTGATAGTGGCGAGTTATAGACAAAGTGAATGCCCTGAGAAGACACTGATGATCTGTAGCTCCCAATTACTGCTGTAACTTTCATTTCAAGAATTGTCACCATCTAGTTTCTTTCCACTTCCTGAGAAAATAGTGAACTGCAGATAAATGAGGCAAGATTAGATAATAAACAAATAAGTGAATGTATGGAATTCTTTGTCATAGAAGTCGGTAGAGGTTATATCATTAAGCATTTTCAAGGCTGAAATAGACAGATTTTAATCAGTGAGGGAATCAAGGGTTATAGGGAAAATGCAAGAAAATGGAGAATCATCAAATCAGCCATGATCTCATTTATTGGCAGTGCAGACTAGATGGGTTGAATGTCCTACTTCTGCTCAAATGGCTTATGGTCTTATGGCCGTTGTTCTCAACAGTAAAATTCTCATCCAGTGGAAAATTGGACCTTCTTTTCTCAACGTATAGAATCTCATTTCTTCATTCTCACCGCATTTTCTCAACTGTCTCACCATTGCCCGTGCCCCAGCAAGAATCTAAGCATCCCAAGAATGTCTTACCATTTGCCAATATTGCATTGAAGATGGCTAGACCAGTGAGTTGGCTGACAATACATACTATGAGCGCCAACAGCATTTGCAATCATGGGTGATTCAGCATTTGATCAGAAAAAAAGTGGTTTTTCCAGCTTCCCTTTGGGAAGAAGTTTTGGGAATGATGCAATGGTTGCCAGGTGTTGCAGAAATTTTGGGCCTTGATAGTAGCCCTATGATCGTCTGATGCTCATCGCTAGAGACTGACCAGACAGAAATTGTGTTCAAATGGCTTTTATTGCTTAGCTAAAGCAAAAGTCTCCAGCATATCTAGAAATGACACACTGGAGAACTTGAATTAGATTATAGAAGCAGTTATACTCTCAGATTCAGTCACAAGAAATTAATATATTCCAATTAAGAAGTGTACAGTTATCTAAGTCGAATCTTTACTATTAATTAGATTTATATCACACATAAATTCACTACATCACTACATTAGTATACCTATCTAATTGTAGTATATTTTGGTGTAAAGGCACGTATATATAATCAGGTCTGATTGCACTATAGGCTACAATTTGTCCTTAACATAATGGTTCATGACGGCTTGTGTATATCAGTTATCCTCCACTGTCCAATGCCCCCTGTGTTTTAATAATTTCTTTCAGGACTGAGAGTTTCAATGAATAAACAACCTATTTGTTTGACTGTGAGCATTACCATTATGATGCTTTTACTATCTTGCAGAAAAGTTAGCTCTGAGAACAAAAGGTCCCATGTATTGTTTATCTAACAGTTTTGTGTTCTTGTGAGTAATCCACAGCTAGTTCACAATAAGTTCATAAACATGTGCAATTACATATTGCTCTGCAAGTTATTTATTTTTTAATTGGTATTTTTTAAACGCTTTCACCAGCCAGCGCTCAGTTGTGAGTGTCATGGTCGAAGATCTCATTGTTCATTGTAAAATTTACAATTATACAGGTTTAAAAATCACTCCTGTCATCACTGCGAACAGATTGGAAGATAGAACTCAAACAGAGGCAGACCAATGCACACAGTTTCAGGACATGGTCAAGAAAAAGAGATTGCCTGGTCTAGCCAATTACAAAGATGAAATTTCCACATCGAACATAGTTCAACCACAGCTTGCTCTCCTGAGGAAGCAGCCTCTGCTTCCAACCTTTGGTGTTCTTCTTGGGAAGAGGAAGTAAAGAGGGTGACAAGGAGGACCACGCAGAATAAAGTTAAAACCATTTCCTCTACAATGTGGAAGGTGACCCCTTCAATTGCATCAGCGGTAAGGTGAGAGAGTCCCTCATGTATCTGAACTGGGAGTGATTAAGATATGATATTGGCAGGGCCTGCATGATCTAAAATGGAAGATCAAGCCCAGTCACCATGAGGCACAGTTTAGTTTCTTAATCTGCCCACCATTTTTTACTTCCAGAACACGCAATAAAATAAAGAACTGCGGACACTGGAAATCTGAAGCAAAAGCAGAAATTGCTGGAGAAACTCAGTAGGCCTGGCAGCATCTGTGACGACAAAGCAGAGTTAACATTTTGAGTTCAAAGAAGGGTCACTGGGCTCGAAATATTAACTCTGCTTTATCTCCACGGATGCTGCCAGACCTGCTGAGGCTCTCCAGGGATTTCTGTTTTTGTTGTGAATGAACAGCTTATCCATTTTTGGCTTAGAGAGAAATGTTGTTTAGAACATCAGGAGAACTGGTCAATAGTGCCACAACGTCTTTGAAGTTCCTCTTAATCAGCAGACAAACCTGACTGTTTCACTCAGAGGTGGCACCTCTGTTTGACCCAGCACTCACTCAGTGAAATATCAGACTGGAGCATATGGCCATGCTGGAGTTGGGCTTGACCCTGTGATTCAAAGGCAACAGAATGGAACTGACATACTTAAATAATTTATCTCCCAGTTTGCTCCTTATTTATCAGCTTTTTCCAGTCTAAACCACTTCTTTTTGGCTTTTGAAGTGCATTTTAAAAACTATTTCAGTTTCATTATAACTCAGAAGAAAACTGTTTGAGTTGCTGCTCTTTTTTTAAATACAACATGCTGCCTTGGTTATTTGAATATATGTATGTGGTTCCCATGAAGAACATTACAGTAATTGTCCGCATTGGACACAGATGCTGATTGAAGTTACCCTGAGACGACTGAAGGCTTATTGGTGAAACACTGGAGTTCAAATATACAGTTAATCCCTGCATGTGGTGGCCACATGTATTATACTTCTGAATATTTATAAGCAGCAGTTATTTTCTGGGCACACAGATGGAGGTTATTCATGAGGCCTCTTAAAGACCAATCTAAGGGGATAATGAGCCAGTGGCAACTGACCATCATTTGTTCTTGATCTATTATCTTATGCAATAAATAAGCAAACAAAATGAAACAATCTTTACTAAAAAGACTTGATGTTTTCAGTATCATTTCTATTTATCTTCCTAGTTTTGAATACACAATAGCCCAGTTTGGTCAGCTGCAGCAATGGGGTTTAAATGTTACCGTGTGGAGAACCCTCCAAATCGAGCACACTCCTGGGAACCATCAAGCAAAATGTTCAAAAAGACACTGCTCCTAAAACTTCACTTCATTGTGTCATTGTTGCCAGCCGACATGATAATCCTATCAGGGTGCTAGAGAAGGCAAGTATTGCTTGTTCTGGAAGTAAAAAATGGTGGGCAGATTAAGAAACTAAACTGTGCCTCATGGTGACTGCTTTTGATCTTCCAGTTTAGGTCATGCAGGCCCTGCCAATGTCATATCTTAATCACTCCCAGTTCAGATGCATGAGGGGCCCTCTTACCTTACTGCTAGTGCAACTGAAGGGGTTACCTTCCACATTGAAGAGGAACTGGTTTTAACTTTATTCTGCATGCTCCTCCTCATCATCCTCTTTTCTTCCTCTTCCCACGAAGAACACTAAAGGTTGGTAGCAGAGACTGCTTCCTCAGGAGGGCAAGCTGTGGAGAACAAACCAAATCAATACAAATTTGGAGACATGCCACAGTGAATACTGGATGACTTTCCCCCAGAAATAGAACTATTGTTTCAATCTATCTGCTCTGTAACATCGTAGAATTCTTACAGTATGGAAGCAGGCTATTCGGATCATTGAGTCCACACCAACTCTCAGAAGAATTCCCCAGCCACACCTGACCCTCCTACCCTATCCCTGCAACCCTGCATTTCCCATGCTTAATCCAACCACACTGCATATCTTTGGATTATAGGAGGAAACTGGAACACCCTGAGACATGGAGAAAATTTGCAAACTCCACAAAGACAGTCGCGCGAGGCTGGAATCAAACTCGGGTCCCTGGCGCTGTGAGGCAGCAGTGTTAACAACTGAACCACCATGCCACACGGTGGTGTACTCTTGACCACAAAATCACGAAATAAAACCACCACCAAAAAACACCAACATTATGTAAAAATACCTCCAATAATGTGTACAAAACTGCACTATGTGCCCGAGTTTATTTCTGAAATGCTTGTCTTGTGGTTGACTTTGCCTGGCCTATTGGTCCTAAGCGTAGCTACTCCTTTGGCTGCAGCACATCTGGTGGAAGGCTGCTTTCATTCCATTCCCATTCATTGAAATTATCTCTATCATTTTGAAATTTGCTTCCATCTATATTGTTCAGAACAGCACTCACTTTATGGCAGTGGCAAATTTGGATATGAAATTCTTGAGTCCATCATCCAAGTCATTAACAAATAGAGTGGTGATGTATATATCTAATATTTTATATGTAAATAGATAGATATATAATTTATATTAATATCACTTATTTTACACTTTGGATTTTGAACTAGTGGCATGTGGGTTTAGTCAGTGTATATGAGGGATTTAGTAATAACCTCGTCAGCATTTCTGGAGCCATGATTTTAAGTCAGCATATGTCAGAAAGCAGCTGACTGAGTCCCGCTTGGAATGATAATATGAATTTGTAGCATGAGGGTTTACAATTGGAGAAAGCAAATATTGAAAGGCAGGAGCTTGTCTTTGGGTCAGAATCAAGAATTGATTTTTGCTCAGGAACCACCTATAGACTGGAAAGGTTTTGCGAGCTGAAGACCTGACTAGGGTCAGATGTAAGAATTGTTTCTCCTGGAGAAAGGCGTTAGTTCAGAACAGTTGGAAAATAGGCTACCTCAGTGTAAGGGTTTTGTTTGAAACTCCCAGATCAGTAATGTTTAGTTAGAAGCCTGAAGGAGGTTACTTGTAGCTAAAAAGGTGTGAATAATCAAGGAAAAACATCATATTATCAAGAGCGGGAATTGAAAGAAACTGTTAAGTCAAACCTATAGATGTGATAGATAAGGGAACTCTCTCTGGTATTGGAGGACTGTAAAGTGACGATGTGGGAAGTAGAGAGGGCTTTATTTTGCCATGTGTTTTGAAATCTGTTGAATTATGTTATATGTAAATAGCTTAGTTTGCACTAATTTATCATCTTGTTTTGCATAATAAGCTTCTGTTTATTGTTAAAACAAATCTTCAGCATTGTGGACATGTGTTTCAGTGAAAGGTCCTCTCATTAAATAAAAATCAATGATCTCTATCAAACCAGATTTCAGCCTGAAATTTGACTTGTCCAGTCATTACATCTGCTGGGATCATAACAGAATAGTCAAGGCCCCAACACAGATCCTTTTGCCGTATCTCTAGTTCCATCCTGCTCACGATCCCAACTCTCTGTCCGCTGCCACCAGCTAATTTCTGAACTAGATCAAGAATTTGTGCTCAAATCCTTCAGTTTCATCTGAGCTAACAGATTCCTATAAGGGACTTTATCAAATGTTAACTGAAGGTCCATACCAGTGACGCTTATAAAAATTCCCCTGGCCACTCTCAGATGATTGCTTGAGCATAAAGAAACATTCTCTTTTAAGCTTGTTCACCCTTCCTATACAAATGTATTTCTGTCTCCGGTCAACTGAATACTTTTACAGTTTCTAAAAAATTTTCAATAATAACCGATGTTTAACTTGCCTGAGGAAGGGTCACCGGACCCAAAACATTAACTCTGTTTTCTCCTTCACAGATGCTGCCAGACCTGCTGAGCTTTCCCAGCAACTTTTTTTTTGTTAACTTGCCTGATGTTCCCTGGTTTCCCTCTCTTGCCTTTCAGCTGTAAAAAAATAAGAACTAGGAGCTGGAGTGAGCAATTCAGCCCCTCGAGCCTGATCCATCATTTGATACAATCATGGCTGATCTCATCTCAGTCTCAACTTCACTTTTTTTGTCTGCTCTCCATAACTCTACAATCCATTACTAATTAAAAATATGTCTACCTCCTCCTTAAGTTTACTCAATGTCCTGACATCCACTTTACTGCAGGGTATAGAATTCCACAGATTCTTGATCCTTTGAGAGAAATAATTTCTCCTTATCTCTGTTTTAAATCGCTATCCCTTATCCTAAAACTATGGCCTTTCATTCTAGATTGCCCTACATCAGGAAACATCCTTCATACATATATTTTGTCAATCCCCCTTATTGTCTTATTTACCTCAATTAAATCTCATCTCATTCATCTAAACCCTAGAGAAAAAAGGCCTAAACTGCTGAATCTTTCTTCATAAGACAAACCCCTTATCTCTGGAATCAATCTATTGAACCTCCTCTGAACTGCCTCCAATGCAACTACAATCCTCCTCAACCACGGAGACCAAAATTGTACGCAATGATCCAGGTCCAGTCTCACTACAGTTGCTGCAACACTTCCCTACTTTTATACTCTATTCCTATAGCAAAAAAGGCCAAAACTCCAGTTTCCTTCCTTAGTACCAGCTGTACATGCATACTGGTTTTCTGTGTTTCATGCATGAGGACACCCTGACACCTCTGCACCAAAACATTCTCAAATTTAGACCGTGGGTGACACAGTGGCTCAGTGGTTAGCACTGCTGCCTCACAGTGCCAGGGACCTGGGTTTGATTCCACCCTCAGGCGACTGTCTGTGTGGAGTTTGCACGTTCTCCCCGTGTCTGTGCGGGTTTTCTCCGGGTGCTCTGGTTTCCTCCCGCAGTCCAAAGATGTGCAGGCTAGGTGGATTGGCCACGCTAAATTGCCCGTAGTGTTCAGGGATGTGTAGATTCTGTGGGTTATAGGGAGATGGGTCTGGGTGGGATGGTCTGAGGGTCGGTGTGGACTTGTTGGGCCGAAAAGTCTGCTCCCACGCTGTAGGGATTCTATGATTTAAAACATAAGACTATAAGTTGTAGGGGCAGAGTTAGCCCATTGAGTCTGCTCCACCATTTGATCATGGCTGATATGTTTCTCCAGCCTTCTCCCAGTAACCTTTGATCGCCTTAATAATCAAGAACTTATCTTAAATATACTCAATGACTTGGCCTTCATCGCTTTCTGTGGCGATTAGTGCCACAGATTCATGACCTTCTGAGAAATTCCTTTCATCTCAGTTCTAAAGAATCATTCCTTCACTTTGAGGCTGTTCCCTCAGGTCCTTGCCTTTCCTAATAGTAGGAACATGTTCTAGATATCTACCCTATCCAGGTCTCTCAGTATTCTCTAAGTTTCAACAAGTGCCTCCCTCATCCATCTAAACTCCATCGAGTACCGACTCAGAGTCCTCATATGACGGTCTTTCATCTGGGGAATTATTCTTGTAAACCCCTCTGGACCACCTGCAAGGCCAACATATCCATCCTTAGATACTGATCCCAAACTGCTCACAAAATTTCAAATGCAGTCTGACCAGAGCCTTTTATACACTCAGCAGTATATCCCTGCACTTGTATTCTAGCCCTCTCGAAATGAATGCAAACACTGCATTTGCCTTCCTAACTGCCAAATGAACCTGCATGTTAACCTGAAGAGAATCCTGAGCCTTAAAGGAATCCTCAAGTCCCTTTGTGCATCAGATTTCTGAAGCCTTTTTCCATTTAGAAAACAGTCTACACCTCTATTATTCCTACTAAAGTGCATAACCTAACACTTTCCCTCAAAAGAAAATCCACCTGCCACTTCTTTGCTTATTCTCCTACTAGCCTGTCTAAGTCCTTCTGCAAACACCTCACCTCCTCAACACTACTGCCGCTTCACTTATCTTTGTGTCATCTGCATGCTGGGCAACAATGCGCTCAGTTCCTTTGTTCAGAGTGTTAAAGGATAACACAATTAGTTGTGGCCCTAACACTGACCACTGCTGAAATTCACATCCTGTTAGTCTGCCATCCTGAAAAACACCCCTTTAACCACATTCTCTGCCTTCTGACAGTCAGCCAATCTTCTATCCATGCTAGTACCTTTCCACTATCACCATGGGCTCTTAGCTTATCTAGCAGCCTCTTGCATAGCACCTTGTCAAAGGCCTTCTGAAAATTATCAAAGGCCTTCTATCTGGATAATAAGTTGCGTTTCTATTCCTCTGACCAAATGGATGACCTTACACTTATCCACGTTAAAGTTCATTGGCCAAATTTTGGCTCATTCACCTTATTTATCCATATCCATTTGTAAATTTCTTATTTCTTCACTGCAACTTGATTTCTCACCTAGTTTAGTGTCATCTATAAATTTGGCTGTAGTACTTTCTATCCCTACATCCAGGTATGCACATTCCAGCTAGTTTTCTGTGGCTGCTAGTAATTATGTGTGAACGTTCCTCACTAGGGAGGAGTTTGAATGTCAGTGAGTGCATTATAATGTACTTAGTTAATGAGCTGGCTATGGTAACTAGCTGAAGGCATGTAGAAATCTGAGAGAGGTGGATTGTGATGGGGGGTTAAAATTGAAAACACTTCCGCCATCTGCAATCCGACCCCACCACCAAAAACATCTTTCCCTCCCCACCCTTATCTGCTTTCCGGAGGGACAACTCTCTCCGTGACTCCCTTGTCCGCTCCACACTCCCCTCCAGCTCCACCACACCCGGCACTTTTCCCTGCAACCGCAGGAAGTGCTACACCTGCCCCCATACCTCCTCCCTCACCCCCATCCCAGGCCCCAAGAAGACTTTCCACATCAAGCAGATGTTCACCTGCACATCTGCCAATGTGGTATACTGCATCCGCTGTACCCGGTGTGGCTTCCTCTACATCGGGGAAACCAAGCGGAGACTCGGGGACCGCTTTGCAGAACACCTACGCTCGGTTCGCAACAAACAACTGCACCTCCCAGTCGCGAACCATTTCAACTCCCCCTCCCATTCCTCAGACGACATGTCCATCCTGGGCCTCCTGCAGTGCCACAACGATGCCACCCGAAGGTTGCAGGAACAGCAACTCATATTCCGCTTGGGAACCCTGCAGCCCAATGGTATCAATGTGGATTTCACAAGTTTCAAAATCTCCCCTCCCCCCACCGCATCCCAAAACCAGTCCAGCTCGTCCCTGCCTCCCTAACCTGTTCTTCCTCCCACCTATCCCCTCCTCCCACCTCAAGCCGCACCTCCATCTCCTACTAACCAACCTCATCCCGCCCCCTTGACCTGTCCGTCCTCCCTGGACTGA
>NC_063346.1:15469939-15491266 GCF_021869965.1 Rhincodon typus
GTTCATCCAGCCCTGCACCTTGTTGTCTTGGATTGTGATTCTGACTGCATTGGTTAGAGCATGAAATGGAACATTGAAGTGTTAGGCATGAGTGATGAGTGAATGGATTAAGTATAACAGGCGAAGAGCATTAATTAGATAAAAACCAAAAGAACTGCAGATGCTGTAAATCAGGAACAAAAACAAAGACAAAGTTGCTGGAAAAGCCCAGCAGATCTGGCAGCACCTGTGAAGGGAAAAAACAGAGTTAACATTTCGGGTCCGGTGACCCTTCCTCAGAACAGGTCAAGGTGGGTTCAAGTCCCACCGACTCCAGAATTGTGTAATAACATCACTCAACAAATTGATTAAAAATGCCTTCAGCACATATATATATATAGCAAGTTAAAAATCCCTTTTAAGCAGCTGACATTTGTTAATTGGATTTAATGTGTTCTGTTGGCTTTAATGACACTGCTATAGGGGAAACAAGTGTACAATTCCCTTTGGCAAAACTTTTATATTTTAGCGGCACAAAAGTAAATTTGCATTTTTTTTGGATTACTGCAGACAATAATAACTTTTCAACAGGAAGTCAAAGTTCTAGTCAATTGCCAAACATATGATACGTCAAAACTTAACATGCTAAGATATTTACTGTAATAAACAGACAATATGCGTTATTGACAAAACATTTTTGTAAGCCAGCTTATACTAATCTGCATATCCCGGAAATCCAAAACAAAAACAGAAAATACTTAGCAGGTCAGACAGCATCTGTGCCTAGAGACACAAAGAGAAACAGAGTTGAATGTTTTACATTGATGACCTTGCGGAACTGACAGCCACAATTATTTGGAAAATCATATACTGTAGTTATACCACCACCATTCCAAGCGTTGATTGGTCCACTATATCCAGTTTATAATGTTACATTTATGAGGTTCATAAGATTGTTATGGCTTGGGACAATGTCTCTGCTGATGGGAAAATAAATGGGGTCATGTGACCAACTCTGAAGTCTGCAGGACAGCAAACCTGGGTGGTTTGATTATTCAAGATTAAAGAGAGCCTAGATTGTTTTACTAGGAAGAACATGCAAGGAGTTTACGATTAGAGAGAGAGGCAGCAGCTTAATATCAATCCACCTTCAGTGCATTGATTGTGACTCTGCAAATTCACCAAAGATAAATGTTGAAGATCTTGGGTTGTAAACAGTTATGCTTGAATCTGTCCATTTACTTCCAAGACAAGAGGAAGTTTTGTGTCTCAAGAAAAACTGAATGACTTTTTCAACCTGGATTCAAGGCCCATGCAATCCCTGGGGATTGGCACTGAGTGAAGAAGGGTTATCAAGATTTCCTTGAAACTCACTGATATAGTTAGTTTACCAAGGTTCAGGAGAGAGAGATCTGCTAGGTGCTGCCGAAATGCTAGTTGGCACTCCACTCAGATTGGAAAGACCAAAGTTGTACAGAATTAAACTAATGTTGGAAGATTTGGAAAGTTGGAAGACCTCTGACAATCATTTTATTTTATCGTGGCATAAAAGCATATTCTTATTTTCGGAAATTTGCCTGGCTTTAGATTGAACGAGGAGTCATCTGCAAAACATATACCTTGAATGATAACTCTGGAGCTAAAAGCTTCAAGCCTGTGGGAGTAAAAGATTAGAAGTAAACCAAGCTAAAAATCATGTTAGTAGAATTGAATATCTACATAAAGACAGCATATCATATACTTGCTGGTGAACAACAACCTGACATATCAAAAAATCCTGTTTCGTAATATAAAGTACAAGTTGGCTCCAAAAATAATGTTTAGCCAATAGTATTTGTAGTTTGTTTGTTACAATAAATATCTTAAAATATGAAATCTTGATGTAACATCTGCTCGGCTATTAATTGGAACTTTTCTATTGAAAAATTATCATTTTCTGCAGTAATTCAAAAATTATTACATGCTTTTCTGCCACTAAAATATAAAATTATTGCCAGAAGTCTCCAAGGTGACCTCATAAAGCACCTATTTGTGCTCATACATTTACTTGAATGGCTCAATAGTTTTAGATCTAGTTAACAGAATATCTAGGTGACTTATATCTGATCAGCGCAATGTTTTATATTGTGTAGATCTATCTAACATCTCATGCCTTTTGCATATATATTGTATTTTATGTATGTGTTCCAACTGATTATAGTATTTACTTCCTGTAATATTTCCCTGCCAATGAATTTCCAATACATCTACTTATCACACCTGTTTGTCATGCTTAAGTGAAATTATTTTTCTCATTTTAAACTTACTACCTGAGATCTTCTGGGTCTGACTTCAAGGTAAATGGTGCTATGTTATGTCCCTCCATCCTACATCCCTCTCATCACCTATGGACCTTTTCCCCACCTTAACTCCTGCTAGTCTCTAACTGAGTTGACTTGTGTTGCCTCTTAGTGAAGCCAATACCTGATGATCCCTCAGGTCCCAAACCTCATTGATGTGAACTCGTTTTCTCACAATGGTTTCCAAAACCAATCCTTGAATTAATTCTTCAGTATAAAAGGAAATAAAAACAATGATTGTGTGTTAGTCAAATTCATGGTACCTCTCAGCATCATGCTGGGAAATTCAGGAATTATGTTGAGGATGAAATATTGAAAGGTTCACAACTTTCATTTTCCTGTCCCCATGCTGCTCGGCTTTAGAGTCACTTCTGCCCCCAGTGTTCACCTAATGTATCCATACACTCAGGCCCGAACACAACTGAATACTTCGCTGCTAATTTTTGTAGCAAGATTTACATTTCTCAGGTACATCTTTGTGAAGGACTTTCCAATAAATATGAAGTCTGTTGCTAATACATTTTTCGTATTATCTTCTTTTTGTATCAAAACAACTTCACCTTGTTGCTTTGTTTACAGCCTCTGACAAGCTCTTAGAAGCACATTGAATATAGCTTTTGTCACCCCTTCTTCACTTCAGATTTCCACCTCTTCCCCCTCTGAAATCCTATGAGAATGTAATTTGTCATTCATTGTGTGAAAGTTTGAAGTTGGATCATATGCAGTAAGGTTCTATTTCCTTTAGTGTTTGGAAAGTTATTATGAGTCAAAAGATAAAACAAAACAATGTCAAAGTTACAACCAAAACACAATAAAAATTATGTTAAATATAAACTTTTCTCAGCACTCTCACAGCAATCAAAATATTACAGTTATTTTCAGCATATTTGTTGAAGTTTCAACAAATCACCCATCCACTGTTTTCAGAGTACAAAGTAATAAATTTTTTTTAATCAGCTTTACTGATTCTTCTCTAATTACTTTGATGGAGGCAGCATCAACACGATAATTTTATGCTACCATGTACACTGCTCACGATCTTGCCTTTATCCTTATCTGACTGGTAAAGTTAAAAATGCTACGCTTTAGTTCATCTTTTAAGTCACATCCTGCTAATTACTGTAGATCCCCATTACCCCTACGCTGTTTCCTGATGGTCAGGAAATTTCCCAAGCAGGTCAATTCCACGTGATTCTTCTTCAACTAATGATCTCTTGCAAGGGGTTTTATGGAATGCCTTCTGAAAGTCTATACTGTATATCCACTACTTTCAAAAAAATCATCTAATTCACCCGTGATTTACCTTTTGCAAATCCTTCCGATCAGCTGCAAATTTTCAAGGTACTGCTGGGCTTTTCCACAATTAATTTGAAGAATATTTATCTTTTGCAAATATGCTCTCATTAATGAGCCCTAAAGCAAACAATAGTAAAATGTTGGGTCTTTGAAATAATTTGCCGGGTGTACTGAGCTCACACCTCCTGCTCCTTCACAGAGCTTCATCGGTTGTGGAAGTTAATTGCCAAATTTTTGTTTCTGTAGAGTTTCATCATCAGCCATAAAACTATCATCAAAATGCATTCATCACATTGGGCAAATTGCTTTAAAAATGGCATTTTGGTGTGAAATGTTCTATTTTTGCAAGAAATAAAGAGTTTGCTTGAATTGAAACACTGACAAGTGCATGTGCTGACAACCTCTGTGTTATTTTTGGGAGAACATACATTGAAAGGCTCACAGGAAGTTCAGTGTTCTTGTGCCAGCATCCTGTATTTTTATTTAAGGCATTAAAAGTGAGAAACTTGCATTATTATGCTTACATAACCACTTCTGTGACTGGATAATGTGAACGATAGTACTTACAACTTTCCAAATATTTTCACAAGGCATGTTAAGATAGTTAGTGATGTAGGGAGGTTGAGCTAGCGCTTCACTCACAACACTCTGCAATGTACCACGAGGTGGCAGAAAGTGGGCTCATGGCCCAGAATTCTTTGCATGGTGTCTTTGCAATCTCACACTTGCTGTGAAGGTGTTGGGATAAAGGCCAGGAATTTCACAACTGGAGATGGGAGGGAAATCAGGAGGTGAGCTATGTCTCTTCGCCACTACCTAGTGGCTAATTATGGAACAGCAGAAAACCAGATGAATGATTTGCCCTTCCTTTTAATGATTGAAAACTGTTGTAATCAGAAGATGATAGGAGAAGAAAAATTGAAAAATTGAAAAAAAATGAGCTATTCAAAGTTCTGAATCATCGCTATTATAACAACCAAGATTAATATAGCTCATTTAAAATAGAAAATAGGCATCATGGTCACCAAGCATCCTGTGTTCACATTGGCTCCACTCAATTGTTGGGAGATATGGAAGCTGTGGTAGAGGGTCAGATGGGAACTGCTGCATTATTGCCTAATTCAAAATCTTTAGTTATCATTAGGAGCTTAGAAAGCTGGGTCTTTACACTGTAGAAAATCACACACTCAAGAAGAGATTAGATTAACATATTAAAAATAATGAAGCAATTACACCTTTTTGGCTGCTGTCAATGAGGCAGCATGCGTTGAAGATATGTAAACACAGCACTGGCTTAGATGCCAGGAAATATTTATTTTTGCAGAGGGTCATTAACCATTGGAACAATGCTACCAGTTTGTGTAGTCAATGTGCATTTACTGTAAGTGTAAAAAAATTCCTGGCTGAGGCTGATATCATGATGTATAAAAGGTAGCTGTTACATCGCCTAATGTACCTCGAGATTGGAACTTGTTTTGAATGTCTCAGGGGGTTCAGAGAATGGAAATTCCAAGAATTCTTTCTTCTTTCTAAATTGCCTTTGGGTTCTTCCAGGAGAGGAGATGATTGGTGTTGGATGGGGACTCAAGGGCAATGTTGCTTAGTTGTAACATGAGTGTATAAAACAATTTCATTCAGCCAGCTAGCATTTGACTATCCATTTCTGTCCATTCCAACAATTTTTGTCTATTCCTATCATATCAACTTCAACTTTACAAATTGCTCTGATAGTGAACTGCATTCAATTTTATCAATTTCTCTACAACCAAGTTAATAAGGCTCTTCCCTCTCCTTTGCTCTTGACTCCACTCTATCAGCTCAAATTTTACTGTATTTATTACCACGGTGTTGCACGTATTAGCTGTTGTTTTAAAGTATGATTGAGGAGCGTTAGATATAAAGTTAACAATATTATAGTTACCAGTCAAGCATATGTCAAAGTGAAAAGAAAGAGTAGTTAGTGTATTTGAGTAGATTTTCAGGAAAAGCTTGAATGATTCTAAAATGAGAAGAATAACTCACGACAGAGGAGAATGGAAGCAAATGACTTTAATAAATTATTTTAAATCACCAGATTATGAATTTGTGTTATTTTTAGTTAAAAATAACAACATAACTAAGATTCATTACTTTTTCATGATTTGTTCCTGGTGAGACAGGAACAATTGTCACTTTGTGCTGTTTAGCATTCAGCTTACGTGTTGGTTGAAAACTGTTCTTTGCCTGAATATCACGTCTCCTTTGAATGCAGGTGTTGTTGCTATGTAGAGTCACTGTTGCCACTTGTATTTTGGTAAGATTCTCAAAGTATTCAGCTCACCGAGACTGCTATAACATTCTTCCAGATAACGTCATCGCCTATGTGTGTGTGATGATGTGTGTGGCCACATTTGGCAAACATATGCAATGCATAATTTAGTTTGATGGTAATTTCCCTTCTGTAATTGAATTTTACCTATTCAGGCATTTGGCTTTAATGTCTGTCCCACTATTACTAGGATTGAAGCCACATTGCCTGGTTTGTTCTGCATCTGACCCATTCTTGTGTGCAGTGCTTTATGCAGAGAGTTTTACCTGCATTTCAAATCCGGAAACATTGGAAGCATTGCTGTTTCATTGCTGCAGTATGCTTTGGTATGGAATTACTCGAATATTGAAACAAAAAATAGTAAACTATCAATATTATACCAAAACATGTGACATGTTGTGTTGTGGGATCACTGTTGTTAGACATTGGACAGAAAATGTTGAAACTCACTTCAGACAGGAATGTTAGTGGTTCTGGGAGCAATGATTTTCTCTCATCAGTATTGGACTTTGCTTACTCACTGGACCAGTCAATCCATTAAACGTGTTTCACTTTTTCAATGATTAGCTTTAACAACAAACTATTCATTAACTACATAAATATGGTAAGCACTTGACCCATCTTGTGAGATTAATTATAATTCTATCACCTACAACGAAAGAAAAGCATGACCAGTGAGTAATTACACTGATCACTCTGATGCAATGTATTGAAAGTCAACAACATAAATACAGCATGACTTTGAAGTGAATTGTATGTAGCAAAAAGTGAAACCATCCTACTCATGCCATAGCACTCAAACTACGTTTAAAGAAAAACAAACAGAAACAAATTTGTATTTGGTGATATGATGTTGAAAAGTTGCAATAAATCCATCCAGATAAATGTTAGTAAATGATCTCTCTGATTAATACTAGTTGTAATGTGGGACCTCACAGTCAGTTTTATGATGAAATTTTGGTTACTGCAGAGAAGTGGAATTCAGGAATTATTATTTTTTCGCTTTTTTATATAGTTCCCTTAAGTAACATTCCCTTGTTAAAGCCATTAACCCAAGATGTTAATGTTAAAAAAATACTTTTATCGTTTTAATCAAAAGACCCAACTGGGAGGGAGAGACAACTTACAGGAAAAGGGGTTGAAAGATCAAGCAAACATTGACTTTAAGGATGGCAGACCAACTATCTAGGGATCCTTGTTCCACAGTGAAAGTGAGACAAGTTACATTCATTTGATTTCATATTACATGCTGGTTTATCAATGATTACTAACTTCTCACTACTACCGTAAGTTACATCTATATATGGCTTGACCCATTAACAGCAACACTGGCTGCCTCTTCCTTGTGTTTCTTGCAGTTAATTTGTTATAATTTCAGGATTTTCACACTATACATTGAAAACGGCAATCATGTCATCAGGACACCTCATGCAGACTAATCTTTAATTTTAAAAATCAACAAAATTTAGATTGATATGGTTCAGCATCAATTATTTTGTTCATTCAAAACATTCACATTTCTAGATCCAGCAAACCCATTATAAGTTAAGTCAAAAATTAAAACAACAGTCCATAAAAGCAAAATAATTCATTAAAAATAGCAATTATTTGATTTTTAACAGGGGTTTTAATGTTGCGACACTCTTTTGCTAAGTAACTGAGTAAAAGGATCTGGAGATCTCCCATTCACATTTTATATATTCTTTAAAGCTGTATAATGCATGAATATTGAAGACTTAGTCACAGTCAGTCAAACGTGGCTTTGACGTCAAGGGCTGTCACTCTCACCTCATCTCTGGAATTCGGCTCTTTTATCCATGTTTGAACTGAGGTTGTAATGAGGTCAGGAGCTGAGTCACCCTGGCAGAATCCAAACTGGGTGACACTGAGCAGGTTATTACTGAGCAGGTGCTGCTCGATAGCATTGTTGATGACACCTTCCATCCCTTTACAAAAATCAAGAGTAGATTAACAGGAAGGTAATTGGCCAGGTTGGATTTAAACTGCTTTTTGTGTTGAGGACATACCCGGGCAGTTTTCTACATTGTCAAGTAGATGCCAGTGTTGTAATTGCAACGGCTTAACTAGGGAATAGTAAGTTCTAGAGCATAAGTCTTCAATATTGTTGCCGGAATATTGTCAGGGTCCATAAAATTTGCAATATCCAGTGTCTGCAACTGTTTCTTGATATCACGTAATTGAATCGAATTGACTGAAGACTGGTATCTGTGATGCTGGAGACTACTGGAGGAGGCCATGACAGACCATCCACTGGGCACTTCTGGCTGAAGATTGCTGTGAATGCTTCAGCCTTATCTTTTGCATTGAAGTGTTGGGCTCATGAGCATGGGGATATTTGTGCAGCTTCCTCCTCCAGTGACAACACAGTGTGGAGCTGGAGGAACACAGCAGGCCAGGCAGCATCAGAGCAGTAGAAAAGTTGATGTTTTGGGTCGAGACCCTTCTTCAGAAATGCCCAGGACTGCAGAGCTCAGATTTGATCCGTTTGTAGTGGGATCTCTTGACTCTGTCTATCATTTGCTGCATATGCTGTTTGGCACGCAGGTAGTCATGTTTGGTACATTCACCAGGTTGACACCCCAGTTTTAGGTATGCCTCAAGCTGCTCCTAGCATGTCCTCCTTTACGCTCCATTGGACCAGGGTTGATCCCCTTACTTGATGGCAATGGTTGAATGGGGGATATGACAGGTCTCGAGTTTTCAGATTGTGTTGGAATACAATTCTGCTGCTGTTCATGGCTCACAATGTCTCATGGATGTCCAGTCTTTAGTTGCTAGCTCTATTCGAAGTCTGTCTCATTTAGCTCGGTGATACTGGCACACAACACGATGGAGAGTATTCTCAATGTCAAGGCAGGACATTGTCTCCAAACGACCTGTTCGGTGGTTACTTTTACCAATATTATCATGGATGGATGCATCTGCAGCTGGCAGATTGGTGAGAATGAAGTCAAGTATCTTTTTTTCCCTTTTGTTGGTTTCTCCCACCACCTGCTGCAGACTCAGCCTTGCAGCAATGTTCTTTGTGACCCAACCAGCTTGATCAGTAGTGCTGCTGTCGAACCTCTTTTGATGAAATCCACAGATCCAAAAGAACAGGAGAGGAGACCAGGTAAATGAAGAAGTATTGATTCCAAACTTTTGATTTAAAGTTCTGCATCTTATAGCAGGATACGGAGAAGGAAGGTGTTACATTATAACCAATAAGCCCTGTTTAGTACTGGAATTATATCTTCTTCCCATTTTCTTTATTACTTTACTTATAATCATTTTTTCATTTTCGTTGCAATAACACCTGTTTCTTATTCTATAAATTGTGTGGAAGGAATGAAATACATGCACTGATTACAACTAGGAAAGATTGCTCTGAATAGATATAAAAGACCTGTAAAGTATTTATTCAAACTCACATAGAAAGTTTTTCTTAGAGATTTAAAAAAACTAGCTTGGATACTTACTCCAGTAACTAACAGAATGCAACCATTCTGAAAAGCTGCCAAACTTTCTGCCATATCAAAAGTACTTCCATTGATAGACACAATAAATTATTATTTTTGTATTTGACTTTCTTCACCAAATAGGAGTTGACATTTTAAATTTTATGCTCATAATTTATAATCTTTGGCCAACAGAAGAAAAAGACAATTCCATCTGTAGTGACACATTTTGGAGCTAATTTTGAAATTGTGTAATTATTTAAATTCTATGATTGTGAATCATCAGTCCACTGCAAATGTCCCCTGTTTGTTTCTCCCATGGAAGCCAATGGGGCAGAATGTAAAAGAGGCTGCTTATTTGCTATCACTTGTTTGACTATAAAGACATGGTCCTCTGTGAATTTTATGTAAAAACATGAAATGAGAAAAGTTAATTTGGCCCATCAAACCTGTGCTTTACAGAGACTATGTATACTATATTACTGACTCTACACCCTTCATTCCCTGAGGAAGGCAGTTACAAATTTTCTTCCTGGCTCCTGGCTCCCTAGAAGACCATCAAGAAAAACTCAAGAAGACTCTCCAGTTTTATATCTTATGTTTTATAACCTTGGCCAGTTGCCATCACTGACTCAATATTTCCACAGTCCCAGTAGCTCTAGAAACATCAGATTTTGCACAACGTCCAGTTATTTCCATTACAGCTCATCCATATAAGTCTCAGTCCCATTCCTGAGCAGATGCTGGCCCAGCTTGCTCTAAATCTGTTAGTTGATAGCATCGTTGCTCATCAGTTCATCCTTATCAATGAATTTGCTTAAATGTGGTTCCAGCTCACGTTCCATTTGGAGGAGAAAATACTACTTCATGTAGTTCAGGAAGTGTAAAGACATCGTAAGATCATCTGATACAATAAAAATGAGAATATTTATGTTTGGGAAATGGAGCAAAGAATGTTGATAATTCTTGATGTAGCAATTTTTTAAAAAGTCGAATAACCCTCTGACTACAATAGACACAAATAATGCATGAACTCTGTTCTGAAAAACTTGCACTGAACTCAAAATGTTAACTCTGTTTCACTGTCCACAGATGTTCTTAGATCTGCTGAGTTTCTCCAGTGTTTTCTGTGTCTGGTTCAGATTTCCAGCAACTGCAGTATTTTGCTTTTAATCCTTTAACAAACTGATCCTACCTTTCTTTTTATGTTGTGCCTGATTAGTGACGTTCCCTGCAAAATTTATAAATTTTGATGAATCACTAACGTAATCCTTACTACAATCGTAACATTATGTTGCAACCAACATGTAATGATACTATTACGATGGCATATAGAACCAATTATCCTGAACTCTGCCCTGGCAGGCTGATTCAATTATCCAGGTCAGAAAGAGGCAGAGTTTCATCATTCTGGATTATCATTTCTTTCACCTTACCCAGATAATTCAGTGCTTTTCAGAGGGGAAGGTGGAACTTGATCAAGTGGAAGCCGAGCTCATTCATTGGCTTGAGGGGTAAAGCTATTCCTGGCCTCCCAACTCTTTTTCCAACCTGACTATCAACTGTGTTCCCAATTGCAGAGGTATCTAAACAGCATGGTATTGTGGACTGCCTTTGGAAGATTATTCCATAGGATTCTAGGTGAATCCCAGAGATAGGCTGATGGTAACTCATTGTTTGTCAATCTTCTCAACCCATAGGGGAGGCGATGGCCTAGTAATATTATCACTGGGCCATTAATCTAGAGACCCAGGTAATGTTCTGGGGACTGGTGTCAAATCCAATTTGAATTCAATGAAAAAAGAAATCTGGAATTATTAACCCAAAGATGACCAATTGATTGCTGATCATCAGGAAAAACCCACCTGGTTCACTAATGTCCTTTAGGGAAGGAATCTGCTGTCCTTACCTGGTCTGGGCTACATGAGACTCCAGACTCACAGCAAAGTGTTTGACTCTTAACTACCCTTAACTATCCTTAACTACCCTCTGGGCAATTAGGGATGGGTAATAAATGCTGGCCTAGCCAGTGATAGCTAGATCCCATGAATGAAATTAAAAAAAGTTTGATCGGGTGCTTCTAATTATCAGATGGTCCAGACAACTGAGGTCTAACCTGCTGCTGTAGGCCTGAAAGATCTTCAATCTATACCTGATATCCCTGTCTCTTCACTTGATGTTAGACCATGCATAGAATGTAGGCCATGCCTAGGGTGAGGTAGATTTATGCCAATCTAATAGTAAATCAAGGATTTGAAGTCTCCGGCACCAACACATGGACAGAAGGAACATATTTTGGATTTAATCTTCTGTTTTTTATGGAATTAGGAAAGATTGTGGGACTTAGTGAGGAGAACCACCCGCTCTATTCCAACTATTTCACTCCCTTGCCTGGGAAGTGCTTGTTCTCCATCAATAGTCATATTGAAGATATTAAAATACCAACTCAGCCTTCAATTAGGTAGGGGCCTTAAAATATATTAACATTACTGCAAAAGCTTTTGTGTAAGTTAGAAAAAATTGAGAGGTTCCATCTTTTAAATCAAGGAATGCAGCCATACAAGACATTGAACAGGTAAGTGATGCTCCAAGAATCCTATCAACATAGAACAAAGACAATGTTAAAATTATGTTGAATTGAACATTGATACTTTCCATACAAAATTCTGGAGCAATTTTCAGTTGATCCCTTGCCAATGAACTCCAGGTCGCTGGAAGTTGTTCATCTAAAACAATTCTTTTTTTGCACAGGTGTTTATCATGTCTGTGGCTGTTCTGTTTACGTAACCCTTGTTAAAGTCGGAGTAGAAAAGAAAAATTATCTACTCCATTATAAACAAGAGTGTGTTACATTGAACATTCAAATAAAAGGTCATGAGATGAGTTATAAAGTAAATATTTTCTTCTGCTGTTAGAACAGAGACAAGCTCGCTATAGCCACTTTTCTGTCGCTAAATTTTCTGAAGGACTTTAAATAACAAAATGCTTAGAGAAGTAAAAGCCTATGGTCAAGATACTAAATTATATGTTTAATGTGCTGCAACTGAACGGTTCTGGCGCTGTGTGGGGTCTCGCGTGCAGAATGAATGTTGGCAATCAGATCTATTTCAAGTGAGGAATTGGCATGTCCAGGTCTATCTTGATCCAATTGCCAACAATTTCCATTTGAATTTCTTACTTTCCTGACAAACAAGCATGAATAGAAGCCTTTTCATGGAAAGACAATCTTTTATTATGACAGAGCTGGAGCCAGGGATTCCGTTAAAGAAGAGGCCTTTTTAAAATAGAGAACATTCTGTACATGCAGGAGAAGAATGACACACATATAAGGTAAGATTTACTGACCTGGTGGTTCCATGAATTAACACTTAATTCTTTGGCCCAAATGCCAAAAATTACTACAAGAATGAACAAGAGCAAGATCTGCAAGAAAAGAACTGTAAACGGCCAACTGTAAATCTTCTTATCTACGATTTTGTCAGGCAGCCAAACCTGACTACAAAATATTACAAGGATGGCTAAGATTATACAGAAGGAGATATTTGTTTATCACTAAAGTATAAAGAAAGTGGAATTTCCATACTGTTCAAATTTTTGCAGTCTCTGTGATATTGTATAAAGAGCAAAACCTCACATAATCTATTGTTCACATATCTAAAAGAAATGAGATTAAATATATTTATTAGGACTATAGATGACTTATGGTTATTGAAATAGAATATTACATGTACTATCTGTAAAAATAGCATAGTCAAAGCATTAATGCCAACCAATAAATTCTCCATTATATATCTTTGAATGATTTTTATTAAAAATTGCTGCCTTCATAGATAGTGGAAATGACATATTTTATACCAATAATAAAGTTAAATGGTAACAAAGAAGAGTTTTCTTGAACAGTCTGTGCAACATTTATCCCTTATCAATTGTGAAGATGTGCAAAGCTTCTTAAATTTACAGTACAATACCCATTTAACCTTTTAATGTTGTTTAGCATAGCAAATAGAGTCTAGGTTTAGGTTAACTGCTTCCCAGTGATTCATCTACATTCCTTGAAAGAAATAGTCTTAATTTAGCAAGATTGTTGACCGACGTCACTGTAAGTGGGACAGTGCCAAGTGATTTTTCTTTAATTTTGTTTGATGCAACAATTCAAACCACTATCTAAAGAAATACACAGCTGTGATTAAACCCAGTTTTACAACCATTTCTGAAAAAGTAAATTGATCTGGAGAACTGGTGTTAAATATCAGAGATAGGAATATTAGAGTATCCATCAAATATGCTATTCAGTGAAACTGCAATTAAAATTGGTCTCCAGCCTAAATGATGTGTATTGCAATTCATTTAATACAATTGTATGCCAACTTCTTCAGCTGAGCATTAATGTTATCGCTTATTTTATGATGGGTTTACTGACTCCTGCTAGATAAAACAATTTTGTTCTAAACACTCAACATGAATGTCTTCTCATACTATGTCAGAAGTCAGACAACACCAGGTTATAATCCAACAGGTTGAATCATGCTAAAATATCGGTATAGCCTGCTTCTCATTTTCTCCATTCAAAGTTTGTCCGGACATGACTTTGTCAAGTTAAATATGTTATTTTAGTAGCTGTTCAACAAATAGTTGCAAAAATGATAACTTAACTCTGGGATACCTATCAGAAAAGGGTAAGTAGCTTAGTCTCTTTTCTAGAAAGAGAAAGTAACCTAATTGGGGTCTTTAAGATTATGAAATATTTCCATAGAGTAAACTCAGCGGAAGTGCTTCCTCTTGTATCAAAGACAAAAACTAGAGACCTTGATGATCATCAGGAATCAAATAGAGAATTCAGAACAAATATTACCCAGATTGATGAAGATATTGAACTCACTACCTGAAGAAATGGTCGAGTCAAATAGTGTGGATGTACTTCCAGAGAATCTATTTAAACATATGAGTGATAAGCAAATAGAGGGCTTTGCAGTGAAAGTAAGATGAGGAAGAACATGAGAAGGCTCAAATGCAAGGAAAATATCAGCATGGACAGGTTGGACCAAATGGCCTGTTTCTATTCACTATTTTTTTTTCCTTTATTCATTCATGGGATAAGGGCGTTGCTGGCTAGCCAGCATTTATTACCCATCCCTAATTGCCCAGAGGGCAGTTAAGAGTCAACCACATTGCTGTGGGTCTGGAGTCACATACAGGCCAGACCAGGTAAGGATGGCAGTTTCATTCCCTGAAGGGCATTAGTGAACCAGATGGGTTTTTCCCAACAATCGACAATGGATTCATGGACATCATTAGATTCTTAATTCCAGATATTTTATTCAGTTCAAATTCCACCATCTGCCATGGCGGGATTCAAACCCAGATCCTCAAAACATTACCTGGGTTTCTGGATTAACAGTCCAGTGATAATACCACTATGCCATCACTTCCCGTTTGGTCAAAGGAACAGTTATCGGATTAGTAGTGTTATGAAGTTGTGAAGAAAAGTCATGAATTTGAAGGCAGAAAGTTTGAGTTTGTTGGTAAAAATGATAGTGGGGAAAAGTAATGCATTGTCCCTTTAAAAGCTGGTGTTTTTCTGTTCTTAGAGATTTTTTTAAAAATGTATGTCTGTGAGCCGCAGCTGGAGGATGCCAGTATAGAAAGTACCCCAAAATGGAAACATTTACATTGAAAGGCCAAACAGCACTTTTTTTAACCAAGCCAACAAGTTTGAATTTGGTCAATTAATTTAAATCTAGCACCAGATGTAGAAGTCCAATTGAATTTGAAAACTGATGGCATTGACAACATCGAACCCATCCTAAGTAAGAAATACTATTGTGTCATTATGGGTATAAAGTTGAGGACATTTGGAAAATCGGGGAGACCCAACTGCCATCTGAGGGGAGAGCCAGACTTCAGCTGCAGTGAAAGCAAGTTTGCCATCTGAGATACAAACCTGGCTTTCACATAAAATTATTGAGTTCTCTGAAAAGACACATCAAAGGTACCACTGCATTTTAGCTCAAAGTGCTCACCAAAGAAATTAAAGAGAAAAACATCCAAGGTGGCAGAATCAGCAACAGAAAGACGTTTGTGATGTCAGATCGACAGAAGACATAGACCGTGCAAACTTGGAGAGATTATGTTTTAGTTCATTTTTGTCTTATTAATTGGGTTTATACAAGTGGGGCCTGTGTTTATTTGAATAGTATTCCAGTAGAATTTAGGCCAGTTAGGGAGCAGTTAGTAGTCTACGGGGGAATTGTTGATTTGTTAATAATTCTGTTGATTTGTTCATTGTTAGGGTCAAACAAATAAATTGTTTCTTGTTATTTATAAAGTGGATCAGGGATTTTCTTTCTTTTAACACTCTTTTAATAGATTACGAGGGGAAAGGTGAGTTTCTCTGGGTGTTCCGGGTGTAATTATTAGAAGGGAACCTCTCCTCTTGTCATACAGGTTGGGGCTTGTGTTTTGGTTTAACTATGAGAGGGGTTCAGCCATTCCCCCTCCATAACAAATTGAGGGCTCGTGTGGGATCTAGACAGATTTGAACGAATCAAGTTTGGGATCTGGATGGATTTGGACAGTTCGAGTCTGGGAACTGGACATTTTGAGTCTGAGATCTGGACAGTTCATGTACAGGACCTGAACAGATTTGGACAGATTTAAACAGAATTAGGGGTTGGTTTCCTAGATCTTTAAATAGAACTTAGGTGAGAAAAAAACTGCTTAATTTTGGTTACTTGTGGTAGGTTAAATTAAAAGTGAGGGAAATGGCTCTTAACATTGCTAAAGAGGTTCTGGGATTTGAAGATGCTTCCCAAATTTACCAAGAAAGTTTATAAAGACAGAGGAAGGATATACTTATGGAATTGGCAAACAGGTTAGAATTAGGTTTAACTAGGGACAAGAGGAAAGCTGAAATCGTAGTGAAGTTGGTCAAGTATTTAGGAATACCAAAGAATTAGGTAAGTGCAGTGGAGTTAGAAAAAAAATTGAAAATTAGACAATTGGTGTTAGAAGATAAAGAAAATGAAAGACGAATCAGGGAAGTAGAGAAAGGCAGGGAACTGAAACATGTTTGAAATATGGTTACAAGCAAAGGAAAGACAAAAAGAGAAAAAGACAGGGTTTGAACTTCGGAAGTTAGAAATTAAACAGAAAAGTCAATTTAAAAGGATGGAGATGAAGATAGAAGGTAGACTTAGTGAGGAGAGTGATGATGAGCAAACTCATCATAGGTAAAGGCATGATAAGGATATATACAAATATGTCAAAACATTAGCAAATTTTGATGAAAAAGATGTAGAAATATTTTTCATTTCATTTGAGAAACTGGCTAGGCAGATGAATTGGCCAGAGACTGTGTGAGTAATGTTAATTCAGATGAAGTTGGCAGGGCAGGGTTAGTGAGGTGTTTGCAGTGCTGTCAGATGAGTTGTCAAGATAATATGAAGACGTTAAACAGGCAATTTTGATTGCCTACGAATTGGTACCAGAAGCATATAGAAAATGTTTCAAAATCATAAAGAAGGAACCAGGTCAGACTTATATCGAATTTGATAGAATTAAACAGAACAACTTCGATGACTGGATGTGAGCATTAAAGACAGAAAAGACATGTGAGGATCTTAGAGTGATTATTCTACTGGAGAAGCTTAAAAACTCACTTCCAGAGACGATAAGGACTCATTTTGAGGAACAAAAAGTTACCAAAGTAAGAAGAGTGGCTGAGATAGCGGATGAATATGTATTAGTCCATACATCAAAATTTAGCTACCGACACCAATTTCATTCCCTGAGGGATAGAAATTGGGAAAAAGGGAGATCCTTCAACAGAATCAAAAAGTAGATCACACTGGGAGCAGTTGACCACAAGTGAGAAAAGAAACCTAAGAGGGTGAAAAGGAGGCAAGAGGTCTCACGTGTTTTCATTGTAATGCAGTGGGATACATAAAGTCACATTGCTGGTGGTTTAAGAAATGCACTGGGGAAAAGGATGTGGTGAAAGATGCTAAACCAATGGGATTAGTTGAGGCAGTGATGGAAATCCCAAAAGAAGTCAAGGAGCTGCAGGACAGTGCACACTCAGTCATGGGCTAGATAGTGAGACAGTGCCCAATGTCTACAAAAACTTCATCTCTGTGGGTAATATTTACTCAAGAAGAAAAGGGGGAGAGGTAAAGAAGTTACAATATTGAGAGATACAGGAGGTGGTCAGTCTCTAACAGTAAGAGATGAAAGTATTTACACTTCTGAAATGTTACCTGAGAGAGCAGTAATCTGTGGAACAGATGGACAGAGATTTAGCATTTCCCCTGTATAAGATAAGGCTGGAAAGTCCAATCAGGACTGGGGAAGTGACAGTGGGAGTGATTGAAAGAGTGTCAATTCCAGGAATACAGTTTGTTCTTGGAAACAATTGGCAGGATCAAAAGTGGGAGTGACACCCCTTGTAGTGGAGAAGCTGAAGGAAAACCAGGGAACTGAGGAGTTAAAAGAAATGTACCCTGGAATTTTTCCAGACTGTGTGGTGACAAGATCCCACAGTCATAGGCTAAAGCAAGAGGGGAAAACCAAAGAGAAGGATGAAGGAGTTGAGGTCCAGTTAGCTGACACCCTGTTTGACGAAATGGTAAAGGAAGAACATAAGCAGGTAGAGGATCAAGCAGAGGTACTTAGTTCTGAAAGATTACTGGATTTATAACAAAAAGACGAGACAATAAAAGATCTATATCGTAAAGCTTACTTGGAAAAGGAATCAGAATGTATGCCCGCATGTTATTACCTTAAGGATAGAATCCTAAGGCAAAAATGGAGACCTCAGCAGGTTAGTGCAAAGGAGGAATGGGTGGAAGTGCACCAGATTGTGTTGCAAGTAGCACACAGACAGGAAGTATTAAGGGCAGCACACAAATTAGCAGTAGGAGGTCATTTAGGAGTGAGGAAGACTCAGGCTAAAATACATTAGCACTTCTATTGGCCTGGATTGCATAAGGATGAGGTTGAATTTTGCCATACCTGTCATACTTGTCATGTGAATATTTTGAAATTCCGCTGTGACAGGGGCAGGGAACTGAAGAAACAGGTATTAGTTACTGTCCCTCAGAGTGAGGAATCAGAATCTGAATCATGTGATTTTGATTTGCCTCAAAAAAAGTTAAATAATGAGGAAGTCCTTAGAGAATGGGATAGGATAGTGAGCTATCTGTCTGAGGAAGATGGGACTGAATTGAAAGGTGTGTTTCAGCAATATGAGGACATATGTGGGAATAAACTGAGGAGGTCTACTACTATAATGCATGAGGTTGAAGTAGGGAATGCTTCAATAAAATAACACCCCTACAAGCTTAATCCTCTTAAAGCCATACAGGTGCAGAAGGAAGTGAAAGCAATGCTCCAAGAAGACGTCATCGTACTGAGTCGAAGTGAGTGGAGCTCACTGATCGTGTTGGTTCTGAAGCCAAATGGCACTCAATGGTTTGGCGTGGATTATTGCAAGATCAACTAAATCAGACTTATACCCAATTCCAAGTTTGGAGGACTGCGCAGAAAATGTTGGACAAGTCACTTACACCATGAAGTTGGAGTAACTTTGTGGTTACTGGCAAATACCTTTGTCAGAGAGAGCAAAAGAAGTTTCTGCATTTGTAACCCCAAATAGGCTGTATCAACTTAAAGTAATGCCCTTTGGTATGAAGAATGCACCAGCCACATTTCAAAGACTAATGAAAAGAGTTGTGGTATGATTGACTAATTATCTATATAGATGATGTCATGATCTTTAGCCATTCGTGGAAAAATCACATGGTGCATTTAGCAGAGTCCTTTAAAAGACTACGGGAGGCAAAACTGGTTATAAACTTAGCAAAAACTAATTTTGCGAAGGCAGAAGTGACTTTCTTGGGACACAACGTCGGACATGGAAGGATGATCCCGAGAAACATGAAGACGAAGGCTATTGAGGATTTTCCCAGACCATCCTTAAAGAAAGAGGTGCTTCAATTTTTGGGACAGAGCAAATTCTACCGGACATTTGTGCTAAACTTTAGTAGTGTGGTTGCATCGCTGACAGATTTACTAAAGAAGAACGCAAAATTTCGGTGGACAGAGGCATTTGAGAATTTAAAAGCTGTATTAATCTCCGTACCAGTTTTAGCCACACCAAATTTCTTGAAACCCTTTAAAGTCACTATTGATGCCAGCGATGTAGGGATTGGAGCTGTGTTCATGCAGGAGGATGATGACAGAGTTGAAAGGCCATTTGGATATTTTACTAAGAAACTCAACATTTATTAGAAAAAACACATCACCACTGAAAAAGCAATATTGAGTTTGGAACTAGCCTTACAACATTTTAATGTTTATGTTACAAAAAATGTTTCAGGGATTGTTGTGTATACAGTCCACAACACTCTCACTATTCTGAAAAGATTTAAGGACAAAAATATGGGACTATTTCATTGGAGTCTTATATTACAGGCTTTTAATTTACAAATTATACATGTAGCGGATCTTAAAAATGTTATTGCAGATGCGTTATCATACGTTTAAGAGAAATCATGTAGTTAAGAAAGAACCATCATGGTCCAATAGTATATGTAAGCAGCATTAGTATGAAATGTGTAACTTTAGATTATTGACCTCCGTAACTTGTGATAACAGTGTTAAGATTTAGAAAAAAAAAGGAATCTTTTCATAATGATGGTTCATTTTTTTGCTGAAGTGGGGAGGTGTTACAAAGTTGTGTAGAATAGTCATGAATTTGAAGGCAGGAATTAGAATTTGTTGTTTAAAATTATAGTTGGGCAAAGCGGTGCATCATCCCTTTAAAAGATAGTGCTTTTCTGTGCTTAGACATTTTTTTAAGATGTATGTCTGGGAGTGGCAGCTGGAAGGTGCCAGCACAGAAAATACTCCGAAATGGAAACATTTTCATTGAAAAGCTAAGTAGCAATTTTTTTAAACCAAGACAACAAGTTTGAATTTGGTCAATTAATTTAAACCAAGCACCAAGTACAGAAGGCCAATTGAATTTAAAAACGGATAGTGTTGACAACATCGAGCCAATCCTAAGTAAGAAATACTATTATGTCATTAGGGGTATAAAGATGAGGGCATTTGGAAAATCGGTGAGAGCCAACTGCCATCTGAGGGGAGAGCCAAATTTCAGCTGCAGTGAAACCAAGTTCACCATCTGAGATACAAACTTGGCTTTCACAAAAAATTATTGAGCTCTCTGAAAAGACACATCAAAGGTACCACTGCATTTTAGCTCAAAGTGCTCACCAAAGAAATTAAAGAGAAAAATATCCAAGATGGCAGAATCAGCAACAGAAAAACATTTGTGATTAAGATTGACAGAAGACATAGACTTTGCAAGCTTGGAGAGATAACATTTTAACTTATTGCTGTCTTATTAATTGGGTTTATATAAGTGGGGCTTGTGTTTATTTGAACAGTATTCCAGTAGAATTTAGGCCAGTTAGGGAGTAGTTAGTAGTCTGAAGGAGAATTGTTGGTTTGTTAGTAATTCTGTTAATTTGTCCATTGTTAGGGTTAAACAAATAATTTGTTTCTTATTATCTGTAAATTGGAGGCCTGGGATTTTCTTTCTTTTAGTCACTCTTTTAATAGATTACAAGGGGAAAGGCAAGCTTCTCTGGGTGTTCCGGGTTTAATTATTAGAAGGGAACCTCTGCTCCTGTCATACAGGTTGAGGCTTGTGTTTTGGTTTAACTATCAGAGGGGTTCGGCCTCTCCCCCTCCGTAACAGTTGCAAATTACTTTGCAATTACTTTGCATTCTTGTATCTGACTCACATCTGCTACAAATTCACAACCATATCTCATCATTCACTGAACGTCGTTTCAGCCAAGATTATAATGTTTGGGACAACAAGGTGCAGGGCTGGATGAACACAGCAGGCCAAGCAGCATCATAGGAGCAGAGAGGCTGA
>NC_063346.1:15491666-15543564 GCF_021869965.1 Rhincodon typus
GAAACGTCAGCCTCTCTGCTCCTATGATGCTGCTTGGCCTGCTGTGTTCATCCAGCCCTGCACCTTGTTGTCTCGGATTCTCCAGCATCTGCAGTTCCTACTATCTCTGATTATAATGTTTGGGTTGGGTGCACTGAAGTGGGAGAATTAAAAACGGCCACCTGCATTTTCCCATCACAGTCTATGAGTGAAGGTGAGGTGGAGTTCAGGTTGATTTGGGAGTTAGACTAGGCGACTGGCAAAGAGCTGAGGAAGCTGCCAATCCCCGAGACCTGAGGGCTACACAGAAAGCCTTCCTCAGGGCTGTAGCAATGTCTCCAAAGTACTGAAATTAAGAAAAAAATTACCTTCGCCCACATTTTCCTGCATCTACACACAGTATTCATGCCTCATCCATGCCACCTAATTCCCTTTGTGCATTTCCATAGACCCTCATAACACCATGCCACTCTCTGCTCATCCATCCATAGCCCATGCCAACTTAGTGCTTTCTCCTGTTATTTTTCTTTCCTACCCACCACTCTTTCCTTTGTATCCACCATGCCAACTTACCTAGCATTCACTTAAAACTCTGTAATTACATAATCCACTTCATTGAGAAAAACACTTCAATTCATAGAGCACATTTTGAAATGTCTTGACTGTTTTGACATGCTTAAAAGGTCTTGATATCACTTGATATACTGACACTTCTTGACAGGTCATATCTTTGTTGACAGGTTTTGACAATTCTTAATAGGTTGACATTTGCTGACAGATCTTGAAATACCTTTGAACTTCCTGACAGATATTGACAAGTTGGACAATTCCAAGGGATTTAGTGATATTTTATCCTTTACCTTTCACCTTTTAGAGGAGATTGTGGCATAATGGCAATATCATTGGGGTAGCGATTCAGATTAATTATCTGGGAAAATAAGTTTCTAGTCCACTGTGGCAGATGGTGAATTTGAAATCAATAAAATTCTAGACTTAAAATGCTAGTCTAATAGAGACCATACACATATTGTCGTGAATACCCATCTGATTTGCTGATGTCCTTTAGGGAAAGACATGTGCCGTCCTTACCTAGCCTAAGCGTGACCTTGGATCCAGGGCATAATGGATGATTCTTAACTGCCCTCTGAAATGGCTTAGCAAGCCATTCACTTCAAGGGCATTTAGGCATAGGCAATAAATCTTGCTTTGACCAGAGATATACACATGAATACTTTTATTTTAAATGCAGTCTTCTCCACAGTTAACAATCCAAAAGCCACTTGATCTCCCCCTCCAGAAGATCTCTGACCCCTGACACCTTCCCAAAAAGCTACCTGATCCTCCTCCAAAGGATCCCAGAACACATCTCCAAATTTTACTTGAACCTCAACAACTAAGATTAAATAAACAATTAATCAGGTCAGTTCTCTCAATTACAGCCTGTGAGACTTTGTATTTTGTGCCAGCTTTGCTGTGTTTGCTTCTAAAGCACAGTGACTACATTTCAAAAAAAAAGTCTTGATATGGTAATGTAGTGCTTCCGGAATTTGGCTAGCAATGAGAGGGCATGAGTTCATATCTCATCAGGACAGGTTGTAAAACAGAGTTCAACAAATCTGGTCATTTGTGGGCTGGCAACAGAAAGAAAACAACATTGAAAGCTGCCAGTTGGCATAACAACCCAAATGTTCGCTAATATCCTAGAAAAGCAGGGAATGTAACACTACTGTTTGGTCTGGACTATGACTTCTAGTTCTTCCCATTCTGTAGAGTTGGCTTATGATGACCTTTTAAGCGAACCAGAAAAGGACTCCAATAAAGACAATCATCCAATAGGAGGCTCATGACTATCTTTTCAAGGTAACTGGGAGCAGGTGATAAGCAAGGACTCCATCTGCAGAACAAATACAGTATGTTGGAATGCTCTGAGGCATGTAAGATGCTGTGTAATTTATTTGTATTCTCAACAGCGGCAAGGCCAGTATTTGCCATCCCCATCCTTAAATGCCTTTGAGAAGGTGGTGGTGAGCTGCCATCCTGAACCGTCGGAGTCCCTGTGGTTTTAGTCCAGCTCCTGTATTATTAGAGAGTAGCAGCTTTTTAACACAGCAACACGGAAGGTTCCTGTGACCTCCCACCCACAGCCACTTCAGGTGACCTCCCACCCACAGCCTCCAACCTCATCGTTCCCCAACCCTGCACCGCTCGTTTCTATCTCCATCCCAAAATCCACCAACCTGACTGCCCTGGTCGACCTATTGTCTCCACTTCCTCCTGCCCCACCGAACTTATCTCCAAGTATCTCGACTCCATTTGCTCCCCCATGGTCCAGGAACTCCCCACCTATGTTCGTGACACCACCCACACCTTCCACCTCCTCCAAAACTTCCGATTCCCTGGTCCCCAATACCTCATCTTTTCCATGGACGTCCAGTCCATATACACTTGCATTCCCCATGCAGATGGCCGAAAGGCCCTCCGCTTCTGCCTGTCCCACAGGCCCACCCAGTCCCCCTCCACTGACACTCTTGTCCGCTTAGCTGAACTCGTCCTCACCCTTAACAACTTCTCCTTCAATTCCTCCCACTTCCTACAGACAAAGGGGGTGGCCATGGGTACCTGCATGGGCCCAAGCTATGCCTGCCTCTTTGTAGGATACATGGAACAATCCCTCTTCCGAAGCTACACTGGCCCTGTCCCCCACCTCTTCCTCCGTTACATCGATGACTGTATAGGTGCCATCTCGTGCTCCCACGAGGAGCTCAAACAGTTCATCCAGTTCACTAACACCTTCCACCCCAACCTTAAGTTCACCTGGGCCATCTCCGATACCTCTCTCTCCTTCCTGGACCTCTCTGTTTCCATCTCTGGCAACCATCTCGAAATGGATATCCATTTCAAGCCTACCGACTCCCATAGCTACCTAGAATACACCTCCTCTCACCACCTTCCTGCAAAAATGCCATCCCCTATTCCCAATTCCTTCGCCTCCACCACATCTGCTCCCGAGATGAGGCATTCCACTCCCAGACATCCCAGATGTCCTCGTTTTTCAAGGACCGCAACTTCCTCTCCACAGTGGTCGAAAATGCCCTCGACTGTGTCTCTCACATTTTCCGCAACTCATCCCTCACACTCCCTCCCCGCAACAACAATCAAAACAGGATCTCCTTTGTCCTCACATACCACCCCATCAACCTCCGGATCCAATACATCATCCTCCGGCACTTCCACCATTTGCAATCTGTCCGCACTACCAAAGCCATTTTTCCCTCCCCACCCTTATCTGATTTCCGGAGGGACCACTCTCTCCACGACTCTTTTGTCGGCTCCACACTCCCCACCAGCCCCACCATCCCTGACACTTTTCTCTGCAACCGCAGGAAGTGCTACACCTGCCCCTACACCTCCCCCCTCACGCCCATCCCAGGCCCCAAGAAGACCTTCCACATCAAACAGATGTTCGCCTGCACATCTGCTAATGTGGCATACTGTATCCGCTGTTCCTGATGTGGCCTCTTCTATATCGGGGAAACCAAGCGGAGCCTTGGGGACTGCTTTGTGGAACACCTACGCTCGATTTGCGACAAACAACTGCACCTCCCAGTCACAAACCATTTCAACTTCCCTCCCACTCTTTGGACGACATGTCCATCCTGGGCCTTCCGCAGTGCCACAACAATGGCACTCGAAGGTTGCAGGAACAGCACCTCATATTTTGCTTGGGAACCGTGCAGCCCAATGGCATCAATGTGGACTTCACAAGCTTCAAAACCTCCCCTGATCACATCTCAAAATCAGCCCAGCTCGTCCCTGCCTCCTTAAACTGTCCTTCCTCCCACCTATCCACTCCTCCCACCTCAAGCCCCACCCCCATCTTCTACCTACTAACCTCATCCCGCCTTCTTGACCTGTTCATCCTCCCTGGACTGACCTATCCCCTCCCTAACTCCCCACCTACACTCACCTTTACTGGCTCCATCTCCACCTCTTTGACCGGTCTGTCTCCTCTCCACCTATCTTCTCCTTTATCCCTCTTCTATCCGCCTCCCCCTCTCTCCCTATTTATTTCAGAATCCCCTTCCCCTCCCCCATTTCTGAAGCAGGGTCCAGACCCGAAACGTCAGCTTTCCTGCTCCTATGATGCTGCTTGGCCTGCTGTTTTCATCCAGCTCTACACCTTGTTATCTCAGATTTTCCAGCATCGGCAGTTCCCACTATCTCTCTCAACACTGAAGGTTTGTTGGATTTTCCCATGGTGGTTTGATACCTGTGAGTAGCTCACTAGGCCATTTCAGGGGGCAGCTAAGAGTCAACCACATTGCTGTGGGTCTGGAGTAGGCAAGACTGGGTAAGGGCAGCAGAATTTCTTTCTTAAGCAGATGGTGCAATATTCATGAAGCTTGCAATTAATTCCAGATTCATTGATTAGCTGAACTTAAATTTCTACATTCTATCTTGGTTGTATTTGTGTTTCTCCAGTTCAAGTCTTCAGAATACCAGTCCAAAAACATTCCAGCTATGCTATTGTCTCCCTAATAGGCTTTGCTTGGTAGAAAAAGCCTAATCTAATGACAGGCACTCATTCAACTCCACTTTGACTGCACACATTTTGTGTAATATTAACCTGTGAATTTTTCTGCTAAATCAGAAGAAAATGAGTTGCTTTCTTGAGTCGTTCCAGTCCCTGGGGCACAGGGGCACCCGCTGTGCTGTTAGGTAGCGAGTTTAAATACTTTAACCCAGTGACAGTGAAGGAATGGCAATATAGTTAGGATAATATGTAGCGTGAAAGTTGAACTTGCAAATGGTGGTGTTGTTATGCATCTGCTGCCTTTCTGGATGGTCATGAGTTCAGAAGGTGCTGTCAAAAGAGTCTTGGTGAGTTGCTGAAATAAGTCTGGCTTGTTTCCTGTTCATGTCAAAACTGGTACAACCAACGAATTATAACCCACAACAGCAGATCAGTGCCAGAGTTACATATTTAAGTTCATACAAATTTATGTTGAGTTTTAATTTTTATCAACCTGTGCTCTAACGATAGAGGCACTCATGAATGTTATTTTGGGCATAAAATAAATTTGTCAAAACTCAAAATATGTTTATTTTTTCAGTAATCGGTTTAATTGCGTATTTAAAAATCTTAAATTTCAATGCAAATACGTTACGTGAAAGAAATTGACTTTCTTGCTGAATAGTTTTGCAAGAGGATATGTGAATGTATGATTACTGACTGAATGTAAACAGTTAAACAATAATCATAAAGAGATCACTTTTCAGTACATGTTACATCTCTTTTTTTCTTAGGGAAAGGGAATGAACTCAAATATGGATTGATAGAATTTTATATAACTGAAAGAGGCCATCTGGCCCATTGTACCTGTGCAGACACTTTAAAAGAGCAATCTCCTAAGTTCCATTCTGCTATTTTTATTTGCCATAATATTTTTTATTTTCAAATATCTGTCTATTTCCCCTTAAGAATCTCTACTTCCACTATGGATTTCCTGGTCCCAAAAGCTTTAAGACTTTTTATTTTCTTCCTTTTTTAAGCTTCCTTGCATTCATTTTAAAATTAAGGTTTTGCTCCAAACAGATCCCTCCCTCTACCACGAGTATTCCATTAGTAGCTGTCTGCTCCCAAACCTTTGCCATGCTACATACGAACATACACGTTAAGAATGAAAGGGTCATTTTGTTCCTCAAGCTCATTCCTCCACCATTCAGTAAGACCATGGCTGATCTGGTTGTGGTCTTAACTCCACATTCCTTCCCCCCTACCCCCCATCGACGGATAACCTTTGACTCCCTTGTTCGTCAAGAATAGCTACATACTGATCTGGACCTAGGAGACAGAGATCGTGGTCTACAGTGACTCACCATTTGACTTATTGTGGGTAATCATCTGTGTTCTCTACTTGCTGCTCAAAGTGATAACATTGAAAACTCTGTACGTGCAATATCAGTGGCCCGGTGGATATATTTCAACACTTTGAGTGCTGCCTCTAACAGAAAAACAATCGTCATTTTACTTGTCGCATTTTCGTCTTCCTTCGGCTGTAAGAACTGGCAAATGGTGTCAAAATTCCTGGTCACACACTCACACACGCACACTTTCCCAATAATCAATCTTTCCCAGTTAACTGTTATGATGACAGATAGAACACTGAAATATTGTGAACATTTTAAGTTTTTAGTTCCAAAATGCATTTTTGAAAAAAAAAATTACTGGTACTCAGGCTGTGGATGCAAATTCACCATGGTCTGGAAAACTCCTGCGTGAGACCCATAGAGTTCACAAATGTAAAGTGTAAGGAAAGCTTCAAACAGCGAGGGAGAGTGGCAACAGGAAAAAATTACAAGGGAGCTATCTTTCTCTCTCAATAAAAAGACACCTCTTGCACACATTTATTGTGTTTTGTAATTCCAGTAATATACAAAAATGAGTTAAAAACCAACCACAACCTTGGTTTGCATATGCCAGTGGGAAAAGGTCTGTAGGGGAGAAAGTGCAGTGGTGACCTAAGGTATATGTGCTAACCTGAGTTCAAACACAGGTGGGATGTGAATGCCACAGTCAAAGAACTACCCACTCATCATCCCTGCTTTGTGGATAAAAAGAATGTCTTGCTCTGAGTGCGAGAAGCCAGCTAGTTCAAAAAAACAGTCAAAATGAAGCTTGAAAACTGAAGGTCTCTTGCTCCGAGTAGTAAGTTAATTGCCAAGAAAAGGAAACTAGATGAAGGGATTTGAACTAAAGTGTAAAAGCCAACAATCCTGAAATCTTCTGCTCAACTATCAATGTTCCACTGTATATTCTGCACAAACCACCAAAAGAAACTGATTCATATATCTATAGAATCCTTACAGTGTGGAAACAAGCTATTCAGCCCAATGAGCCCACACTCCAAAGGATATCCCACCCAGACCTATTCCCCTGTAACCCTGCATTTCCCATGGCCAATCCACCTAACCTACACATCTTTGGATTACTTGAAGAAAGCAGAGCACCCAGTGGAAGCCCACGCAGACACAGGGAGAATGTGCAAACTCCATACAGACAGTTGCCTGAAGGTGGAATTGAACCTGGGTCCCTGGCACTGTGAGGCAGCAGTGCTAACCACTGAGCCACCATACTGACTTTTTTTATATCACTATGTAGTTCAAATCTGTGTGCATGTGTATTGCATTAAATTTTCTTCTTTGCTGAGTAATTAATAAACTAGCTTTTTTGCTAACTCAGGAAAGCTTAATTACATTGGTTCCTTTCCAAACATTTGGTCTGGGAGAAATAAATCCACAAGTAGGGGAGCCTTTTTTATAATCTTGTTGTGAACAACTGAGGGGTGAAGATAAAAGTGGAGCCAATACATCCTTCTTCACCTGGGGGGCTAAATAATTTATTGCATCTATCTGGAACTATAATAAGTTGGGAATCTCTCCTGGAGTCTGGTTGCAATGATAACAATTAAAACAGTGAATCTGTTTTTTCATATATCCGGAATCTTCTTTAGGTTATTGACTGGCTTTAAGAAAGGACACAACTGATTTTGAATGGATACTGTGATCACTTGACAAGCCCAGGAAATTCACATGAAATATATGATATTTTTTGCATCAGCATAACCATTCTCATCAAGAGGCACTGAAATTCAAGGTGGGATCAGAAATTTACACCTCTAGTTTTACTCACACTTGCATGATAATTTCATATGTTGAAAAATGAAAGAATGCCTACAACTATCTGGATCAGAATTAAGCAATAACACAGGCACCAGAATGCACAAAGGAACTGTATATTTTATAGCTGTATAACTTTGAGGAGCAACGAAGAAGAAAACAACATGGATTGATAATTGCAGGAACACTGAAAGTTCTTCATCTCTCTCTCTCTTTCTCTCTCTCAATCTCTCTCAAGTTCAGAAACTAGCCAATGAAGAGGAACTTGGAACAACAATAACCACTCACTGAAAACTACAGCACATCTGCAGCTTCACTAATGCAGAGAAAACAAGACAGCAGCAAAACAATTGGACTTGAGTCATTTCTTTCGTGCAATCCTACATGTACTTTGCACCTCCAACTGCATCTGCTTTAATTATTCTTGTATGTACTAGACATGCTTTTCCCTACCCCCTTTCTTTTAAAACTTTATTATCCGTGCTTGTACGTATGTACTAGTATGAACAGACCCCAGGCGGGGTTCCCCATTCCATTGTGTTTCTAGACTGGATTCTTCAAACTGTTAAGCTCCTATCCAGGAGGCATTAACCGGCTTCCCTTTATTCATGCGTTCCCTCAATTGATTGAAATAATGTTAATTTTAAAAGCAGATCCCTTCACTTGTTTATATTGTAATGATCCCATCTGACCTTACTACGAGTCAAATCAGATCCTAAAATGAAATCTTGCTTGATTGACCAGTTTTCAAAAAATTTCATGTGGCAATCATTCACTGAAACATAAATACTCAGGGATGCAGGTATGGTTTTAACAACACACCAAAAGTTTATTTTTAATTACACAAGGAAAATAAAATATTATAAATCAAAGTTACCTAAATATTACATATTTTGAAAAAGTTCAAAACACTTAGCAAAATGAAGACTCATCGATTCCTTAACACCATTACTTTACAGTTACTCAAAAACCAGAGAGCAAAACCATTAACTTAGTTTTCACCTCTGCTCATGCCCTGTGAGCTGTGAAGTCTTTTCCTTGAATTCTCACACAACTGAGATCTTTAACTTTCTCAGCTTTGAGTTACAACTGCAGATTTCTCATTAAATACTCCGGGCCCGAAGAATTTTGCAAACTGACCCCTTGCACTCAGGTAACATATTCCTTTAACTGTTCTGACAAACTCCTTTCAGTAGGAGAAACAATTTTACATCTGACTTCAGTCAGGTCTCCTTGAAACTGAATTCATAAGCTCTTAAATTTCGTAAACCTTGCTCATCTGAGCTTCTAATAAGCTAATGGCTTAATGTATTTTTTTCATCTTGTGTCGTATAATGCAAACAAATTTCCATGAACAATCCAAATCATTTTTCATCTGCTCTCTGACAAGATCATGATTTTGAAGAGACTCATCTCGATAATTATTAAATCTCTTTACAAAATGTGGACTAACGCCTGTATGCCACTAGTTTGAAGGTAAAACTCCTTTTATTAGAAAGATAATAGGATAAATTACATAACATTTAACACATCCCATTCGCCCAAACTAAATGAATTTATGCTTTAAGAAGGAGCCAGTTTAGCCAGGTTTTCATGAATTAATATAAAGAATGATTTGATTAATTTCCAGACATAAGAAGAACAAAATGCATAAGCATAGATTAGAAATGAAAAGTGAGTTCATAATCTTAGAGTCATACAGCACGGAAACAGATCCTTCGGCCCAACCAGTCCATGCCAAACATAATCCTAAACTAAGCTAGTCCTACCTGTCTACTCCTGACCCATATCCAGAGAAGGATCAGTCTTTGAGATGTCTGCAGAATGGATACATGAAAGTTGTAGCCATTGGTGGGACTAGCTTAGTTTAGGATTCTGCCTTCTCTCCAGAGATGCTGCCAGACCTGCTGGGGGGCTTCAGATTGGTTTCACAGGTTGGCGCAACATCGAGGGCCGAAGGGCCTGTACTGCGCTGTGATGTTCTATGTTCTATGTTCTATGTTTTTCCATCAAGAGATAACAAGGTGTAGAGTTGGATGAACACAGCAGGCCAAGCAACATCAGAGGAGCAGGAAGGCCGACGCTTCGGGCCTAGACCCTTCCCCAGAAATGAGTTTTTCCATCAATTTGTTTTTGTTACATTAAATGAAGAGTTACCCAGGAAAAATTAGACTATTAAATATATGATCCTGAATATCTTTTTTTTTGTATCTGAGTAACTGTTAAACTGTCTCCATATTTACCTCCTGTAAACCAAAGCTACACCTCCTCCAGAACACTTACACTCCCTAGACCATGACCTGACATCCCCTCTCCACTGTGTTAGAATAGTCTGGAACTGACCACCACCTCTGACCCTGCCTCACACATCACTGGACCTGACCCAACCTAAACACCTTGTGCCCTCACCATTATTGGACCTGAACACCACAGACATGACACACCTTATCCCCACCCTGGAACGGAAACCCCTAGTCCCAAGAGCTGACCAGTCTGTCATCGACTGCCAGCCCAATATCTTGTAGCCACCATGTGCTAAATTTTCTTACCTTGTCATCTTGCATCCTGACACCTTACCCACTTGGCACCTTACCCCCTTTCCATTTGGCATCCTACCAAACTAATGGGCAGCACGGTGCCTCAGTGGTTAGCACTGCTGCCTCACAGCACCAGGGACTCAGGTTCAATTCCACCCTTGGGTGACTGACTGTGTGGAGTTTTCACATTCTCTCCGTGTGTGCATGGGTTTCCTCTGGGTGCTCTGGTTTCCTCCCACTGTCCAAAGATGTGCAGGTTAGGTGGATTGGCCATGCCAAATTTCCTGTAGTGTTCAGGGATGTGTAGATTAGTTGGGTTATAGGGATGGGTGGGATGCACTGAGGTCCAGCGTGGACTTGTTGGGCTGAAAAGCCTGTTTCCACACTATAGGGATTCTATGATTCAGACTAGCATCCTACCTCCTACACAGAAGGCAGCCTACTTTTTTTCATTCATGTAGATGTCAGTAGTTATTGCCAATCCCTAATTGCCCAGATGGCAGTTGAGAGCCAGCCACATTGCCGGGAGTCTGGAGTTCCATGTAGGTCAGACCAGGTAAGGATGGCAGATTCATTCCCTAAAGAATATTAAGGAACCAGATGAATTTTTCCAACAATCGACAATGATTTCATCGTCATCATTAATCTCTGAATTCCAGATCTTTATTGAATTCAAATTCCATCACCTGCCATGATGGGATTTGAACCTGGAACCCTAGAATATTATCTCAGTTACTGAATTAACAGTCCAGTGATAATACCACTAGGCCTTTGCCTCCCCAAAAACTCAAAAGTCAGCCTACCTCTTACTCATCTGGCACTCTACCTACCTGGCACTCCACTCTATACTCATCTGATATTCTACCCTGCCCCATTTCCAGTTGGCACCCTTCCCAGCTGGTATCTTACCCACTTGACACCCTACTTACCTGGCACCATATCTTCCCTACACAGCTGGCTCCCTACCTTCCCAACAGCCTCCCATCACACTCACCTTCTGTACTTACAGTTTGACAGCAGCTTTCAAAGTGATTGTCAGGCCATTTACATTTCAGAATACAGCAGCTGATTGCTGTGAAAAGGGGCATTGGTTAGCATTTCCTTTGACAGACCTGCACTGTAGAAGAATTGGCAGAATTGCATTTCTGAGTTGGCTCTGAGCAGAATCTCCTCTCAGAAATGTAGCACTCCTTTCATTTGCCAAAAATTAGGATTGGAGCGGCAATCAGTATGAGATTGGCACTCATTGGAAAATCTGAACCCACATGATTCGATCTCTTTTCCACTGCTAGTTTTTTTCTGAACCAAGTTACTAGCCTAAAAGCAGAGGGAGCAGTTTGAGGGGCACTACTCTGCATCAAGCAATGTTGATCAGGAATTGTCTACTCAAGTGAGTTGGGAGCATTTTCAGGTTGACAAACAACCTACATGGCTCTACACTGAAAGCATCTTCTGTGGTTTGCTTATAAATGCTGAGACACATTGTTCTTTTCTAATTAAAATAGTTTCTTTCTCCAAAGTTCCCTGTATTTCTGTTATACTGCCAGCGAAAGTTTATATCCTAAGGACCTCTCACTTCCCATCCTGCAAACTACCCACCCCCACCACTCCTTGAGGATCATTTTCACCTTTCTTAACTAGTCATTAAACTGGCAGATGAAATCAATGTGTTGAAAATTGAGCACATTCTGCAATAGGCAGGTGATCCATTCTGCCAGATTACCACCCAGGCGGTGAAGGTGAAAATTACCTCCTATAAACAGTGCAGAAACTGCTGTATGTGAGATTGAAATTGATCTGGGGGCTAACATGTCAAGTCTCTGTGGAGCAGCAATTAGCAAATCAAACTGCATGCTGAACCATATTGCAAAATCAGTAAGTATAATACAGAGGAAGTTATGCTAAAATTGTATAGTGCTCCGGTTATTGAGTCTACGTCTGGTGTCCATGACACAAGGGAAACATTCAAACCCTGGAGACAGTGCAGAGAAGAGCTGTGAGGTCCACTGCCAATATCAGGTGATGAGTTATGGCAGTAGACTAGAGAAACAAGGAATTTTCAAACTTAAAAGAGCATGACTAAATACACAAGATATTAAAGACAGGACAGAGAGAGTAAACCGAGAGTATAGAATCGTCAATTTATAAAGTAGTTAAAATCCAGAAGGAGACCATTCAGCTATTTGTCTGTGCTGTTCTCTGCAAAAGCAAATCAACGAATCCAACTATCCCTTCTTTATTGCGGTTCAAGTATTTTCCCTTCGACTGCTTATCCAATTCCCTTTTGACCAAATTATATGTGCCTCACCATATCCTAAGGTAATGTAATCACTATTTGAGTCACTTATTGCATAGAAAAACTTCTCCCTGGTTGCCATTGGTGTCCTCGGGTTCTCAACATTTCCGCCACTTTCTGCCCTGTCAGGGCCATTCATGATTTTGAACAATGCTAGCCAACCTGCTCCAAAACTTCTCTTCTCTGAGGAGAGCAGCCACAGTTTCTCCAGTCTAGCCCATAACTCCTGTACTGTTGTGCCCCCTCAAGTCCCTCATACCCTGAACCATTCCAGTAAATCTTTTCTGCACCCTCTCTAGAGCTTTGTGATTCCATGTAATTTATGGTGTCAGAATTGGACACAATACTCAAATCGAGGTCAAACCATCATTTCATAAACTTCCTTTTAATACGAAACCTCTATTTATAAATCCCAGGATTCCACATGCCTCCTTAACCACTTTTTCAAGTTGTCACTTTCAATGATTTGTACATATATATTGCTTAAGTTCTCTATGTTCCCACACCTCCTTTAGAATAGTTCCCTTTGTTATACATTGCCTTTTATTGTGTTATTTCCTACCAGATTTCACTATTTTCCACTACATGCCTTAATTTTCATCTGCAAAGTGTTCATTCATTCACACAGAAACCTATTTTCTTTTGAAGCCTATCACTATATATTCCTCACAATTCACATTCCTTCCAAGTCTTTTTTCATTTGTGGATTTTAAACTTGTGCTCTGTGCACCCAAATCGGCACAGTATTTCTAGAGCAAGAAAAGCAGTAAACCTAATGGAAGATCCTGGGGAACACCACTGCAAATATTCCTCCAGTCCTAAAGGCCACCATTCAACAATACACCTATTTCCTGACACTCAGTCCATGTTGTATCCATAACTCCAAGATAAACAATAAGTGTAGACAAGGTGTTAGACATTCAAACTGATAAGAATTTAACTTTAATTTTCTTCACACAAAATTGATAATCAATGTTTCAAATCTCCAGCAAGTGTATAGTCTAGATTCAAAAATAAATGCTGGCATGTCATTGGATAGTGTGGTAGGGAAACTGTACATTTCTCTTTTGGAAGGATAAGTTATGATGGACTGAATGGTCTTTGTCTGTAGTCATCTTGTGACCTTTAATATTTGTATTTAATTGCAGAATTCTTATCTTGTTGATTTCAGAGAAAAAGATAATGGCCTTCTTGGTCCAATCAATAAAATTTGCTCACTGATCCATTTTGGATTTTTTTTTCTGTTCCTTTGTGGGATGTGGGCGTTGCTGGCTGGCCAGCTTTTGTTGCCCATCCTTAGTTGCCCTTGAGAAGGTGGTGGTGAGCTGCCTTCTTGAACCGCTGCAGTCCTCCTGCTGGGGGTTGACCCACAATGAAATTAAGGAGGGAGTTCCAGGATTTTGACCCAGCGACAGTGAAGAAACGGCGATATATTTCCAAGTCAGGATGGTGAGTGACTTGGAGGGGAACTTGGAGGTGGTGGTGTTCCCATATGTCTGATGCCCTTGTCCTTCTAGATGGAAGTTGTTGTGGGTTTTCAAGTTGCTGTCTGAGGATCTTTGGTGAAGTTCTGCAGTGTATCTTGTAGATAGTACACACTGCTGTTACTGAGCATCGGTGGTGGAGGGAGTGAATGCTTGTGGATGCAGTGCCAATCAAGCGGGCTGCTTTGTCCTGAATTGTGTCAAGCTTCTTGAATGTTGTCGGGACTGCACTCATCCAGGCAAGTAGGGAGCATTCCATCACGCTCCTGACTTGTGCCTTGTAGATGGTGGATAGGCGATGAGGAGCCAGGAGGTGAGTTACTCGCTGCATTATTCCTAGCTTCTGGCCTGCTCTTGTACCCACTGTGTTAATGTGGTTAGTCCAGTTGAGTTTCTGGTCAATGGTAACCCCCAGAATGTTAATATTGGGGATTCAGTGGTGGTAACACCATTGAATGTCAAGGGACAGTAGTTAGACTATCTCTTATGCATAATGGTCATAGCCTGGCATTTGGGTGGCGTGAATGTCACTTGTCACTTGTCAGCTCAAGCTTGGATATTGTCCAGATCTTGTTGCATTTGAACATGGACTGCTTCAGTATCTGAGGAGTCTCGAATTGTGCTGAACATTGTGCAATCATCGGCAAACATCCCCACTTCTGACCTTATGATGGAGGGAAGGTCATTGATGAAGCAGCTGAAGATGGTTGGACCTAGGACACTACCCTGAGGAATTCTTGCAGAGATGTCCTGGAGCTGATATGATTGACCACCAACAACCAATACCATCTTCCTATGTGCCAAGTATGACTCCAACCACCAGAGAGTTTGCCCCCTGATACCCATTCATTCCAGTTTTGCTAGGACTCCTTGATGCCACACTTGGTCGAATGCAGTCTTGATATCAAGGGCTGTCACTCTCGTCCTCACCTCTGGAATTCAGCTCTTTTGACCATATTTGAACCAAGGCTGTAATGAGATCAAGAGCTGAGTGGCCCTGGCGGAACCTAAACTGGGCGTCATTGAGCAGGTTATTGCTGAGCAGGTGCTGCTTGATAGCACTGTTGATGACACCTTCCATCACCTTACTGATGATCGAGAGGAGACTGATGGGGCGGTAACTGGCCGGGTTGGATTTGTCCTGCTTTTTATGTACAGGACATACCTGGGCAATTTTCCCCATTGTCGGGTAGATACCAGTGTTGTAATTGTACTGGAACAGCTTTGCTAGGGGAGCAGCAAGTTCTGGAGCACAAGTCTTCAGTACTGTTGCCGGAATGTTGTCAGGGCCCATAGCCTTTGCAGCATCCAGTGTCTTCAACCGTTTCTTGATATCACGTGGTGTGAATCGAATTGGTTGAAGACTGGTATCTGTAATGCTGGGGGCCACCCCAGGAGGCTGAGATGGATCATCCACTCGGCACTTCTGGCTGAAGATTGCTGCGAATGCTTCAGCCTTAACTTTTGCACTGATGTGCTGGGCTCTTCCATCATTGAGGATGGGGATATTTGTGGACCCTCCTCCTCCAGTGAGTTGTTTAAATGTCCACCACCATTCACGACTGGATGTGGCAGGACTACAGAGCTTAGATCTGATCCTTTGGTTGTGGGATCGCTTAGCTCTTTCTATCACTTGCTGCTTTCGCAGTTTGACGTCAAGTAGTCCTGTTTGGTGGCTTCAGCAGGTTGACACCTCATTTTCAGGTATGCCTGGTGCTGCTCTTGACATGCCCTCCTGCACTCTCCATTGAACCAGGGTTGATCCCCTGACTTGATGGTAATGGTTGAGTGGGGGATATGCTGTGCCATGAGATTGCATATTGTGTTGGAGTACAATTCTGCTGCTGTTAATGGCCTACAGTGCCTCATTGATACCCAGTCTTGAGTTGCTAGATCTATACGAAGTCTGTCCCATTTAGCTTGGAGGTTATGATGGAGGTTATTCTCAATGTGAAGGCGGGACTTCGTCTCCACAAGGACTGTGTGATGGTCATTCTTACCAATGCTGTCATGGACAAATGCAACTGCAGCTAGCAGATTAGTGAGGATGAGGTCAAGTATGTTTTACCCTGTTGTTGGTTCCCTCGCCACCTGCCGCAGACCCAGTCTAGCAGCTATGTCCTTTAGGACCTGACCAGCTTGATCAGTAGTACTGCTGCCGAGCCATTTTTGGTAGTGGACATTGAAACCCCCCACCCAGAGTACATTTTGTGCCCTTGCCTTCCTCAGTGCTTCCTCAAGATGTTGTTCAATATTGAGGAGTACTGATTCATCAGCTGAGGGATGACGATATGTGGTAATCAGCAGGAAGTTTCCTTGCCCATGTTTAACTTGAAGTCATGAGACTTCATGGGGTCTGGAGTCAATGTTGAGGACTCCCAGAGCAACGTCCTTCCAACTGTATATCACTGTGCCACCACCTCTACTGGGTCTGTCCTGCTGGTGAGACAGGACATATCCAGGGATGGTGATGGTGGTGTCCGGGACATTGTTTATGAAGTATGATTCTGTGAGTATGACTATGTCAGGCTGTTGCTTAACTAGTCCGTGAGACAGCTCTCCTAATTTTGGCACTAAACCGCAGATGTTAGTGAGGAGGACTTTGCAGGGTCGACAAGGCTGTTTCTGCCATTGTCTTTTCCGGCGCCTAGTTTGATGCCAGGTGATCCATCCAGTTTCATTTCTTTGAGACTTTGTAGTGATTGGTACAACTGAGTGGCTTGCTAGACCATTTCATTGGGCAGTTGAGAGTCAACTGCATTGCTGTGGGTCTGGAGTTACATGTAGGCCAGACCAGGTGAGGGTGGCAGATTTTCTCCCCCGAAGGAGATTAGTGAACCAGATGGGTTTTTCCGACAATCGGCAATGATTTCATGGTGATCAGTAGATTCCTAATTCCACACATTTTTGAATTCAAATACCACTATCTGCCGTGGTGCGATTTAAACCTGGGTCCCCAGAACATCAGCTGGGTTTCTGGATTACTAACCGATAATACCACTGGGCCATCACTTACCCATCAGGGATTAACTTCAGAGATAGTAGGAACTGCAGATACTGGAGAATCTGAGATAACAAGGTGTAGAGCTGGATGAATACAGCAGGCCAAGCAACATCAGAGGAGTAGAAATCTGATTTCTGAAGAAGTGTCTCGACCCGAAACGTCAGCTTTCCTGCTTCTCTGATGCTGCTTGGCCTGCTGTGTTCATCCAGCTCTACGCCTTGTTATCAGGGATTAACTTCATGCAGAATACCAATTTTATGCATCTCCATATATAATTGCTCCTCATTCCAACTTTTATAGTCATTAAACCATAGTACTGGTAAGAGGTTTCAGCAGTTCTTTCAATACTTCCCAAATTAATTGCAGGGATGTGCTGGAAGGAATAGTTTGGATTCAGCTCGGAACTCACTTGCTAAGTGAAAACGTGTGAACTTACCAATTAAATGTTGGAATTCTCAGTTCCTGACCACAGTGTTCAAACTGATGGGCTTCTGCCTCTGTCTCTTAATAACTTGGCATTTTTATAAACAGGATGCTACTGCTGAACCAAATGCTGACTGTGAAAGGTAATGTCAAATTTAACACTTTACTTTAGGTGAAGGGCTTTTTAAATTGCTGCAATGCAGCCAAATTAATGTGGGTGTAAATTCTATAATCACGTGGTCAATTTTCTTTACCTGCACAATAATTTGTAATTTTTATTCAGTGAATTTTCAGAACAGTTGCCCAGATCTGCTCACACAACTCCAAATAGGGGTTTGTGTAACTGCAGCAGATCTTTTGCATCCTTGTACACCAGTCCTCTAGATATAAAGGCCAGCATTCCATTAGCTTGTGGATTATTTTCTGCACCTGTTCACGCCATTTCAACCGTGATCTAGAATGGCAAAGGAGTCTTGGGTGGGGCGTTGGATCCTGGATGGGGTCCTGCTCTTATTTCTTGTGGTCTTGTGATTAAAAAGTATTGTGTTAAGTAGTTAACATGCCACTCAAATCTGTCATATCGAGTAAGTGCTGCATTATTACTGGACAATACATTTTAATTCACTGAACTTCAAACCGTGTGTGACTGTTTGTCACCAATAATTTAATGGCATTGCTAAGTTGATAATGCATTTGAACGCTCGATTAATCTCTCTTTCTATCTGGCTGCATTATGTGGGGCTGGAACTGAGAAAAAAAAAATCATTACACTGACATACCACCTTTCATGATCACAGATGGTCTCAAGTACTTTACAATCAATGAATTGTGTTTGGTCATTGTTATTGTGTAGGAAACATGGCAGTCAATTTATGCACAATAACCTCCAACTAACAGCAATGTGATAATGACCAGGTAATATGTTTCTGTGATGTTGATCAAGGGTTAAGTATTGGTCAGGACACCACAGATAACTCAACCACTTTTCCCCTATAGTGGCGTTTTTTTTATTCATTCACAGAATGAGGCCCTCACTGGCTGAGCCAGCATTTATTGCCCATTCCTAATTGTCCTTGAAGTGGTGATGGTTAGCTACCTTCCTGAACTACTGCAGTACTTTGGGTGTAGAGATGCTTATAGGAAGACAGTTCCAAGGTTTTGACTCAGCGACAGTGAAGGAACAGCTATAGGAACAAAGGAGCAGGAGTACGACATCCAGCTCCTCGAGCCTGTTCCATCATTCAATGAGATTATGGATGATCTGTGGCTTACCTCCATACACCTGCCTTTGGCCCATATCGCTTAATACCTTGACTTAGCAGAAGAAATCTATCTCAGATTTAAAATTAACCACTGATCTAGCATCCACTGCCATTTGTGGAAGAGTTTGCCAAACATCTACCATCTTTTGTAGAAGTGCTTCATAATGTCTCTCCTGAACAGGCTGGCCCTAGTTCTCAGACTACGCCCCCTAGTTTGAGAACCCCTTAACAATGTACATAGCTTATCTCTATCTAACCTGTCTTTTCCAGATAATATCTTGAAGACTTCGATCAGATCACTCCTAAACCTTATAAGTTCTAGAGAAGACGTGCTTAATTTATATAATTTCTACTCATAACTTAAACCCCGAAGTCCAGTTAACATTCTTGTACACCTACATTGTACTTTCTCCAAGGCCAATATATCCTTCCTGAGGTGTGGTGCCCAGATCTGCTCACACAACTCCAAATAGGGGTTTGTGTAACTGCAGCAGATCTTTTGCATCCTTGTACACCAGTCCTCTAGATATAAAGGCCAGCATTCCATTAGCTTGTGGATTATTTTCTGCACCTGTTCACGCCATTTCAAAGATCACTGTACGTGTAACCCTAAGTGTCTTTGTATTTAATTTCATTCCGTCTAAAAAGTACACTGATCCATCAATTTTTGGTCCCAAATCGATAACCTCATAGTTGTTTACATTGAACTCCATCTGCCACAGTTTTGCCCATTCATCTAGTCTATCAATATCCCTTTGTAATTTAATGCTATCATCTACACTTTCTACAATGCCACCTAACTTTGTGTCATTGGCAAATAGCAAATACCATTCCACGTCAGGATGGTGCGTGGCTTGCAGGAGTACTTGCAGATGGTGACATTCCCATTCAGCTCTTGCCCTTGTCCTTTTAGGTGGTAGAGGTTGAGGATTTGCAAAGTGCTGTTGAAATCTTTTAGATCCTATGAAGGTAGATTGGAGGTCAGTTTAATGTGCTATACATAAGATACCAAGTACTTCAGGCTTGAATGGGACTGTCAGCATTATTATTTTTGTGCTTATGTCTTGAAATAGTACTTGAACTCACAACCTTGTGCCTCAGAAGTCAGCTATCCCTTTGTTAACTTGCTCTCTTCTTGTCACTAACCGATGTCTAAAATCATTGCTAATGGGAAGTCAGACAATATGCAGTTTTCTAAAATGCCATGAAACTCTGATCAGGAATGTATTTTAAAGTGCTGGTATTTTGCTGCTTCCAACCCACCTGAATGAAGTAATTTTCCAGCTGGTTGTGGTCACTGATTGTACACTTAGGATTTATTTTATTTATTGGTGATTTTGTTTAAATGTGCTGATGGTAGCAGCAGACATTACAGCAACCTGCCAGAAACAAAAATGCTTGTATTTAAATGGAGCGTTTCACAACATCAAGAACAGTGAACCAGAACATATGTCCATGTTTCCAAAGTTTGCAACAATGGATCCATTTCAATTTTCAGAATAGATTACTTAGAATCCCTACAGTGTGGAAACAAGCCATTCAGCCCAACAAACCCACATCAACTCTCCAAAGAGCAGCCCACCCAGACTCATTCTCCCTACCCTATCCCCGTAACCCTGTATTTTGCCTGGCTAGCCCACCTAACCTGCATATCCCTGGATACTACGGGCAATATAGCTTGACCAACCCACCTAACTTGCACATCTTTGGACTTTGGGAGGAAGCCTCAGCACCTGGAGGAAACCCACATAAACACTGGGAGAACGTACAAACTTCACACAGACAGTCACCCAAGGGTGGAATTGAACGCGGGTCCCTGCTCTATGAGGCAGCAGTGCTAACCATTGAGTCACTGCGTTTCATTAATTCATGGTACATGGATTTGTTGGCAGCATTTATTGCCCATCCTGAATTGCCAAGTGAAGAGCAAACAACATTGCTGTGGGAATAGAGTCATATGTAGGTCAGACCAGGCAAAGTTGGCAGATTTCCTTTCCTAAAGGACATTAATGAACTGGATGGGTTTTACAATAATCGACAGTGGTTACGTCAATAGCAGTAGGCTAGCTTTGGGCTGTAGTGTAAGGGCACAGTGGTTCATCTTAGAAAAGCCAGAGGGATGAAGTACCCTGGATGGAGGCTGCCAGAACTACTGGGGTGACCTTATTGTGAAAGGGGTCTGTGAGGGAGACCCCCCTCCTTTCCTGAGGCCTAAGCCATGTTACCTATCAGACTTTACCCCCATCCTTGACCGCCTTTTGCCAGCTTCAAAGTTGCGGCCATTTAGTGCCTTCAGTCTGGGTGAAGTTGAGCAGTGCTCCCTAGACCTTGCCAGCATTCAGTGCTGAGTGGGAATATGGCGGGAAGGCCACTAGGAAATTTTACAAGCCTCTCCAGCTACAAACCTGGTGGAAGGAGCCTGTAAAAGTCTGCCCCAAGTCTTCAATTTCTCAATATTTTCTATTCTTCTTTCATTGTACCTAGGAGTCCATATCCCATTCATGCATGATTTCTCACTGTGACATTTGAATGTATCTTTCACACGTTCAATCCTTTTCCTTCTCACTGTCATGCCCAGTATGTCCTGAACTTCAAACTTTTGTTTTTATATTTTAAGACTGAACATAAAAGGCTGAAAAAGACCATCCAAGGATTCCCTAAATTATTTTGTGAATTGAAACCATTCTTCTGTCTCAAGAGGGAATAAAAGGAATATCCCAGACTAATGTATCTCCAAAAGGGTGTTATCAAAATTGAATGGACTGTTCAAAATTAAAGTCACTAGCTGTCTCAAATTGTTAAATAACAACATAGGTTGTTGAAATCAACACGCACACGCACACACACACACAGCTTATTTAAAACATAAAAAAATGGAGTAAGAATAGGCCATTCGGCCCCTCAAACCTACCCCACCATTCAACAAGTTCATGATTGATCTACTCCAGGCCTCAACTCCACTTTCATACCGGCTCATCAAAATCCTCAACTCCCTGATACTTCAAAATGGAACTTCCCTCTCTTTAAATGCTTTCAGCAATCTATCTCCCATAACTCTCTGGGGTAGACAATTCCAAGTATTCACTACATTCTGTGGATTGCAAAATTCTTTTGCATCTCAATTTTAAATATCCATCCCCTTATTCTGTAACCAGATTCTCAGTTCGAGAATTCCCCACGAGTGGAAACACCTCGACATCTACTCTGTCAAGCCTTCATTCTTCTAAACTTTAATGAATAAAGGCCTAACCTGTTTTGTCATTCTTGGTAAGGAAAAGGAAAAGAACTTCTAAAGTGTTACATGATGAGGGCATCATGCTTTTCAGACTGAAATCTGCCTATACCATCAAACTACATGTAAGTATTTTGAGTAGCCAAGGTAACTAACAGCAATACTTTAAAGGCAAGAGATCCTAATCGAGAGGTGGACTCTCCTCATCTCTCCCAGTTAGAGTTCACCTCAAAAACATCCCCCTAGAAATTTCACTACGTGAAATCTCACAGCCTGCTGAGAATCCTTTACAAAGCTCTTACTGTATAACATCAACTTCTTTCAAGGACCCATGTGGGACTGGAGATCATAAACCAGAGATTGAGTTAACCCTAATTTGTGATCAACTTTGTGCATGTGAAACTGAGTATGAGAACAAGTGAATGAGATGTGTTTAATTTAAAGTCAACGTTTAAATGTAAATAACCTTTGTTTTTTAAGCACATAATAATATGCTGCTGGAATTATTTAACTGTGTTCCCTCACTCCCAGAGTAAGAAAGCATGTACTTCTCTCACCATGTAAAGTACTGATCGGGGACACTGAGAGAACACATAAATTCTGTCTGTGAGATGACTTGCCCTCAATGTCCCTCTGTCATAAGCACTTCTCACTCATTCAGGCACTTGGGCCTTCCGCCATATACAAAAACATCACATTTCTTTTCTATCTCTGTCTGTAAAAATAATTATCCAATCAAAATTCACAGGAATGGAGGTCCATGGAAAGGAAGAAAATACTAGATTTATACATTGTTTTTCAAGACCCCAGGATATCCCAAAGCACTTTACAAGCAGTGAAATACTTTTGAAATGTAGCCATGTACCGTATGCTTTACGTGTTTCAAAATATTTAGGAAAAACAAACTCATAATTGCTGACTCAGCTTCTTTTCCTTCCTTCAACTATCACACATATTGCCTCCAGAACATTGTTCTGACATCCAGGAGTCTTTTCATTGAACAAATGTATGACATGCAGGATCATTGTGTGATTTTTGGGAATTGTAGTTGTTATCCCTTCAGATCTCAGTTATACCACCAGGAAAATAAGAAAGCCTAGTTCTTTACCATATACATTTTGAAGGCAAAAGTTAATCTTTTTTGTATTTAGTTTCACCGCTAGTGAGAGTTCAAGATGGCATACAAATTTGTTTCTGTTGGCACTGTTCATGTTATTTTACTGTTGAATTGCACTACATTACTGATGCTTGATTCATTGCTTTCATAAATCCTAAGTAATTCATCACAAGTAGTTTTCCCTATTTATTTGTGACTATCTGCCAGTTCCCTACCTGTTTAATTCTGATTTGTTGCTGTTTTGTGAATACATTATTTGACCAATGAATTCTAGATGTGAAACCAGATTGTGATGTAGGGAGCACAACAGGGCAGGTAAGATTTCTGCTTGGCTAGAGCTTTTTTTTTACATATAAATATAAATGTATAATGTTTTGTGATTGCACTTTATTTATGCATAAATAGGAATAGGTTAACTGACTGTGATTGGCTTTTAGCAAATTCTGTTAAAAGTTTATGAGGATATTTAATGGCATTTTCCTTGACAACAAATGTTCTGTCCAGGGTTTATGGCCTACAGTTGCCATGGCAATTCATAAATTCTATGCTGCTGGCTTTTTGCCATTGAGATTTGGAGGTTGAGTTAGGAGTGTTGAATGTTTTTGGAGCTGTAAATGCTGTTAGCTGTATTTTGGGGAAGAAACAGAGCAAGTGCAGCATCACAAAAGATGCAAATGTTCATTTCTATGGACTTGAATTCCAGTGGAGTAAATGTTCATGTGGAAGATTTTGAGCCCAGTTAAAACTGGTCATGGGATTTGGTCTCAAATTATTGCTCCTTTGGAGCTATAGGGACATTTAGAGACAGAAAGAAAAATGCAGCAGGTGATTTGATTGACAGAGTCTGGGTTTAGTTATTTTACATGAAATCTGTTGAAGACTGGAGAAAGGTTGGTTTTCAGTGCAGTAGAAACTGAAAGAGCTAATGGCTGGGGAAGCACATCATGAAGATAAAACCTGAAGTGATTTGCCTGAATTGATAGGATTAAAGGGAAGCTGTAAAATGCTCCACTAAGATTTGAAAGTTATTTTTTTTCTTAAAAGTTTGCTGACTTGGCATTTTTGTTTAATACGTGTGGTGCCTCTAAAGAACTGAAATACTTGCTAATATGTGAATAAATCTGCTTATGCCTCATGGGTGATGTGACCCTACATTCTTTCACTGCCTGAGTAGATGTTCCAGTTGGAATGACTATTGAGAGAAGGATTTCTCTGGACGTTAACATTCTGTTTTTGTGGTGGTGACGAGATTGATTTGCAGCTTCTCTGTGACCACTCAGTGAGAATGCTGCCATCATCGTGTGCAGTTGTGCTGGCTAGTATAGTGTCTTTACCATAGTGTTTCAGGCTGAATAAGCAACAGGGATTCTCAAAATGCAGAATTGAATATGCAGCTGTAATGATGATGACATTATTTTGAAAAACTCGCAGCAACTTCTGGCATCCGTGCAAGCAGAAATTCATGTAGAAATCCAGAGATTGCTATCAGTGAGTCCCCACTCTTCCAAATGGTGTGCTATTAAAGTCCTTGCAGATATGAATGTCGATATTGATGATATTTTCATTGTTAAAATGCTATATTTTGTGGAATGAGGGACAGTTTTTGTTTAAAAGGTTGTTTCATAATTATAGCTGTCCTCTCTTTCATGGTCTTGTAAGAATACTTTCTATATTTGTGGAATGAAAAAAGTCTGCATTCCAGGATAAAGATTCCACATACTTTTAAAACACAAAAGTAATCTTTTTAACAAATTTCATCTTCAACCTTAAACCCACATTCATGTTTGAAATAACTCCAAAGAAGCCAGTATTCCATCACTAAGTCACCCTTCATTTACACGTGGAGGGTGATTGACACTGATCTAGCCACCTCTGAGCCAGATCTCAAAGTGAACAGAACCCCTGACACTCCTGTTTATATCTGTCAGCCAAGGCTCCCTGATTGGGTCTGTTAATCTGGTCCAATCAGAGAACTCATATTTTATGAGATCCAGATGGCTGACCTTGTTACAATAGCTAAAATGCCCAATCTTTATATCTGTAAAATGACAAAACCTGAAGGATAAAACCTGTTTATTACTGTTTGGTTTCCTGCTTGTGGGAATTTATCAAAGCAATCTGCTGCTTAGGCTGGTTGATGATATCATTCTTGCTGAATACCACCAGTAGGAAGTTAACTTCAGTAGGTAGGACATCCAGGGTATGGAATTCACTCAATTTTTCGTGGATGGTTTTCTTCAAAGTTGATGGTGACAGCTATCACTTCTAACTGCAAAATCCAGCCCTGTACTTTGCAAATTCATGACTGCCTCCATATATTGAAATCCGCAGCCATTTGCAGAAGGCTTGGTAATTTAGCTATTAGCGTATATTTAATAACTCTGCATAATTGCCTAAGCCATGAATGATCATGTACTTCCTCATTTTCTACAAAGATTTCAAACACAAATTTCTGCTTTATACCACAGGTGTCTGTTCAGCAGTCAATGGCCCAGTAATCTCCAAAACAATGCAAATCTCTTCTAGCATGAGTAGGGTCACCAGTTCAAGTTTTAGAATTGATTCAGCCAACATGAGTGAGTTTTAGAATCCCTACAGTGTGGAAACAGGCCCTTCGGCCCAACAAGTCCACACCGAACCTCAGAGCATCCCACCCAGATCCATCCCCCTATGACCCACCTAATATACACCCTCTACCTCCCTGAACACTACAGGCAATTTAGCATGGCCAATCCGCCTAACCTGCACATCTTTGGACTGTGGGAGGAAACCGGAGCACCCGGAGAAAACCCACGCAGACACGGGGAGAATGTGCAAACTCCACACAGACAGTCGCCCGAGGCTGGAATCGAACCCGGGTCCCTGGCGCTGTGAGGCAGCAGTGCTAACCACCGTGCCACAGTGTCGCCCAATTACAGCTGCATATTCAATTCTGCATTTTGAGAATCCCTGTTGCTTCACATCTACTGCCCCTGTGGCTTCAGACGTTAATTCTTCTCATTGCATCATCTCTCAGATTTGTTCCTTTAGGATAGTATCATTGCATCATATATCCTCAAACTAATGTTCAAGGGCTTTATTTTTGGGTCATCATTGAAGTCATTTCCCAGAGATTTGTGAAGCACATACTTTTCTTCTTCATTCATTCATAAGAAATGAATGTCATTGTAAGGTCAGCATTTGTTGTCCATCCCTATTTGCCCTTGAACTGAGTGGCATTGCTAGGCCATTGCAGAGGGCCATTAAGTGTCAGCGGCATTGCTACAGGTCTTGAGTCACATGTAGGTCAGACTGGGTAAAGATGGCAGATTTTGTGATTATGGATTTTTTTCATTCTAGACTTATTTTCTGAACTTTCTAACCGTTGCCCATGCCAATCCAGGGAGGGGAATATTCTGCCGCTTGTTTCATGCAATATGTTCTGGTCACCCTTCTTTAGGGAGGATTTTGTTAAACTTGTGAGGGCAGAAAAGATTTTCAAGGATGTTGCTGGGAATAGACAGTTTGAGCTACAGGGAGAGATTGAATAGGCTGAGCCTTTTTTCCCTGGAGTGTTGGAGGCTGAGGGGTAACCTTATAGGGTTATAAAATCATGAGGGGCATGGAGAGGGTGAATAGCCAAGGTCTTTTTCCTAGGGTGGGGAATAAGCTTAAGGTGTGATGGGAAAGATTTGAAAAGTACTTGAGGTGGTAACTTTCTCACACAGTGGGTGATTTGTGTATGGAATGAGCTGCCAGGGGATGTACTGGAGGTGGGTACAATTACAACATTTAAAAAGCATCTGGATGGTACATGAATAGGAAGGGTTTAGAGGAACATGGGCCAGATGCTGGCAAATGGGACTAAGTCAGACTAGGATGTCTGGTCGGCATGGATAAGCTGGACCGAAGGGTCTGTTTCCTTGCTGTATAACTCTATGACTCTATAATATGTTTTAATGGTTGTCACAAACTGAAAGGAATAAAGGGAGAAACACTTCTAAAAAAGATAAAAGTGAAAAAAGAAAAACAAGGGCAACCTCCAGTTGTATTCATTCCCTGTTTCTTTGAAGAATTGTGAGACAGTTGGGATTTTTTGAATATATCTCAGTTGCCTTTTTTTTGGCAAAATTTCACTTATGTTACAGCACTGTAGTTGAATGCAACAATGCTATTATCTGTGTAGATGATAATGATGACAGTGGCAGAAAGTGAATTACATGGAGCTTGGGCTGTTTTGTAACATGAGTAAACTAGAACAAGTGCTTTGAAAGGTTAGTTTCAACAGAAATGAAGAGCATATCATAATCACAGACATCACCAGATGCATTGGGACACTATCTTGACTGGCTGTAGTCAGACTAAACACTCAGTCTATCTGTGCAGGTCAACAATGCACTCTTTGCAATTAGATCTCAATTGAGAAAGTTTGACAGCCATAAATATGCCTAACTCTACCCCCAATTTTCCATCCATTTATTTTAATGGGCATAAGATTATGGGTTGGGCCTGTAGTTTCAGCATTGTCCAGGATCAGAAGTTCAAAATTATTTGCTGCTAAGTTGGTAATATCCCTCACAAAATGCTGCCAAGAACACAGGAAGCAGGGCAAGATCATGGGTGCATTACCTGGTGCTAAGATTGGTATGAATTTCCTTTTCTACTTGGGTTGATAATTGGTAAGTTCAGCTCTTACATGAATGACACTTGCAAAGTTCACAGGATCTTCAATTCATCTTGTTTCACACACCTTCTATTTCTATAGCATAAACAAAATACAGGAACTGTGCAACATTGCAGCAATATGCTGTATCTTTGAACACAGATAAGGGAGCTAGAACGGAAATAGCCAAAAATAACTCCTATTTAATAGATTTTTATGCTCTTGCCTGAATCCTGTGCCATTGAAGGAAAAGCTCTTTCCTTCTGAATGATTCAGTTTTTGCATCTGTATACCAAAAGGGTAACTCATTTAGTGAACTTAAATTGTTAGTTTGAATATAAGTTCCTTTAACATTTCATTACAATTTTTTGACATAATAGAGTAATTCAGTAGTATCACCCTAGGGCATTGGTTAAACAAATTTTACTGTGAATGCAGGGAAAAAAAATCAAGTAAAAATTGCTGAGGTTTGTGCTGAGGTTCAGACCCTCCAGAAATTCTTAGTAATATTTCACATTGGTAATTTAATTGCAGTGTCAGTGTGGCTGAGGTCCAAGTTTCACAGCTGAATCATGTGCCATAAGCCTTTACCAAGCCCACATTCCTTAAGGATTAACTTTAGTATTCCTTCAAGGGCCATATTCATGAAGACTTCACGACTGAAAAACAATGTTAATTCAGGTTTTTGGAGAGTTCTTGTCTTCTTATAATGAACTTGTGAACTAGCATTGTGTTGTTTAATATTGTTTTATTCAAATTAGTAAATAATGTTGCTAATGAGTTCAGATGTTTGCAAAGTAAGTCAAAAATAGTGATTGCGGGAGGGCTACTGACATTTTTACTGTCTTGTGTATGAAAACCAGTGCAGATGCAATGTATTCTATGATTGATTTATATTTTTGAATGAAAGAACAGAACTATCCCTCTGCCAAAAACCAACACGCAGTATCTGACTCTTGCCAGAATAATAGAAATCTCTGCTCTTAATGCTCCATGAAGTCTTAAAATTTCAAAAGTTATGCACTTTTCTTTAAGCTTCTAAGTCATTCTATGGAAAATAAGAAAGGGCAACTTGGCCCTAGATATTTCCATATTATCGTTCTACTTGCTGTAATAAAGTTTATCAGGCTCTTTAAAATCTTTGCTATCTCTAGACCTTGGCATGTTGGCAAATTCAGGGACTCATCAAATGATGAGTGTAAGCAGATAGATCTTCATTTCATTAATTATGTCAAAATCAATAGCATCTGGTGCATACAAAGGAATATGACAAAATAAAAATAACAAGGTAGAAAGATTCATAAATGCTGCGTCCATCTGAGCATAGATCTATATTGGACCTTTAGAAACGGAATTAAATTTCACATATCTTTTAAATCCTTCTCACACTTTTTCTTTCTCTTTCTTGTTCTGCTTCTCTTTATTTCCTCTCTTATCTTAAGCGTTACTGCACTGGTGACAATGCCAGAAGCAAAACCTTGTCATCACTTACATTTAATTATATTAGTTTAAATTTCTTTCTGAAATTCGTATTTTAACATGAGACGTAGATTCAATTCAGTTCTTAAACTTGGCTCCCTCTTTCTTTCAATTATCAATGCTACAATATATTGTGCATTTTGCTACTGCTATTTTGTTTTTTGTTTTCTCCCCTTTTCCTATCATTTTCTCTTCAACCTCCCACTCACAATCGCCACTTTTGCCTTCTTCATTTCCTTTTTTAATTATATTGGTCTCTTGGCTCTGTCTGTCTCCATCAATATTTTAATCTGTAGGATCTTGATTGGGTGACCCAATGCAGGTAAAGCCATTTTGCTGTCTATCACTGTTTGGACATCTCAATAAATGTAATTGCTGCTTCTACAAATTCCCGGATACTTTTGCACACAGATTTTAAACATTACTCTTTACCTTAACTATTCTAGAAATGGCAGAGGACTGCCAAAACCAACAGCAAAATTTATTTTGCAAACCTACATTAAGGCAAGCTTTCTAGCCAATCTTTACTTAATTCATAACTTCGTTCAAACTATTGCATGCAAAGTGATATGCTGATTGATGGAGAGAGCCAGTTGGGTAGTGAGGTTTTATAAATGCAAAAATGTAAAGAAATAAGTAAATATTGATGTATCTGATTTTTTTGATGTATCATATTCCTACCTTCAATAATTTGATTGTGCTTTCTTAATAATTGCTAAATTTTAAGATACATTTAAATTTAACATGGGTTTAATAAATATCATAGTCCTAATTCTAAAGCAAGATAACACAACTGAAATAACATGAGTGTTTCAGATATGGAAGAAATTTATGGAAAAGACTGAAAGTTTACAGCATGACTATCAGCTTCTTCCCCGTCAGGTTATTGATCCCCTTCCAGTTCCGGTGAAACCCATCCCCTCTTGTACAGGTCACTTCTGCCCAGAAGATATCCCAATGATCCAGAAATCTGAATCCCTGCCCCATGCACCAGCTCTTCAGCCACACATTTATCTGTCCTATCCTCCTATTCTTACTCTCACTAGAATCTGGTACTGGGCAAAACTCCAGAAATTTACTACTCTCGAGGTGCTGCTTATTAACCTCCTGTCTAACTCTCTATATTCACTCTGTAGGACCTCATCCCTGTTTCTACCTATGTTACTGGTACAAATGAATACCTCAAGTTGCTTACGCTCCCCTTTGAGAATTTGCTGTCACGACTTGAAACAACCTCGATGTTGGCACCAGGGAAGCAACACACCATCCTGGAGTTTTGCTCGCGGCCGCAGAAACACCTGTCTGTACCCCTGACTAGAAAGTCCCCTATCACAATTTCTCGGTTGTACTTTGCTTTTCAGCAGAGCCATTTGTAATGTCAAAGACCTGGCCCCTGCTGCTATTTTCCCCTGAGAGCCTATCCCCCCGCAACAGTATCTAAAACGGTACACTTCTCAGAGAGGGGATAGCCGCAGAAGACACCTGCTCTACCTGCCTACTTCTCCCAGTGGTCACCAATCTATCCGACTGAACCTTTGGTGTAACCACCTCTTTGAAGCTACTACCTACCACACACTCTCTGCCACCTGTACGCTCCTCAGTGCTTCCAACCGCTGTTCCAACCAATCCATGCTGTCTGACAGGAGCTGCAGCTGGGCACACTTCCTACAGACATTGTCACCCTGCTCCCTGATCACCAACAGCTGACAGGAGGAGCATACCGCTCCACTGACTTCCAAATCTAACCAGATTACTTAATTTGCTGAAGTAGATTAAGTGGCTACAGCACTAGGAGAGCTTGTTTAAACTTTCCTTAAGCCTGAAAAATAAAACCCTTAAATGTCTACCCCTCCCTTACCCATAATTATAACTTTTAAAAAATGCGAAAGATTAAGATTTATACTCTTCAACTCCCACACTTAGCTCAGTTCCCAGCAATTGCACACGCTTCCTCCTCTCGCATTGTCACAATGTTGTGACACTCCTAGTAACTGCACACTCACGTTGTTTTGCTGTAATGTCTGCTTTCAAATTTAATTGTGTTTAAATAAACCGATCCACAGAGTTAATCCATTATCATTAATGTGTCTGAAATTAGGAGTTCTATATGCAAATATTTGATTGGTTGGAATAATGCAATATATTTCTGACAACTTTGATGCATAATGGTAATCTAGAGCTAAGGTTGAAAATAAGAAGTAAACTAAAAACAAAGTGAACAATATGTATCAATTAGTCCTGTAGTGAGCATTTATAAATATGGACTTAAATATTTTAATCATGGGCCCACCCTGAAAATCTGCAGGGTCTCAGGTCAAAATGCTAATTTTAAGAACTAGTAGAAGTAAGTTTATTTCATGGCTTTTTTAGATATCAGTGACAACTTTGAAAAGAAACTAGATTTATGTAAATCGTTATATTATCTTTTATATATATTTATATATCTGTCACTCCTCCCTTATTCTGCTATTGTTGATAGCTACGCCTGCAAGGAGATCAACTGTCATGAAATGTCATGATATTTTTATCTATTACACTTTAAAACTGGACAAAAACAGTGAGTAACTTCATAACTTGGATATCTATTCTCACCTTTTATACACCTCTCCCAATATTCATTTCCAACTCTTAGCTGCTTGCTAATCCATTGAAATTTTCCTGAGTTTGTTCTAACGGCATTGTTGTTTTACATTGTCCATCCAATGCAAAAATGACCTCCATATTATGCAGAATTGTAAGCACCGATGTATCCCTTTTCATTTTGTGATGCCTCTGTAATTAAATTCAACATAGTCACCCATAGGATGAGATGCTGTGCAAAGCAGAGACTAGCATGAATTCTCTCTTTAGGTTCTTTCATGACATTGGCACTGTAAATTAGGAGTGTAGGCCAGCATTCCCCTTTCTTATTGTGACTCTAGAAAAATTTAGCACAAAATAACTACTCCTAGGCTATCCTCCACCGCCAATACTAAAATACAGAAACAAGCGTGCAGCGTGGCTGACACCAGAAGGTAAGTATGATGCTTAAGGTCATTTGACTAAGGAGTTCAGATGTGCTGCCTACTTTTACAATAGAAAGCTCATGAATTAAATCACTACAACTATAACTACCTGTAGATGTTGTGATGAAGTCCTCCATTTCTATTCATTTCTTTGTACAGAGCATGACATTCACTTCTATCCAGCAATAAGGGTGAGGCTTAATGCAAGGTTTTCAATAAGTCAGGCAGAACATTTTGGCGTCACTAAACAGGATTTCAAATGATAACAACTGAATGTCAGTAAGTATGGGAAGAAAAAAGCTGTAGACTTAAATTGTAGGAGTGTGGCAGTTAGCTGTATTACAGAAAAAGCAGATGAAACACTTCGATTCTGTGCATGGGGACTCAGTTCGACAGCTCTGTGCTGTTAGAACAAACTTAGGAGAAGTTGTAGGGATTAGCAGTTGGAGTCATGACTCAGAAGGCATCCAGGGGAGCTGGAGAGGTGGGAAGTTGCTGGTTTTGTATTGAGGAAGCATGAAGGGCTTAGAAAAAGCCAGCAGATATTAATACTTCTGATCAGCCAAGACAGTCAGAATTGAAAAGCTCACAAGCAATGTTTGTTTGATATAACTGAGCAAGATTAGAGTTTAGGAGAAAACCCAGATCGGATCTGGCTCAGTGAATCGGGTTAGTGAAGAGACTATACTGATGAGCGAGTGCTGGAAGGTAGTTTCGAAGTCCGGGGTGGGTACGGACCCTGTAAAGGAGCATCATCACCTAAAGCAGGAGCAGCAGTTGAGGCAGTCTATGACAGCGAGGCAGTTTCAAAGTCAGACTGGCAAACGTTAAGCATTGTAAACTCCTGTGAAGTTTACTGAGTTTTGTTGACTCACTGTGTCAATTAATTGTACAAATTGATGGATTTGAATTTAATTGTACTTACTGTTCCTTGATGTAAATTGTTTTTGACTAAATCAAAGTAAAATATAGAACAAATGATGAAATACACACTTTCTCCAATTTCAGCAAATTCAATTAAAATTGATGGCGATTGAATAAAAAGATTCCATGATAGCAATGAAATAATGGATAGTTTAAATTATCCATCATTGATACATAGTACTACAGTTCTCTCTCTGACATGCTGTTATTTATTAATGCCTGATACCAATATGTGAGTATTTACCAGTTGAAAACAGGTGTTCATACATTGGAAAAGCAAAATAAATAATACATGACTTGATTCATACATGAAATACAGAGATGGCACTGTCCTCTCTAAAAAGCATAACAATACTCAAATGCTTGTGCTGATCATGTGTGATCTCAGCCAGGGAAGCAAATATTTGGGTTGAGCTCAGTTGTGCCCAATTTATGCAGCATTCTAACTTCAAGCTGATGGGAATAGCTACGATTTTTGCCTATTTCCTTTCTATCTGATGGAGCATTCTACAGCAAGCTTGTGTTTATCTAAGAGTCACCTCATGAAGTCTGCCTTTTGTGCCATCTAAGAGAAGATAACTTTTTTAGTGGAGCCTGTGGCCATGCATGGGTCTCATACTGGGCTGTAAGCAAGCCACAGGTTAACCCAAGATCAAAGTAGACAATGACCCAGCGGGAATTGAATACCATTGGAACAGTCCCTGTTTGATTGCTGTCAAGCATTTGAGGTACAAAAGAAACACTCAGCCAGTCATAGGGTGTTGATGAAGACTGAACCAAAATTAATGTGCTGAATTTTAACACCCCAAAATACGACTTCGGCCATGTCAAATATTAAAATGCAAGAAACCTGAAACCATAATCCAATATGTATCAGATCCATCCTTTTCTATTTTGGTTAGAAGTAAGACAAGAAGCCATTTATATATTACAAAGGGGTTGTATCCCTTCAGTTTAGTTGTTGTCATACTTTTAAGCAAAGGTATTGAGTTTCCTATGACCCTGGAAATCTAGTAGATAAGACAGGCAGAAATGGCTGTATTCCTTATTAGAGATAACAACGTGTAGAGCTGGATGAACACAGCAGGCCAAGCAGCATTAGAGGAGCAGGAAAGCTGACGTTTCGGGAGTAGACCCTTCTTCAGAAAATGAAGAAAATTTTCTGAACAGGGGTCTAGGCCCGAAACGTCAATTTTCCTGCTCCCCTGATGCTGCTTGGCCTGCTGTGTTCATCCAGCTCTACACGTTGTTATCTCAGATTCTCCAGCATCGGCAGTTCCTACTATCTCTGTATTCCTTATTAATTCTTTTGTGGGACATGGGTTTCACTGGCTGGCAGCACTTATTGCCCGTCCTGAGATGCTCTTGAAAAGGTGATGGTGAGCTGCCTTCTTGAACGAGTGCAGCCCAAGTGTTATTGGTTGGCTCACAATGCCGTGGGGGAGGAAATTTGACCAGCGACAGTGAAGGAACAATGATATATTTCCAAGTCGGATGATGGGTGGCTTGGAGGCGAACTTGCAGGTGGTGGTGTTCCCATGTATCTGTTTCCCTTGTCTTCTAGATGGAAGTGGTCGTGAGATTGGAAGGTGCAGTCTAAGCATCTTTGATGAATTTTTGCAATGGATCTTGTAAATGGTACATACTGCTGCTACTGAGCATTGGTGATGGAACGAGTGGATGTAGTGCCAATCAATTGGCTGCTTTGTCTCAGATGGTGTCAAGCTTCTCATGTTATTTGAACTGTACCCATCCAGACAAGTGGGGAGTATTCTACCACACTCCTGATTTGTGCTTTGGAGATGGTGGACAGGCTTTAGGGAGTCAGGAGGTGAGTTGCTTACCACAGTATTCCTAGCCTTTGACATGCTCTTGGAACCACTATGTTTATGTGGCAAATCTAGTTGAGTTTCTGGTCCCTAGAATGTTGTTCGTAGGGGATTCAGTGATAGTAACACCATTGAATGTCAAGGTGTGGTGGGTAGATTGGGAATGGTCATTGCTTGACATTTGTGTGGCACAAATGTTACTTGCTACTTGCCAGCCCTAGCTTGGGTATTATCCAAATCCTGTTGCATTTGAACATGGACTGTAGTGAGGACAAGGTCAGATATCATAGAATCCCTAGAGTGTGGAAACAGGTCCTTTGGCCTAACAAGTCCACACCAACCTCAGAGCATCCCATCTAGACCCATCCCCCTATGACACACCTACTCTACACATCCCTGAACACTACGGGCAATTTAGCATGGCCAATCCACCTAACCTGCACATCTTTGGACTGTGGGAGGAAACTGGAGCACCTGGAGGAAATCCACACAGACACGGGGAGAATGTGCAAACTCCATACAGACAGTCGCCCCGGGATGGAATCGAACCTGGGTTCCTGGCGCTGTGAGGCAGCAGTGCTAACCACTGAGCCACCGTGCCGCCCTCAAGAAGCAAAAATGCCCAGCATGAGGCTCAAGCCTATGAGCCTGAGATTAAGAGTCTCATGCTCTACCGACTGAGCTGGCTGGGCCTTTTTTTGGGTGGCTCTTAAAAGAGCCTTTGGGTTGTCAGATTCAAGACTTTTTACTTTTTACTCTTCACTTTTTAGGAGCGGTTTTCTTGGGCAGCAGCATGGCCTGGACATTAGGCAGCACCCAGCCCTGAGTGTTGGTCACCTCTCCCAGCAGCTTGTTGAGCTCCTCGTCGTTGCACACAGCCTGCTGGAGGTGACTGGGGATGATGCAGGTCTTCTTGTTGTCCCAGGCTGTGTTACCAGCCAGCTCGAGGATTTCAAAAATCAGACACTCAAGCACCGCAGCCAGATAGACCAGCGCTTCGGCACCTACATGCTCAGCATACTTACCCTTTCTCAGGAGCCTGTGAACACGGCCCACCAGGAACTGCAGGCCAGCCTGGGACTTCGCCTTGGAGCGAGCTTTCCCACCGCTCTTTCCTCTTCCAGACATAGCCACAATCTCACAAGCACTTCCACAGAGAACGCATCTTGCTTCACCGCATTGATGGGTCCAAGGAATTTCCAGACCAATAATTTAAACAAATATAAATTCAAATTTAGATTGCTGAGAATGATTATTTTGAGAACAGTCAATTTAAACAAAATCTGAGCTATATTGTAATAATATTGAGTGAGGCGCCATTGATATTTCAGTAAAATATAAAATGATATTAATTTTGATATCAGTTATGAAGTCAGCAGAATTAAAACCCTATATTCCTTTCTTGCTAATCATTGGTTACCTTATGCTCAGTTTTCTTCAAAATATGTAGAATGCATTTTTTTTAAAGTTAGTGTAAGTGGATGCTGCTTTATTTGTTTTAGCACAGTTCAAAGATTCAAAGATTCAATGTTCCAAGATTAAGCAGAGGATTTCACAGATGCACTAAATCTAGTCCTATTAAGTTAAACATTTCCTTCAGTTCACAAAAGCTATGACTCCAAATCATAAAATCCTGTGCCAGTCAGTCTTTTTGAAATCATGTGTTTTCCTACTACAGAAGTCAGGAGAAGTGTGTTTAAGAAATGTGGAAAGGAATCATATCCTGACTACTGTTCCTTCCTCCACTAGAGAATTTGGCTGAAGTGAGACACAACTAAGAGATACTTCTGTCATGATTGACTGGACCTTTTTTGAGAAGGTTCTTCCAAACAGCAGCTGTACTTGAACAGGACACACGTCTCTCAGAGAATGGCAGAAAACTTGTGGGAAAATTAAATGGTGGAGTCCCTGCACAAGGAAATTGGTATATAGTTGCAGTATTTTGAATTTAGCTTACGATTACACTTATCTCAATGATCACTGTTGGAATGTGAATTTCCTCAGAGCTTCTCAAACTCCACTGATGTAATTTCAGTGAAAGGTGGATGGTTGCCCTTTTCATCCATGTCGTAAAAGGTTAGAGAGTCAGAGGTTGTGAGAAAATTTTCTCACCCTTTCATAGGGTCCCTACAGTGTAGAAACAGGCTATTCAGCCTATCGAATCCATACCAACTCTCTAAAGTGCATCCCACCCAGATCCACCCCTACCCTATTCCTGTAACTCTGCACTTCCCATAGCTAATCCACCTAACCTACACATCTTTGGACTGTGGGAGGAGACCAGGGCACCTGGAGGAAGCCCGCACAGACACAAGGTAAATGTACAAACTCCACACAGACAGTCGCTCAAGGCTGGAATCTTGGGTCCCTGGTGCTGTGAGGCAGCAGTGCTCGCCACTAACCCACTGTGCTGCCCAAGGTGTGGCTATATCCCTGGGTTGTCATGCACCATCAACCTGCCAGTTAATAGGTGAACATGTTAACCTATTGTGCCACAGAGCTGGGTGCTATCAGTAATTTTGTAGTCTATTTGTGTTTTCTTTCAAACTCAAAAGTTAACTATAAAAATTGTAGAGAAAACAACACATTAAATATAAATGTGAAAGTTTCACAAAAATTATAAGGAATAAGGTTAATGTTATTGAAAGATGCAGTGATCTGTTGCTTTACATCTCATGTCTTATGACATTTTTATAAATTCATCTTTGTGTTAGGAAGATGGATGGGACACTCCCCGCTTTCATTGTTTAGTAAATTTCTAGATCTCTTGTAATGTTGCTCATAAATTGGGGAATAATCTGCTCTATTAGCAGTTAGATATTCAATCGCATAATACCTATGGTGGAGATTTCTGATGCTTGTCTCTGGGGAGCTGAAACAACAGTTTAGACTGTGTGTACTTGTCATCTCTTTCTTCCATGAAAGAATAGCTTCACTTAACTACCACAAAACACCATGCTGGTAAAGGAGTTGAAGCTTGCACTAGGAACAGCAGCCCTCAAATACTGAAGCAGTTGTATTCTTCTTAAATTGCTGGCTAAAACTCAATAATGAGGTGACAAATATTTGGAAAAGTTAACCCACTTCTAACAGCAGCCAGTTAATTGGGAGTAAATACGGTATCATTGAACATTTTGAGTTTTCTTAAAGATATATCACATTTTATGTTGTAGGAGGCTTGGGAAGCTCCTTGGGAATCTTGCACATGGTATACCATGCTGCCACTTTGCTGGTGGTGAAGGAAGTAAACAGTGAAGATGGTAAACAGAGTGCCGATGAAGAGGTTGCTTTTTCCTGAATGCTGTCAGCTTCTTGCAGCTTGTTGAAGCTGCATTCATCCAAGCAAATGGGTACTATTCCATTACACTCCTCCCTTGGGTCTTTGTAGGTGGTAGATAGGCATTGAGAAGTCAGGAGATGCATTAGCATTGAACTCCTAGTCTCTGACCTGCTTTGAAGCCAAGTTAGTTAAATAGCTGTCCCGGATCAGTTTTTGCTCAATGTTAGCCCTCAAACTGTTGAAAGTGATGGACTGTATGATGGTAATGCCATTGAATCAAAAGGAAAGATTATTAGATTCCCTTTCGTTCAAGATCTTCATTGTCTGCCAATTGTGTGGTACGAATTTTTCTTGCCACTTATCAGCCTGATCGTGGATGTTGTCCAGGCTTTGCTGCATATGGACACAGAATGCCTCAGGATCTGAGAAGTCATGAACGCTACCGAAAATTATGCAATCACCTGAAAACATCCCCATTTCTGACCATATGATACAAGGAAGATCATTGATGAAGCAGCTGAAGATAGTTGGGGCTGGGGCACTACTCTGAGGAACAACTATAGTGATGGCCTGGAGCTGAGATTATTGACCTTCAGCAAACATAACTAACTTATTTATGCTAAGAAATACTCTAACCAGCAGAGCATTTTCTCACTGAATCCCATTGACCCCAGGTTTTCTCGGGCTCATTGATGCCATACTCAGTTGAATCATGCCTTGATGTCAAGGGTAATCACTCTCATCTCACCTCTGATTCAGTGCAATCACGAATTAAGACCAGAATTGTGACCTAAAACCAAACTTGCAACAGGATTGCTTCTTGAGGGTGGTATGGTGGCTCAGTGGTTAGCACTGCTGCCTCATAGTGCCAGGGACCTGGGTTCGATTCCACTGCTGGGTAACTGTCTGTGTAGAGTTTGCATATTCTCCCTGTGTCTATGTGGGTTTCCTCCCACAGTCCAAAGATTTGAAGACTAAGTGGATTGCCCATAGTGTTCAGGGATAGGGGGATGGGTAAGTGTGGACTTGTTGGGCCAAAGGGCCTGTTTCCACACTGTAGGGATTCTATGACTGTATGTCAATATATTGATGACTTAGCACCTTTGCTTTTGCACTTTCTCCAAATTAACCTCCACAACCCTGCCACACCTTCTTCCTAAAGTGGAGATATGCAGTTGTGTACATCCCTTTAAGGCTATAACACCCAATTGCTGTGAAGTTCCTCCAACTTAGATCATCATCAGGTTCCCTGGTGATTGATTGTCTAAACTGAAAGCATTTTGTACTTCTCGACAAGCTCAGAAAATTTATAGATCACTATGTTTCTTTGTCTATATATAACACATGATGGCCGAAATGTGACCGATTTATACTGAATGCAAGACTTGAAAGAGAGAAAATGTCGTCGCATTATTGTTGAATTGTGGAATTGGACATTTTAAATTAATTATGCTCAGGTTTGTAAGAACATTTTAAGTTGTAATTTTCTAAATTTACAAAGTAATTCATGAACAACAATTTCTATTTTCACTACTTTGATAAAAGCCTGATCAGCGCCAAATTGACTGTTCTCCAGGGATTCTAGCCTCAGGGCTCTCAACTAGTCAAAGCTAAGTTTGATGCCCAGGGGATCAGAGGTTTAAGGGTCCTTTGTTCTGGAGTAGCCTGCAGATAAATGATATCAATGGAAAATGTAAAGCAGAAGAAAATTAGACATTGAACCCACTGACCATAACTGAATCCCAAGAGAAATACACAGCATGAAAATGGGTCCTTTAAATAAGTACTTCAGTTCATCAATGCACTAATGGCATTTTAAAATTAACTTAAAAAATACTATGATGCATGTGCCTTAGAAGGCAAAATCTAAGCTTTGCTGGATCTGAGGAAATGAATATGAAACAAATATTTCAACAAAGTATGTACACAAATGCTTTAGTGCATTGCATAATTTAACCTCACCCGTAAAATTCTGCAGTGCATTCCAAAGTAAGAGAAATGAACTTGATTCAGCAGTTTCACCTTCATGAAAGCAACATTGAAACTTGGCATTGTTACCAGTTCACTGCAGGAGAGTTGTTCTTCTCAGATAGGATTTTAGGCTATTGGCAGGAAGATGGCAACATTTTCTGGCAAGGCTACAGATTTGCATTATACCTCACTTAGCAAGGCTTATGATCTGTCTCTGAGCATAAAAAAGAAATAAAGTTCAATTCTCCAGTCCCATTTAGCTTTACTTAATGAAAAAAAGGCAACACATTATTCATCCAAATTTGAGGTAACAACTCATATTACTGGTGTGCCTCCAGAAAAAGATTACTTAAGAATGTGCATGTGCATGTCAAGTTTTCTGCTTTTATTTAAATGCAGTGCTGCACCAAAATGAACTGAGCAATGACAAATTGCTATATTCCAAATTAATCAGATCTTGCATCTTTAAGAGTTATAATATTGCAAAATGTTGGGTTAGGTATTCCAAATGTTGACTGGAAGATTGCTTTAACTACCTCATACTGCACTGACTTAAATTTTCTTTTCACTCTTGGATAATTCAAAATATTTGAGCTTACCAAAGATTATTCTAGTTAAGACAGGCTGTAATGATCAGCATCCAACTATTCTAAGTCCTCAACCCTAGCAATTGCAAGTTGTAACTAATATCTATCCAATCCTAAAGTTCTGGTATATTCCTGAGAGTACCACATGTCAAAGTGTACTACAACTTAAAATATGCGTATGCAACAAAAAACATGCGCAAGATCCCCAATTTACGGTCCAGTAGAGCCAATGTTAAAAGGGTCATTTTACCCCAACATCAGTTCATGTTATTTAAGGCAGAGATCATAGAGTTAGTGAATCTGTGGAATTCATTACCAGAGAAGCCTGTTAAGGTTGTGTTGATTAGTGTGTACATGTGTAAGAGAATCAGGGCTTATGGGGAAATGGCGGGGAAATGGTGTTGAGAATTATCAGTCTGTCATGATCCCATTGAATGACAGCATAAACTTGATGGGCTAAACACCTAACTTCTGCTCCTATGTCTTACTTCTCATCAGGGGTTTTCCATTAAAATCATTCAGCTTATCTTAACTTTCTGAAATGGGCAATATAATTTCCCAAAGCTTAGGAAGGTAAGTAGCTTTGTGTTGCAAGCATAGTGCCACTTCCTCTTTTCTGGGAGATGATATTAGCATTAAGTCATCATACAGTATGAATGTGGAGCTAGCTGTTGGTTGAATTAACTGGATAGCTTTACAGTGTCAAGTAATCACTTTTTCTGATTTCAAGGATTATGAAAAAAATCAATTGCTTTCTCAATTTATTTTATTGTTCATTTTGCACATGGCCCTGATCAAAACAATGGATGTCAGGCCTCTATCACTGAACAAAACACTTTGTATTCAGTGATAGTGAGAACTGCAGATGCTGGAGAATCTGAGATAACAAGGTGTAGAGCTGGATGAACACAGCAGGCCAAGCAGCATCAGAGGAGCAGGAAAACTGATGTTTCGGGTCTGGACCCTTCTTCAGAAATGGGTGAGGGGAAGGGGATTCTGAAATAAATAGAGAGAGAGGGGGAGGTGGATGGAAGATGCATAAAGGAGCAGATAGGTGGAGAGGAGACAGACAGGTCAAAGAGGCAGGGGTTGGAGCCAGTAAAGGTGAGTGTAGATGGGGAATTAGGAGGGGATAGGTCAGTCCAGGGAGGACGGACAGGTCAAGGAGGCAGGATGAGGCTGGTAGGTAGGAGGTGGGGTTGGAGTTTGAGGTGGGAGGAGTGGATAAGTGGGAGGTAGGACGGACAGGTTAGGGAGGCGGGGACGAGCTGGGCTGGTTTTGGGATGCAGTCGGGGGAGGGGAGATTTTGAAGCTTGTGAAGTCCACATTGATACCATTGGGCTGCAGGGTTCCCAAGCTAAATATGAGATGCTGTTCCTGCAACCTTTGGGTGGCATCGTTGTGGCACTGCAGGAGGCCAAGGATGGACATGTCATCCAAGGAGTGGGAGGGGGAGTTGAAATGGTTAGTGACTGGGAGGTGCAGTCGTTTGTCACGAACCGAGCATAGGTGTTCCTGAAAGCAGTCTCCAAGCCTCCGCATGGTTTCCCCGAGGAGGCCACATCAGGAACAATGGATACAGTATACCACACAAACAGATGTGCAGGTGAACATCTGTTTGATGTGGAAGGTTTTCTTGGGGCCTGGGATGGGGGTGAGGGGGGAGGTGTAGGGGCAGGTGTAGCACTTCCTGCGGTTGCAGGGAAAAGTGCCGAGGGTGGTGGGGTTGGTGGGGAGTGTGGAACGGAAAAGGGAGTCATGGAGAGAATGGTCCCTCCGGAAAGCAGATAAGGGTGGGGAGGGAAAAATGTCTTTGGTAGTGGGGTCAGATTGCAGATGGCTGAAGTGCCGGTGGATGATGCGTTGGACCCGGAGGTTGATGGGGGGATTCTGTTTTGGTTGTTCTTGCGGGGAGGGGGTGTGAGGGATGAGTTGCGGGAAATGCGAGAGACACAGTCAAGGGCGTTTTCGACCACTGTGGAGGGGAGGTTCCAGTCCTTGAAAAACGAGGACATCTGGAATGTCTGGGAGTGGAATACCTCATCGACGGGAGCAGATGCGGCGGAGGCGAAGGAATTGGGAATAGGGGATGGCATTTTTGCAGGAAGGTGGGTGAGAGGAGGTGTATTCTAGGTAGCTATGGGAGTTGGTGGGCTTGAAATGGATATCGGTTTCCAGGTGGTTGCGAGAGATGGAAACAGAGAGGTCCAGGAAGGAGAGAGAGGTATCAAAGATGGTCCAGGTGAACTTAAGTTTGGGGTGGAAGGTGTTAGTGAAGTGGATGAACTGTTCGAGCTCCTCGTGGGATCACGAGGCGGCGCCAGTACAGTCATCGATGTAACGGAGGAAGATGTGGGGGATAGGGCCGGTGTGGCTTCGGAAGAGGGATTGTTCCACGTATCCTACAAAGAGGCAGGCATAGCTTGGGCCCATGCGGGTACCCATGGCCACCCCCTTTGTCTGTAGGAAGTGGAAGGAACTGAAGGAGAAGTTGTTAAGGGTGAGGACGAGTTCAGCTGAGCAGATAAGGGTGTCACTGGAGGGGGACTGGTCGAGCCTATGGGACAGGCAGAAGCAGAGTGCCTTTAGGCCATCTGCATGGGGAATGCAAGTATATAGGGACCGGATGTCCATGGTAAAGATGAGGTGTTGGGGACCAGGGAATCGGAAGTTTTGGAGGAGGTGGTGGAGGTGGGTGGTGTCACGGACGTCGGTGGGCAGTTCCCGGACCAAGGAGGAGAAAATGGAGCCGAGTATTGTATTCACTTTGTATTCAGTGTTAACATTAAGATCTCAGTCAATCTCTGATGAAAATCTACTGTACAAGTGTGATGTTTAACATTTCTCATGCTGGTCTGTTTATCTTCCTTCTATAGAAGGTTGCCCATTATTGGGCTGGTTTGCTACAGAGGTTGAAGCTATTTATTTGTTAGTCTGTGCTGGATTTTGAACCTAGATTCCAGTATTGAGTATATCAAAATTACTGTCACCGATAGCATGAAGTATGTGTAGAAGTAAAAGAACCTATAGGCTAAAAATTATGATTTTTTTGACTAAGTTTGAGCTACATTGGATTATTTGAGGGTTTTTTTGCTGTGAGGCCTGACAAGTTTTCTCATCTTATCGAAACAAACATGCCTCATTGTTTACTATCACCTGCTATGGTGTCTCTCACATTTGATCTCTGCCTCATCTTACCATGCACTGTTCCCAGAACAATTTGCCAGTCAGCAGATATCCACCAAAAGTCTCGTGTACCTTTGCACCCATGCCATCTTTAAAACCCCATAGTGTAACCACCAAGCACTATCAGTCAAGAGCCAAACTTCCTGACATTTGCTTCGGACATGGCAGGAAGGGGAAATTGATATTGGCACCCCGCCTTTCCATGCAGTGACAGGGAGATCCTGCTGGATGTGATTAATGCCTATGTGGGACTTCCTCTTCCACAGGACCAGCAGTGAAAGTCATGACACCAGGCCGTGCCAGCCTGGCCTGAGATTGCCATCTGGATCAATGTTATCTCAACCATCCGAAGGCAGGCCCAACACTGTAGAAAGAAGGTCAATGTCCCTTTCTACTCCCTCAGTGTAAGTATCACTATCTTCTCGTTGGTAACTCACTGTTGCTTTGAATCTGCAACTGCACCCACCTCCCACCAAGGTTCATGCTCTAACACTCTCACCGTTGTTTGTAAAATTTTCCCTCACTCACTGTCAGTCTTGTGACCTCAACACCATTAATGCTGCTGGCCTCCTTGCTGCTCACTCATTTGCTCGGGACACCTCCCTACCTGCCCCAAAAGTAACAGCTGTATCAACTACTTTAATCTCCCTTAATACATACCTGACTCATTCCATGAGGAAAACAATCCACAGAAGGGCAGAAAGAACCAAGACAGGGGGTGTGCTGGCTATTCTTCTCCTTACTTCTTACAAGGAAAGTTTCCTGACTCTGACCATCCTAAGTAGGGCATGGTCTGGTATAAGTGACTGCCCTTGATTTTTTTGTGCCAGGACCCTCTGAGTGAAGACTAACCCCTTGACTTTACTGAGACCTGCTGACAACCATGAAAAGCTTCCTGTCTTTGTGCCCACACTAAACACAGCAAGAAAACAGTAATGGGAACCTGGTAGCTTTAGCTGAGGTGGTAAAGTGGGAAAAGGCAAGACGTGGATGCTGTGAACATCCAAGTAAGCTCAAAGTGAGTGACCACTATAAGAGCAAGCAATGAGCCTGGAGATGCAGCCTAGTCCAGTCTATGAGCTGGGTGTGTGTCCCTGGCTACACAATGTCCTTGCTGCAGAGTTACAATGATCGTTTCTTGTACAGCCCATAATCCAGCATTAAAATGCAGATGTGTCCTGTGAGTGGATTGGTGATGTGCCATGAAGGTTATTTGAAGCTGGTACGAGATAGATGCCAATATCTGTGGTCATGGAGTGCACGTAGCTGGTCCATGGGGTGTGTTCAAAGAAGTTGGTGCCCAGTTTCCAACATGGAGGTCATTTGAAGGAAGTGGCTGGCTTAATCTTCCAAGCCCACACAGTTGGTGCCCAATTCTCCCACAAATCTCACCATTGCCCATGTCTCCCAGACCCACTAAAATTCCACCTTAAGGATTCAATTTGTTTTAAATTTGATCACTTTTTGAAGCACAACATACTTTTCAAATAAACTGTTTGTTGGAATGCTTTAATTTCACAGAATCACAGAATTGTTACAACACAGAAACCACCTATTTTTGGCCATCGTGTCTACTCTGCCTGTCTGAATGATCAACTCACCTAATGCCATTTTCCAGCTTCTCTCCACAACCCTGCATGTCCTTCCTTTTTAGGTTACAATCTAATTTCTTTATGAAAGCCTCAATTGAACCTGACTCTATTCATCACACTCTTAGGCAGTGCATTGCAGACTTTAACCAGTCACTGCGTAAAATCATTTTTCCTCATGTCACCTTTGCTTGTTTTATCAATTATTTTAAATCTGCACTTTCTCATTCTCAATCCTTTCACGAATGAGAACAGTTTCTCCCTTTCTACTTTGGCTAGATGCCGCATGGTTTTCGATACCTCTGTACAATCTCCTCTCAAACTTCAGTCCTCCAACAAAGATAGCTTCAACTTCTCCAAATCATCTTCTTATCTCCAATTCTTCATTTGCAGAACCATAATCAAGAGTCTTCATCCATTGAACTATTCTTGTCCGTCCGATACATTGTTGACTTTTTTTAATAGATCAATGTCCGTAATTCACAAAATAAAGCCTTGACTGTCCAATCTAGAGTTTTATGCATAAATTCATCAAGGATTTAACAGGTTATATGAAGAGATAATTGAGATGAGGTGAATATTGTTACTACAGCAGAGAACATTAAAATTTATTCATGGTTTCAAAGGGTCAGTTGGCTGGACACCTGGTTTGCAATGTGGACTGACGCAAACAGTATGAATTCAATTCCCATCCCAGCTAGGTTTACCTTTTTGGCTTCTTCCCCTAGCCTGAGTTGGGGTCACTCTCATGTTAAGCCACCAGTTGTCTCTTCTAATGGAATAGCAGCGCTATGGTCTGGGAAGACTATTGCAATTTTACCATTTTTAATGGTTTCAAGTAAGTGAATAAGGAAGGATTCTTTATTTTGTTTGGGAAATCAGTGATGATGGGTTGTCAGGCTAAGACCGGTAGTATGAGTGGCTTCAAATTGCTCCAGAAGACAGTCAGTGTATAGATGATGGGCCGAATGATCTCTTTTCTTAAACTCCTCTGGTTCTATAAATGAAATGACTGTGACATTAGGCCGCAGAGTACTTTATCTGTGTGAAACACTGGTTTGTCATGAGTAAAACTGTTACAAGAGGTAAGGAATTTATGGAACCTCAACAGCTTTTAGGAGCAGCAGGGTGCATTTCAATAAAGTAATAACATAGTCTAGGCAAATTCATGATGAATAAAAACAAGAAAAAAAATGAAGTGCATGTTTAAATAAGAAAGGAGCTTGTTAGATAGCTTAACAAGGAAACTTAGGTCAACATTTTGCCAGAAAGCTATCCTTCTTATTACCATCAATAGGATATTCTGGCATGCAGCAACAATGATGCCAACAAACATTGAGACAGCCAATAAGATTGAAGTATTCACACACACAGCAAACCAGGGAGTTAAAAGCACTTAATATCTTCCACTTTTTTATTTTTTTTCAGATACACAAATAAAACGTTTTTGATTGGTCAAACATAAAACCTAAAATAAACATAAATGATAATGAAAATTATTTGATTAAAGTATTTTTTCATCATTATGGGATAATTTAACTTTCAGCAAATTTCAAATTAGTTTCTCCATTGAAGGCTTCCTCACATCATACCAACATTAGTACACTGTTATATCTCAAATCAATAACGTGAACCTTTTACGAGAGCATTTACAGTGAGACTGTCAGTGAAATAGCAGATTATTTCATCAAATCTTGCTGGTATTGGAAATTGCAATGTGTGGAAATCTCCACAGCTCACCTTATATGGAAAAATTATATCCACTGTCAGCAGCTCCGCCTTATTATCTGCACACACCTCCAGAAGTTGCTGTCAGTTTCAGTAGAATACTGACTGCTAATGCTAACAATTTTGCAATAATTACTACCGCATAATCTGGGCCATTATTTTGGTGGAAGAAGGGAATGGATGGGCTGAATAGTCTTCACAATTTTTATGAATAAATGTAGTAATCCACAAAATTTTTTCAGGTACCTTCTCTATGGAAAATATTTCAAGAATATGCAAACCCAAGCAGTTTTAAAATACACTAAGTTGACTTGAGTGTTACGCAAAATGAGTTTTCAGTCTTTTGCTGTAACTGCAATGAAAGAAGTGGAGGAAATAAAATGCTGTACTTTACAATTTAGTGTGCACTCCTCATTTTCCATATCATGGAAACATGACATTTAATCTTTCCACTGAGCTTGGTAAATATAAAGTTCTTCAAATTTCTGTATCCAGTCAATTTACTCTGTGATTCAGTATAGCTGTGGTCCTTGATGCCAAGAAAGACAAATTTAAAGCAGATGTAGGGGGAAACTAACTGAAAACATTTTTAATGTTCAGGTACTGTTTATGTTGGAACCATAAGCTTCAAGCATGGAATACTGCAATAAAGTTAAGGAAAATGCAACCAATTTGTCCACATTCATTCATTAAACAATGTCAAAAAAGACTACTTACAGAATTTATGAAAAAATGCATTTTAAATACATTTTAAAATGCTGAACAATAAACTGACATTTGAACATGAAAATAAATAATGTTTGAAATGATAAATGCCCTCAGAGCTATAAAAGAAAAATTGGGAGTAGATTTTGCTCCTGAGTTAGGCCAACATGAAACATCTGTTGGGTGAGTAATTTTGTGACCACCTCAGGTTCAGGATTAGAATAGGTGTGATGTTTAATACAGACACTTTTTGCAAAGGTAGGCTCGTTACTTGGCTGCCAGCCATCATGTTGTAAAGTAAGTACGTGTCATAGGCACCATAAGCCCAATGATGAACTATCCTTATTAGTCTTCCGTGCCACTTAGACTGCCTATATTCACCCTCTACACAAAAGAATATAGAACTCTACTAGTCATGAATATTAAAATATTAAACTTATAAAAGGGGTACAATCAGAGACTTCAGAGATTTTTGTGCTTATGTCACAAGTATGAAAATCTCCAGATTTTCTTTATTTTAAGTTGTGTATACCATGTGATGCTGTCTTTAAATGAATGATTAGACCACAGTAATCTCAGGAATTTGATGTTTCATTTTGTCATTTCATTCACATTTGGACATTCTAAATTTTCCTTTGAGGCAGATGTGTGCTTTTGGATGCAGAGACAGGAATTTAATAAAGTTTAAGAAGAAATGCAAACAGCTGCTGTCAAAAGGCCATTATTGTAGATCCCATTAACTCAAAAGGATGAACATTTCTTTAAATCAGCTTTGCAATGTTACCCAATAGCTCAGCAAACATGTGAATTGAGCAGATCAGGAAGGCTCTGTTTCAGCTGATCAGTGCTGAGTTGACTTAAATTCAGCCTGCAGTGGAAGGTCTCTGGGTTTAGGCAGGTTCATGGTTTAGCATACTAATCAGATTCCAGTTTGTCTACTATCCAACAATTACTGTCAGGAGTTTATTACATGTAGATATTTGGTGAGGGCAGACCAAAGGTAATTTTTGTTTTCTATTACAATTGACTAGTTTACTAATACTCACACTAATGTTATGAAGGTGTCATAATGGTCCCTGGGACAAGCTGACAAGACACTATTTGTCCAGATTAACTGAATCCCAGCACAAGGCCAACGTCTTCAAGAAAGGAAGGAAAATAATTGGTGAATGAAGTCAAAAGAACAGAATCAGCTATCTGTTAGATTTGTAAAAATCACATAATCACACAGATTATGTAATTGTGTGAAAGATTAAGATTGATTATCCTCTTCTGCCTGGGTGAAAGTGCAACTAAATTAATATAACTTAAAATGTAAATTTAATTCTGAGGAAAATTTATGATAATACCCTGTGATCATATTATCCCAGCAACTGTTTGCCAAATTCTCCTGTAATTAAATTTAAGATATTGTTCTTGGGTTTTCAGTAATGTTATAATTATCAACACATTCTCTAAATGTCATTGCTCATATGTACCTTTGAGTGCACAGAGATTTCAATATTGACAGCAGGTGGCATGCGAATATCCTAAACAAAAATATAATACATATAAAGGAAAGACAAGAAAATGATTTGAAAATGTAAACTAATCTATATATTCAGATCATATGATGATACAACATTCTGTAAGATCAAAATATCACCCAGATTCTTGTTAAAATGATTGCATTTTTAATCATTCCAGCGATACAGTATTATTTATATTAAATTTAATGATCATTGCAAATGAAAGATTATAACTTCACAAAAGATTCTACAAATTTTAGCAAATAAATTGCCTAACATTAGATTGGTAATATAACTACTTTTTCAAGTATTTAGCCTTTTATGATTTTTAACCTTTTCTAAATATTTCCATTAGGGAGAGTGTGAAGTGTAGACCTGAAAACATCTTCAGAACTGAGACTTCTTTTGTGGGTAAATGCTGGTGGGCCCAGTCAATAGTATCAGTTTCACCTTTCTAATTATAATAGGATTCAATATGAACGAGGGCAAACATTTATGACATGTGTCAGTGCTGGGTTCAACTAGGAGGCAAGCCCTACAACTTAAATTTGCAGCAATAGGAAAGTTATTTAACCATTACATCACTACACTCGATCCCACATATTTTTGTTTCCAAATTTTGGAAAGACCCGTGGGAAATTTTTAAATGCAAGCTGAGCAGGAGAAAAACAATTTGTGGTAAATAGCAAAATGAGTAACTTCCATTGTTGCAAACTTATAGTTAGGTTGCAATAAATGAATTCCAGATGATATTAATGTTGTCATTATCAACTTACTTTTTGTTTCACGTGATGACATAGAAAAATTGGGTTGCATTTAATGAATTAAACAGATGCAACTTACTGCGTATTTTGGACAGAAAATGAAAACACCATTGACAGGCAAAAGGAACTTTAGAATATACAGAATATAGTACACAAATTAGAAACTTGATACTATTTCAGATTTTGTCATTATCGGAATATTTTGATGGAAAGGCAAAATTTTGCATGATATCCCACATAATGGGCATGTTGGTTGAAAATGGTCTGGAATTTTTTCCAGTACTAACTTCTTTCTATGTAATGTTCAACGTTGAGAAAGGCATGGGAAATTGGAGATGTTTTCATTAAATAGAGGAGATTATGTCATGATTTAAAAGGCATGTTCAAAGATTATGAAGGAATTGGACAGAGTTGACAGTTTCAATTATTTGTGTTGTTCCAAGACATGGTGACATTGATATAAAATTCAAACATAAATTTAAAAGAAACTCTTTTATGGAGAAGTTTGAATGTGTTACAAATGAAACAGTGGAGTGTGTCAACATTTAAGAATGGCTGAGATAGATATTTGAAGACAATGATATAAGAAAGAAGAAAGCAAGAAAAGATAGATATATGATTGAATTTTAATAGCACTTCACATCCTCAGGACATCTTTCGTTTGGAATATAAACAGAAAAGTACAACTTTGGATACTGCTGTGTTACAGAGAAAGTGCCAGGTGTGTTTCTGTCTTTTTGTTATTTCACAACTCAAAGGCCAAAATGAAACTATGGTGTTCACATAATGGTTACATAACTGCAGGTAATTTTTAGTTAAGCTGAACATTCGTGAGACAAGCTGACATCAGGACCCTTTGGGTTGAAAAGTTGCTTAGCAACAGCTGTTTAGAATATGAAGTTGAAGTTTGTCATAGATCTGCGGAGGAAGAGTTGGACACAGATCTGAAAAGATTCTGGGAAGACCTCTTGGAGCAAAAGAAAAGGAAACACTGAAAGAAGTTTAATTTCCAACTCAAGCAAAGACCTAGGTCCAACCATTCTGCTACTGAATTGAGAATCTTCTATTGCTCCTTAGTCAAACTTTGAGAAAGTCACCTGATTCCATACTTGTGGTTAGGGCTTTTGATCACATATTTGGTTCCTATTGGTCTATTCCATCCATGATATTTCTGCAGAGCTATCTATCTCATCTATCCTATTTGTGAATGAATATGTCTAGGTATGGGTTTACAGGGGACATAATTTAAGTTTATATTGTGGTAGTTAATTATCTATTTTCTCACTTGGTGATTCAGTTGGTCATTTATATACTTGTGATAGCTCATGGAACACTGGCACTTGATTACCAACACACTCTCCCCATTAGCACCATTACCACATCCTAAAATTCATTAGTTTGAAGTGTTGTCACTCTACTAACATCGGAAATGTCAATTTGTACATGCCAAGCTTCCATAACAGCAATGTGATAATGACAGATAAGTTGTTTTAAGTTGTGACGTAGGTTAGTTACGTCCAACGGACAGGCCAGACAATGCTTCATTTAATGCCTCATTCAAGGATGACACCTTCAATCATATAACACTTCTTGCTTGTATGCTAGATAAACACCAACATAGACTGATTAGCCCAAACAGTCTCTTTCCATGCAATGTAGTTCTATGAATATATCAATGTGGGCTTA
>NC_063346.1:15543574-15684538 GCF_021869965.1 Rhincodon typus
CCTATTCCTGCTCCTATTTTCTATGTTTCTATTTAGGAAAGTAATAGTGCAGAGATTCATAAATGGAAAAGCTGGGGAGATGGACTGCCTGCCTCCAGAGACTTTAGGCATGCAGGTTGAATATGTAGTGCCACTGAACACAGGAAGGTGGAGGCCATCTCAGTAGACAATGCCCAAGCGGTACTATCTAATGTGACATGCTGTTTGTTACAAGAGTGAAGGTCCATTCATTACTCCCGAATCCCCAGTGCCTGTCTGTCTTCTATGAGGTACAAGACATTTAATGCCTCATTCAAGGATGACACCTTCAATCATATAACACTTCTTGCTTGTATGCTAGATAAACACCAACATAGACTGATTAGCCCAAACAATCTCTTTCCATGCAATGTAGTTCTATGAATATATCAATGTGGGCTTACTAAAATTTCTAGAGATGTCTTTCTCAACTTCCTGAAAATTGATGAGGGAATGACTGGGGAATTGATTCATTATGTTTGAGGCCAAAACATTAAATATTTTCAAGATGGAGTTATATATAGTTCTTAGAGCTAAAGGGATGAAAGGATATGGAGAGAAAGCAGGAAAAGGATAATGACTTGGATGATCAGCCATGATCATATCGTATGGCTGTATAGGCTCAAAGGGCAGAATGGCCTATTCCTGCTCCTATTTTCTATGTTTCTATTTAGGAAAGTAATAGCGCAGAGATTCATAAATGGAAAAGCTGGGGAGATGGACTGCCTGCCTCCAGAGACTTTAGGCATGCAGGTTGAATATGTAGTGCCACTGAACACAGGAAGGTGGAGGCCATCTCAGTAGACAATGCCCAAGCGGTACTATCTAATGTGACATGCTGTTTGTTACAAGAGTGAAGGTCCATTCATTACTCCCGAATCCCCAGTGCCTGTCTGTCTTCTATGAGGTACAAGACAGAAGTGTGATGAAATACCCTTCACTTGCCTAGATGAGTGTAGCTCCAACAGCACTCAAGAAGCCGATACTATATCCGGGACAAAACAGTTGTTTGATTAACACCCTGTCTAATACCTTCAGCATACACTCCCTCCACCAGTGACGTACAATGGCAGCACTATGTGTCACCTACAAGAAACATACAACATTTCACCAATCCTCCTTGGACATCATCTTCCAAACCTGTAACCTGTACCAACCAAAAAGACATAAGCAGCGAGTTTATTGGAGCACTACCACTTCCAAATTCCCCTTCAAGCCCCACATCATTCTAAGTAGAAACTATATTGCTGTTTCTTCATTGAAACTGCATGAAAATCCTGGAATTCCCTCCTTAACAGTGCTGTGAGGTTTTTCCCCACGACCTCTATATACTGAAACAATTCAAGAAGGCAGATCACTGGCACTTACACGAAGGTAATTAAGAATGGGCAATAAAAACACCATCTGCAACTTTTTCATTGTGTCAGATAACAGGCTGAGATTGATTTGGGAGTTGAGCAGGGAAACAGGGCCAAAATTCTGCCTTTTTGAGATGCTGTGGGCTCTGTCACAGCCAATCTCAAGATGTGAAAAATCATCACCTTTGTAGTTTTCCCATGATGAGGAGAGTATCCTTCTCTTTCAATGTTTCTACTCTGCTCCTTTCTAATGAACTCAACATTCAAGAGGGAGGAATGTCAGTGATTGTATTCTGCTGCATTTAGGTGATGCTTTTGCAATAGTTGAATAACTGGAGGATTGTGGGTTTGGGAGGCTTAAATCACTGGAGGGTGAGGGGGAGTATCTGGGAGTTAGGGATGAGTCCTGAGGGCCAGAAAGTGCAAATGGGTGAATTCTAGGGCAGGGGTAAATTGAGCAGTATGACAGGTTAATGAGCAGACTTGATATGTAAAGATGCATTCCCCAACCTTGACCTCTGAGTGAAGTGAAAATGCTTCTTGCGATTCTATCACCAGATCCATGAGGCTGGCCTCTGGAAATTGACCTCCATGGCCTTCTGCCTGCATTTTTTTTTCTCTGCCCGCGTTTCTTTCTATATGAGTGCCAGTTCTTCTTTCCACTCCATTGCTGATGCCTGCTACACTGTAACTGGGAACTAGGAGCCATTCTGTTCCCTGGCACACCATTCATGCAGCACCTACATGCACCCAGTTTGAGTACAGGCAGACTGCAGCAGCTCCCTTCCACTGAGTGTCAGTCCCTTTTAAAATAGACTGACTATCTGTTCTCCACTGCAGAGTGGAGTTCTCTGGCAACTCAGACCATGCTACCATCTGGTAAGTGGGAAGATGACCTAAATCTTTTCACTGCCTGCCTCAACCTCAATGAGCTGCAGGCAGATCATGAATCACCTCTGCACTTAAAAAACAACATTGTTTTACTCTTGGCATTAAGAAACTAGCTGGTGCTGAAGTTAGCATTAGTCAATTTCTTGATGACAAAGACTCTTGATGTAGTAGACCTTAGCAACTGTGACACTGGGATAGATGTTCATTTTGGCTTGTTTTGCAGACCAGGTTCATTACTTAAAAAAAACCTTTAATTATAATTTCCAAAGTAAATGAACATCAAGGGATTTCCATAAGAGGCAGCTGCTATGCAATGCCAGTTCATCTCCCAGGAGCCAAGTCAAAAACTTACCCATTATGGCAGACATGGCAAAATTTAAATGTAAATGCTGTTGGCTGGTGCCCAGAACTGCTTGTTAGGCCTCCTCTTTCAAACTAGAAAGCTGGTTTCTCAAATTGTGTTTGATTACCTGCAGGCCTGCTGTTAGCAATTTGTTTGGACATTATTATTATATATGGCAGATACATTTTTTTCCAATGTGGTCATGAAAATTGCTTTGAACCTGTAGAGAAACATTTAGGAGTGTATTATATTGCTTAGCTTTAGGAACCATCGTTTCTGGCTTTTCTCCACTGCAGAACTGGATAATTGCGATTGCACGAGAATTAAGTGGGCCGAACCATGGACATTGCACAGCCTAATATCTGCTGTGGCCTAGGCTCTGGCAGTGCCTTGTGCAGGAGTAAGAGGTCAGAATCTGAAGTACAGCTGCAGACTGAAAGACCTGTGGTTGCAGCGTTAGTTGCTGCATTCATTCTGATATTGGAGAAAAGCACCAAAAAGGCTTCAAAGTTTGAATATTGATTGGAATAGCCCATTAAGTGATTTTAACCAACCTTCAGGTTCTTCTTTGGGTTGCTTCTAAAATTTATCATACACTGTAACAGTGGATCCTGTTGCAAGACCTACTGCAAGCCGATTGAGCCAATTTCCTTAGGGTTTCTCTGACTTACTTCACCAATACTTCAGCAAAATAACTCTTTTTCTTCAGCCATCAGTCATAACTTCTAGAATAAAACAGGAAAAGCTAATCTTGTCTGATGTACAGACCACAGAATTTTCAAGCAGATCCTTTCACATTCGTGCACTTCTTCTGGATTTAATGAAACTTTTGCATAAAGTGCATATATTTAGTGAAGTTTTCAACTATGTTATCCCACTGCACCACTTATCATTTCATGTGTTTCTATCAACAGCCAAGATCTACGCATAAAAGAAACATTGACTTAAATGTCATATGCTTGGCTTTGGGGACTGTGCCAGGAGCTATGCCATCCAGAAAGAAAAAAACATACTTGATTATTCGTGATTATTTTTTCCACTGTTATTATGCAGTTAAGTGTACAATGTAATGTGGGAGTATTATCTGTAGACAGAACATCACACAAGTCATATTTTGTAATCTGCATTAAGCATGTCAGAACATAATAATAGACTTTGTTTTCTAGTGCCCTTCTTCAGGTTAACATCAATTTGAAAGAATTTTACTTTTTTAAAATATAAACCACAGCTTTGAACGACAGAATTTGAGACTGTTTTCTATACAGATAACAATCATCTAATGGTAGAAGTAGCAGATCTACTTCTGATATACTTCGTGCTTTTCCTCTACACCCTCAAAATTTAGTGATTGGGATCAAAAGAGAAGTAGTTGATCATTCTATCACAGTTTATGGAATTTCAAAGGCCCACATTGCTTACTCATTGCTTCATATACATTCCTGGAGCTGCATCATACAGCCAGATTGTTTTTCAACTGCCCCTCAGAACAAGGAAGAACAAATTCCATTTATGTACCGCATTTAGCATAATCAAAGTCCCAAGGCCTCTTACAGGAGCATAATTAAAAACATTTGATATTATACCATTTTAGGTTCAAAAACTCTGTACTGAATGTATCATGATGACCTTTGGCCAAGAATAAATACAGAAAGGAAAATATGTAATTTCTTTTTTTTTAGAATGTGTACATTTTTGAGAATCTTTGAAAAGGACATTTATGAACTTGTATGAATTATAAAAGTATCAATTCTAAATTCCTTAGATAATAAACAATTGTCCTTCTTGCCTGGATACCCCTGATCAGAAAGCAGTACCAATGGGAAGGAAATCAAGACAGAAGCTTTGTGGTTGGCAGACACCACGACAGCTTCAGACTTAAAAGGCAAAATCCAGACACAAATGACTGCTCAAGCTAGAGAGCTGGAGGGTTAAAGCATTAAGCATACTAATGCAGACACAACGTTAAAGGAAACAGAGCTAGAATTAGGAGCACAGAGAATTCTTGAGAGGAGAAGAATCAAATCTCTTCCATCAAGAGACCAGATTTTTCTTTGCTTTGACTTGTCCATTGGCAAGGGACCCAATTTTTTTTTACAATTCTGGACAGGATGCCCACAAGTGGAATTGCTCCCAGAAGAAGAGGCAGAATTGGCTCCTCCCTTTAACCAACTCTCCCTACCTTGGTCTCAACAAGGTTAATTGATAAAGGATCCTTCGTGGATACCTTTGCTTATGTTTTTTCTTAAGGAGCCAGTTTAACTAGGTTTTGTTAAGTTGAAGCAAGAGTGAGTTTATGAGCTATCATAAGGTGAGTGGAGGTAATACAACAGGACACTCATACATAGATTAGAAATGAGAGGGAAGTCCAAAAGTAAAAGAATAAACAAGTCAGTCTTTGACTTGCCTGTGATGAATAGACTGGGAAATGTTCAACCATTAAGGTGGGTGATTCTGGTAGGGCTGACCTTGACAGTTGAGCTGTTGCTTGGAGATTCTTGGCTCTGCAGTTAGCCAATGGATGTTTGTCCAGTTTCCTTCAGCTGTGGTTTTGCTGGTGACATGTTTTCAACAATTAGAGGGATACTTTTTATTTCTTTTTAACTGCATCCGCATGAATATTTAATGAATGTTTTCAGCCATATCACTTCATAGCACAGTTTATTACAGTGTGTCTCATATCACAAGCTAGCACGCTAGCAAGCCAGCATTCCAGCACACGAGCACATCAGGTCAGGTGTCCCAGATGTATTTTAACCCCCTTTCTCTGGCATGCCTGAAAGGGTAAACACAAACATGTGTTTTGCCTGGAACGATCTTTTCTTCAACTTATACTTGGGGGGTGGCACGGTGGCTCAGTGGTTAGCACTGATGCCTCACAGCGCCAGGGACCCAGCTTCGATTCCCTCCTCGGGCAACTGTCTATGTGGAGTTTGCACATTCTCCCTGTGTCTGCGTGGGTTTCCTCCGGGTGCTCCGGTTTCCTCCCACAGTCCAAAGATGTGCAGGCTAGGTGGATTGGCTATGCTAAATTGCCCATAGTGTTCAGGGATGTGTAGATTTGGGGGGTTACAGGGGAATGGGTCTGTGTGGGATGTTCTGAGGGTCGGTGTGGACTTGTTGGGCCGAAGGGCCTGTTTTCACACTGTAGGGATTCTTATACCATGTTCTCAGTCTGGGGCACAATTCATAAGAGATCACAGTTCTATTTTTTGACATTTTGTTTGAAGTGTTGATGTCTGAAGTACCCTTGACACTTTTCATGTATGTAATTCCATGATTCTTCTTGGGACACAGTGTAATTCACAAAGGGTTTTTGGGCAGCCACTTCCCCAGCTATTTTTGCCTTGCACATGTTTCTATTGATTTCTTGTTGAAATTACTGCAGAACGTGGGGACGGCATCTCTCCCACTTTATAATTCTATCTCACAACCTTCAAACATTAGATAGAGTCAAGTTTTACCCCTCCAAGTAGGAACTCCTATATACTGCTTAAGGAAACTTTCCTGAACACACTTAACAAATTCCACCCCATTTAGGCCCTTAACACTATGGCAGTCCCAGTCTATGTTAAGAAAATTAAAATCCCCATCTATGACAACCCTATTGCTCCTGCAAGTCTCCCCAGTTTCCCTGCATATTTGTTCCTCTAATTCCCGTTGACTATTTGGAGGCCTATAGCACAACTCCAATAATGTCGCCATCCCCTTCTTCTTTCTTAGGTCCACCCACAAAGCCTCACTGGGTGATCCCTCAGTTATTTCATCTCTGACTACTGCTATGATACTCCCCTTAATCTAAAATGCAACTCCTCCTCGCCTCTTTCCTCTACCTCTGTCCACCCTAAAGCACCGTACCCTGGCACATTAAGCTGCCAGTCCTGTCTCTCCCTTAGTTATGCTTCGGTAATGGCTATAGTATCCCAGTCCCATGTACCTATCCACGCCCTGAGTTCTTGGCCTTACCTATCAGCCCTCTTGCATTGAAATAGATGCAATTTAATCTGACAGGCATTCCTTGGTCCCTGTCATTTCCATCCTGACCTGTTTCTTCAATGTGTTATTTCTGTTCTATTTCTATAGGCCTCTTGACCATACTGGTTATTAGAATGTTTTTATAGCCATGTCCTATGTTATGAACACATTGTCAAAAATATGGGTAAAAGTCTGCCATATTCCAAATGAAAGTAGAGATTACATAAAATGTTGTTCATTGAAAATACCAATAATATGCCTTGCTTCAAAAAGGAACCTCCTTCTCACAAGGGAATCCAGGACTGGACATATAATTCCCTAGTGTTATTGCAACTATATCCCATTAAATGGACAAATGGATGAACACATTTTGTATTATGTGAGCTATAAGAGAATTTGCCTTCCCCAAGAATAGGAACATTACACCGCAAAAGCGATCATGCTTTTATTCTGCAACAACTTCACCTGGCAGAAGATAACCTCCTCCTTAAATTCAAAATGTCTGATCAGATGTTTTTTTTATTGAAATCGTCTGATTGTACAATACTTGCAAATCCAATGTATCCAATTAGATGATCAAATTTTCACAATGTGTCACTGGATGAAACCCTTATGGCAACAGCTCAGAATTGGAATACTCAAACCCCATATGTGGAAAACAAATTTCAATAATAAGCAATTGTGATTTGCAAAACAGTTCTAGACCCTCTTGGGGTAAATACAGGAAAATAAATAACCATCTGAAATTGTGTAAATCATCTTGGGACAGCCACCAGAGTCAAGTATTTTGAATAAGCAGGGTTGCAATGTGGGAATAATTCCTCAGAGATAAATAGCTTTTACGTTAAACTGCAATTTTTTAAATTGAACTGATCACCAGGATTTGGATTCAATGTACTATTATTACAGATTATGACCATGTATTTCAATTAAACATAACAACTGGGAGTTGATTTAACAATTAGAATTTAGTGAGTCTAATTAAACCCTGTGATCTGATTAGAATTGCTAAATATTAGTTGCATGCTTATTAAGCAAGTTAGCAGCATCTGGTTTTATTTAATGAATCAAATGTATTAATTCATCCAAAAGCCAAAAATGTTTAAAGGGGTCTCAATGTACAAAAAAGAAGTTCAAAAAATTCGTTATTTTTGACTTATTGAAAACAGAAGCAAGTTTAGATTAGGTTGAGAAAGGTGATTGTCAACTTGTTGAATTCTCATCTTTTGATTCCTTGGTTTAATAAAAAACCTTAGGCTGCCCAAAAGTTGTGATTTTGTTTAGGGTACTTTAATATTAAATATGAGCACAACTATCAGGGGTAACTGTTACAATCCAACAACCACATTCACAAGCCCGGCATCACTTTATGGAAAAACAATTACAGAAACAAGGCAATTGAGTTGTTGCAAATTGTGAAAAAATAATCTTCCTTCTGGTCAGTGACTGAGCAGAGTGTCATAACACAAATCATAACACTGCTGCCACACATTTGTGCTATCTTCTTGGTCAACAGTTGGACGTCAAAATATATATTGTATTCAAGGAAAAGCATAACTATAGCAAGCACCAATTGATGAGCATCTTGTTAAGATTCTGTGGTCACTTCTAACACATGCTTGTGTTGTCCTTAAACAGTGCAAGCAGTGATCCTGACAACTACACTGTGATCTTGTCTGCTAGTGCTTTACAAGATTGAATCCATTGGTTTATACAGTTGGTATGAGGTCACCAATTCTAAATGGTTGTATCTCAATTTATTCTCATGCAGTCTGGCCAGAAACTCTGTGGTACCTAGCCATTGATTCCTTGTCCTCACCCCTCCTCCTCATTACATTCAAGATGATACTGACACTGGGTAACTCCTTGCAAGCTCCCTACAGCAGATCTAACTCTAATATTTCTTATCACCGTTCTACACTTTTAAACCTAAATTCTAGGTCTGTAAAGATTATTAATAATGTTCTTTTATGAATGGACTCTCGAACTTCAAATAATGTTGATCTTGTTAATGTTGATCTTGCCTCCTGCACGTCCTATGTGGTGTAACCTGTATGCCTCACTCCGTCGAAGTCTTTTTCACCCTATGATCTGTACGTCCTTGCTTACTATGATCTGCCTGTATTGCTCTCAAGTAAAGCTTTTCATCATACTTAGGTACATATCGCAATAAATGAAATCAATCAATCAACATATCTTCTCCAGTGGGCTAATGACCCGGATAGTTGTCCTTCCACAACATTATATGCAAATGAAGCAGTCCTAAAATTCAATCAAAATTGTCTCCATCCTCAATTTTTCCTGACATGAATTTATTCCAGTAGGCCCACATATATCATTCTGGAAGCTTATACATCCTGGATTTCTTAATGTCCTAGGATGTGAGATTCCCCATTTTCTTTGACAGGGTAGCTTAAGGGGTCGTGGAAGCACTAACCCCTACAAAGCTGACTGGAATTCCATAATAACATTGGATAAAGGTCTATCCAAAGTCCAACCTCATTGTGAATCACTTTGCTGGACACCCACTGGAGTTACGGCAGGAGTCCCTCAAAGGCCCTGTATTGAAGTTGGAAAATAGAGTTGTTCATATTACAATGTTCTTTGGATCACATTTACATCTATAAAACAGTAATCAATGCAATGCAAAATGTCTTGAAAAGATAATTTTAATTTTAGTGTTATGATAATATTGGCAGGTTTGCTACATAACTCAGAGCAGAGAAAACAATTCATGGAATTTTATGTATTTGCAAATTTTTGTCATGTTAACAACCAGTTTTAGCAGTTTAAGAATGTTTAGTAAAGTAGATGATGAGACACATTTGCGCAATTTGTAGAGGTTTCAATATTAGAATCCCCGGTAGGTATTTTAATAAAATGCTGCTCAAAACATTGCTTTCTAAACTTTTAATGTCTGGATTATTTGTGAAAAATAAGTTCAAAAATTTTATTTAAACACAATTGACAGTTCTATGGCAACTTTAATTTAAGAAGACATCCACTTTTTTCAAAGCTTGTAAGAAGCAAAGGAATTTTTGGTGTCCATGAGATCCTCAGCCAATGAATAACATGCCTATATGTTACAATATCTGGACAACATCTTAGCATGGGCAGATAAATAGCCAGAAACATTCACACCACACAAATTCCAGACAATATCTGTCTCCAACGGGAGAAAATCCAGTCACCTCCTTTGGCAATAAATGGCATTACCATTGCTGAAACCCCCCACTGACTGCATCCAGAAGATTCACAATTGACCAGAAGCATTGTTTAACCAGTTATATAAATACAGGGGCTACAATGGCAGATTAGAAGTGGGGTCTTTTTTTTAAACCCTGCAGCAATATCTGCTCCAGTGCCCAAAATCCTTTGATACCACCCTCTATTTCACCTGCTTTCTCTTTTCCACTTACTAGCTCAAGATATTATCACCCAGAAGAGGAGGATATGTAATACAAGTCAGGATATGCCACTTTTTATTATATGGAGCAGACGTTTGCCAGTTGATCAAATATTCCAGATACTCAAAAGGTACACACAACCACTGTAAGCCCTGACCAAGCAAAGCTTTGAGACATCATCATCCCTCAAAAAATCTACATAGAAACATCAACACACCTCCTAAAATCAATGTTAAAACATACAGTAAGGAATAAAAATGTAATGCAGGTGGTATACACATTACTGTTGTACTTTATTTACAGCATAAATATTTGGACATCACAGTAGATCACAGTATTTGAGGTATATTTTTGTTGGTTTATCAAGAGTGCCACTGGATAAGGTGCCAGTTAAAATAAAGTTTGCTGTACTAATTTAAGAAAACAGCTTTAAGTAACAAGAAGGCACAACAACGCCTCTTCTTCCTCAGGCGGCTCAGGAAACTTGGCATGTCCATAACGTCCCTCACCAACTTCTACAGATGCACCATTGAAAACATACTGGCCGGATGCATAACAGCCTGATAGGGCAACTGCTCTGCCCAGGACCATAAGAAACTACAGAAGGTGGTGTGCACAGCCCAGACCATCATGGAAGCCAACCTTCCATTCACAGACTATATTTACACAGCTCGCTGCTGCAGAAAGGCAGCTAACCTCATCATCAAAGACTCATCGCACCCTGATAAATCTGTTCCATCAGACATAAGATACAGAAGCCTGAACACACACACAAGCAGGTTTAGCAACAGAGATAGTAGGAACTGCCGATGCTGGAGAATCTGAGATAACAAGGTGCAGAGCTGGATGAACACAGCAAGCCAAGCAGCATCAGAGGAGCAGGAAAGCTTTCTGAAGAAGGGTCCAGACCCGAAACATCAGCTTTCCTGCTCCTCTGATGCTGCTTGGCCTGCTGTGTTCATCCAGCCCTACACCTTGTTATCTCAGGTTTAGGAACAACTTCTTTCTGGCCATTTTCAGACTGTTGTATAGACTCTAGCCTCAAATAATGTAACCTGCAATGTTAGCTGTATGCCACTACATCTTATTGATCTGTACATCCTTTTCTTGCTGTGATCTGCTTGTACCGCTTGTAAACAAAGCTTTTGACTGTATTTCAGTACATGTGACAATAAAATCAATCAAATAAAATCAACACAGAGAATAGGTAGAGGTTAAAAGAAGTGTTAACTTGGCTAACAATATTGCCTGCACACTGAATGAAACTACACATTCCTGCCCTTAGATGGAAAGGTCTGGACAGATCTTTTATTGTTCCATTTTTCCTTACATTCTTATAATCAACCGCATTATCCATGTTGAATGAGGAAGGAGGGAGTATTGACTCTGAACTTGATATTGCACAATGCAACAGATATCTTATTCATCTTGGTAATGGATTTTTTCCTATTTATCTTAATGAGTGACTCATTTACCTGCCAAAGAAGTGGTCTCCTGAATTTTACCAAGGAATCCCTTAGGGGAATGATGTCCTCCAGAAGATAATTAACTGCTGACTGCATTTCCTGGAAGTACAATTGCAAAGTTAGGTATGGCAACTAGCCTAATAGCCTGTCGGAAATCAGATTTTCCAAATGTCTAGAGCATTTCTGGTCTGCTTGTCTCACTTAATAAGTAAAGGTTGGCCCAAGAACAGAAGAAATATTGCTGGAAAATTCAATAAGAAATGAAAAAAGTACTCAGAGATTATCGTTTAACTTAACTAGGGGCAAGGAGGGTTAAAAAAATGATATTTCACTAATTATTACAAAGAAGTAAAAATCGGCATTTTTGATCTAACTCGCTCTCCATGGAAAAGTCCAATTCTCCTGTCACTGATGGAAATAATCCAGAGCTGGTGTTGTAAGTGGTAATGAATAATCTACAACCATGGCACCTGCGGAAAAAAGTGCAAAACTGAGAACCATTTTCCTAATTAAATTTCAATTAGAGGATTGGCCAATTTATTATGAAAGTGAACTTTCTTACTGACTGAAAATGTCACAGGATACTGATGTGTGTTCATTTGATTTCTGATAAACACAACATTACCAAGAAATGTTATGCTTGAATCAAGATTTTGCTTAAACCTGGATTTCTACAAACCGTGGATAAATGCAGCATTTTGGCAAATCCTTGTTCTCAGCCGATTAAAACATTCATTCTGCAATTCAATCAAAAAGGAAAACAGAAAAAGACTGAACAGAGGCATATATTTTGCACAAATGTGATTAGATTTCTGAAGTGTGTTGCTGCCTTTGGTTGAAATTTGACAGTGTGTTGACTGTATTTAATGTCCAGAACTTCAGAAAATTGGATAAGTAGGGAACATTTTATGCCTGGATCGTGACTTTTTATGCAAGTGTTGTGCTTGGTTAAGGAACTTTATATATCAAGACTGAATGGGAAGTAATTTGGTAGACATGAATTCTGTCAAGTAAAGAAAATATGCAAATACAGAAAATGATGCTCTTTCTACCAAACTTGATTTATGATCAAGTGGACATAAAATGATCAATGGCATTTTCAAATGACATAGGAAGCGCCCTCTGCAGTCTGAGCTGACATTTATCTCTCAACTATCATTACCAAATCAAAATTGTCTACTCATTTACCTCATTGCTGCTTGAGGAAAGTGGCTGTGCATAAACTGACTTCTGCACTTACATCGTTGACATCACAACGATGAATATACTTTAACAGGGCTATGATGTGGAATCTATGAATGGTGTTACATAAATCCAAATTCATTTTTTAAATTTTCAAAGTCACTGTTCTCATTTTTGTTAAAATTACCTGAAAATATAGTAACCAAGAAATTTTTCAGGCCTACTGAAGCTTCAGCTAAAGTTTCTCTCCAAGCCACTCACAATATGCTGTCTTGAAAGTAAATCACCATTCTATCAGTGTAACTGGGTCAAAATCCTGGCACTCACTCCCTAATGCCATTTACGGTACTTTACCCAAATAGACTGCAGCAGTTCAAATTGCAGCTCTCATTCTCAAGGAGAATTTGGGATGGTAATAAATGCTGACCTAGCCTCTGAAGCCCTCATCCCTGAATGAATTTTAAAAAAGGAGATAGTAGCATGTCCCTCCAAACTTATCAGTGTCGCAAGTTTCCTGAATATATATGTGGACCATATCTTATCACTTAACAGATTCTCACATTTCATGACTGCATTCGTTTTTTAAATTTTTTTCCTTAATTCCCCACTTAGGTACTTTAAAGCCTTTAGATCTCAATATTGAATTCCATAACTGCAGAAACTAACCACCTGATGTCTTTTCTCCATTTTTCTTACATTCTCTACCACCTCCACCAAAACCCCACTCCCCAGCTCCTCCAATGACTTTGTCTTGTTTGTGTCTTGTTTACTTTGCCCTCAGTAGACAGGACCGATTTTTCTCTTTCACAGTTTAATTTACCTCCATTTTACATCTCTATGCCCCTGCCACCACATTAACAACCCCATTGATTTTTGTATTGGGTGTCCACATCATCTGTTCCCCTTGCCCCTCCTCCATTTCTGTGAGAAGTATGAAGAAGTAACATTTTCCAACCCCTTGTAATTCTGAAGAAAAGTCAATATGAACTCAAAATATTTCTTTCTCCACAGATGTCACCAAACCTGCTGACATTCTCAACCAATCTCTGTGTTTGTTTCAGGGTTCCAGCACTCACAGTATTTTGCTTTTATATTTCTTGATGGCCTCTCCAGCACTGGACCTATTGGCTCAATGACATTTGTTCTGATGAATCATTAAACCATCTCCTTGAGAGTGCTGAGGGGATGCAGCATACTGCTCATCTGCTGGTCCTTTGAATTTCCAGCCTATCGAGAAGCCTCTTTGCTTCTTCCCAACCCAGTGGAAACATGACATCTCTCTTTTTGTCTGACCAATGGACCCTGGGGTTGGCATCTCTGAAGTAGAGAGCCTTTTCTCTGGCAAGACACAACATTTTCCTTGAGCTTTAATGTTCCAAGGTTTTCTCTCTGAACACAGTGCATTGCCGCAGCTTCCATTTGAAAGACGCTGTGCTTTTCAGAAGAGAAGTCTGTCTGGAGCAGATGGTTATTTCAAAATGCTATTTGGCCCCAGTGGTATGTGAAGGCCACTAGTACCACCACTGAGAAAAACATGGCATAGGATCCACTGGCCACAAAATGGTCAGGGAAATGAGGGCACTAACTTTACAAGCTGCCCACCACCCCATCCCATCCTATTTGAAAGTGGCAGAGGCAGTTTGCACAGAGTGATCCAGTTTCTGGTGTAATGATTTTTGCATTTGGCATCTAGGCTGATGTCTATGCTTAATCCTTGTTCAATCATGTAAGAGCTGCTTTTCCACATCTGCTACTGACTTTTTGTTCAAGTGCCAGATCTAACAGACAGTTGAAAGATTAGAAGCCTCTGAGCATGTTTGAGAGATGTAAATATTTTGTGTATACTAATTGCAAATATTCAGTCATGTTAACTGAATAACTGTAGCTGTGTACAAATGTTAATAAACAAACTGTTTTCTCTTTGCTGTTGTTACCCTTTTAAAAATGTGTGTGGCCCCTGCAGTGCAGTCACTTATTGAATGACTTGTATCATTTCCATCAAATTCCAGCCAGTCAAATTCATAAAAATATGAAATGGTTTACATTCTCAGCATGATTGCATCATAATTAAAAGCATGCAATAAGTTGCACGTGAGAAATTTAATACCAAATTATAGTGATTTTTTGACAAATAATAAACTCTTATGTAAAACAAATTAATCAGTTAACAGAAATTGACTGTAATAGCAGCAACATTTTTTTTTGCTATAGATCCAATGTCACCTACCAAACTGTGATAGCATTCCTTTTGGTTCAGAAAATAAAGGGAGATATGCCATAACCTTGGACTTAATGGGACAAATTGAACAGTAGAAATCATAGTAAGGATAACAGCAGCATCAAATCAATTAAAAAACAGGGAATAGACGGTAAAACGTTATTTTCTGGTCTGGAGAAAAGTACGCAGTATGTACCTAAAGGTCAGAGCAAGGATTACCAATCTTATAATAAACTTAATAACTTAGACATAGGCTGACAGGACACAATACCCAAATTTGACACAAAACCTAGAGGTGTGGTGAATTGTGGGGAGGATGGTGATAGACATCAAGTGATCATAGGTAGGTTGGAGTGGGCAGACATATGGCAGTTGAAACTGAACACAGAGAAGTGCAAAATGATATATTATGACAGATGGAAAAAGGAGATGATCTAAAGAGCATAATTACAAAAGGTGTGCATGACCAAGAGAACTATGTGCACAAATTGTTGGGGACTGCAAGGCAGGTTGAGAAAGTTTTTCCTTGAGATTTATGAAGATAGATATAGAGTGCAAAATCAAAAACTTATGGTGAACTTTTGTAAACACTAGTTCAGCTATAACTGGGTGCAGTGTGACCAATTCTGAGTACTACACGTTAGGAAGCATAATCTCAGAGGGTGCAGAAAATATTCAGTAGGTATAGAACATAGAACATAAAACAGTACAGGCCCTTTGGCCCACGCTGTTGTGCCGAACTTTTACCCTAAACCTAAGGTCTATCTAATCTCCACCCCTATCTTATACAATCATCCATATGCCTATTTAATAGCCGCTTAAATACCCCTAATGAGGCCGACTCTACTACCCTCTCCGGCAATGCATTCCACGCCCCTACCACTCTCTGAGTAAAGAACCTACCTCTGAAGTCTCCCCTATATCTACCTCCACTCACTTTAAAACTATGCCCCCTCATAATAGCTACCTCCATCCTAGGTAAAAGTGGATGAAGGTTATCAGTTCTGTGGTCATATTGCAGAAGTACTGGCTTTATCCTTAGCAAACAAAATGTTATGAGAAGACTTCATAGAATCCCTACAATGTGGAAACAGGCCCTTCAGCCCAACAAGTCCACGCTGACCCTCAGAGCATCCCACCAAGAGCCATCCCCTATAACACACCTAATCTACACATTGAGCAATTTTCCATGGCAAATCCACCTAACTTGCACATCTTTGGACTGTGGGAGAAAACCAGAGCACCTGGAGGGAACCGGCACAGACCTGGGGAGAATATGCAAACTCCACACAGACAGTCACCCAAGGGTGGAATTGAACCCAGGTCCCTGGCACTATAAGACAACAGTGCTAACCACTGAGCCACCATGCCAATTTGATTTAGATGCTCAAAGTCACAGAAGCCCTGGATAAAATGAGTAGACAAACAGTTCCAATATGCAGAAGGGTTAAGAAATTAACTACACAGATAAAGACGATAGGCAAAAGAATCATAGGTAACATGAGGAAAAGCTTTTTTATTTGAGTGAGTAAAGTTGTAAGGTGGCTCAGTGCTTAGCACTGCTGCCTCACAGCGCCAGGGACTTGGGTTCAATTCCAGCCTTGCGAAACTGTCTGTTTGGAGTTTCCACATTCACCCAGTGTCTGTGGGGGTTTCCTACAAGTGCTCCAGTTTCCTCCCACAGTCCAAAGATATGCAGGTTAAGTCGATTGGCTGTGTTAAATTGCCCATAGTGTCCAAAGATGTGCAGGCCAGCTGGATTAGCCATGGGAAATGCGGGGTTACAGGGATAGGATTAAGGGGATGGGATGCTCTTTGGAGGGTAGGTATGGACATAATGGACCTAATGGCCTGTTTCCACACTGTAGGGATTCTATGATTAATTAAAGTGATATGCAAATGAAGCAAGGGTGACGTGAGAAAAATATTTTTCACACACTGAATAGTTAGGGTATGGAATGCACTGCTTGGAAATGTGGTGGATGCTGGTTCAATTAAGGCATTGGATGATTATTTGGTTAGAAAATGTGTGCAGGAATATGGGGAAAATGCAGAGATTGGCACAAGGGTGATAGAACTGGTGCAGGCATGATGGGCCAAATAACCTCCTTCTGCACTGCAATAAATCTGTGCTACTGTAATTCTGAGTGAGGACTATCTGGAACACATTGTTAATAGGGTGTTCAAGCTAGCTTCAATTGTCATTTTCAAAAGGAAATTTATTTGAAGCGAAGACATTTTGCAGCTTGAAGGGGAAATATAGTGGTGTAGTTGTAACTCTATAGCTCTTGCAGAGAGCTGACATAGTCTCAATGGGCTGAATGGTCTCCTTCATGTTTTAATTTATCTTCTGGTCGTATAGTTCTCCCAGCGTTCACCATTATTTACGTGGTAATGCACAATACCAGTGACTATACATGTCTAGTCAAATGTTGAAAATCAGTTAGCTTGGATGGTTGGTTTGTGATGCAGAGTGACGCCAATAGGATGAGTTCAATTCCCATGCTGGCTGAAGTTATTATGAGGAGTGTCCTTCTTAATCTTTCCCCTCACCTGAGGTGTGGTGACCCTCAGGTTAAAACATCACCATTGTCTCTCTTTCTTTAATGGGAGAGGAGCTCAATGGTCTGGTGGCCATTGTGACTTTACCTTCTAGTCAGACATGGACATCTAGACATTGATGTCTGTGTTACCATACTCCAAAAGTGCACAGTAGCTGAACAGGAGATTTGTCATTGAAACACATCGAATAGCATGCAGTTGCAATGCCGAAACTTTTCAGATAAGCTTAGAGTTTGTCCATTCAGTGTAAGTAACCTTTTAATACTGTGATGAGTTTTAATTATTGCTAAATAATCTACCTGCTGCTGAAAATGAACTAAGTGTGGAGTCTCAGTCATTCAGATTTTAGTTGTAGCTTGAAAATGTGTAAATGAACAAATGCTGTCAATATTTTGACTGACAGATCCAAGTTCAGACTCTGCATTGCTCATTAATTTGTTTGGTTAAGAACATGCACAGTTCCCTACCCTGTAAGCAGAATAGTTGCTTCATAAAAAGTTGCAATGCAACCTCCCAAAAAAGACTTGTGGCTAAGTGAAAGTTTAGTGATGGCAACATCCCACTCATTACTTAAAGATGTCATTTTCACAAGAATTTCTAGTTTGCACGATATACTCTATTCCTGTTTAGATTACTATTGAATTTTTCCACTTTTCAGGTTTCAGGGAATAGATTGCGTAGTTGTTTTTTTTTGAGTTTATGAGCAGTCTTTTTTAATTCTGCAACCTAGGTTTATATCCCAATCAGACCACAGTATTAGAAGACTCATCTTTTTACCAGGTGTAATGGGACTAACTGAAATGTTGTTTGTCACTTTCCTACACGTCCCTTGAACACATCACTAGTCTGGTTAAAACTTGGAGCAGTTCTGAAGAAGGATCACTGGACTCGAAACATTAACTCTGCTTTCTCTCCACAGGTGCTACCAGACCTGCTGAGTTCTTCCAGCAATTTCTATTTGAATTTCAGATTTTCAGCATAATCAGTTCTTTGCTTTATCATAAATTGGAACTAATTGGAGCTACATTGTCAGTCTAGCTGAGGGATGCAGTAGGTGGTAGAAGTGCTACACTAAGTGCAAAAGGGATAGATGGTTCTGAGTTTTAAATTGAAGTATGTGGGAGAGGTAAAGCATTGAGTTTCTAGTTCACAGTAAATCCAATCTAGACCCTGGGTAATTAAAGCAGAAAACAATTTTATTTCTCAAGATTAACATCTATCACTATGAAAAGGGTAATATTTAACCCTGTTCCTCCAAAAAGAATCCAGATGTTGGTTCTGTGGGATGTAATGAGTTGACTTTTTTTAATTTCGGTGTCACTTACAATCCAGGCAGCCAGTCAGACAACACAGCACACTGGGGGCAGCAGAGCAATGTTGTTCTTTCATAAAAACACTACAAACCACTCTTTCTCAATGGTTTTTCCTGTGATCTTTACAGCTGGGTCTAAATGGCCATTGAAGGAAATTTATCAAAATTCTACTTCTAGAAAATAAAATGTCATTAACAGCTGTGCTTCATTTAAAACAGTTTTGCCCACCAGTTGCATAAGACAAATGTAGGGTAAAAGGAAACTTTGTAATTAGTAACGCCATATAATTTATTGATTATTTACCATGCAAAGCAAACATTTCATTAAAAAAGGGTGAATATGACAGAAGAATAATAATCATGGCACCATCATATTCCGTATCTTGTATGGTTGTCTTGTGATGGTTAGTATGCTCCATCAAGACAAAGCAACACTGTAAGTACAGTGTAACCATTTCACATCACTTTAGTTTAGGAGAGCACTTAATAATGAGGCCACCCAGAGGAGGTATTCTTACATTGGCTATAGCCAGTGGAAAAACTGAATTTTGAAACTTCTCAAGTGATCTTCCAAGCCATCAAGAACACTAATGCTAAAGTTTGAAGAGGTAGTAGGATAGCAAGCTTTATTTTTACTAACATGTAAGAATTTCATCAGTGTTAGGAGGCTGGTTACTTGAACAGAATTGGTTTGAAAATTATTCACGTGAGCAGCCGTAAATGCAAACTGCTCACTCACACTGCTCCCATTGAGAAATGGTATTATACCAATAGGTTAATGATACAACAGTAGGTTTCACTTACTGAGCCTAAACTATGGAATTCCATTTATTTTGACATGGTTAAATTCTCTTACAAAACCCTGAAAATTTACTGCATTGAAACCTATGGCTTGCATTTTAGGATCAGGCCATTCTAATGATGTTTTCCCTTGATCCAGAATTAGCTGACATGAATAGAGCTTTTTGTAGTTGGAGTAAGAAACAAGCAGAAATCACAATTTCCTTTCGTCAACAGTTGAGAACCATGTGGCCAGTCATTGCGACTTGTTGCAGTGCTTGAGAAGGAAAATGGTAATTTCATAGTGGTTTTCTGGTAATTTCAAGCTGGAGAGACCAAGACTAGGCTCACACCTCCTTCTATATTCCTGTCCGCAGCTCCTGACTCCAAGAGAAGTGATCCAAAGAACTGTGGCACATATGAACGGGACTGTTAACCCTTTCAGAACTACCAAACAAAGGAGCTTTTATAATCACCTCCAGAATATTACATTTTTAATTAACCTGTACAGTACAGTAAGTTGAATTTTTTAAGAAATTTATGTATATTCTTTAAGACTTTAATGGGATAGATGCAACAGAGTGGAATAGGTACAAAGAATATATGCAATAAGCTTTCAGTGAGACAGAACAGTCTTACTATTAATTATACAAGGAATAAAAAGTAGAAATTGATAAACTATATGTCACAATTTACAGGAAGTTGTTCTGGCAAGTGCCACAATAATAGAAAAGAAGCATATTTTGTATCTTCTCATGCTGTTTTTTAGTTAAAGGATCAATAATTATATATTGTTAAAGAGGAACTCTGATTACTACGAGGGATTGCTATCTTAGAACACTAACAGAACATTGCTCACCCCACAATGCCCAGGGCTTTGAATTCACAGCTGCAATTTGTGATGTGGCAGGAGAGATGAACTTAGAAAGAAGAAGTAGAGAACAATTCTGTATAGAAAACATCTTCTCATTCGTCACCAATTTTGTCTGTTTTAAGTATTAGAAGCCCTACAGTGTGGAAACAGGCCCTTCAGCCCAGCAAGTCTACACCAACTCTCACAGCATCCCACCCAGACCCATCCTCCTAGTACCACCTAATCTACACAACCCTGCACACTACAGGGTTAGCATGGCCAATCCACCTAGCTTGCACATCTTTGGACTGTGGGAGGAAACCCATGCAGACACAGGGAGAATGTGTAAATTCCACACAAACAGTCACCCGAGGTGGAATTAACCCGGGTCCCTGGCGCTGTGAGGCAGCAGTGCTAACCCCTGAGCCACTGTGCCGACATACTCTTACTAGGAGACAGTTTCTTAGGCGATACTTATCTTCAAACTTTTCTCCTGGTGAATGTTGGTCACATATGAGCTTGAACAATGAGGGATACCTGACAGTGTAGCCAATTACAGCCAAACCAAATCATGGCTCATCAATCAGTAAGTATGCTCCCATGCATATTTGCTGGCAAAGGTGGATGAGGGCATCTCTTCCTACACGGTATCCGCAGCCTAGACTAATACCAGCAAGAAGGATTTTTGGCAGTAAGCCTACCTAAGGCATTCCAGATGGCTCGGCAGAAACCAATATAGACAAAATACTGGCAGCACTGGCACACAACATTTTCAATGTAGCAATCTATGGTCATGTTCTTCCAGCCTTTCTATTCATAGAATCCCTACAGTGTGGAAGCAGGCCATTCGGCCCATCAAATCCACCGATCCTCCGAAGAGCACCCCACCAGGCCCAAACCCCCACCCTATCCCTGTAACCCTGCATTTCCCATGGCTAATCTACCTAGCTTTCACATCCCTGGACACTATGGGCAATTTAACATGGCCAATCTGCTTAACCTGCACATCATTGGGCTGCGGGAGGAAACCGGAGCACGCAGAGGAAACCTGTGCAAACACCAAGAGAATGTGCAAACTGTACACGGACAGTCACTCAAGGGTGGAATTGAACCCAGGTCCTTGGGGCTGTGAGGCAGCAGTGCTAACCACTGGGGCACCGTGTTGCTTGTTTTTCAATTATTCAATTAATGTAAAACATTTCAGAAAGATTTTATCACTCTCTATATGTCAGGCTTTTTATGTTGTGTTTCATAGAAACAGCAACTGAACAATTATTAAGAAAATATGTAGAAGAAATCCAATCCTTTCTTTTGGCTTTTGGGCTTACTCTTTAGAAGAGGTGTTACGGTAACAAAGTCTCTCATTGCCTAAGCTAAAAATAACAGCCAACAACACCAATAGTTCATTTCTAATTGACCTCAGGACCTATTTAGATCTCTTCCTGACAGTGACTAATTGGAAGTAGCTGTAATAAGATATGTCAGATTAGCAGCTAAACAGTACAAATGTGCTGCAGATACAATATTACTATGAGCGATGGTGCAGGAAATCATCTGGGTCAGTTTGAACTATTAAAAACAGATGACCACAGGACAGCTGTAATTCTATTGCAAACTATTTGATGCTCACTCTGTGTGAGTCCGTGTCATGGAAGTGCTGGTGCAACTTTTCCTGACAGTCATATCACCCACGGAAGTATACAGTACAGCCACGTAAATGTTGAAATACTTCTGGCTTCTATTGTCAAGTGTTTAAAAAGTAAAAGGAAGTGTCTGAAGAAAGAAGAATAAAGGTTCAAATAATAAAAATATGAGAAAATGTGAGAGTAGAAAACAAGAGATTGTGATAACAATAATTTAATTCCAATGTCATTAAATTACCCTCTTAAGCATGTACAAGGTCAGCACCTGCATCAAATTTACATCCCAAGCCAAACATTGTGAGATTATAGATCACAGGCTCATATATGCATTGACAGTGTCATTCCTGTCTGCACCCAGCAGAAATCAAAGATGCAAGGACAAATTTAGTCATCAATAAGGTACCATTAGGAATAAGGGGAATGGGACTGAAGCAAATAAGTCTCAGAGAAGGAATTCTTGATCAGGACAGACAGGAAGCCTGAGAAATGGGAGACCCATGAAATCCTTATAAGGCTCAGTCGACCACTATTGCTTTCCCTGGCCCCACAAGGAAACCGACTAAGTTAAGTCTTACCCATCTGGGCCTCTTCTTGTTTTGGCTATTGTCCCTAAAGGCATTTCGTGTTGATGAAGCTGCTCCTTCTCTCACATTTGGCTACAATTGCAGGTTGGCCATCATCGTCAAAACTGAATTTGGCATTGACCACCACTGACGTTCTTGCCACTTGCAACTTAAAATTGCAGTTGAAAGACTGGGAAGAGAAAGGAGATGTTAACTGCATCATTTCAATTCAATTGTCCTCCCTGTCCCTCTCAATTCCTTCTGCAGAGAATTAAAATTGAATCCTATTTCCCTTAATTATAAAGTAATAAGAGGTATAATTAATTTGACATCAAGACTAAGGAAGTGCAAAGGGAAGTTAAATATTTTTATAGACTCCAAGGACAGGGTAGTCCCTCAGGACTACTGAACTCTACTACTAGGCTCAAATGGGGTCAGAGGCCCAAACTGTGTTAGAAACAGAAATGCATTGTGATTCTCTCTGGAACAGCCAATAACTGGCCAAAGGCCAGGCTCAATGTCCATTTAAGGGTGTCCTCCCAAATTTGGAGGGGCAGTTGGAGGCCTTGGCTTTCGAAAGCAGGAGAAGGGAGCAATTCAAAGGCAAGTAAGAATGGCTCTTCTAAATGGAAGTGTCCTTGCCCCGATAATTTAAAACGTACAATAAAAGAATGGCATTTGTAGCCAGGTAAGTATTTTGGTACATGGGAGAGGGTTCCTTTATTGTCTTAGGGAACCTGGAGTTTGATGGGCAAATGTCAGTCAATTTCTATTTGCAAGAAGTTTTGGAATTGCCTCCATAAACTGTTCTTTCTCTCTCTCTCTGTCCAGTAAGATGCTCCTAAAAAATATTAACCAAACTTTTGCTTACCTGTCCTAATGGCTCATGGTTCAGAGCCAATCTTTGCCTGGTCAAATTCCTGTGAAGTGCCACAGAATATTTTATAGATAAAACCTGTATAAAATGCAAGTTGTTAGATTTGATGCTGATAATTCTCCTGCTATCCACACAATATTCAATCATAACCATCATTATGGTCCAACCCAAACATCCACACACATGTACTTTTATCAAGAGTTAATGAATACTAATGAGAATTGAAATGCAGTTACAGATGCCACTTGTGGAGTGTCACTGAAGTCAACTAATAGCATGAGCATTGAATCTTGGATCTTCCTGAGCTGAGTGAGAGATCTACTCAATGCATAATCTTGTTGAACTTTCTAGGGACATTCACCTCCCGCTTTCATAAGATATATCCTTGAATCCAAGTAATTTTGAAATCCAAACCTTTAATTTTGTAATGTACTAATTCCCTGATAGGTTTCCTTCCTTAATGAAAAATAAACTGTCAGTCTTTATTTCATGTTCCAATGAAATGATGACAGTACTCTCCAGGTGTTTTTTTTTAATATTTTTTAAAGCTTCACATTTAACACAGTGATGTTTTCTACATTAACGCTGCTTTTAGTGCAAAAAGAGAGTTAAGATACTTTCTTATCTCAAACCTAGAGTAGGTGTAAACAAATCATTTTCATTTATGAAACTTGGAAATATGAAGGCAAAATGATCACTAGTAAATCTAATAAAGAATTCAGGGACAACGTCTTCACTTAGAGAGTGGTTAGAATTTATATCTTGCTACTATTCAGTGTAAATGTGATAATAATCATTGATCATTAAAGGAGAAGTTAGAAATGTACATGAGGGAGAAAGGAATAGAAGGATTGTTGACAGAAGGAGATGCGTGAGTAGGTGGTGTCTTGTGTGAAACATCAACATAGACGTAGACTATGAGTTGATAAGTTAAATGACCTGTTTCTACTCTGTAGATTCTGAGTAACTCAGTGCAAACACAGCCCATGTAACAAGAAATTGCACTGTGGCCTGTGACAGACGAAATGAAATTCAATGTTTTAATCCAATTTGTAGGATATCACCTGACAAAGTTTCAAACTTATCTAAGTACAGCAAAGCCTGTATTTTGGATGTGCTAACTTCCTACTAACATCCTAGTAAGAATAACTTTGTAAAGATATTTAACCTTTCCACTTCTTTTACAGCTTAGTATCTGTCAACATGATGCTGACAGGTCTCCCCAAGATGTTTAGAACCAATGGATTATTATTGAAATACCGTCAACTATCTTATGTAGGTAAATGTGGTAGCTAATTTCCACACAGACAGGTGCCAAAAAATTGCAAATGAATAATTGCACAAATAATCTAGTACCAGGTATTATTTTTGGAGGGAGGAATATCAGCCAGGATACAAATAGAATAACCTGGTTTTCTTCAAATAATGCATGGCATCTTTTAAACGATCTGAGCAAATTTTTAATTCCTCGACTACAAACGATATAAATTCAAAAGCATGTATGCCCTTCACTGAATGGATTTTGATAGCATTTCATTTGAAATTAAGAATTCACAGACAGTGGGCAACAACTCAATGCTTAAACACATTGCAGATCCTTTGTGTACGGCTCTTGTTTATAATGCTTCACCCCCTGAAACTAACTTTTCAAAGTTTTGACCAGCCAATCATTTTAAGATGTTTTATGCTAACTCAAAATGTGAAAGGTCATTTTTCTTTTCTTTGATAAATCCAGTCCATTTTATCAATATATGATTTGTCCACAGATAAATGATCCCCGGACTTACATAGGATCAAGTGTCTGACTGATCATGATCAATCCCTGGAGGGGAATTGGACCAGTCCCTTGACTGAACCATGTTGCAGCTCAGAAAAGATCTGGCTTTGATTTTGATCTGTCCTAAGTTAATTAATCTTAGGGTGATAGTAATAGCTGCTGACAATAGGGTTGAATTTTAATTTGCTGACCGAGCATGGCAGATTAACCATCGATAGAAACCAATGGAAATGAAAATTGTTGACATCCATGGTGGATACTTAACCACAAAGACTGTTTTACATCTGAGCGGCTATCATAATGTCTATCTGCAATAATATCTGTCAACGGTATCACCCATTCAGAGTAGGATAACAGATATTCGTTTCAGTTCTGACGAAGAGTCAGAATAGACTTGAAAAGTTAACTCTGTTTCTTTCTCCACATATGCTGCCAGAACTGTTGAATTGCTCTACTGTTTCTGTGTAACAAGTATTCTTTATTGCTATCTGGAAAATGCATACATGTAGATACTGTTAAAATAATGACTGAACTTGGCTTTGTTTGCTACAAATCATTGAATAACCTGCTGACAAATGTATGTCAAAGCTGACTTCCAGCTGGCTAACACTGTTTTCAATATAACAACAAGTCCGCTCCATTAGTTGTCTAAAATGTCTTCAGGAGAGAAGGGGAAAAAAGTACAGAAAATCATAGTCAAAAATAACAAGAACATAATTATGACAGTTGACCCCAAATACCTCAATATTTAAGGCATCTTAGATTTTCTGCTGGGGTATATTTTGCGCAACAAGTGAGGCGCATGCATATTTTATGTAGTGTTTTTCTGCTCTCATTGTGCCAAAACTTAATGATTTATTCAGCTTTCCATTGTTTTCTTGGTTTCTTTCATACCATTGTATAAATGGAACAGCCAACAAATAAATAGTAACATGTGTCATTATTTTCAAGCATATAGAATCATTATGTTCATTGATGTGGAGAACATTTGGATGAGAAATTAATAGCCTATAGATAGCGAGTAGTTCACTTTATCCAATTAAACAATTGTTTCATGGTGTAGAATTGATATTAGACAAAATCAAATGTATTAAGTAGTACTTCCATGCCTGATCATATTTCATATAAATATAAGGGAATTCCTCATAGTTCTATTTTTATTAACAAAAACAGTGAAATAAAATATAACCTATATGTAGCGATATGTGGCAAATTGCACTGAAAGCTGAATTAGTTTTAAGCTTCTGCTCAACGTATTTGCAAATTATCTTTTATGGACTCTGTGACCGTTTCAAACATAATTGTTTATTATTTTCCCTATGTTGAAAATTTTTCTTCAAGTATATAAGAGTGAGAACCAAATAAAGTTTTAATATTACAACTAAAAATGGGTTTATCATGAAAAATAAACATGTAATGAAGGGTTTGCATCCGAACACTTGTAAATAACTTCATTTTAAATGATTAAAAACAACTTTAACAAGCTCTACAAAATTATTTACTACTTTTATTGGTACAGTGATCATTTTCATAACAAACAAAATAGTTTCAATGCTTAAAATATTTTGAACAGTGGGCATAAATTTCATTTCTCTGAGTTGGCAAGAATAATGGTGAGCAACGATTTAATTGAGCAAGAGTCTCAAAACGAGATTCTTGATGTCAAGTAATAACTCCCAATTCATTCCTCATGCCTTAGATGGTGAGTTCAGAATCTCACCTTCAGGTGGCAAGAAGGTTACTTCCAGACATTTGCATCTTATTATTAGCCGAACTCACCGTATTAACATCGCATTTCAATTTTCTTTCTGCAATCGAGAAACACGATGGCACAAAGACTCAACTGGTAAAACAAGGCAGCTACCTGGCAACTTGTCCTGTCAATGCATATTGCTGATCACAGCATGGCTAGGTTGGCCACCTAGGTTTGTTTTCAATAAATTGCTTCTCCTGCACAAGGTGTGTTATGGTCAATGGTTACTCTTCCTGGACCCTTCATCCGTGTAACTTGGAGACAGCATAACACCAGCCTCACAACAGCATCATGCTTGGTTTTGGCCCAATTCAACCGTGACATCAGGGCTTCAAGTACGTACTTTGGAGCTGAGGGACAGCTGAAACTTGTATGCATGTGCAAATCAGTTTGCATTGAAGGACAGCTAGGCAATGTATGCAGGGTTATTATCACTGACATGGAGCTACAAGTCATCTGAGTCCTGAGCTGCTTTTTAGTGCACAAGGTCTTTAGCATTGAGTTAGATACTGGCTGTGATTTTTCAATGAAAAGAGAAACAGGCAGCATGTGATGGTGGGGAGCAGGAAGAGTAAATATATCAATCTGGGGGAAGGGACAGACATGTCACTGTACAACAAGATGCTACATCAGTGTTAGAGCTGCATCTTACTGCAGCATACACACTGCATATGCTTGAGGAAAATGATGATGTGTGAGAATGTCAAAGGGGTGACAAGTGTTTAGTAGGGTGAGAGTGGGCTTCAGTCAGTCAGGGACTTCTGTCACAATCATTCAAGGGGCTGGTCCAATTCCACTCCAGGAGTTGGCCATGGTCAGTCAGACACTTGGTCCTACGTGAGTTTGGAGATCTGTGCCCTTGCAATCCAAAGGTTAAATCATGGTCAGTCCTCTAGGACAAGTGCAAGCACTCTGGGGATTACACATAGGTCAGTTAGGATGCTGTTGAGAGGTCAGTCTGAGGGGGCCAGACACAGTGAGTTGGGACTGTCCTACCAAGTCAGTCTGCCAGACAGACATGAGGGTTTGATTGTTAATAGTCAGAGAGCTTAACGGGACCAGTCCATAGTTTCCTGGAGAAAGTGGACAAATTAAGTTGGGGATGAGCTTCATTATACAGAGTTGCTAAGGGATTGATGACAATTATCTGGAGTAAGTGCAGATAGTAGGGTGGGATCTCACAAGTGCATGAGAGGGAGTGGGGAACTCTGAAAGGGGGAAGAAGTCTTCAAGGAAGGTCATGGTTACTCTGGCCTCTATATGAGGATACTATAAGGCCAGCAACTCCAGAAATTTATGGGCTCTGAGGGTAAAGTTGGCATATTGATGTAAGGAAGCTGAACTAAAATAGGACTGGCTGAAGTGTCATTGAAGCAGCAAAGATAGAAAAAATGAAAAGGAAGAAATTGTGGGGGTGGGAGGGTGTGAGGAAGAGATTGGTAGGTTATAGTGGAACCCTAGACACTCACAGAAACACACACATTCATACAAACATCAAGTTGAAAACCTGCCATATTGGATATAAAGTCAACTGTGCAATAAATTTGCAAAATGGCTGGGACTACATGGAAATTGACAGGATTATGTAACTGTTTTCTTTGCCGGGGCAGAGTTTGCAACATTCACTTTGGGACCCTGCAAGGGGCAAGTGCAATACTCATGCCTTCACTGATTAAGCAATGATATCTATCTGCCTTCAAATCTCGCTCTTTATGGTTGTCAGTAATTGTTAAAGGGTACAAACAACAAATTCTTGTCTTAGGCAATTATGAAGATCACATTGTGCTCACTGATTGCTCCCTTAGAATCATAGAGTCTTGAAGCATGAAAACAGACCCTTCAGTCCAACTAGTCCGCGCCAAACATGTTCCCAAACCAAACTTGTCCCACTTGCCTGCATTTCCCTCCAAACTTTTCCTATTCATGTACTTATCCAAATGTCTTTTAAATGTTGTAACTGTACCTGCATCCATTACTTCCTCTGGCAGTTCATTCCATTTTCGAACGACTCTATAAAAAAGTTGCTTCTCATGTCCTTTTCAAATCTTTCTCCTGTCACCTTAATAACATGGCTCCTAGTTTTGAATTCTGAAGACCTTTGGGAAAAGACCCTTGCTATTCACCTTATCTATACCCCTCAGGATTTTATGAACTTCTCTAAGGTCACCCCTCAACCTCCTACTCTCCAGTGAAAAAAGTCCCAGCCTATCCAGCCTATTTTTATAACTCAAACTTTCTATTCTCAGCAACGTCCTGGTAAATTCTTTCTGAAGCCTCTACATTTTAATAATATCCTTCCTGTAACAGAGAGACCAGGACTGTACACAGTATTCCAGAAGAGGCCTCATCAACGTCCTGTATAACTTCAACATAACGTCCTAACTCCGAAGCTCAAAGGTCTGAGCAATGAAGGCAAGAGTGCTAAATGCCTTCTTAACATCTCTGTCTACTTGTGTTGCAAATTTCAAAGAATTATGTTCCTGAAACCTAGGTCCTCTGTTCTACAATGCTAACCAGGGCCCTACCATTAATTGTATAAGCCCTGCTCTTGTTTGTTTTACCAAAATGCAAAACCTCACATTTATCTAATTTAAACTCCATCTGTCACTCCTCAGCCCATTGACCCAATTGATCAAGATTTCTTTGTTGTCTTAGAAAAGCTTATCATAATAAGGAATTTAAAAGCTAAATTAGATAGTCATAAAAATCTATAGCAAGTACTGGAAAACAATGCAGAGCCACTACCACATCCTCACAAAGAGAAGTATGTCTGCAAGGATAGGGACTGTGATGTGGAAGGGATATTTGGGGGAGGATGGGTGTTTCATGGTGGCTTGTGGACTGACACCTTCTCCCAATGGGGCACATTGGTATCATAGTGTTCCTTACCAAGAGATGATGATAACCTCCTTGAGCAGCTCTGCAACATTGTGTGAGAGAATAACATTCACCTTTGTTGTTAAGGTTGTGAGGAATTAGACATGTCATAGAATAATAGAATCATAGAGTTGTAGAGATGCACAGCACAGAAACAGGCTCTTCCGACCAACTCATCCATGCCAAACAGATATCCTAGATAAATCTCTTCCCATTTGTCAGCATTTGGCTCATATCCCTCTAAACCCTTCCTATTCATATACCCATCCAGGTGCCTTTTAAATGTTGTAATTGTACCAGCCTTCACCACTTCTTTTGGCAGCTCATTCCATACATGCACCAACCTATGTGTGAAAAAGTTGCCCTTTAGGTCCCTTTAAATCTTTCCCCTCTCACCTTAAACCTATGCCCTCTAGTTTTGGACTCCTCCACCCCAGGGAAAAGACCTTGTCTATTTACCCTATCCATGCCCCTCATGATTTTATAAACGTCTATATGGTCACCCTTCAGTCTCCAATGCTCTAAGGTAAGTAGCTCCAGTCTATTCAGCCTCACCCTATAGCTCAAATCATCCAACCATGGCAACGTTCTTGCAAATATTTTCCGAGCCCTTTGAAGTTTTACATCCTTCCTATAGCAGGGAAACCAGAATTGCACACAGTATTCCAGTAGTGGCCTAACGAAAGTCCTGTACAGCTGTAACATGACCTCCCAACTCCTACACGCAATGCACTGACCAATAAATGCAAGCATACCAAAAGCCTTCTTCACTATCCTATCTACCTGTGACTCCACTTTCAAGGAATTATGAACCAGCACTCCAAGGTCTGTTTGTTCTGTCTTCAATAACACTGCATAATCTCTCTGACTTCCCCACAGATTACCTTCTAACAGAGCTGAAATGTCAGAAACCATGACTACGATGAATGTGGCCTTGCTCCTACTGAGAATGGACAGAAGAAAGAGACCACAGAGATAAGAACTTCAGTGGGTCCAGCTGCTACCCAGCCTCCAGAGAAGCAGTGGGACAAGATCAATCAAGTAAAGACAAAGGAATGGTGAGAGATACTGCAGTTATGTGAAAATGTTTGTAGAGCATGCACAGAAGATTAAGGATGACTTGATTGATCAGCTCAGAGTTACACCAGAGCAGGATGATGACTTTCGCTCATGAGGAATGGATATCAATCCCATCCCAGTGGCCATCATTTTTTATGTCTCCAGGCAGCTGCTACCCTTTCCATAGAGACAGCCAGGCTATCACTTACTGCAGCCACTACAGTAGTGAAATCGTTGAAGTAACCCTCCATCTTTCATTGTAGCCTCTTAAGTACCTCTGGCACACTAGCCTTATATTTCTGTGCCTGACTCTGCAGGCTAAGCATGTCACTCATGGATGAGAATAGGGGCACATCTTTTGCATGTGCCTGAGCAGGGCCCTGGGCTCTCTCAGTCCTCTGACTGTCAGATAGCTCAGATATTTTTTCTTTTACTGGCTACAGAGAATTGTCAGTGATGTGTTCACCAGATTGTACTCATAATAATCATTATAAGATTATACTATCTTATAATCAAGATAGAGAACCTACTGAGGTAAATATCTCCAAGTTGGTGCAGATGAATGCATTGCCAATGAATCCTTTGAGTGTTCATGGGCTTCTTCCTCAGACGTGGACCTGTTGCTGAGCAATTGCCTTTTCCTTGCATGCCACTATTACGCACATAATAGAGGCAGTTACTTGGAGAAGATGACTAAAGCTTTTATAGAACAAGTATGAGTTAGTGCTGGTAGTAATCAAAGAAGACCTTGGCACATTGGAGCTTCTGGACCGGTTGCTCACTGCAGTCCCCTTGAGCGGTCCTGGTCTTCCTCATTAAGCTCCAAGTATCATCTGCACTTAGGGAATGAAGGGCCTGATGTCCACCATCACCTACCAAGCCCTGCCTATCATGGCTCTCTTAGCCATGTTGTGGGCCAGTTTTTCTCAAGAATGAGAGAAAGAGATTGAATTTAATGAAAGTGGATGCACAAGTAAACAAACATGAGTAGGAGAGATGGTGAGGTGTCCCCAGTGAGTGAGCAGGAAGCATAAAGACTTAATAAGATGAGTTGGGTATGAATCCTGATGTGGATGTAATGCATGTGATGCAGATGTTTGTTGATGAGATATGTGTGTGTTGTGGTAGCAGTGTTACAGTGTTGGCCCTTTGAGTATAAGGTATCACAGAGAAGATGGTGTCATTTACTCTTGCAGGGGGCAAGAGATCATTGAACTTCTTACAGCACTGTTGGCCATCCCTTTTGACAGCTGCAATCACAGCCCAGGCTGACTATGAAAGGGGTGGCCTCTAATGGCATTCAGCTGGGAAGTGGATTGATCTTCTCTCTATCACCTCATTCACCAGCACCTCACGCGCTTTCTCCATGAATTGGTGAGCTAGTTTCAATTTTGTTCCATACAATGCTTTGAGGCTTTAAGCAGTTGCTGTTGTGTGCTTGATGAAGTAAAACCTACCTTTTCCCTCTCTTGGTTACAGCTAGAAGCTACGGTTTCTCTCTGCTGCTAGCTTACCTGTGAGACAAATCTATTTTTCTGAATTTTCTTTTTTACCAAAGAAAGTTACTATATTGAAACAGTTAAGGAGTAATAGTTAATGTATCTATTATTCAGTTAAGTTTTCCAATAGTTGAGTTATTCTAAATTCCTATGGTGTTTAAAGAAAATGTGTTTTGCTTAATGTTGAGCAGTTTGAGCAATCACATTGCATCTGGACCACAGCGCTTCACATTTGCCTTTAAAATAAGAAAACTTTGGGGTTAAAGCAACCTTCTTAAAATATTTTGAGGCAGTCTGGTCTGGTTCATAACACAGCGATGTAATGCCAAAGTGAAAAGGAAAACACATAAAGAATGGGTGGATGGCTAGGCTATGTCCAGGAAGATTATGCATGTCATGAGGGGAATTGTAAGGAATTCATCAAGGGAAAAGTTGAAAGGAGAGGAAAGAGTGATCAGTGCACTGAGTATAGGATTTGGGATGTCATGTTGCAATTTACAGGACATTGGTTAGTCACTTTTGGAATACTGCATTAAAGTCTGATCTCCCTGCTATAGGAAAGATGTTAAATTTGAAAGAGTTCAGAAAAGATTTGCAAAGATATTGTTAGGGTTAAAGGTTTGAACTATAGGGAGCAGCTGAATAGGCTGGGGCTATATTCCCTGGATCATTGGCGGCTGAGGGGGTGACCTTATAGAGGTTTATAAAATCATGATGAGCAACTTGGAGCTTATTCTGTTTGGCATTCAAGTTTTCCGGTTTGGTAGCTTCGTCGGGTTGATACCTGGTGCTGGTCCTGGCATGCCCTCCCACACTTTCTTTGAACCAGGTTGAACCGCTGATTTGTTGGTAATGGTTGAGTGGAGGTAATGCCAGGCCATGATGTTGTAAATTTTGTTGGAGTACAATTCAGCTGCTGCTGATTGTTGTATGAAGTCAAGTATGATTTCCCCTCTTGTTTATTCCCTCACCACATGCTGTAGATCCAGTCTAGCAGCTATGTCTTTTAGGACCCAATCACTCAATCAGTAGTACTACCCCTGGGCCACTGTTGGTGGTGGCCATTGAAATCCCCCACCCAGGTTGCATTTTGTGCTGTTGCCACCCTCAGTACTTCCTCCAAATATTGTTCAACATGGAGCAGTACTGATTCATCAAAGAAGGGAGGTGGTTGATGGCCCACAATGCAGAATGGATGCCAGGCTTGAGTTGCTAGCCCTGTTCAAAGTCTGTCCCATTTAGCACTGTGAAAGTGACACGCAACACAATGGAGGGTATTGTCAATAAGAATGTCAGGCTTTAGCTGCACAAGGACTGTGCGGTGGTCACTCTTAACAATACAGTCATGAACAAATGTATCTGCAGTTGGCAGATTTTGAGGATGAGGTCAAGTATGATTTTCCCTCTTGTTTATTCACTCACCACATGCTGTAGATCAAAGAAGGGAGGATGGTACGTGGTAATCAGCAGGCGGTTTCCTTGCCTATGTTTAACCTGATACTATGAGACTTCATGGGATTTGGACTCAATCTTGAGCAGTCCAAGGGCAATTCCTTCCTGACTGTATATCATCTCTGCTGGATCTGTCCTGCCAATGGGACAGGCCATTCCGAAGGATGGTGATGGTGGCATCTGGGATATTGTCTATAAGGTATGATTCCATGAGTATGACTATGTCAGGCTCTTGCTTGACCAATCTGAGACAGCTCTCCCAATTTTGGCACTAGCCCCCACATGGTAATAAGTAGGACTTTGAAGGGTCAGCAATTTTGTCATTGTCATTTCCAGTGCTTAGGTTTATACCAGGTGTTCCATCTGGATTCATTTCTTTGTTGAGATTTTGTAGCGGTTGAGACAACTGAATGGTTTGCTGGGAGGCGATTTCAGAGAACAGTTGAGAGTCAGCCGTTTTGCTGTGGGTCTGGAGTCACATGCAGGCCAGACCAGGTGAGGGTGGCAGATTTCCTTCCTTGAAGGACATTACTGAGCCAGATGGTTTTAATTTTTCCTGTATAATCGTTTCATGATCATCAGTGGATTCTTAATTCCAGATATTTTTACTGAATTCAAATTCTACTATCTGCTATGTTGAGATTCGAACCTGGGTCCCCATAACATTATCTGAATTTCTGTATTGATAGCTTAGCAACAATACCACCAGGCTATCGCCTCCCCCATCACCTCCTTCTTCGGCCTGTAACAATTCTGTGATTTAGCAATATGACTGCCGTTGTTGTAAAATAATATAATAAGACTCCGCAGCATTTCTTTTTCATATTAGTGGAAGCACACTTAGCCTGCGTCATCCAAACCAGCTTTGACGTGGTATTAGTGTCAAACACATATTACTTGCATGGCAACACACATTCAAATAACTGTGCCCTTGCGTGACTATATGAAAATTTTGTTCCTGGATAAATCATGCGAGTTTATTTCTCTCTATGCTTAGATTGCTCTTAAAACATTTTTTCAGTGGGGAATGTGTTGGCGTATTTATGGAACCCAATGCTTGATACACATTACTCATTACTCATGCGTTCTTGAGGTCTGCAAGCTCTTTCATTGTGTGCTTTTGTATAATCAGTTTCAAACTAGTAAACCACTCTTCTGCCTTCATTCGTTTCAGTAGTGTCCTTGTCATCGAGTAACTAAACTATAAATGTGCAAATCCTTACCCACAAATGCACTGAAGTATGCATAAGAGAATCCTAAATGAGTAACTATTTCTGCTTCTTGCTAGGAAACAATTTGAAACTGCAGAACATAGATTTATTTTTCAGAAGTTTTGAGATTTCCTCACAATAATCAAATATTGCAATCTTTTCAAAAAAAACCTAAAAATTTAGGCATCTTTTCTTTCGTTCCAACTATGTTAATTCATGTTTTAAAAGAAATCATTGTGTTGCCTTTGTATTAATATTCATAAGGGTTTGGATTCATCAAAACAAAATTGCAGTAATGCTTTTTACATCAATCCAACATGCTGAATCACTAGTCAGCTAAGAACTGTAAAGCACTCCAGCGCTTTCTGTGGTCATGAAAGGTGTTATATAAATACTGCAGATGTCCTTTTTATACTGTTTCAAGCATTTTCCAGACTTTAAAATGACATTACCTACAAATGTGCTATGGATATACTCGGAGCTGTCTCATTCGAGGATGTGTGAAAGATCTTTAAGATACTTCAGGGTACTTTCTGTGAAATTGCCCTGGTCACATTAGGTCAATGTAAGCTCCAGACTTGTTAACTATGTAAATACTCATCTAGATTGGCAATCATTTCTACATTTAAAAAGAAATTTTGCAAATTGTTTTCACTTAATTACATTGACAATATCACTTTGCCAGTGAGAGGATATGGGAATGAAATTAATAGCAGGCTCCTCTGGTTCCCATTAGCAGCTAATGATTCTCCCAGGCTGACCTTTACCCATTCCTTTGCCCAAATGCTGTTCTCTCTCTCTGGGCTCCAACTCCACCTATTATTACACCTCCCCCAATGCATCTTCCGCATGTATACCAACCATTTCCTAGCTACAATCAGTCCTGGTCACAGGACCTGAAACAGTAATTCTGCTTTCTTTCTGCAGATGCTGCCAGACCTGCTGAGTTTCTCCAGCAATTTCTGTTTTTGTTTCAGATTTGCAACATCTGCAGTTCTTTGGGTTTTCTTTCCTCTGATTCTTTATCTTCCTCATAATATGTTCTCTTTTATGTAAATAGAATGGTTTATTGAAGTGCATACACCTCACTTTTACCTAAAATCACTACTAGAAGATTTTTTTTCCTTTTTAAGTTTTAAAAATTCCTTTAAATGCACAACCATATCATTAAAAGATAAAAACACAGTTGGAAATCACATTATGAATGTATGCATATTTCCCAAGGGTTGTCTCAGACATTCAATCTGTCGCAAGTATATCACGTTTATTTTGTGTGGTGATTGAGTGTAACGCTTATCATTCAGCATTTTTCTTTATGAAAATGCAGCCTATTGAAAAAAATTCAATCAATAAAAGTACTCAAAATTTGACCTGCTTGGTGGGAAAATATTTGACCCTCATCTACAAACGTAAGCTTTTTAAATAACGTGTTCTTCAATTACTTTTTCAGGTGTTGGAATACTCAAAAAATATTTCTGTAGATTTTGGAAACATGACCCGAAAATAGTGAGATGTATTTGTGAAATACATTTCACAGAGGCATAATAGTCAAGATTTTTATCAACCGAATAGTGGCAGACTAGATGGTCAATAAAATTATTCCAGACTCACTATTATTGCGTCCTATAAACATCCAAATTTATTTTAATTTGTGTTGGGGACAGAGATGATCATTTCCTCCAGGTACTCATGAAGGACAAAAATATGTCATCCCCAAACATCCCTCAGGAAAATCAAACAAAACAAGTAAATCTTCAAGAATTAATGGTATTTATCTTGTAGTGCTGAGAGAGGTCCTGGAGATTTATGAAGCATTGACAATTATTGTAAGTGAGTTACTGGACACTGATAAAGTGCAGTCAGATTGGAAACAGGATAATGTGGTATCCATGGTCTAAAAGGATAACAAAATAGAGACAGACAATGACAGAACGTTAAATATATCATGTAAAATAAAGGAATTGATATCAGGGTTGAAATTAAAGGGTGTCTCTACAGTGATACCTTATAAACAGTAACAACATTAATTTAGTGGGATTATACATCGCTTGATCAACCTTCTTGAGACTGTAGAACACCAAACCAAATGGTGTGCCTAGATACACAAAGGTAATTAACAACGTTCTTTACAAAGGGTTATTCATTAAACTCAATGCCATGGTAAATCTATGACCATGTTACAAATCACACAAGCGACTTGGATTCAGCAACTCAATCGAAACTGATCAGACTTGCAGGTAATAGACTGGAAACAGAAATGGAATCAGCCAAAATTATAGAACAAGCTGACTAAAACATACTAGTGAGCACTGAATCGAGCTAGGAAGTTGAAAATTAACACAGATAAAGTTATATTCAACAAATAAGAAGAAAATAGTAAGTAGAACCTTTACTCCATAAATGGTGATGCCAAAATCAAGGGAAAAGTCAAAAGGAATCTTGGCATTATGATAGATTTAACAACGGGTGGGCACTAAATTCTGACCAATCAGCAAAGTCCACATCCCCTGAATGAATGAAAAAAACTCAACATATACAACATATACATAGTAGTAATAAACAAAGCCAGTAAAATGGTGAATTATATGGACAAAGCAGTGGAATAAAACCAACGGCAATTATGCTTTGTTCAGATCGCACCTAGTTCTAGTCAGTTTTACACTGGAGACACTCAAGTAGAGGAGCCACAAGACTCACTGCTTTGGGCCAAATTTACCAGGACCTGTAGAAGTAAACACAAACCGTGGGCAGCGCGCAAAAATGACCTACATACTCTCGGCTCTTTGAAACATATCTATCAGGTGATCAGGGAGCTTACACAAGTGGGGCCATTCTTGTCGATTATAATAATCACCTGGTAAAACCTTTTTTAAATTCATTTACAGGATGATGGCATTGCTGGCTGGGCCTGCATTTATTGCCATCCCTAACTGCCCAGAGGGCAGCTCACAGCCAACCACATTGCTGTGAGTCTTGAGTCACATGTAGGCCAGAGCAGGTAAGAATGGCAGTTTCCTTTCCAAAAGGACATTAGTGAACCAGATGGGTTTTTCCTCCAACAATTGGCAACAGATTCATGCTCATCATTAGATTCTTAATTCCAGATATTTTATTGAATTCAAATTTGACTATCTGCCATAGTAGGATTTGAACCTGGGCCCCCAGAATATTATCTGGGTCTCTGGATTAACAGTCCAGTAATAATACCACTAGGCCATCATCTCCCCAAGCTGTTGGGGATTGGGGTCCTCTTTAGAACTGAACTTCCCTCAATATTTCATGTTTGTATTTTCTAGTTAATGACTGTGACAGCAGTGACTAGCCTTCTGCAAATATAAATAGACCACTGGTAAATGAAAACAAAGGAAAAGTTATAAGATTCAGCGAGGTCCTAACTAATGTCAAAGATTTACCAGCAGCATTTTGGAAAACAAGAAGTTTTTGTTCTTTCAAGAAATGAAAGTTAACCTTCAAATGGAGGTGGGAAAGGCTTTTTACATTTTGTAGCCTCACATCATGAGTAACTGCCCATGGTTGTTGCCTGAGAGGATTCAGACAGATGATTGATGCAGCATTGACACACAGCCTCAAAATGGGACATATCATATCAAAGAGGATCCAAGGAAATGAGTCACCATTGTTTTGCAAGATGACCAGCAGTTCCCCTATATCAGCTGGAGGGAAGAACAAATTCTGCTGCTACCAAATAAAACCAGGAGTGGAGGTGCCAGTATTGGACTGTGGTGGACAAGGTCAGAAATCAAACAACACCAGATTATAGTCCAACAGGTTTATTTGAAAACACAAAGCTTTCGGAGCATAGCCCCTTAATCAGATGAAGCAAGAAAGGGGCACACAGAACACAGAATTTATTAGCAAAAGATCAAAGGGTCACACAACTGATGAGGATGTATTAAACAAAACTAAGATGCTGTTAAATCTTTAATTAGTGAGAAGGTTTTAATTGATTAATGTGTATGTGTAAATTCCCGAATTTCTTTCAAGTCACTGCCCTGAGAGAACTAAAGATTTTACCAGTGTAAAAAAGAGGTGACATTTTAGGTCAGACAATGCACTTAGGTGTGAGGCCTTGTTTAGAATCTGTTTGTGTTTTGGTTTGTAGCAGAGTGGTTTTATTTCTAAAGTAGGAATTTATAAAATGCTACATTGACTGACTGTCTATAAATTGTGTGCTTTATGAACAAAGAATATCAGCAAAGCTGATAAGACGTCTTACAACCATAGGGGTTCACTGTCCCTGCTTCTCCGTTCTACTGAGTAGCTTCAGGATCAGTAAAATATCCTCATCTGACATGAGTCATATATTTCCCTTCTTTGCCTAACCATTAATATATCATATCTAGACAGCTGCAATTACTACAAACTGTCGACTGTGCATATTAAATAACTATGATTGCAAATGCCTCTCCTCAACCACTTTTGCATATGGAACCAAGGAGATCTCATCTTGAATAAACAATGGTTCCTTTGAAGTAGAAACAGAAGAAGCTGTCATTGGGAATGAGGAAATGGCAGATATGTTAAGCAAATATTTTGTATCTATCCTCACCATCAAAGATACAAGAAATAATGGGTAACCTAGGAACAAATAAGACTGAGGAAATTAAGGTAATTAATATCAACATATAGAAAATACTGGAGAAACAAGGGGAACTAAAATCAGATAAATCCCCTACCTCTTAAGGTTATAAAATCTGAAGAGAAAGTGATCACACTGGTTATGAATTTCCAAAATTTCCCAACATTTTTATTTGTACATATAATGTGGGCATTGTAGATAGGCTCGCATTTATTGTCAATTTCTAATTGCCCTTGCTGAGATGGTGGTACCTTCTTCAACTGCTGAAGTGCTTCGCTCAAGGTACTGTTAGGAAGGCAATTCCATGATTTTCACCGAGCAACAAAAGAGGAAGGGCAATATAGTTCTAGAACAGGATGGTGTGTAAGTTGGAGGGAACTTTACAGCTGGTGGTGTTCCTATGTATCTGCCGCCTTTGATCTTCTAGGCAGTCAAGATCATGGATTTGAAAGGTGCCCTTGAAGGAACCTTGGTATGTTGCTGCAGTGCATCTTGTAGTTGGTACATACTGAGCATTAGTGGTAAAGGGAATAATGTTGAAGGTGGTGGATAGTGTGCTAATCAAAAGACTGCTTTGCCCTGAATGGTGTTGAATTTCTTGAGTGTTATTTGAGCTGCACTCATCCAGGCACATTGGAAGTATTCCATTATACTCCTGACTTGTATTTTGTCGATGGTAAACAGGTATTGGGGATACAGGAAGTGAGTTACTTGTTGCAGAATACTTTACCTCTGAAGTGCTCTTCTAAGCGCAATATTATTTTGTTTTAAAACAGAAACAGAAATTGCTGGAAAAACTCAGCAGGTCTGACAGTATCTGTGGACAAAGAAACAGGGTTAACATTTTGGATCCAGTGATCTTTCTTCGGATTTGTTTCTATCTGTTTTTCTCTCAACAGATGCAGCCAGACCTGCTGAATTTTCCAGAAATTTCTGTTTTTGTTTCAGATGTCCAGCATCCTTAACTCTTTAAGTTTTTTGTTTAGTTTTATTTAGCTTGTCTAATCCAGTTTCTGGTTAGTGGTAAATCTTCATTTAGTAAAGGAAGGAGGGAAAAAACAAGGAACGATTGGTCTTACATAAGTTATTGGGAGTGTGCTGGAATCTAGCATTAAGGAAATCTGGACAATGATCCAACAAAGAAACATGTTTTGTTTGAAATGAAAATCATTTTTGATAAATCTACTGCAGTTTTGTGAAGATAAAATAGGGTAGATAAAAGAGAAACAGTAGATGTGTATATCTGGATTACATAAAGCATTCAATAAAATGCTACACAAAATGTTAACACACATGATAAGAGCTGGTGAAATTGTGTGAAATATAACAGGGTTAGTAGATTGGTTAAGAGGGAGTGAAGTGTAGGAATAAATAGAGCTTTTGGAAGTTTATAGTCTCTATCTAATGGAGAGCAGTACTGATCATTGCTGAAGCATCAGTCATTTATAAGTTCTGTTAATGACATAGACAAAGAATCAGGGAGTAACGTGTGTAAGTTTACTGGTGGTACAAAACTAGGTGGAAAAGTAAACTGTAAGGACACAAATAGGCTGCAAAAATTCATAGACAGACTAAATAGATGAAGAGCAAGGTGGCAGATAGAATATCATGCAGTGTAATACTAGATTATTCTCATTGGAAATAAGAGAAGAAAATTGGAATATTTTTTTCAAAGGCATGAAATTTATAAATGCTAATGTTGTAGAGACTGCAGATCTACTCATACTAGAGAAACAGAATGTTAGCATACAGGTACAGCATGCAATTAAAAAGGCCAATTGCATTTTTCTAAAAAAAATTCTTTGCAGATGTGAGTGTCACTGGGTAGGGAGTATTAATTGCCTATGCCTGATTTCCTTTAAGAAGGTGCTAGTGAGCATCCCCTTTTAACTGTAGTCCATGTGATGTAGTTGTACCCACAGTTTGGAAGATAGTTCAGGATCTTGACCGATAATAATAAAGGAATGACTACATCATTCCAAGTCAAGCTGATCTGTGGATTAGAGGCAAGTTTACAGATGATGGTGTTCTCATGCATCTGCTGCTGGAGGTCAGTATTTGAAAAGTGTCCAAGCAACCTTGGTGGGTTGCTGCTGTCTAACTGTAGACGGTATACACTATAGTGCCCTGTGCACCCGCAGTCGAGTGACTGAATCTTTACGGTGGTTGATGAGGTGTCAATCAAGTGGGCTGCTCTGCTTTGGATGGTGTCAAGCTTCTTAAATGCACTTATCCAAGTAAATGGAGAATATTCCATCATACTCTTGACTTGTGCTTTGTAGATAGCAGATAGCCTTTAGGTAGTCAGGAGATCAGTTAAATACCAGGCTCCCAGCTTCGGACTCTTCTTAAATGGCTGATGGAGGGTGCTGTCTCCTCCAACAAAAGCAGTCTCTTTCTATTGCTACTACTTGCTTTGAAAGGACTTAAAATACAAAATCTGTCAACTCTGTTACAAGTGATTCCAGTGTATACTGCGTATGGAATGACACTGAAACAAGCATTCCATCTGGCTGTTTTGATACTCCAAATTAAAGGTGAAGGGCTGTTTTACTGAAACAGCACAAAACAAGCAGAATATGAAAGAAAACAAGTCTAGAGATAGTGACTGGGAACAACATTGAGACTGACATTTAAAAATGCATTGTAGTTAGAAGGGAAAGGTGAAAAATATAACATTTCCAGGTTTGGCAACATTGGAACTATTACGTGTAGTAGAAGACAATACAAGATTTCTTGGCTTCAACACTGTGAAGGTACAGGACTGAAAAATGCATATTGGACAACACGAAATGTATGTATAGGGAATAAAAGCAAGTGGATCAGAACACTGGATAAGGCTGATTTTGGGAACTATATCTATGATTGAGTTGAAATCCAGTTATGCAATGTTTATTGTCATTTAATACTTGATTATATCTGAGTCAAGATATGAAAGTGATGCATGAAATTTCATGAAGGGACATCACATCCTGCAGGGCAGTCAGAAATAAATATTTGTGTTTTCCTTTTTAATACTGAATGTTGCACCACTGACAACCTTACTCGTTACATATATATGTGCAGTTCCTGACCCAAGCATGACTTCCCTCTGGGACATGCAGATATAGGATCAAGGCACCTCTAGAAATAGCTTGAACTGCTGCACTAATAGCCGCAGCTGACTGATGGGATACTCACCATCAAATTGTATCAGTAGACTGATTACAGGATCTACATGTGACACAAGTATAAAGCACCTGTTGCAGACTCCTTCAGAGTAAGCATAGTGCTGACAGATTGGCTAAAAAGATTAATGTTGATTAACAGAGATATTTTAGGTCGTTAATGTTCAGCCCATAGAACAGGTTCTAATAAGAACGGCTTTGCTTTAAAAAGAATGCAAGTACCTAATTCTATAAGCACGGATGTTGATAACTTCGACAGCATATCCATTTGGGGCTATCATATCAAACTGCTGTTCACCCACAAGTTTTGATATGTAAAGTTGCTACTTGCATAGGTCCAATTAACTTTGCACAGCAACATTATTCTGCTGTCCTGTACTTTTTTAATTCATAAAATCCTCAGATTTCTTTAATGCAATGTCATCCACAAAATTTTTCACACGATAAGAAAATCCTCATGGGATAATGTGATCTCTGGTATTATAACTTTATATGCTGAGCTAAAACTAAAAATTCTGAATGTTGCATGTCTGAAGGGGCTTTTGCTTAATAACCCATCTTGCTTTTTCAACCAGATGGTAGGCGTTCACAAACATTCTATATTGAAAATACTATAAAATTCAAAACATGAGCATGCTATGTAAAAAGAAAAACTTCTAAAATATTTTTCAAACAACTTAAGGCCTTTGAGGATTATGAAGGATCTTCAAATAATCTTTGCTGCTTATGTGTACCAGAGAAAAATCTGGAGAGCCACTTAATATACATTAGGTTATCTAAAACTTTACTAGTGAATCTCTTACTATTCATTAATCCAGATTATTTAATTGCAACTGTTGTTCCTAAGCAGTGAACAGTGAACTGAAGCATAGCATTTGTATATATGGCAACCTTTAAGTCAATTCTTTAGCTTTATTTCAGCATAATGATATTTTTGCCATTTAGTAACTTGCAGTTTGTATGTCTGACACATCAGCCAGAATGGTTAGCAATCCTTCTTTGTCGCTGGCTCAAAGTCTTAAAACCTCCCTTTCAAAAAGCACTGTGTGTGTCCTTATGCCCCAAGGACTGTAGCAGTCAAAAAGATGGCTCATCACCAGCTTCTCCAGGAGAACTAGGAATGGGCAATAAACACTGACTGAGCCAGTGATGTCTGCCTTCCATGAATGAATAAAAGAAAAATAAATTTTGTGAAACAGAACTGTGTTGGAACACTTTTCAAAACTAATGCAGATGCATTGGAAATCTGTCATGATGACTGCATTTTCGGGGACAGATAATTAAACCTTTAGCCTTTAGTGCAGCAAATCCCAAATTACCTTTCAATGTGGCTCTATTTTGACAGCTGAAAATTAATTCAACCCCAGACACCAAAAAAAACCTAAACAACAATAAAGCAGCACGGTAACATGAAGTATATAATTATTGAAGTTTTGTATTATACATCAACATCAAAGATGAAAACCATTGATCAAAATCACAGATCCTTGGTAAGGAGTTTTCTGATAGTGTTGAAATCTATACCTGTCTTCATCACTGTGTTCCAAGAAGCTGCTCAGGAGTATTTCGATGTATTTACGTAGATGCACTGGCACTGGCACCTAATCAGAGCTGCCACAGTCAATCTACTGAAATGCTGGGAGCTCATATTGTATTCCCACTGCTGAAATAATGCATAGGGTCTGGAAAATAATGTGATTGTATTTCTCCTGAGTTCAATTCCTGTTTCTGTCATCCCAATTGAGATTGCGAGCCACCGTTTAGGGACCACAGCCTTAGCCTTTGAACATAAGATTAATGCAAATTGAGGCATGCTGACCTGAATTGGTTCTCGCAATACCTTCCATGTCCCATTCTGGCATGTGTATGATTATTTGTATGGGGAAACCCTTTCACTTCTGCTATTTTATTTCCGCATATTTTTTTCAACAATTTCTTCCCATCACATCCATAAATGTTTGAAAGAAGCTTTGTGCCATTCTTCAATCATTCAGTTTCTACCGAACAAAAACAGAGTTGCTCGAAAAGCTCAGCAGGTCTGGCAGCATCTGTGAAGGAAAAAACAGAGTTAACGTTTCAGGTCCGGTGACCCTTCCTCAGAACTCAGTTTCTACTGAAACTCTCAGTTACTTGGTCATTTCAGTTACATATTGCTTTGCTTGTTAATTTTTTTATATACTCTGGTAGTCAGGCAAGCCATCTTCTCCAATGAAAATATGTCTGTTTTCCCATGTTTCTTCATTGGATTGCATTGAAATATAATCCATGTTAACCGTACATGTCAATGGATGACTAAATACTTAGCAAATATCAAAGAATCAAATTAATCAAATTGCAAGAATTGTAGGTTTCAAAGCTGTACAGTTCTACCATGTTGTTGCTTTATTGTAAATTAGGAATAGAAATGGAGTAATTTATATTTTATTGAACTACAAAGAAAAAGAGTGAGAATTTTTTTCTTGCATGAGTAAATATGTGGAATCAACTTACTAAAAACAATAAAAATCCAAAAACAATGGCTGGATGGACATTCAGGATAGACAACCAGAGTCAGATTGAAAGACATGAAAGAATGAGTTGAATTGATTGTATTTTATAGGTAATACAAATCCCATTCTCGAGGCCATCTTGATATTGCCAATGGAATGCAAGCATTTAGTTTTGCTGTGCTGGAGGCTATATTCAGAAATAATTTCAGATTAATGTTCTAGAGCTTTGTTAAATCACAAGAGAAAATTATATCCTTGAAAGATTGACCTGCAATCCCAAGGAAATTCAATTAAGTAAAGTTTCTTTAAATTAATAGGCCTACTTGAAGGAATAGGCCTAATGGACCAAATAGTCCTTCTTCATTCTGTTCTTTCTCAGGGAATGAGAGCTTCACATTTGCATGTGGAAATCTTCGGCCAACTATTAATTATTATATGCCCCAAAACAATTTTTAATCCATTAGTTTTATGTAGGAGTAAAATAGACAAATTAGGATTTTGACCTCAGTTGGCTGAATCATAGCAAAAAATATTCTCAATTTGGTATTTTGACAAGATGTAAAGTTAAATATTAGATGCAACACCTGCCTTTCCCTCCTTACCCTAATCTACCTTCATCATTCAGATCATAAACATTGTGTCCAAGTGAAATAGCAATTTATTTGCACTTCCTTCAATTTAGTATAGTGCAGTCACTGTTCATGATGTTGCTTCCTCTAATTTGAAATTAAAATGAAATTTTGGGATTGATTGGTGGAACATCTCCATCCAGTCACCAAGCATGACACTGAACTTTGGTTGGCTTCCATTTTTAATTGCCTGTCTTACTTCCACTTTGACATAGAGCCTAGATTCTATGATTCTATGATAGAGCCGTAGAGTCATACAGCACGGAGACAGAGCCTTCGGTCCAACCAGTCCATGCTGAACATAATCCCAAAATAAACTAGTCCCACCTGCCTGCTCCTGGCCCATATCCCTGCCAACCTTCCCTATTCAGGTACTTATACATACTTAACTAAATGTCTTTCAAATGTTGTAACTGTACCCACATCCACCATTTACATCTTCTGTGTAAAAAAATCATCCCCCATGTCATTTTTAAAATCTATTCTCTCACCTTAAAAATGTGCCCCCTAGTCTTACAATTCCCCATCCTTAGGAAAAGACAACTACCATTAACACTATCTGTATCCCTCATTATTTTATAAACTTCTATCAGGTCGCCTCTTAACCTCCTACACTCCAATGAAAAAAGTCCCAGCCTATCCAGCCATTCTTTATAACTGAAAACTTCCATATGTGGCAACATCCTGGTACATCACTTCTGAGCCCTCTCCAGCTTACTAATGCCTTTCCTATAACTGGGCAACCAGAAGTGGACACAGTATTCAAAAAGAAGCCTCACCAATGTTCTGTACAACCTCAACATGACTGCCCAACTGCCATACTTAAAGGACTGAACAATGAAGGTATGCATGCCAAATGCCTATTTAACCACCCTGTCTTTATGTGATGCAAACTTTTAAAAATTACATACCTGCATTCTTAGGTCCTTCTGTCTCTATGTTTGACTTTGCAATGAAACTCAACATAAACTTAATGATATATCTATACCATGTACAGTCTTTCAGACTTAACCAGGATTTCAACAATTTTGAATCGTAATCACTTTCCATTTCTTTATTCTTTTTCCTGCCTCTGTGCTCACTTATAGCTTGATACAGTCCATAACGTTTCTAGTTCTGATGGAAGGTCACTGATCTTAAATGTTAACTCAGTTACTTTTACCTCTGATGCTGCCCGAACTGCTGAGTATTTTATGTTTTTATTTCAACCACGGTGTTTTACATTTGCGTTTTGTAACTGCCTTTTGTTAAAATAATAGACAAAGTAATTTCATATAGACATATTAGTGTGCACGTATCATTAATTTAACACAGAGTTGATCCATAATACTGAGTATGTGAACTTGATGGGAATGGGCTGTACTAAAGTACAAGTGGTAGAGGAGACTAAACATTGATCCCAACAGATTCAATATTCTTTCTCTTACATCATATTTGACTAAACCTCACAGCTATGCTGATGCCCAGTATTTAATAGAGAAAAAAAGTTCGTGCGTTTTAAAAATTTCCTCAGATTATATTTGTGTGGTGAATAAAATGTGTAATGCAATATGAGGTTTCAAATGACATTTACATACTGCTCGTGCTGTGTTTTCATTGTTTATGATATCATTTGAACTCCTCGAGTTGATTACAACCTTAGTTCACTCTGAATTAGTTTTTTTTTAAATATGATATCCTTTTACAGTGGCAGAGTGGTACTGGGCCAAGATGGTAAAAAAAACAAATGAGTCAATCACTAATGAGTTGGTTGGTCTAAATATATGATGTAATTTTGCATTTTAAATTACATCTTTTAAGTCTGATTTAAGGATCAAATGAGGCAATAGATTTTAGCTATTTCTGGCAACAATTTGTTAAATACATGTCACACAGTCTAGAACTTCTGCTATTACTTCAAACCTATACAGTCTAATTTGTTTTGCAGTCATGTATAGATTACAAAGGTTAAAATCTAGGTGGTCTGAAGTAACAGTGTGATAGTAAAGATTTGCAAATATGTATGAGGTCCCTACTGATAAATATGTGTGGCCACAAAGTCTTCCACAAATGCCTAATTTTCTCATCAAATTTTGAAAGTTAGCATTTTTTAAAAGCAGTTCATTTTTGCATAGGTGGTATCTTTACTGTGAAAATCAAAGAAATGATAAATCATTTCATAAATGCCACAATATTTTATTGCTGCAATATTAATCCTATTAAAATGAATGGTACATTAAAGAGACATTAGGATGGAATTTTAGAAATACAGTCATAGAATCATACAGTACAGAAGAGGCGCATTGACTCATTGAATCTGTTAAGCCAAAAATATACTAGTACAAAGACTGCAATGGTTCAAAAAGGCAGCTCACTACCATCTCCTCAAGCGCAGCTCGGGACGGGCAAGAAATCCCGGCCAGTCACCAAAACCCACGTCCCGGAAGAGAATACACTATACCAGTCCCACCTTCCCACAACAGGCTCATAGTCTTGAATGTTATGGCACCGCAAGTAGTCATCCAAGTACTTTTTAAAGGTCGTGATGTTTCTTGCCTTAGCTACATTCCCAGGCAGTACATTCCAAATTCCCACTATCGTCTCAATGAAAGGGTGTTTCCTCAATATCCTCTAAATCTCCTGCTATTCACTTTAAAATTACGTCCCCTTGTTATTGACCCTTCAATTAAGGAGAACAACTGCTTCCGATCCACCCTGTCCCTGCCCCTCATAACATTATGCACATTTATCAGGACCTCCTCAACCTTCAGTGCTCCAAAGAAACAATCCAAGCTTATCCAACCTCTTTTCATAGCTGAAATGCTCCATCCCAGGCAACATCCTGGTGAATCACCTTTGCACCCCTCCAGTGCAATCATGTTCTTCCTATAGTGTAGAGGCCAGAACTGCACATATTACTCCAACTGTTGCCTAATGAAAGTTCTGTACTGTTCTAATATGACCACCCTGCTCTTAGAATCTGGTTGAAAACTGTAAACTAAAATTTCATTGTGATTTATTGAAATTATTACTTAATAAATCACAATCTAAACTGTCATATAACTTTTGAATTATAGGAAAAATAAATTATCTGATAGCAAAATTATAAACAAAAATATTGATTTTTAATCCTTTTCATTCTCTTGAACAGGTTGGGAGAGTGGGCAAATCAATGGCAGATGTGGGTAAATGTGGGTAAATGTGAGGTTATTCACTTTGGAAGCAAAAACAAGAAGGCAGATTACTACCTGAATGGCTGTAAATTGGGAGAGGGGAGGGTGCAGTGTGAGCTGAGTGTCCTTGTGCACCAGTTGCTGAAGGTAAGCATGCAGGTGCAGCAGGCAGTAAAGAAGGCAAATGGTATGTTGGCCTTCATTGCGAGACGTTTCGAGTACAGAAGCAAGGATGTGTTGTTGCAGTTAGACAGAGCCTTGGTGAGGCCGCACCTAGAATATTGTGCACAGTTTTGGTCTCCTTTTCTGAGGAAGGATGCTCTTGTTCTCGAGGCAGTGCAGCAAAGGTTTCCCAGGCTGATTCCAGGGATGGCGGGACTGACATATGAGGAGACATTGACTGGGTTAGGATTGTTTTCACTGAGATCTCATTGAAACTTATAAAATTCTAACAGGACTAGACAGGGTGGATGCAGGGAGGATTTTCCCAATGGTGGGTGTGTCCAGAACCAAGGATCACAGTTTGAGGATTTGGGATAAGCTATTTAGGAGGGAGATGAGGAGACATTTTTTCACCCAAGGAGTGGTGAGCCTGTGGAATTCATTACCACAGGAAGTAGTTGATGCCAAAACATTGAATGTATTCAAAAGGCGGTTAGATATAGCAGTTGGGGAGAATGGGATCAAAGGTTATGGAGAGAAAGCAGGATTAGGCTATTGAGTTGGACAATCAGTCATGATTGGGCCAAATGGCCTCTTCCTGCTCCTATCTTCTATGTTTCTGTGTTTCTATGCTAATATAATTTGCACTGCACAACCTAAAAGTTACAGCAACAAAGAAGGCTTTACAGCGGTTAAATTTTTTGGTGTATGAAATTGTACACATTTGTGAACCAAACTGAGGATAAGTACAAACATATTGTCCTGATGGACAGAGTTCTGAGAAAGACTTTTATCATCACTCTACACCCTGCTCGTCAATCTCCTTCTGTGATATCCCTGGGCCTCCTGTTCTTAATTCCTTTTCCACTTCCATTCAGATCTTCCGAAACAGGCTGATCATTCTGGTGACTGAAAGAGAAAGCAACTCCTGCAAATATTTTTAAAACCTGAGTTTTTAGATTGCGCAATGGTTGCTGAGGATAGAGTTGGTGTTGGGGGGTGGCGGTGAGCAAGGGGATGGGATGCTTCTCGTTGAAAACTCTCAGAAGATGAATGGCCTGTTTCCACACTGTGAGGATTCTATGAATCTTAGATAAAAGTCAGTTCTATTACTCACACATCTGTCACCATGTCAACTGTCCAACGGATTTTGATGGTCACTTCGATACACAACTTCTAAATTAATCAAGGTGCTCACAGAATATATGTTTCACCATAAGTAGGAGTGCTGACCTAGGCTAAACTGCTTGTTTTAGAAAAGTACTGGTTTCTATTTACCTCTGTATCAAAGCATAGAACAAAGAAAGTTGAGTATTGGCTGACATTTCTGTTATACTTCAATACCAAGGGATCTGTTTACCCACTTGCAATAAATTTTAGTTCACTTTCAACACATTTCGCCCTAGTTTAGAGCAATGAGAATAGATCTGATACCACTATAATTACATATAACAACATTTTGAGCAATGGTAATTTTGAGGTTTTCACAACTTTGATGTTAAAATAGATGTTAATTTAGTAGTCAAATCTTAATAGTGTGCTACCTGGGCAGAGGACTGCAAATGTAAAATAACTTAAAGTAATTGTAAGGTAAATTGCACATGAAAAATACATGTCAAAGAAAATTGTTAATTCAATAACTATTATTGTCAGTGGGTGCAAAAACCACAAGAAACAAAGTTTTACACATGTAAATGTGCACTTTTTTTATTGTCACAAATGATATTGATTAGTTACAAACACATGATATTGTGTACATGGGGTAAAAGGGCATTTACAGCATGGATACAAAATTGCCTAAGTGATAGGAGGCAAAAAGTTATGATAATTGTGTACTTTTTTCAGTTAGAGGGAGATATATGCAGTGAAGTTCACCAGCATACACAATAGGACCAGGGCTGTTTTTGATGTACATTAAAATTTGAATTTGAGAATATACGGCACAATTTCAAAATTTGCAGATGCCATGAAATTTGGAACTGTATCAAAGACAGAGAAAGCTGGTAATAAGGTTCAAAAGGACATCGCAGGCCAGAGGAATGGTTGGACATATGGCAGATGAAATTTAATATGCAGAAGTGGGTTTGATACATTTTTGGAGGAAGAATGAGAAGAGACCACACAAGCTGGACAGTACAATTTTAAAGTGGATGCATGGATAGTGAGAGCAGCAAATGCTTGTGCATAAATCTGTGACATGCTAGGTTAGCATTTAAACATAAGGGATACCAGGCTTTTCAAATACGAGGCTAAACATCCATATAATACTCGATGCAGCTGGAGTATTGTGTCCAATCTGGGCAACACACTTCAGGAAAGATGTGAATGTTTTGCAGAGATTTGCTCGAATAGTTCCAGAGATTGGGGATTGCAGTTATGTAGCCTAACAAGACAAATTGAAGTTGCTTTCCTTTTAGCAGAGAAATGGAAAGTTTACAGAATAATTTACATGGACCATATAAAGAGAAAATGCATCCAGTGGCTGAAGGATCAGTAATGTATAAGCAATGAAATATTTAAGCTGATTAGCAAAAGAAAAATTGAACTAATCTCTTTTTCTCAAAAAGTGTTTGGGATTTTATTTCTTCTGCCTGATAGCATGTGGATATAGATTCAAAAGTGGTTTTCCAAAGATAATTGGATAAATATTTGAAGGGGAAAAATTTGAAAAAATGAAGAAAAAGTTAGGAAGTGGAATTAACAGGTTAGCCTTTCAAATGAGCCAGTACAGATTCACGGGGCTGAATGGCCAGCTTCTTCGCTGTGCTATTCTAAGATTTCATGTCCTGAAGTTTAAGACAAGTAATGGATAGATTTGCGTAGGATCCGATTGGTTCAGAGGTGTAGCTAAAGTCCAAAGAAGCTGTTTCTTAACCCAAAAACCCACCTCTGGCCCATCCATTTCCAGTTTTACCTGTATCTAGAAGTTGGCCAGGTAACCAAACAAGTAGGTTGCAATTTTAAAATGCTGTGATCCTCACTGTTATTCTATGTTTTGAAATGGAACTGCTGTTGACTAGGTTAACTGAGAGTTAGGTAACCCAACTTAAGCTCCTTTAGGTGAAGGCTTTGTGGATTAAGGATGAAAATGCCTTTACATCAAACTCCTGAATACAAATGGCTGCCTGAGGAGCCTCCATCTTTGAGCCCCTTCCCTGAAACAACCTTTTCCTTTAGACTTATGATCTACACCCAAACGCCATTAATTCCTATTCCACAGCAGTCACCACCTCCAAATTGGTTCTCAATTTCATATTCAAACTCTATACTCCCCGACCCAACTAAGGGCTACGTTTCTCCCTGCTGAGGCCTTAGATTCTTAGGTTCTAAGCTACTCACAATCAAAACCTCCACGAGGATTGGCAAATTTCATGAGCAAATACTAAATAATGAACCACACCCAAATTACCCAACCCTACCCAATCAGCTCACATACTCCGTCAATGTCCAGCTTCAAAATTAGATCCGCCCCTCTTATCCTGGCTCAGGCTAATTAACCTGTTGCTTTGTCGTCAGTGACCAGTTATATTGCCTGACTGGAGGCTCAAAAATTAATCAGGTCTGGTCCGCAGATGGGAAACTCATCATACACTTTTGAGATGAGCATGCAGAATCTTGCACACTTCCCTATGACACATTTGATGGTAATGGAGGCATTTAATCAAGTGGATAGGTGGAAGATGGGGACTTTGTCATCTTACTGGATCATCCCACATTGATGGACAGTGATTTATATTCTGTAAATGAGAATGTGTGAGGGGAATTTGATTTGTAACAGCTATTATTTAAATGAAAACAATCATGTTAAAAAATCTATTGTGCAATATATGGTAATAACATATCATTGCCATTTCAGGAATTTAAGACAAAAATAGATGACAACATTTTTGTAAACAACCATCAAATAGTTTTGCTGATTCCTTTATGAGGTGAAAATAGATGGTAATAAGGCGAATGTGCTTATTCCAATATCATTTCAATTTTGCTGCACGTTAATGGTTACATTAAGACATAGTGGAAAAATAATCAAAAAAGTCAAGATTTCTGCAGCTAAGTATATATCAGTGCAAGCACGTTACTTTTGTTTTCCTCCTTAATCTCAGTTAGCTGCCCCTTCCCCTTGTTGTGGACAAAGGGGAAATGGGTTAATTTAAATTATGAGGGTTTTGTTTCTCTTCAGCCAGAGTCACCATAGCATTATTTGCTTTACTCCCTTCCCTTTTTACTCTCGTCCCTTACTGAGGTACTCTGAAGAGTTCCTCAAACCCTGGTTTTTGGATTTCAACTTTTGAAATAAACCCACAGCAAAATCCTGTAAAATGAAAACCAAGGTTGGGTTTATTTATTAACAAAACATTCAAAACTCAAAGAACTGCTTCGCTGCTTCATTCACATGCAGTCATACAAGGTAGAAAGATAAAATAAGGGAAGTTCCAAAGAGCTTCTTAAAAATACAAAGATGTTGAAATCAGTTTATGCAACAGTGTCCAGTGAGTCAATACACAATTTGGAGTCTGCAAGTGGCTGATCTTATCACAGTTCTTTTCCTGGGAGCTGTGGTTCTGATGGGTGGTAGTCAAAGATACCAAATTCAATTTGGCAGATAAAGTTTGAGATTCTTTCTCGTGATGAGACTTTTCAGGGAGAGAGAGAGGTGGAAAGTAGGTCCAGCTGCTCTGGTCTGGAGCTGCTCCTCTTGTGACATTAAAACAGCATCTGCAGTCAAAAGTCAAAACTGTACATTTAAACAATTGAGTATGCAATGGGTACCAGTCATGTCCCAGAGTGGTTTTTGCTGAACCAGTCAGCCAAGGAAGGCATTTTGATCGTCCTCATCAAAATGGTCATTGTGAGGTGAAGAGATGAGGGTTCATCTCAGTGGCCAATTGTCAAGTCATTAACATCTTGGTATCAAACTGTGGTGATTTGCAATTAATAGTTAAATACTGTGGATGCTGGAGATCAGACCTGGAAACAGAAAAATGCTGCAGAAACTCAGTAAGTTTGGTAGTATCTGTGGAGAGAGAAGCAGAGTTAATGTTTCCAATCTGAAGAGTTTTTATTGGATTGACAATCGCTTTGTGTCATGGTCTTCGTGGGAATCGAGAGGTTTCAAGGCAGCTTATTATCACAACATGTACCAGGCTAAATCTCCAGGAGCTAAAGGACTAGCTGGTTTTGACTCACAGGAAACTCTGGAGGCTTCTAGCTAATTCCAGTCATGTGATTGTAGTAGCTATCTTAAGGCCCCAGTGGTGTTGACCATTTGTTTCTTAAAAAAGATTGAAACAGGAGAATCATAAGAGGATATAGTTTTAACACAAAAGCAAAATATGAATTCTCTTCATGCACCCTTGTCATTACATCCCCATAATGAAGAAAGTTTACATGAGTATTGGTTTAGTCTCCATTACTTGACTAAGTGGCCACTATTTATGTGAGCCCAGATGTTGCATGCCTGCAGGTTACTCGATCCTCTAGGAGTCACAGCTGAGTTAGTCTAAGCCTTAAACAACTCTCCATGCAGTAGATCACTGGATAAATATTAGAGGTGGAATTTAATCATTGTGACAGGGGTCCCACTGGCAGATCCATGGGACAGAGATGGGCAGCCGCACACAGTCATGTGACAGCCTGTCAAATAATGAGCACAGGGTGTGGGGCCCACCACAGGGCAGGAGTCAGGGTGGAAATACCAAGGGCAGCTAATGGATGTGCAGGTGCTGGCACCATTTCTAAAGAGCAGCTAGCCCAACCTCTAAAGCTTAAATGCCCCTTTAAAATCTTCACAGAAAGTGAATTTGAGATTGAAAGAAAAATCTCACAGCAGCACAATTTTTGACGCTAAAAGGATGTTTTTATCATGTGGGAGGCATGAGAACTAGTTGAAGAATAAAAGGTCACCAATTGAAGATGGAGATGAGGAGAGCGTGGAGTGTTTTAGGAACTGTCTACCCCAGGGAGCAATGGGAGTAGGACATTAAATAATTTTAAGGTAAAGTTCGATAAATACTCGATTAATAAGGGAGTCAAGATTATCAGGAGGCCACAGTCATCTCAGCCACGTTTCTTATATGGTAGAGCAAGTTCAAGGGGCTAACTGGACTATGCTTACTCCCAATTCATATGTTCGTACGCACACTTGATCTTTGAAGGCATCTCGGAGTATGGATCTGAAAACTCAAGAGTCAAAATCAGCATCTGGTACCTTCAGAAAGACAATGAGCACTGTGAAAAACAGGACCAAGTACACTTAAGAGTACACAGAGCATAGCTCCACAGTTTGGCAATGCCTCCCTGCTTGTCTTCCTTTGGGGAGTCTGAGGGTGATGGGGAGTCTTGATCCCAGCTGACTGAAGGAACAAACTCACCTGCCTAACCCAGAGAAGCTGGTCAGAGGTTTCAGTGAAGACAGATAGCTGTGGGGTGCATCAAAGAGACTGGGCCTAGTTCAGGAAGAGGTTGATTAACACATGAGTGAGTTTGAATATTGTTGCATATTGTTGTTACACAAGGCAGAAGTGATGGGTCTCTAATTGGAGGGAATCATAAGGGCAGTCATGCATTAACCTGTTCCTTGCAACAGATGTCTTCGCAGGAATAGTCGCAGATGGATGACAAGTCTCTTTTTTTCAGTGACAGAGTCCTCCAAGTCCTATGGCAGTGGATGTGTGAGAGAAATAAACTCAAGACTCTATCATGGAATGAAACAGGGCAGCTGACAAAGGATAGATCGCATCATGCTCTGGAGACTTATGCTCACTTTTTACCTGCAAGAAAAGAGGGCCCACAGCAAGTATGAAAGAGCAAAGATAGGAGGAGGAACACTAGACAGCTGAGTTCTGATTCCTTTCCAATATTCTAACCTGTATTAACTCAGGGATTGATATGGTTTACGAATTGACTAATTTAAAATAGCTTTTTAAAAGATTGGTGGGATGTGTTTACACAATCAAGCCTTACAAGCCGGGCAACAATTTGCAGAGCAACACAAACAGTACACTAACAGAAGTTGCTGGAAAAGCTCAGCAGACCTGGCAGCATCTATGAAGAAAAAATCAGAGTTAACATGTTGAGTTTGGTGCCTCTTCCTCAGGTCACTGGACCCGAAACGTTAATTCTGATTTTTTTCTTCACAGATGCTGCCAGATCTGCTGAGCTTTTCCAGCAACTTCTGCTTGTGTTCCTGATTTATAGCATCCACATTTCTTTCGGTTTTTATTATGAACAGTACACTTTTGAGTTCTCCAACCTTTTCACTTCTCATGCCATAGCTGGACAGCAGAGCACACTTTCAGTCTGGTCTTCACTTACCGTACTGTCTGCTGGGTCCAAGTTCTTCTCTTCTCCACTATTCAGACCTAGGTGTGACAGCTCCTGTTATGTCAGTTCTCTCCTCATTGCTCCTGCACTTGGAGTCAATCCTAAATTTCTCAACCTACATTACAAATGAATCATACTGTCAATGGTTGTGCATATGAACAATGTTGATGCATCGCAAACAGCAATGTCTGTTAAACAGTATTACAAACCATAACTCCATGAAAGCATATTCCTTAATAACACATCGTTAGTAGTAGGTTAGTAGGTTTTTGTTTTCCCCAAGTCCTCTGCTCTTCTAAACTCACACCATTTGGCTAATTTTAATAACTCCTATTCATAGTTGTCTTGGCAACTGTGTTTCTAAAACTGCGTAAGCAACAAAATAGTCATTAACATGATCAACCAACAATAGCAGTAACAACAACAGCCTATATTCATCTTCACCTTTAACATAACGAAAAATCCCAAGATGCTTCACAGGTGCATTATAAAGCAAAGTATACTACAGTGTAATCATAAGAGGGCATAGTTTTAGGGTAAGAGGTACGAGATTCATAGGGAATTTGGGGAAAAAAAACCTTTTCACTCAGCAAGTGGTGGGAATCTGGAATGCAATGCCTGGGAAAGTAGTGGAGGCTGGACACCTTACAACCTTTAAAAATTATTTGGATGAATACTTCGTATACCATAACATTCAAGGATATGGGACAAGTGCAGGAAGTTGGGATTAGCGCACTTTTGATGTCAATTATGTCAGTGCACACGAGATCGGCCAAAGGGCCTTTTCGCTGCTGTATAAATCTATGAACCAAGCCACAAAGGAAATCTTAGGTGAGATGACCAAAGCTTGGTCAAAGTTGTAGGTTTTAAGAAGTGTCTTCAAGGAATAAAGTGAGGCAGAGAGGTGGAGAGATGTAGGGCAGGAATTATATTGCTTGCAGCTTGGACAATGGAAAGCATGGACATGAATGATGAAAAAATTATGAATGGCAATGCTCAAGAGGCAAAAATTAGATGAAAGCGGATGTCTCAGAGCATTTTGTGGCTGGAGGATGTTGCAGAAAGTAATGGTTCTGAAGGGGTTAATGTTAAATTGACTCCATCATTCTACTGATGACAAACAAAGGCTGTGGGTAAAGACATGGAGTTCTCCACCAGCTTTCAGAGGAAATGGACGTATGCATGTGTATTCATAAACCAAGGTCCTAGTAATTGTGCCTGACCAAATATTGTTGAATTTATTGCTATGGACAATAAACCATCTTTTGTATTAAATATACTCTTGTTTTCATTCATGGGATGTGCATGCTGTTGGCTAGGACAGAATTTATTACCTATCTGTCATTGTCCTGGAGAAGATGGTGGTGAGATATTGTCTTGAACAACTGCAGACCTTGGGGTATCGGTACATCCACATTGCTGTTAGGAAGTTCAAGGATTTTGACCTAGCAACAGTAGGGGAACACTGTTCCAGTTCCAAGCCAGGATGAAGAGTAGCTTGGAGGGGAACTTGGTGGTCTTTCCATGTATTTGCTGCCTTTGTCCTTCTAGGTGGCAGAGATCACAGGATTGGAAAGTGCTGTCTATGGACATTTGGTGAGTTACTGCATTGCAACTAGTAAATGGTACCTACCGTACATCGGTAATGAAGGGAATGAATAATGTTTTGTCCAGAATGGTGTCAAACTTCCTGAGGGTTGGTGGAATTGCACCTATCCGGGCAAGTAGAGAGAATTCCATCAAATGCCTGACTTGAGGCTTATAGGAAGTGGACAGACATTGGGAGTTCAGGAGTTGATTCATTCACTGCAGAATTCATAGCCTCTGAACTGTCTTGTAGCCATTGTATTTATTTGACTAGTCCAGTTTAGTTTATGGTCAATGATAACCCCCAAGATATTGATAGTGGGGAATTCAGCAATGGTAATGCCATTGAGTAACAAGGAGAAATGATTAGATTGTCTCTTGTTAGAGGTGGTCATTGCCTGACATTTGTGAGGTGTAAATGTTACTTGCCACTTATCAATCTAAGCCTAGCTCTTATCCATCTCTTGCTTGACATATAATGCTTCAGTATCTCAGGTGTTGTGAATGGTGCTGACCATTACGTAATCATTAGTGAACACCCCATTTATGAAATTATGATAGAGGGATGCGCTATCAAGTTATGAAGTAGTTAAAGATTGTTGGGCCAAGGGACCTACCCTGAGGGATTCCTGAAGTGATGGCTGAGATGTTTGACTTCCAACAACCACCTTCCTTTCTGCAAAGTTTGACTCTAACCAGCAGAGTGTGTTCTCCTGATTCCCACAGACTCATTTTGCTAGTGCTTGTTGATGCCATATTCTGTGAAATTCTACCTTGATGTCATGGGCAGTCACTCTCACCTCACTTGTATGGCAATTTATCTTCTACACTCACTAGTTAGGTGCTATACAAAACTGCTGGACTAGCCTGGAGTCTCCAGGGAATGGAAATCAATCTCTAGGACATGACAGTGTGCAACCTTGGAGACACTTCACAGGAATATTATAAAGATTGTTTTTATTTTAACATTTTCTTTGAATATTTCTCTTTACTACATGTAAAATTATTGAAAATGGGGCTAAAAAAGACTGATTGACATTCCGACACCATCCATTGAGGTATAAGGATGGATGTGATGGCTGATTAATGGCTGGGGCATGGGGAACAAACATGTGATGAAATGTTCAGCAACATATTTAATTATAAATGGCAACCTTAAAATTAATACTGTTTCTCTCTCTTCAGATGCTGCCTGACCTTTTGAATATTTCCAGCAATTAGGGCTTTCATTCATGTTTCCATCATCTGCAATAATCTCTTCTCCAATATTTCTTTGCCTCCCCACCCACAATTTCCATACTTATCTTTACTTATTCTTCCTCCATATCCGAAATCCCCAACTGCCCGCACTGCTTGAAGGGCAAAGAAGTCTCTGACTGCCTCCTGTACTAACTGGCCATTGTATATCTGATACCTACTCAACCTCTTCTTTAGCAATATTCAAAGACTGAGCTTCCTCCCAGGGTAGAGAATTCCAAAGATTCACCATCCTTCGAGTAACTCTGAACTGCTTTCTGAAATAACCTTGCAAGTCAGTCAGCTCAAGGGCAAATAGAAATAGGCAATAAACCTTGGTCTTGCCAGTGACACCCATATGGCCTTGAGAGGATGAAGGACTTACTCCAGCTTCTATTTACTATATTCCTTGATCTATATGTCAATATTGTCACTTAATTAAAAAAAATACAACTCATCATGATCAATGCCTTCTGAATCCATTACGTGTTTGTTTCTGCATGTTACTTATGCATGTATCCAGGTTACTTCTTTCTACGTTGACATAAACATTTGGTTTAATTTTAAACACGTTTGTCTGTGTTGGAAAGGAATAGTTCAAACATCATTATGCTATAAGAATTATTTTTTGCCATCTTGCACACAACTCAATTTGCCCCATACTCAAAAGAAATGATCCTTTCCACCATTTCAATCCCCAGCTTCAGAAATAGCTAATATTTAAGAATAAAAAAGGAAAGGGTCCCAGTTAAATTATCAAATTCTGATAAAAACAATAAATCTTTCTTTTAGAGTGAAACAAAGCGGACAAATTAATTCTGCAGTCAGGCTATAAATTATCTCCAAAGTGCTCATAAGCTAAGCAGTGTGAGACATCATTGGGAGAACCATCTTAAATCATACGGGTTTGTTATTATGTAGGGCATGTGTCCAGTGCAGTCAAGTAGGTTTAAAAAGTGCTTAGGTAGCCAGTTGGATTTTTACAACATTTATAAACATAAGCAGAATCCGTTTTAATACTGTGATGAAGTAATGGATCTATATGTGCATCTAAGGAGAACAGATTGAGATGTATTATCAAGCAAAACAAAACCAAGATATCTACTGCCTATGCACCATGCCCTGTATGTAACTCAGCCTGGAAACTCAGTGCAACAAAAGTGCAAAATAAAAACAAATTACACCCATCAAATCAACAGAATAGTACATTTTAATTTGCATGATTTTGTTTCACTGTTTAGATGAAACAATGTTACCCACTTAACTGCTGAATTATATTATCAATCTCTGTTGTGGGATTAATATCTGTGAAACCCATCAACATTTAAAAGCTAACTTAATTAATTAAATATTACTTGCACTGAGGCACTGGCTGTTTTAAAGGAAATAATGGTAAAAGAGTTACTGCGCAGAATTAAATCAGGATGTGTCATATATGAGTCACAGAATTGGTACAGCGCAGGAGGAGGTAATTCAATCCATTGTGTCTGCACCAGTTCTCCAAATAAGCGTTTCATTTACTGCCATTCTGCTGCCTTCTCCCTGTAATCTTGCACATTGTTTTCAAATAGCCATCTACCTTGCTTTCAAATGCCTCAATTGAATCTGCCTCCACCACATTCTCACATCGCGCAGTCCAGATCACAACCACAGGCTGTATGAAAAAAGACTTTTCTTCATATCATATTTGGTTCTTTTCTGGTCAACACCACTTTAAATCTGTGCCTTCATATTCTTGATCCTTTAATGAGTGGGAACATTTTTTCCTTATTTACTCCATCAAGACTTCTCATGAGAGGTCTCAAAATCAACAGTGTGTGGTTTACTTCTGAGCCTTATTATCTCCCTGATGTTAAATTAGCAGCCTCTATAAACCTGGTTTTCAGTACTTCTTTTTACCTCATTAGCTGCTTATTCACCATTAACACCCTTAAGTAATTTTAAAACCCTGTCTATCCAAAGCCAGATTATTTGTGTCATATCTGAGGAGTTGTGCAATATAAGTTCCAACATGTCAGAAGGGGATACATGAGACTTTTACTTGTTTTATTAGTATGATCATAGTAACTTTTAATCTTTTTCATTCATGTCTCCTCTCAACAATTTCTCTCAATTCTTCCATCTCTCTGCACCATGCCTTTGTTAAACTGAGCTTACTGAGTTATGCCCTACGCTAATGTGTTCATTCCCAGAATCTCAAGCTTGTAAAATTCCTTACTTTTATTATTTGTCATCCCTGAAACTACTTGATTTTAAAATTCCAAAAAAATTATCATCTGACCATTTCTTGATTTTTTAAATTTTTTCTCGATTTCTTACTTTTTCAGTCCATGTTAATTATTCTTCCACACTATTAAATCTCAATGGTACAAATTGGTAAGTGAAGATAAGCAAATTCATATTCCTAATGTACAATAATTGAAATCTTAATTTTGTCAGTTTTCCCATTTAAAAGATACTTTATTAATTGCTTCAAAAGTCTACTGAAAGGATTAATTTCAACTGTTACAATTTATTTCTGTTGCTGTTCCTTCTGGATATATATTGAATTTTGTTTTGTTTCAATGTTCACATTTAACACATTCGTGGAACCATATTCCAAATACTTTTCATATCAAACAATGAGTTCAGTTAAAACATTATGGAATAACATTACATGTTTGCAACAAAGTGATCCATTTAATGAAATTTAAACTCTAAGTTATTACCAAGTCAACCATCTGAGAAATATTTAAAGATTGCAATACTTGGCCTAACTTTAACTAAAATAATGGGCAATTTAAAAGGAAACATGTTGTAGTTTGTTGTTTATGTATTTTTGTAGACTAAATAAGATTATTTAGTTTGGGCTTTCTAATCACAATGCTTAGTCAGTTTGTATCTTGTGAATATTCTGTTTAGCTTCAGAAAGAAATAATTCATTTGTTAACCAGTATGACAGAGTAGCAAAAAGAACGATGTTCCATTTAAAATGCCACCCAGTACTGCGCTACTTTCTAAGATGTGATTTTCTCTTCAGATCACTGAACTTTCATTATCTTATCACCTATCAACACTTCACTACATTTCCAAAAACTGCACAAGTTTATAAAAGACCCTGAAATGTAGTCACCTTTTTTCATAATAAACGATCACAGATGTTGTGCAAAAAGAGCTAACCTAACTTTTGCCATATTGTATATTCTTTTTACCCAGGTTCCATTCATCAGAAGTTACAAAAGCTGCAATTATGTTGTTTTAATGATGCTTCTGTCGGTTTGTATGGAGGGAAAAGGCTGTATCGTGAATAAATTTCCCTATGGTAAGGATTTAATATTTGCACATTATTGTTGTTCATCTCATGAAAATTTGGAACATACACAATGGGATTATATCACTTGCACATTATAGATGAAGATTACCATAAATCATGCGCATATATTGAATTACCATAAGGTATAAATTCCAATCATACAGTTGCTATGGCATTTAGCCATGCCAAGTGGTATATCTTGTAAACAACATAACTTGGAATGCTTTTGAGTTTTGTGCATCATGATTTAAAATATATTGCATGTCTCATGTTTTACTGACTTGCTTAAGTGTACGCGTCCATGCAACTACACTCTGGAATGTCAACTTTTCGGAAATGTAAACATGTTTTAATTCTGGGTGCAGTGTAAAGCAAACTCTCTAAAAGTTTAGTGAAAAGAAAATTTGAAAATTGAATTAGGCTCCAAATTATTACCATTAAAAGATATTATGGTGAGAAATTCTGGAAAAACTTCCTAATAATGTCTAATAACCTATCTGTAGTTATCATGCTAACAACACCACCCAACTTAGCCGCCTTCCTCCAAAAGCTGCAAGCCTAATCTTTCACATGCAATACACATACTTACACATCCACATACATTATACCTAATGTTGAGTTCATCATTGCTAGAATCTTAACTAGGTATGGTTTCAACATTCTATACTTATTCATTATGGGCAATCTTCCTGAAAATGTAAAGAATATTTTTATAAACAAAGGCATTAAGATATCTCTTGTAACTTTGCTCATGGTAAGTCAAATGATGATGTGTTCTCTGAGCACAGGACTGCTACACTTGACAATGCACTGTGTGTTTTATGTTCATTTTAAAGCAACAAAGCCTAAGTGTTAATTGATACAGGCTCATCTCAATCAGATTTCAATGATAGCTTGATCAGATTGGAATGTTCTATGTGTTATCAATTTTTCAGTTACAGTTGAAGGAAGGTTCACAAAGGTGCCAGGAGCTGAGAGACTATGTTCATGAGAGTACCTAATATAATTTCAATATAGGATCAGGCTGGCTACTGACTCCAGTACTATTGCGTACTGTATTGGCACTATGACAGTTCATGGTGGAATTATCATTTAATGGCATCCCATCCACCACATTCAACATTTATTCTCTTTACCACTGATGCATAATGGCAGCAGGTTGTCCAATCTCCAATACACAATATCCTTCAACAGCACCTTCCAAACCCTTGAAATCGTCCAGAAGGTAAATCCCATCACCTACAAGTTCCACACCAACTCACACAACATCCTGACTTGGAACTATATCACTGTTCCTCAACCATCACTGGAATGAAAATCTTGAAACTCCTTCCTAGCAGCACTGTGGATGTTTCTAAAATCCACTGAGTGTTGTAGTTCAAGAAGGCAGCTTACCATCACCTTCTGGAAAGCAATTAGAAATCAGCAATAAGTACTGGTCATCAGAGAGGCCCATATCCAATGAATGAATTTTACAAAATGTAAATGAATGTTAAAAGACTGTTATAAAGTCATAGAGTATATGGAATGAACTGCCAGAGAAAGTGTAGAAGCAGGTACCATTACAACATTTAAAACGCATTTGGACAGTTACGTGAATAAAAAAGGTTTAGAGGGATAATGGGCCCAAAACGGGCAAATGGGACTAGTTTAGTTTGGAAAACTTGTTTGGCATGGACAAGTTGGGTTGAAGGGTCTGTTCCCATGCTGTATGACTTTTTTTTCTGGGAGTCATGTGAATCATTCCAAAAGTAATGTATATGCCAGTGAGAACATGAGCTACATCTTCATTGATACTTTGAGGATGGGCAACAAGAGATCCTTGTTGTAGGTTTAAAGCTAATGTCCTACTTTTACAACACAGCTAGACAGCTCCAATCACTTGTTTCTGAACTAAATATGAAAATCAAAGCTTGTCTTAAGCAATATGAATGCATGTAAGATGTTTTAACTTAAAATATTGTTGATCATACTATCTTTCAGATGAAATGATGCACTAAAAGCTCAGATGGCTGAGAGGTTTGGTGGATGTAAAATATTTCTTGATACTGTTTGAGGACAGGCATTGGAGATACACTTAGTATCTAGGACAATTTTTACTTCTCAATCATGATCTCACAAAAACAAAATCTGATTATTGCATTCCTGTTTGTGGAAATTTTCTGTGTGAAAACTACCTTTTCATCAGTGAATAAACTTCAAATATATTTCACTGTCTGTAATGAATGTTTGGATGGTCCAAGGTTGTAAAAGGTGTTATATAAATGCAAGTATTTCTTTTTGTTACAACCATTACAGCTTTTGGCTGTAATCCCATTATTACCATTAGCTCTTGCAATTTTTTTTCTCTGGGTGATGAGGTGTCACTAGAGTCAGCACAGCTGACACCACAAAAGTAATCAGCAATTGCATTCAACTAAATAAAACATATTAGATAAAGTCGATGGTTGTTTTGAATGTTCTTTTTACTTTGTGAAAAGGCTGACTAATGGTCCATGACAGCGCCCTGTCATCAACAAATAAATCGAATACCTCTTCCATCGAAAAGGTTGAAATTCAAACGCATTTTCAGACTTCTGTAATTCAAAACTACTTGCTAATTGTGTTCTAAACTGTATTCAATACTAAATTGCAGTGGTTTCAATGCCAGTACCCATGGTGGAGTTGAATGGTGGAGGAACCATTCAGCAATTTTACAGTAATAAATATTATGCTTTGTCAATCAAATTTCAGGATGGGTTTATAAAAAAAATCAAAGAAACCTCAAAAAAAATCCCAGATGTTACACAGAGGAACTGCAATCGCTTGTGTGGATTGTATGGCATAAAAGGCAATTGCATCGATTTTGATGTGGCTTTTTTTAAAAGACTTAAGATTGCATTCGGCGTAAGAAGGATTATTGATTGCACATTATAAACTGTGCGGATTTTGGTTGATAACACACGTCTTTTGAAGTGCGCTGTATTGCAGAAAAAAAACGCAAATGCATGGAAGACTGAAAAACGTTGACTCGGGGTAATAACTCCCTCATTGACAAACCTTCATGTCCTCCCATTCTACTTTGGCGAAACGTTCAGTTCAACAAATGCAGAACTTGAAAATGAGCCAAATGACTAGCTGTGGCAACTTTGATCATGATTAATCGAATGTGTGTTATATGATTTATGTTCTTTGTGACTATAGCATCAATTTATCAAAGCGAGAATTTAGAACAGCTACAGTGAGTTCCACAGATACCACCCATTGAGAGAATGATTGGCTTATTTAGCTTTCAGCGATGTGAGTCATGAAATAATGAAGTTTTTGTTAAACCCATTGAACCCCTAATTCCTGAGCCGTTCTCAGCGCTCCCTCTATCTTTAAAACAAACGGTGGCCTGAGAGGGGGAAGTCGAGTTCCACAGATCACAACAGATCGTAAAGACAAAATATGTTTTCTTTAAAAAGTAACCTCAACTGTGCTGCTGAGTTTTGGGGACGTGGTTGGCAAATGTTTGCCCCAGACATGAAAATGTTAAATCCAGATTTTAGACTATTTTCGTGCAGCGTGCAGGAAACAGAATGCATCCGTCACGTTTGTTTTTCTTCTGCTGGTTGGGAAATGCTTTCTATAAATAAATTAATATATGAGCATTTTGCTGATTAGATTGTATGCGCACAGCACGTGTGGAGCTGACGTTCTTATCCAGAAATAATGGTGTACGTTAGAATCCCAGAATATGGTGGCAAACGTCATGATGTCCCGAAGTCTCTCTAAGATCGTAACGTGTGATTTCATTAAAATCAGGATGCCGCTGTGTTTTTTTTTTGTTATTTCTTTGAATCTCCGACAATAGTAAATTATCTGTTTGTGCAGGCCTAGAAATATATTTTTTGTAAGATAGAGATCACCAACTCATTTGGTGATTTCGTTTCCTAGCGTGAAATTATTAAAATGAAGAATGTACAAGACAATAAGTAAGAATCAGTGCTATTGTACATTGTCCACACGGATAATATCGTATCCCACCAGAATCATATTGACTGGAATTGTTCATTGGTTGGTGCGCTAATAATGGTGCGCTTCGGGCATTGGTGTTTCTTCAACAGATTGTATGCAAAACAAAAATTAGACTTAGCTTATATTTTGTTTTGTGTGATAGATATGGTATTCCCCTAATTGATAAACAAGCCAGTTCTTAACGAGACTTAAAGAATGCAATACTTTTGAAAAACAAAACTGCAGAGGGCATCAGTGACTGGCGTAGTTTTGGTTCTAATTGCTTGTGAACAGCAAATCATAACCTCTCAGCTTGATAATTTGCATGAAGAAATGCGGTTAACGTACACTTAAGAACGCTAATAGAAAATGTCGGCCGAGGCTGGGTAAAAAGTCTTTCTTAACTCTGTAGAACAAAATCGTAATGCTTTTTTTAAAGCACCCATTTATTGCTCAGGTAGGAAACCATCTCCAAGTGTTTTTTGGGACATATTAACCAACCCATTGTAAAGTGGACAGAAATACTAAGGGTTTGTATCGTTAGCTTATATCCGTGCAATCACTTCCAATGGGAAAGGGAGGGAAAGCACAGATTGCACTAAACTAAAGGCAGTTTACACCCCAATCCCACTTATCAACCTATGGTGTTTCTAAATAGATTTCACTAGTCAAGAATGAAAAGACAATAAACAATTATTCGTTGAAGCAAATGGACGCATGTTACTAGAGATCCAGTCTTATGGTTTCCGACCAATATAAGCGGGCTTGGAGTGTCCGGAAATAATTTCGAAAAATATCCAAACGAAATTGCCATACATATACAAAAGTGTATGACATCACTGAGAAGGCTGCAACACTGTAACATATCACTGGGTAAGATACAGAGCTGTAACACATCACTGGAAAGGATGAGACACTGTAACATATCATTGGGAAAGGTACAGCTCTGTTACATAACACTGGAAAGGATACTGTAAAACACTATAACACATCACTGGAAAGGATACAGCACCACAACACCACTGGAAGGGTTACTGTACAGACTATAACACATTAGTGAGAAGGATACAACACTGTAACATATCATTGGGAAGGACACTGTACAACATTGGAGAAGGAGACAACACTGTAACATATCACTGGGAAGAATAAGTCACAAGTGGCAATCTACAGCAATTCTTTGTTTAACATAGAAAAAAAAAATAAGCGTGCAAGAGGTATAGTGTTGTACCAATTTTAACTGAATGTTGTGAACAAACAAATATTGTCAGTTTAGTCCTTTCTAGTTAAAGCAACCCTAGGTTAACAAAGATTTTAATAAAAATATAAACACTTTAGCAGACAAAAGACAATAATAGATATATGACGCAACATTTACATTTTTCATTGACTATCAAGTAAACGACAGCAAATATTACCTTTAGTTTCCTTGCACTACCAATAAATGAAAATTACAATCTTGTATTAAGTTAACACCGAGTTACCCGCTCTTGTATACAACACAACGAAAATTGCCGTGATGTGCATTGTATCTAATCTCAGAATAAGTAAACTCCAACCTTATAAGAAACTTCTGATTAACGGCTGAGGAATTGAGATCGTACCTTTTTTTAAGTCTAATATCGATCTAATTTGAAGATATTCAATTATGTCGTAAAGATGTAAATCAGGATTTCCTAGCGAATGAAGAAAATGTGCCAAGTCATTATGTAACTAATTGAATTATGAAATCCAAAGCATAGAGCAACTTTTTTTTAAAAAAGAATCTTAAATTCTTAAATCCTATTCTAATATATTTCAACGAAATTGTTTGGAAACGAAATAAGTTGAAACCTGAAACGGATACGCCTTATGATTATTTTGTGTCAGTTGTGCGTATCTAAGTTTCAAAACTTTGCTGAACTCACTTCACATATGTCCTTTTGGTGCTCCTGGGCCAACACAGAGACAAGTCAATGATCCAAAAATATAATTCACTTAAGATGTATAACACCATATTTAGATTTCAGGAGATTAAGCTTGACAACTAATTTTACATGATCATATTTTAAAATATTTGTTTCCAAGAAGTATTTGTTCTGATTGATCTGATACACCAGATAGTCTTCGTTAGATTCTCATACCAAACCCATGTGATCTTTCATGCTTTTCTAGACAATCATTTTCCGCACTGGCGCAAAAAAAAAGGTCCATGTGGCAAGACGGACGAGACAGGAATTCTTGGTACATGACAGACATATAACAGCACTGAGTACAATCATCACGTATCATGTTAGGGACACCGTTACAAATTCGATACAACCTGCCGCTATTTAATCATCGTTAGCAATGTGGTTACATTAAGTTTGCATCGATGAGTTCTGGACATTTGACCAGAGCTTTCTCACTGAGACGGTGGAGCGTTTTCTGAAGCAACAAGCCGTCCTAAAAGTATTTCTAAGCTAGAAATTGCGAAGAATGGAATTTTTCGTTCTCACTCAACTGTTCGAAAAATTCACCTGCTCAGTGCTACTAATCCAAAAACTTCGAAACTGACTCAGCATGAACCTGTACAATTAATTAGCATTTTTTTTAGAAAAACTGGTGTGCATGTGCTACAGTGTGTTCTAGTGTGGAAATTGTCACTAAGTTGCGGCTATTGTGCAAAAATAAAGGGTACTAATTATTTGGAATTCGCTGTCAAGTCGATTCTATCATTGGATATCTATGTACTTGGTCATCGATTTCTCAGTTGCAAATCTCCCAACTTCTCACTAATGACAACACATGTTATTTCTCTTAACCTATTCTCTACTTCTATCGACTTGCAATGAACCAACCTTCAAACAATTTCATGTTTTGACCGATCTGCTGTACCTTTTACTATTTTCAGATTTTGTTTCAAATTGCTAAGCGCGCTCCTTAAAACAAAAGAGTAAGCCTTTGCAGATAAATAAATCCTAAAAATCTGAAACAAAAACAGCAATTGTTGAAAGTGCTCAGCGGGTCTGGCAGCATTTGTGGAGAGAGAAACAGAGTTAACATTTTCAGCTAAGTGTGATTTCTTCAAACCTTATGTTTCTAGTATCGAAGGGAATGTTTAATGAAACAATAAAGACCATAAGATTTCGGAATAGGAATAGGCCGTTCAGCCCCTCGATCCCGCTCTGCCATTCAATAGGATCATGGATGATCTGACACACCTCACTTTCCTGCGCTTTCCCCACAACCCTTGATTCCGCTATTGATCAAGAATCTATATCAGCCTTAAATAGACATAAGGACTCTGCCCCCGCAGCTCTCGGCGGCTAGGAGTTCCAAAGACTCGTAACCCTTTGAGAGAAGAAATTCCCCCTCATCTCAGACTTAAATTTGTGTCCCTTAATTCTAAAGCTGTGCCCTCTGGTCTGAGACTCTCCCGTGAGGGGAAACATCCTCTTATCATTTACACTGTCAAGCCCTTTTAGAATCCAATATGTTTCAATGAGATCACCTCTTATTCTTCTAAATTCCAATGAGTCCCAACCTATGTTCATAATATTTGTTGTGTGCTAGTTAGGACTGTTTTGTATCTTTCTCCAGATTTATTTATTCTCTACTGTAAGATCGTTGACACAACAAAACATGTAGTCCTGCTGAATTTCTTAATGCTGAAACTATCTTGTTGGTATCTCCGTAGGGTGTGGAAGTAACTGACTTTTGAACTGGCCAAAGTTCGCTAAACGACCACAATTGACATAGCAGTAAATATGCATTTGTTCTTTTTATTCTAGTCTCTTGACAGTGATAGTCCCTTATCACGTGTGTTTACTTCAGGTCAAGTCGGCTATGTCCCTGCAACATTCAGTGCTGCTTTCAATCAATAAAGAACCTCGAAGAAAGACCTCTAGTGCTTACTCGGTAGAATTACAATTTCCGAACACAATAACTGCAATTCTCAACACCGAGCTCCCTTAATACAATGCACTCTGCATACAATTGACATTTACAACTTTAGCATCACTATTTTCCCAACCGCATGCACTTTTAAATGGGTCAATCTCTCCTCAAAAAGATCATTCCAACAGGAGGAGATCTGGAAAACATTATCTCGAATTGACCTCAGCTGATAAAAGTGACAGTTTGAAAAATGGACAAAGATATTGCATTTTGATACTTATTTAAACTGGGTTGGAAATTGGAGTGGCCACTAATTCATGAGATTCAAAATTATATTGTCAGGTTTGTACACAGTTGAGGTAAACATTGAAAGTGATTTCGTTTGAACCTGCTTTTTAGACGGTTGACAGTCATTCAGTGCTAAACTGGGGTTCGATTTAGAAACGCATATTTCCGACATTTGCTTGTACCAGGACCTGCAAATGGATTTAACAGTATTTGCTGAAAACCCTGAGTAATATTATGAATTTTGTGGGGGAGAGCAAAACTAAAGGCCATCAAGATAAGACAATTACCAAGAAATTCAAAAGGGAATTCAGAAGGAGCTTCTTTACGTAAGGAATGGTGAAAAATGTGAAACTGGCTACCGCAGAGAATGGTTAATGCCCACAATATTGATGCCAGGGTTCCTTCACAATCCTGTGCAAACAAACTAACATGGTTTTGTTTCTGTCTGTAGCGTCTTGGGACATTTCACAAGACAATACATATGCTTTGCTGGTTCTGGCTGAGAAAGAGGGCTTCCTTAAATGCTTACATTTGCGAAAATTACGTAAGTCGCTGTCACTACATTAAGACACCAATGCAGTATTCCCCTCCCGTGAGGTTTGAATCTAAGAGGGTTAAACTTGTTTATCACCACACCAAGACAGCAAATCTGGTCTTTTCCAAGTCTAGTTGTGTGAAGCACGGAAAAAATACAATGAACTCAAACGGAGCTGGAAATCTTGCAAAGGGTATCTAATAAAGTCGAAAGTTAGAAATCGAGATGTTTCGCTTTTAGCAGAATGTGTAGTGAAAATAGTCTATCTGATTGGAAAACATGTTTATAGTGCACAAAGTTGCTGTAAACAGTCAAAAGTCATATCCGGTCAGATAGTTATTTCATTGGTCAAAACATTGGCGAAAGAATTTTAATTGTTCGATGCATTTATTAAGAATATTTTGCACAATAGAGTGCGTTGGTGTATGGAGATTCAAATTTGGATTCATGCGCTATTTCGCTTGAGAATAGTGAAACCAATTACCCCACCCTCTTAATTAAAAAGGCAATTAAAACTGCAATTAACAAGACAACGACAAGAAAACATTTGACAGAATTACGCCTATGGTGATCTTGCCCCACATGCATCAACTTAGTTAAAAATAAAGGTCAGTTTTTTAATCTTGAATTGTCTGTGGATAAAAATCCCTATTAACACAAATCTAAGTTTTGGGAAATGCATTCTAAAAGCTTGGTTTATCACTTATTGGCAGTGATTGCGATAAATGCGAGTGTCCCTCTCCCAGTAAAAAGTAGTTGCAGGTCAGTTTTACCAGGCTTTGGCCTGCGCGAGGGAGATGGATAGATTCATGGCACCTTTAACGCAACAAGCTTAGAGTCAACGAAAGAAGGCTAATCGTCGCTAGGAATATTGGCGCACGCTCATGAAACCCAATGAAACTTTCATTCAAGAACAACAATGCCTTTGAGCAGGTAAAGGGACAAAATCGGCTGCACATGCCTTACAGTCATGATCACGAACCCCATTCGTTTCTGTATTATAACGCATACACACTTGGACCACGTTCCTGCATTTTAATACTTGGAGGTTGTCAACACCCGAATCCTAATATTTGGATGTCGTTTAGGAAGCAAGAACGGCTCATGAATGATACTATCGTGTGTGCCTTAACTGGCAGCCTTTTTACAGTTTGGAATTATGATAGAAAAAACTGCCAGTAATTACATATTTTGTCTGTTGACTGACGTGCCAATGTTTGTGTTAAAGCAGACTCGAATTGTGCTTTTTGTTTAATGCTGGCGATACAAGTTCAGATCATAAAACTGTGGAAGAGGCTGTAAATTCCCTCAACTACAGAGTTGTCACATATTTTGTGCAATCACGTCATGGAAAATCTGTCCCTTCGACTGAAGAGCCAGCCGGAATAGGTCGAGCGAGGGACGCCACAAAAGAAATTTAGTTTTTCTGAGCCAAAACGTTATAGCTGGGGCTTTTGTTACTAGTGACTGTAAAATAATGTTAACGCTCTGCTGGACTCCATCCATCTCCTTTACCAAGTATAGGGTTCGAACAAGACTCCCTGTCAATGAAATCTGTGAGGATGTGACCTGTTCCTAAGTCACAAAATGGGGACTATGGAACTCATGCCTGTTCAAGAGGAACCCTTGTAAACAAATTTAAATTCTAGAGCACCTAACGGGAATATGATGAGATGCTCGTTGTTGAAATAAGGTGAAGTAGCAAATGCACCTTATCACCAAGTCAATGTATTTTATCCATTCCAATTCGCTTTGTTTCAAATGCTTGCTGTACCTTGGTTAAGTAACTAGAAACAAGCATTTACTATTTTGTATGGTCACTGCAAATATTATGCTCCTGCTCTCTTCGAGATTATAATTTACAACATGAGAAAGATCTCAGTGTGTCTCCTCACACCACCCTCAATTACGTGGTACACTTCGTGGTGTTTCAAGTGTATTTAAGATTTAAAATTCAGTAACAAGACCTCGCCAGTTGTGTTGCGGCATTAACTTAAATTGTATTAACACGTCAGTACGTTTGCTCCCCTGTCAACACACCCCTGATACTACTTCAGCAACAGAAAACACAGCTGAATTGGGAAAGCATTTCCTCCACGTCAGCTGGTACCCTAATCTCTCCCATCTCATAAAGTCCAGTTAAGAGAACATCATGCGCCATCAAGTCTTTCAGCCTAATGCATGGGTTGCTATGATCCTGCATAGATAGTACATAACCAAAATAAGCTATTACCAAGAGCAATGTACAAGAAAGCAGCCAGGAAGATACTTTTTACTATTTTCTTTACTGTGTATTGTAGAATCATTTATAATACACATCAAAATATTGACCTTGTACAAAATGACCTCCCTTTGTTTTGATATTCACGTTACTGGGCAAAATGCTTCATCCTATTGTTTTATGTGCCTCATTCATTTCACTGTTACTCCTGATTTAGGGCTTTTTTTTACTGAATACAATGATGAGCAAAAGTACGGCTTACAGCATATGGCGAAAAGCGGGGAGAGGGGATGGACCAATTAGTTTCCAATCCTGGGTCCCTCTTTCCAGATGGCATTTGTGCGTGTGCGTGCGTGTGTGTATGCTATTCATGAACCGACCTTGTGCCTCCATTAAGAAGACACTACATTACTCTGTCACCACCATGGGGGGAAAAGAAACGTATAACAGTTGATGGAATTACTCCTGTCACTACCCCCTTGTCTTGTATAAACGTTGAGGGATCAATTTCCATGGCTGCCCTCAAGTTCTAAGTTAGGGAGGGTTTTATATTTAAATATTCGCTGTTGAAGGTGATCGGTGTGTATACTTGTTGGGGGTGGGGTAGGGGGTTGCTAATTAAAATCAGGGAGTGGAACGGGGCACACGCGTGCCTCCATTCCAGCGAGGTGGGTGGTCTCGGCACCTCTCTCTACCTCAGCCCCCTGAGCGCTGATAAATGCCTGGCCCCGGCTAACAGGGTCACTGATTGCGCAGCCTGTTTACAATAACTTCACCCAAACCTGGGTCTCTGCACAGCATAATACCCCTTTTATTAACGTTATTTGCACCTCCCATGCAATCTCGAATATAATCAACACGACTCGGCCGGTGCCGAATTTGATCTTAAACGGAAACTGCTTTTTAATGGGCGGTGGTGGGAGGCGGGGTGGTGGGGGGGGATCAAACAGGCCCAAGAGGGTGGGATGGGAAATGTAAAACGCTGACTTCCCAAAAGAGTTGGTTTTATAACAGACGATGCTAAAAAAAAATGCACATGTATAATTTTAGATTGTTAAAATTCAATAAGCGCGGTATTAACTTCAATATTGACCCAGTAGATCATATTGTACCATGGGCATGAGAAAATATTGCACAGTCAGTTCATCCACATGCACTTAAATCAGATTTTGTTGAAACGAGTGCACTCATCAACGGTGATCTCAGACCATGAGTTTTCACGATTAAGAAAAAACTTTTTTCTCCATAGATACATTGTACAGCTTCTTTATTTATCGATTCTGCATTTTAAGCGGAAAGCTCTCTGCACAATATAAAAAACGAGAATCTACAAAACTATTGTCTATTACAGTCAAAGTTGTAAAACATTATCGAGCGACAGTCATCAATGCACGCAACTAAAACTGTACATTCTAGTGTGAACATTTCGTTCAATCAAATAAAGCTGAAACCTTCTTTGGTACTTAGATAAATCACTGAACTTTTCTATATTTTGTGTTTAAATTATATATGATTAGAACAATGTGCATGAGACCGGAATTTAATTTAAAATTAATGTGCGCCAACAAATCCTAACGTTTTTCTCTTGTTGTTTGGATCTTTTCCTTACTTACTCGAAATAAATTTTTTGTAACAATTCTGCTGATGGTTAAAGAGCCTGAATGCGTGTGGACGAAGCGTGTGAACATCATCAAAGAACAGCAGTTCAACATACAGGTATAATATTATTACAAAAAGGTGTTGACGTAAAGACTATCAAAACAAGGAAATTAAATAATTGAAGTATAATAGATCGAAAGACAACTTAACAACAGTCTGTTCAATAATCAACCTTATGTATTAACAAAAGGATCTCTAAACTGTTTAGGGAAACGTGTCACTTGAATGCAGCGTGTATTTATAACTTTCCAATTTGTCTTATCCACTGGAATACACAGATCGGCTTTCGAACTCCTGTCGAGGTTTCATGAGGAATTCAACAAGTTTTATAGTTTTGCTTTTACCCTACTTGCCAATATGTTTAAACACAAATACATCTCCAAGTATCATACTCTAGTTGCATTGCACCAACGCTTCCTTGCAATATTGTTAACTGTTGTGTTTCATTTTCTTTTGAGTTTTGCTTTCTTTTTGCTATCAACCATACTATGTTTTTGCCAAAGCTAGGGATACTACCACTTAAGTCGTTAAGTGCAGTATATTCCCGATTTCCATCGTTTAAAAACAAAAACGAATTAGCTCTTTGCAGCCAGATTACATTAGGGATGTGATCTTGTAAACCACGACTTTGTTTTAACATTGTGATGTGATTGTGTTCTTGCGAGAAACACAACAATTCAGACCCGTAGAAAATGCTCAATGTTGATGGGACAGCTGTGAATAGGGTCTATGCATTGACGAGGAATATAACATACATTTGTTGCAAATCACTATTACAGGTCAATTGGCGGGTCCTTGGCCGCGCTACTTTGGAAAGTATGTTTCGTGTAGTAAGTGACATTAAATCTCTTACTATACGGCAAACCTTACTTTTCGCTGAAAAAAGAAAGCAACTCGGTTACAGAATCTCTAAGGTGCAACACATTCAATTTGAAGTTAACTCTCAGGCGAAATTAGATGCAAAGTCCCTTGAAAATCACACTTTTCTTCAAGATTTGATTTACAGAGGTGTAGTTCTCCCAAGGAATTTAGAGTTCAATTTTATTTGCATTAAATAACATTTCCCCAACATAATCCCAGCCTTATTAGAAGTCCGGCGTTATATAGATGAATTACTTTTTTTTAAACAATTTCGTGATCTTACCAGAGAAAGAGAGGTGGGGGGAAATCAGGGTTACAGGCGCCGTCTGGTCGTGTCGCACACATTAGCTTTTGTAGTTCATCTTTTTGAACTATGGCAACCACCAGCGAGAGTGGCATTTTCTAAAACCAGAACGCCGAATGAAAGCAAGTTTTTCTCACTCTTGTCTTCTAATCAAGTAAAATCTTTCACACTGTGTAGAAGAAGTGCGGAGATATTTGTGATGTCTCTTACCTTAGTTTTTTTTAGAAAAAGATGCGACACGTTATTGCAAACGATGCCAGGCGCCGAGGCTGCTCGTTCACGTCGCTGCTTTTTCCCTCTCTCTCTCTCTCGGAGTGTGTGTGGCAAAGTCTGTGCAGGGCCAGAAACTGGGCACAATTCAGCTTGCAATGACTTATTTATGTATACATATATAAAGAGAATATCTAAACAGTCAGGCGTGAGGCTACAAAAGAGCATTTTATAAGTAACAGAAAAGAAACAGTATTAAATGGGATTTCACTGAAATTTCTTTAAAGGAGCAGATTGCAGATGTTTACATTGTTTTTGTATAAACATCCTGTACATGTTCCTGTCTATTAAACATCAGTTTTCAAACAAGGGACAGAATGTGTATCTGATCCACATTCTAAATACCAGAAAATCTAATCGTAATTTATTATCAACGATTTCTCAAAATTATATATAAACTAATTCATAAAGTACAATAAACATCCCGTCCTGTTATGAGATTTAATTTTACGTCTTAAAATTTTAAAAAATCTCATTAGACCACCAATTCTGCAACTTCATTTTTGCCGGCCTGAAATCAACGTTCCTCACGGGAATACTTTTGAAATGATTGATTCTTAAAAAATTATATATATATTAAATAATTCTAAGTCAGTTTTGCGCTCTTTGTGGTTTAAAAAGTTGTTCATGGTTTAATATTTATATTTATTCATGTTTCCATTTAAATGAACTAACTGTATTTAATATCCGTGTGTGTGTGTGGAGATATATAAATCTATCTACATAGAGATTCCCCCACCGCCCCCAAACATTGTAGCTGGTTTGAATTACGTAGAGAAAGACAGACACCACATCAAATCGCTAATGAAGGCGGGTGTTGAGGAGCATTCACAGCCCACCAGTCCTGACCGAGGTGGGAGGGGGGTCTGGGCGGGGAGTTCCTTGTTCCTTACGTCTTGACAGTCGAGAGGTTCGAGACGCTGATGACAAGAGATAAGTAAACGCGATCTCTTTGGCGTGGCAGATCCCAGAACAACTGCGATGGAAAGCTGCTCCCTGTGCAGGCGACCCAGGCAAAAAGTAACAGAGTTGAAGAAATAACTGCGCCAAGGCTCCCTCCCCAGCATTCGGCTGACTTTGTGTGTGTGTGTGCTTTTTTTTGGTGGTGGGTGGGGGAAAGATCCGGTCTTTTTTTCTTAAAAAAAACATTCTAGAGCAACAACAACAAAGAATTTTATTTTGAAACCTTACTTTTGGAAATATTGAAGAAACGGCGGAGTTGAATCAAAGAACTAAAGAAAAAAACGGAGGTTCAGAGCCGGCGATTTTTTTTTTCGGAGTTTTGAGCGCCCGGCGACATTAGTTCCTGAATGACGGCCGAGATTCCGCAGCCGCCGGCTCACAGCACGGCCCAGAGCAGCCCCATGTCTGCATCTCCCGAGAAAGCCAACAATCAGACCTCTGTGATGGAATCAGCCATCTCCACCACCAAAACCAAGAAAACAAACGCTGGCATCCGACGCCCTGAGAAGCCGCCGTACTCCTACATAGCTCTAATTGTCATGGCCATTCAGAGCGCTCCTACCAAGCGGCTGACCCTCAGCGAGATCTACCAGTTCCTGCAGAGCCGTTTCCCTTTCTTCCGGGGCTCTTACCAAGGCTGGAAGAACTCGGTGCGTCACAACCTTTCCCTGAACGAGTGCTTCATCAAACTGCCCAAAGGCCTGGGCAGACCTGGGAAAGGCCATTACTGGACCATTGACCCGGCCAGCGAGTTCATGTTTGAGGAAGGTTCCTTCAGACGCAGACCCAGGGGCTTTCGTAGGAAGTGCCAAGCGCTCAAGCCCATGTACAGCATGATGAACGGATTGGGCTTCAACCACATCCCAGAGACTTACAACTTCCAGGGCTCCAGAGCGCCCATCTCCTGTGCTCCAAACGGGCTTTCGTTAGACAGTAGTATCAGCATGATGAATGGACATCTGCCCAACAACGTTGATGGGATGGCTTTACCAGGACACTCGGTCTCTCACCTGTCGACCAACAACGGGCACTATATGGGAAGTTGTACAGGCTCTTCCGTGGGAGATTACCCCAACCACGCCGACAGTTCAGTGTCCGCCTCTCCCTTGCTGACCGGCGGTGGGGTGATGGAACCTCACTCCATGTATACATCCACCGCTTCGGCGTGGGCACCCCCGGCTTCTGCACTCAACAACGGGGCTCCTTACATCAAACAACAGTCTCTATCACCATGCAACCCTTCGGCGAATCTAACTTCAAACCTGCAAGCACATTCCCTAGACCAGTCCTATTTACACCAAAATAGCCACAATGCGACCGATATACAAGGTACAGAGCTAGAGTATTACAGATAGCCATTAGCAAGAAAGATTTATGCTCTTAAATCGCGGGAGGTACTTTACGTACAAACGACAGAGCAGCAGTATATTGCCAAGTGATAAACTAACGTAGTAATCTAATTTTAATCTGATTTTTAAAGAATGTACGTAGAATGCAGCAGACGCAATAGTCTGGTTGAACTTACTTCTGCTCCATGCTATTGGGACGAGTCAATCCAGATGTGGAACTCATAATTTCATAAGCAATTATTTTTTTCTCCTTCTACCCCCCCGTTTTATTGTTGTGTTCGAGCTGGTGGCAAGTCATTTTGTCTAAAATAAACAGCGCTACAGGAAGCAACAAAAACAGGGATCAGAGAAAGAAGCCACTTGGAGCTCAAGCGGTTTAATGAAAACAAGGGCTTAGATAAGATTTCAAGTAATTATTTGACGCAGCTTCGCTTCTAATGCAGTCGTTCCAAAGAAAGTGTTTTGCTTTTGGAGTGAGAGCAATTCTAAAACCAAGACTTGTTAATGTTGCTGCTTAAACTTAATTCGGTCACTTTTTTTAAAAAAAGAAAAACTATTAAAGAGAAAAAGTAATGCTTTTCGTGCACTTTCCCTCTGTGTAAAGTGTTAGGAGGCTATGCACCAGTAAGATTTAGAAGGAATTTGATAGAGACTGGATTTAGAGCTGTTGTCTTGGAGAAGAGTTTCACAAGTGTCATTAAGTTAAGGAAGTAAGTCGTTTTCGCTTCCTCTCGGCGCACGTAATTGGTTACTAGGCTGCAATGCTAACAAACTAAAAAAGAATAAACCGGCCTTTGTTTTTCCAACAAATTCCAAAACGTGGTCAAAGAAAACATCTCGATGCCATCCCCGCAGGGACAGTGCTTGCTGTGGTGCCAACACGACGGCAATAACAACATCAGAATGCAAAAGGGCCGACTCCCTGCCGCAGAAACCGTCTACTGGGGATTCATTGCGTGCAGTTCAGCCCCCAGAGCAACTCGGCCAGGAACCCGATTAACTGTGTGAATCTGCAGTGTGGGGGTGGAATAGTAACTCTCCAGTAGCCCAAGTTCCCACTCTCAGTTATGCTGAGAAAGATATTCCAGTTTCTGAGCATCTTCTCGGGGATATTTAATGTTTAAAAATCGACCCGATAGCAAATATTCTACGTTTGAAAAAAACCTCAACTGCTTACTGTTTTAAACAGGTCCATATTAGGAGCAGCTTTTAAAGTCTAACCACAAACGGTTTGACCTGGTCGATCTTTCCGCCACTCTGACAGACATCGAGTTAACGCTTGTGTACCAGTAGTAACTGCAGATACATTATGTCCCCACTGGACCGGAACAGATTCTCATTTTAGGTGCAAGCCAACTTTAAACCCAGGTCTACTTTGTGAATAAAAATAACCACAAATTAATGGCGTAAAATAAATCCGCAAATCATATTTTCCCCTGTGGAAGCATTTTTTCTGTGATATACAAGTTGCTCATCTTGCAGTGGCCAGCAGTATAATGATATTAAATATGGCACTTCAGCTTTCCGAACAGATTCAGTTTAACTGATATAACTGATATTACACTATGAAAGTATATAGATCAAGAAAATTTACTTCACCTTTCCGAACAGATTCGGTTTAACTGATATAACTGATATTGCACTATGAAAGTATATGGACCAAGAAAATTGAAGCAGGCGGCCAGTAGTAACTTGTAAATACAACGGAAATAATTCATCTATGTGACCGCTAATATTTTGACCGTGATAAATTTCAAAATATTAGACCACGTGGGGGAATTTCATTTTGAGATGAAGTAAAGCAGTTTTGACGCGGTGTTTAAATATGTGGGCATGAAAACTTGCAAAACTTGGGTTTTAGTTAAGAACTAATCGTAATGTCTCGACTTCAGCCTCACCGTACAAATCACAGTGAGCATCTTTCATTGCGAGGCGAAAAGAAAATCAGGCCGGGGAAATTCAATTGACCGGGCGGCAGTTTTCCTCGAGCAGTCTTTGAAATTATCAGAAAGAAAGACAGAGAGATCTATCCTCTGATCTAAACTGGACTTAATATATGAGCTGACTTGCTGGGAAAACTAGGATGCAATTTTGACATGCAAATAATCCCAGATACCTACTTTGTGCTTGGATAAGTTAAATATTAGTGAATGGATAGTTTAACAATGACAATTGATTTATTGCATCCAACTTATGAACATTGATTTAAGGGAAAAAAAATGATACATTGTTGGGTGGTGACTTATGGTAACATTTATTGGTCTCTGATAAACATATTATAATCAATCCTTTACGCGAATCCATTGTTTGAATTACAGATGTTCTATTAAAAGATGTGTCTTTCACAGTATTGGAAAGTATTGTAAACATTTGGGAACTTCCATTTTAATTTTATTCTTCACAACCTGGCCTGAAAGCAAGATATTACTAGGCGGGCCTTTTTAATGCTTAGTGTTTAAATACATTCTCTTGAATGGCATTTCTTCATCTCGGTGTGTTTTTTTTTTCTCTCCTCTTCCCATTTTCTTTTAATAGGAATTCCACGATATCACTCGCAGTCTCCCAGCATGTGTGATAGGAAAGAATTCGTCTTCTCTTTCAACGCCATGACGTCCCCTTCAATGCATCCATCAACTAATGGATCTTACTATCACCAGCAAGTGACTTACCAAGATATCAAACCGTGTGTAATGTGATCCTATCTAGAAAAATCAGTGGAATATGCTCTCCCCAACCCCACCATCCCCGGTCTTGCACCTCGATAGTTCGCAGCAGCGGTGCGTTCTTGTCCATAGAAACATTGTTTTGGATCCTTATTTAATACATTAAGCGGATCCAGAATTATTACTAGAGAGAGAAAAATACCATTTGTGAAGGCACTTTCAGCGAAGCTCAATCTAATAGTTCCTATTTATTCTAATTTTTAGCTACCCATCATAAATAAAACACCGCATAGCCTCTAAAACTGATCAGTATTGTAAAATAAGTCAATGGTGCAGTGTGTTGGCAATATTTGCCGTTCCTGTAGTGTTTTTGTTTCATATAATGTAAACCAAGCCTTAACATGCATTTTTTTAAAAATAAAGTCATTCTAACCTTTTTTAAAATTTGAATATGTATTGAAAAAATACACAATTTAGTGTTTCTTGGCATTGGGAAGATTTTCAAAAAAATCGATATTTTGACACCTGACTTTTAACATAATCTTATGCACTGTATACAAATGTAATTCATGTGGATTTATAGACGAGATGGTTTGTACCTTTTTGTAGATGGCCAAAATGAAATGCTCTTTTATTCTGTGTATGAAGTCTACATGATATTGTATAATTCAGTAAAAATAAAAAAAACACGGCCTGCATTTTAGGCCTGGAATGTGTAGTCTAGTTTATAGGCGGAGAGGTTTAATCGTGTAGACCCACCGCAGGTCGCTTTACTCCCGAGGTCCTGGACAACTGAAACTGCAATGTTTCAAAGTTGACATTTCAGACCTGGGGTGTAATTTATTTGAAAGCTTGTTCCTCTCGGATTATCAGTGTTATTTAACGCTGTAATTGCAGTGCAAATAAATAGCGAGCCCCAAATGCAATCTTTTTTTTAAAAAAACCCAGACGTTAACGAGCAGAAAATTCCGAATTTAAAAACAAATCCAGATTAAAGTTTTTTTTAAAAAAGAACTATTTCCAATACAAGGAAATAAATTGACAGATCAAACTCTGGTCCAGACTTTCTGAAATCCTGTGTTCATGCAAAATAGACACAAAATACCGCTGACAATCACATCACCATAAGGCGTGTCCCCGTGTTATTTTTGTGAATAGTGTGGTCAGTGGAATGCAATTGTCGCATTATTAAGGAGGATATCACAGAATTATAACTACTAATAGCAAGTGCATACGAAGACGTTCACGTAGGTATAATTTATATGTTTTATTTTAAAGAGTGTTGTGCCATTTAAGAAGTATATTTTTCCCAAAGGATGTGGATGTCATTCTATTAAAGTTATTGTACTTATTATGCCCACTTCCGTTTCGATGCGAGTTCTCTTCATTATTTCCTCCAACTTTCTGCACACTATTTCCTCTTGTTTCTTGACAGCGCTGATTTCACGTAGACATTCCATTGCAGGTTTTTTTTTGTTACGGAGCTTGATTTTTTTTAAAGTATTGATTACTTTTTTTTTGAAAAACCATGGACAGTTTCACTGATGTAAATAGATCGTTAAATTCACACGTGAACTCATCGTTTGTTCTAAGTTGCTGAAATCACATTCCAATCTCTCTATATATACATCTACAGTTATGTCCGTGCATTTGTGTATCTCGTGTGACCAGACATGTAATCTGTATATGTGGACATTAAAAATTCTAAAATGCCTTACAGCTGAGAGACATTCTTGGGGGATTAAAAAAAAAACAACGTTCACAAACCTGGCCAGCAACACATATAACAATAAAAGTTGATCAATCTCTCTGTTAACACACTTGAACGCTGGGAGAGAGCCGTGGAGGGTCGTGTGATAAAGGAACCGGAGACTTCTGGATTGTCAGGAAGAATATATTTTCTTGTAGCGCCATCGCGCGGCCCCGTTTCCCCGTTTTCCAAAATCATAGCGTCATGCAGGCAAAGAAATAACACTAAGACTTGCTTCAGAGATAGTAGGAACTGCAGATGCTGGAGAATCAGAGACAACAAGGTGTAGAGCTGGATGAACACAGCAGGCCAAGCAGCATCAGAGGAGCAGGAAGGCTCACGTTTCGGGCCTAGACCCTTCTTCAGATTGGATAGTACCTGCCACGACTTCAACACGTCCCAGTCCACTTGCATACACGCAGTGTCTTTAAAGTTATAACGAAACCTAATTTATTTCTTTAAAGGTAATCAAACAAACTGGAAAAAAAAGACAGTGCATCAAAGAAGAAGGACAAATGATTTGATCAAAAAGATGGGTTTTGATGAGCCTGTTAATGAAACAGGGGAGAAAGAAGAAAGGAGAAGTGTAGGGATAGTGGTCCAGAGTTTAACTGGCCGAAAGCACAGTCATCAGAGGTGGGGCAGGTTTAAAAACAAACGATTCGATCGGCAAAATGGTAACATTACACATGTACTCGACAGGAAAACTACCTAGAATTAGAATGGTTCTGAATTTTTCTCTGCTGTTCAGAGGTCTCCCATTTTTAAAATGGGGTCTGTGATCATTTATGTGATTTGCGATGTATGGACTGCCCTAAAGTTTCACTAAAATTTAAGGCAGAACGTGGTTCCTGAGGCCCAAACTGGACTCCGATGCATGAGAACTCCATAAGTTGGCTAATTTGCAATTTCTACCAACTGCTTTTGTATCATAGAATCTTACAACAGAAAAGGGAATTGTTTGGCTCATCGTGCTGTCTCTTTGCACGTATTATCCAATTACTCAGTCTCCCGAACTTTCTCCATAACCTTGCAAATGAATGGAACGATAACGGGGGGAGGCCATTGCAGGCGTGGAAAATCCTTGTAGGTTAATGCATAAGTTTGTACGATTTGTTCCAGTCTATCAACACTGCATCAAATCACTTTTCTGTTTGCAAAATAATACTTTATTCATAAATCAAATATAAGGAAGTACAAAGGTCCAAAACAGTACCATACAGACTTTGCAGAAAATATAGTGGAATTTGACATTCTTCGTCAGAGCTTTGATTCAGTTGCGACAAACACTGCATCAAATCAATTGCCCTAACCATAGTCTAATTGGCTAGCGGGAGAGCAAGCAATACATAGGAGCAGATACACCATTAGCCAAAGGTGCGTTTGGGAACACAGTTATTTAAATTCTATACAGCATTTTAACGTCCTTGCATTGCCTAGTTCAGTAACTTCTCCCAGACAATTTCCAGATGATGTAATGAATGCTACGTTTATCCTGAAATATATACGAAAAGGATAGAAAACAGACACTGAAATTAGATTAATTTATAAGCATTGATTCCGAAATCCTATAGTGATGGATTACTACCTACTTTAACTTATATTGAAAATCTTAACCCAATTACAACTATAGTAGGAAGTGAATTTCTTATGGCTACAACATTTTTAACACATCTCACAGATACACACTCAGGGATTAAAATCTTACCTTTTCCACGAGGGTTGGTGCACTGAGTTGGTAGGCTGTTGACTTTGAAATAGAAGGTCCTGACTTTAAGTCTCAATTAAAGATTTCAATATATAATTTAAGCCAAAATTCCAATATTCATGGAGTACCACATTGACAGAGCTATCTCCTGGATCACAGAGTATCTGCCTAATTGTTACCCACCACAACACAATATTTGAAACAGAGGAGAAGGCCCACAGATCTCCAAATCACTATTCTGCCTGCAACCACAATCAGATTAGGTGGTTATTCTAATTCACATAATTACAAAATTGTTACAGTGCAGAAGGAGGCCATTCAGCCCATTGTGCCTAGACTGGTATTATTACCTATTGCCAATCTCCTGCCTGTTCCCTTTATCCCCACATACCATTTCTATCCAAATAATCATCCAATGCTGTTTTGATGCCTCGTTTGAACCTGCCTCCACCATATTTCTGTGGCTGTTTACACTTTGGCTGTCTACATTTTCATTAACAGGTGAAAGGTTTAAAAAAAGTTGTAAAGCAAAAGAAAAACAAACAAAGGAAGCTGAAAATCTAAATATTTAAAATTGAAATACACTGCGTGTTTACTGTTTTATAAAACAGTTAAGAACTTGAAATGGTTAACTGACGTCATGAGATAAGCTCTGCCAATCAGGATAGAAAGGACGATTTCTGGGCGGTGTCAACCAGTCTTGTGTAGAATATCCTAACTTGAACATCAGTGATTGTTCTTAGATATAACATGTAGCTAAGGTAGTAATATGCATTTACTCTTAAGATTATCCTGATATATCACAAAAGCCAATCCTGCATATTAGATATAATGCAAAGTTGCTAAGAATAAACCTTCCTGTGTAATCAGCACTAAAATCATCTTCTTCCAAATGCATCATGTGGGCATCCTTTCCCACTTGGTATCAGTAGTTCAACAAATACCAGTAAGAAGGATTGGTGGTCGAAAATTCACCCATAATGTGTTAGCGGTGCTGGAAACTAACATCATGAGATTTATTAATACTTGAAGAGAGAAAGAAAACACATGAATGTTTCTGGTCTGTTATGGTCAAAGTTGAAGGGAATGGAATTGGTGGGGCGTGGAGGGTGGGTGGTGGGAGCACAGGGTGGCAGCCGGTAGGAAAATAGAACTACAGACGTAATCAGATCAGCCATGAGATTATTGAATGACCCAGCAGGCTCAAGGTATCAAGTGACCCACATCTTCTCCTGTTTCTTATGTTCTTATATATGCAAGATGTTTGTCAGATGCTGAAGGACCTGTTACATATTCCTAGAATTGACACTTTCTTTTTCAACAAAGATAATACTTCATGTCTGAATTCGTGCAATTTACCAAAAGGTCATCGATGGTAAGATACATCTTTCCTAGCCTAGACACTGTCAGGTGTTGAATGTTGCAGAGGGAAAAGGATAGAAAAGTGAGGGTAAGGCCAAAAAAAAACACCTCAGTGAGTGGATGGAATGAATCTTTCAATAATAAATTTCAGTAGCAATGTTGGTAATCAATAGTTATAAATTCAAATTTCAGAATCCAAAAGCGATATAACTAGCAACTTCAAAGAAAATTTCTAAACTTCCATGCAGTGGTAAAGACCTTTAACAGTTGCAAAGGCTCTTTCACTTGACTGCCATGCCAACAACTTTGTAAGCCAAAGAGTAAGCAAATTCACTGAGCTGTGCTTAGCAGGAAATCTATTGACAATATTGGCTGAAAATCCCGTCGTAAATAAACATCGTTGCACTACTAAGGCCTATTCTGGTGTTGGTAAATCCCTATGTAGCAGTAAACTTCAAGTGATGGAACACATTGCTGTAAATTTTGCACCAAAATGCCAGAAATATGAGCATGGATCAAAGAGCTTGAATGACAGGCTATAAACAATCTCTTGGCCTACCAGACTCATTTTATAAGCTTTTACATATTCAAGAGAAACATTAGCTTTAACTGGAATTTCTTTGTTACAGCTCAGTCTTGAAAACATTTTTGTAGTTTGAGTGGTTATGCTCCTTGGATTCCATTTCCTCAGACCAATTAGAGACTGGAGGGTAAAATATTTAAACACAACCAGCCACTTTGTGTCCCAGTAAATGAACAGATAGAAGTTGAAAATTGTGGTGGAGGCACCTTTGTCACACTATTGCCCAAGGCCATATGCAAGTGAGTTTATAAATGGTGAGCAGCAGGCCTACCTAAAACAGGCATGAAACTCCCTCACTATGCAAAATGGAGTCCTACACTGATTGTAGAACCCTAGGGTGCTGATGTTGCATTATTAAATCCTTTCAACAATTCATAGCTTTTCTTTACCTTGGCTCATTAAGCCTGTGCTTAATGTTTGCCTTAATAATTGGGTTAAGACCAGATGAACGCAACTATTAACAGAAGTTGTTCTCAATGCCATTAGAAATTATGAATAACCATCATCCTTTATAATCTTAGGCTGTGAAATTATTTAACTACCACATTTAAATATTTAAGTGATTTAACTAAAACATTTTTAAAATAAAACTTAAAATGTTTTTTTTAGAAACTGGTTATCAATCCATAGTGTAAATACTTTTATATTAAGCTCAATTTGTGATTTTATTCTTTCATAGGATGTGGCCATGTCATAGATTCATCCAACACTAATTTCACTTGAGAATGTGATGGTGAGGTGCGGCTGTCCATGTGGAGTAAATACACCCACAGAACTGTTTGAAAGGGAGTCTCAAGATTTTGACTTTGTGACTTTGAAGAAATGCTGATATATTTCCAGGTTTGTGTGAGGCTTGGAGAAGAACGTGCAGGTGGTGGTGCTCCTATCACATTTGCTGGCTTTCTCCTAGGTACGTCGGAGAAAATTTGGCGATTTGCTGCCATTCGTCTTGTAGATGGTAAGCACTGCTTCCATTGTGTGTTTGTGACACTGTGCCAGATGTAAGTATGGTGATTGGGGGATTTTCTGTTGCCTGTTCTCCTGGCACATGGCAGCAGTGAACATCAGAAAATTGCACACCCAACCTTTGACTTCCTGCCGTTAGTTTAATAGACAGAAAATTATGGGCTTGTGGTTGTATAATTTCTCATGATATATCAGGAGCACCAAAAGGTGAAAATCTCCAAAATTCTTAAAATCTCATAAATTCAGTTCGCCACAAACCTTTTACACTAAATCTACACTTTTACCATGCTGAGTTTAAAATCCAGTTGATAAGCTGCCAAAAGAGAGAAATAAAGCCTTAAGGCTCCATCAGGCTGCTGTCATACAAAAAGCCAATGCTTTTGGCAATGCTTACCATTTACCAGATGCACTACAGCAAACTGTCAAGGGTCCTGTGCCAGCACCTTCCAAACCCATGGCATCTACCATCTAAAAGGACAAGGGCAGAAGATGTATGTGAACGCCACTGCCTGCAAATTCTCCTTCACATTACACACCATCCTGACTTTCAACAGTTGAAGTTGCCAGTGAGAGGATTTGATAAACAGCTAAGCAAGCTAACAACAGTGTTAAACTGTGAGTTAACTTCTATACTCTTGGCATGCCACCAGCAATGAATAAATATCATAGTCAGAGTGTCATGTGTTAATAAGACTGGAATGTTCATTCTAGCAACGTTTTCAGTCTGCACTTTGCTTCACAACATGTTCAAAAGAAACACTGAATAATTCCATGAAGGCACAGTGGAATGGGCCCATTTCTGAATAAATTAAATTCACTTTTTACAAAAAAAACTTCAGCATGATGACTAAAAACAGTGTTAATTAGTTGTTTTGACAGAATGTATTTCCCATGTTCAGGAGCACTCCTTTTCACTGTGTGGTAGAGCAAGGTTACCCTAATCCCTTCCGAAGAAATTTTATTTCCCAGCTAAAGTATTCTTAAAAAATTATTCATCACCAATCAAGTAATACTTCAGCAACTGGAATATAATATCAAAAATTGCAGTGATATTAAAATGCCACACTTACGCATCTTGATTAATTTTGATAACAATTTATTTCAGACCTTCACAAAGTCTGCTATTGAATAAGGCATTATAGGAAAGGGACAAATGGTTGCACTTCATCCTTATTGCCCTGCTCCAAAGCTAACAGGCAGCTGTAAACTGAACAATTACTTCTGGCAATGAGCACTGATAATGCATGTTAAATGAACTTGTATTAAAATCCATTTAAAATAGATCTAATTAATGCATCAGACCCATGTGCACATCACTAAGTGTTCATCAAAAATTATCCCCCTACAGCAATTCCAAGTCTATGTTTTGATTAAAACGGTAGTCAGCCCAGTTTCATTTATAGTTACGAACTGGGGGCTAACTCTCCCTTACCTAAAGAAGGGTATTAAATCCAAGTGACACTCTGTTTGGAATTTGACATATAAGCAAAATATTACTTTCACCCCATCAATCTGTTGGCTCAAAAGCATGTGCCAGCGTATCTTTGTGGGTTTATATCAGAGAAATATCTCCTTCAATATATTTTTCATGATTTCTATCACTTGAATGATATGTTGGGCAAAAAGTCAATTAGCCAAGTATTTTCCACTATGCATAACATGGAGGTGGGGACATGAGCACTTTAAAACATTCTTTTGGTATCAAGGACCTGAAAAGCTGAAGAGGATGATGTAAAAAGAATATCCTTGGAGCTCTGTTGCAACAGAAATGGTAACTTGTATTTATACAAAGCATTTAGTATACAAATTGCCCAAAAGTGTTTCTCAGAAGTACAGAACACATAGGAACCTGGAAAATTCTGTCAGGATTAGACCAGTTAGATGCAGAAAGGATGTTCTCAATGGTGGGGGATGTCCAGAAGCAGGAGTCATAGTTTAAGGATAAGGAGTAAATGTAGCAGGACTGAAATGAAATGAGCAGAAATCTTTTCACCCAGACAGTAGTGTACCTGTGAACTTCACTACCACTGAAAGTGGCTGAGGCCAAAATATTATGTGTTTTCAAAGGGAGGTAGATATAGTTCTGGTGACTGAAGGGGTCAAGGGATAATGGATGAAAGCATGGATTAGGGTATTGAGCTCAATGATCAGCCATTGAATTGTGGAGCAGGCTTGAAAGGTTGAATAGCCTACCCCTAATCCTATCATCTTTGTTTCTATGTTTTTGAAGACATTAGGAGACAGCACACATGGTCAAAAAGATAAGTTTCGAGGAAAGTCTCACAAAGAAGTGAAGAGGCAGAGAATTTTAGAGAAGCATATTGTGGTGATGTTGTTATAGGATGAGTATTTCAGCAATAAAAACAGAGACCATGAAACATTCTTTTGAGGTCAAGGACCTGAAAAACTGAAGAGGATTATGTTTAAGCTCAAGATGTTTAATATTCTACAGATCAACCAATATCTAACTGAACGGTGGAGCGGGCTCAAGAGGCCAAATGGTCTACTTTTGCTCTTATTTCTTATGTTTGTATAACCAATACAATCTTTTATTACACTTATATGAGAAAACTTGTGAAAAACAATAGGTTGGATTTATATTGGATTGGTATTATATGTGTTTTAAATGAGATGAGTGGCCAATTTAATGGCATTAATGTCATTCTTCCCAGTTTTAAAATTACTTGGAACAGTTAGATGATATTCTCTGTAATAACAGTGGTAAATTTGGGTGAATCATTTGGACACCCTAATACATTAACATGACTTACTGGATCATCGATCTTAGATATTGGAATGTGAAACCTTTGTTAACTTTAACTGATTCATTCAATTTTTCTCATTGACACATGCACAATGCCCTTATGACTCTTAAAGGTCGATTTAAACCAACCGGTCTTGCAGCAATGGTGTGAACGAGATTGAAATTGAGTGGTTTCTTTTTTTGGTATTCCAAAGGCATTATTTGTCCCCACCTGACTGCTGCAACCCCATCATTTTAATTTACTTGGCTTCAGTAATGTGAAGTCCACCTACCCAATAGGAGTGGAGGCTTAAATTGAGTTAAAATTCACACCCTCTGCTGTGGACTTAATTAAGACCAATAAATCCTCGAATCTATTAGTAAAAACCGATGACTGCTAGGTGTCTAGCCAGAGGAGATGCAGGTAAATTTTATTATTCTTAATTCTTGATTCTATGGGCCACGTTTGCTCCTTTCCATTTTTTACATACCCCACTGAGGATTGTTTCCATGGGTCCCCAACAGTGGCCTGGTCCCCCACCCGCACCATAGATTCTGAATCCAGCTCAGCATCCGTGGTGTTGTGAAGAAGTCGCGAAGAAGGAACAACATTAAGGCATGTAAAGAAGGCCTTAGGTTTCAATTCTGCCAGGATTCACATATCCAAGGCTTGCCACCCATGTTGAGTCCTGCCATGGGTCCTTTTCCATGTCCTTTTGATTTCTACCTTGTTTCAGATGCCAACAGAGATTAAACATATTCCTATGGTTTTGCACATGACTTTTGCCTTCTCCTCCAGTTCTTCTGCCAACCCATCCATCTTTGTGACTAAATACATTCCGATGCCAGTTAGGAAGCAGAAAGATTCATTAGCCAATGGACAAAGCTTGACTGTCAGCCAAACAGCCTTTTAATCCACCAATTGCACTATTTTTATACTTGGTAAGCAGAAATGTTCAAAGAAATTACAAAGTTGTCAATTTTTTTTTAATGTTTCCAAGAATTTCCTCCAGTATTGTACCTAGTGTTGTCGTGGAGATTGCTATGCAATTTGTGGAGACCCCAAACTAATCTCAGACAGCTGGCAACCATACCAGAGTTAAAATTAGGATTTTCATTTTAAGAAGACCTAAAATAAGTGCAAGGTTCATAAAGAGTGGAAATTCCAGATTGTTACATCCAGAGGAGGGCCAAAGTTTTGGGGACTAGTTTTCTAACATTATGTGGCCACCTAAAATAGGGTATTAATCACCAAGATAAATGAACAAGAATAATGTCTGTTTTAAGTCCCCCAATCTGCATGTTGCATTCTGATACAGCATGGTCCTTGCTTCAGATTTACTTATGGTTGCTGCATTCCGAGTGCTGAGTGTCACCAAAATGTATGTGAAAAATATCTTCCTCTTGAGCCAGGAGGAACAAGTGTAACACCCCCACACACCACCCCACCCCCCACATCAGTGACTGCACATTACCCACAATCGATCTCCCATTCCCTTCTCTTTCCTCCCTCATCACTACCACTCCATCTCCCCCTCCCATAACCAACCTCAGGGCTGCTTTGCCAAGACAATTGGCCTGAAATTTAGTTGCTAAAAATGGGCAAAATCTCTGTGGAGGTCAGATAGTCCCAGCAATGAGGCCTGGGGTCTAACAGTGGGCTAGTGTTGAGCCAGCTGGCTCAGGTTGCTTTGGCAGCACAGCATCATCCAGACTTTAAAGAATTCCTAATCCAAATTCCTATTCCATACCTAGGGTGTGCTATTGGTAGAGGGGATCTGCTATGCAACCTCTCATTTCTAACCTCCAATATATTCCTATCAGTGTAGCCCTCAAATTTTATAAATTACTGTTGTCATTGCTCCTCTCAATTTTCCTGTGTCCTTCTTTCAAACTGCAAAATAGTATGATATCCAGGATATCCTTCCTCCCATCTGCAGTGCATGATTGCCTGTCTTGTGCTCATTCTTTGCTAATGCCTCAAAACTGTGGAACTTCCTATCTCCCAAAGTCTTTCTTCCTTCCCACAATCTACAGCATTTGCAAACCCAAGCTTGGTGTCACCGAACACTATGTCCTGATTTATTTCCTATTCACGACTATGCTGTTCAAACTTGGTGGTGCCCTGCGCTATGGGCTTTGGCCTTGCATCTAAGTTTCTCAATATGATTGCTGCATTTCCTGCCTTCCTACTTTCTTTCTCATTTTCAGTCTACTTTCTAGTTTATTCCAAAGTCTGGCTTCCAGCTAATCCCTAAAATCCAACCACTTTCAGAAACACTGCATGAACACTCCTCCCCCCATGAAAGTGTAGATGACATGTCAATAAAATATTCCGATTATGTTATAACTAATATCATTAGCAGAGGAAACCTTGTGCCATTAAACTTTACCTGCATTCACATACGCTGCAGCTAAATGACTCTCTCTATATATCAATCCACTGACTACAGACTAAACACAGACAGACTGAGATCTTTTTCCATTTTATACCATTTAATGCAATACTGGTTCATGATAAAATGGATGCAAAGAGGTTACAGCAAATAATGTTTAATTTTTTTTTAAAATATTGAATTATTCCATTATCTTTCCTTCAAATACATGCAGAAAGTGTTTATTTGATGCTAGGGTTTTTTTAAAATAAAATCTGTAATGTCTAATGGCTCAAAATTAGCAAGTGGCATTCAAAATGTATTTTGTAAGGTGTGAATAAAATGATACAAACATGTTAATAATTAAAATATGAAATGGGGAGATTGATTTTGTCTGGACTTAATTTTGGTGCAATTGCTATAAGGAAATGTAATATTATGCTGGAGATTTCTTCAGAAGTTATCCTCATTCAGTGGGGATCCTGAATAAAATGAGTTTCCGCCAATGTTACAGCCGTTGACTGGGACAATACCCGAGGACATTTCTGCCATTAAGTATTCACGTAAAGCTTGGTTTTCAAGTTTTGCAGGTCAAAGTCAAACTTCAGTATTTAAAAAATAAAATCTTTATAGAATTCCATCAACATTGACTTTATGGAATGACTTTTGTGTTGCATTTTTTAACATGCAACAATATTGCCATCTTCTGGTACAAATGGAACCTGCCACAGAGAAAACAAACTGATTTTCAAACATTGTTATTCTTACTTCTTGGGAATGAATTTTTAAAAACTTTTTGAGTACTCTTATAAGTTTAGCAGAATAATCTCACAAAGTACTTTGAGAAAAGATAAAGATGAGGAAGATAGACATAGCATGTTGGCAGAGAAATTGAAAAGTTCAGACAACTTGACTGCAGTACAGCAATGGGCAGTGGTACATTTTAATTTTTATATAAGAACATCTCATGTTATGTTCAAGAGGGAAAATCCCACATAAAATTATTTCAGCAGTAGTTACATAGCACAGACCAAGAATTGCTACCTGTTTGCTTGTGTTGGCTGTAAATTAAAATTAAACGACAGGTTATAATGCCAAAAAAAACAAACAGAAATAGAGCTTCTGGTGTAGTGCTGAAGGCAGAAAAATATATATTTTAATTAGAAAGGAAAGAATCACTACCTTAGAAGAAAAAATACTCAGTAGAAGTCTTGGCTAGGATTAGCTAACATAAACTTTGGCGCAAATGCTAAGTTTTATCGATTGAATATTTCCTAGTTGACAATACCAGGGTTAATCCCTGCCAGGGGCTGAGGTCAAATATAGGGTTCTAGGAAAAGTCTAGCTGGTCACTTGTTTGCCCTCAATATATGTATTTGCAAAAGCAGGCAATGAGTAATTTGCAATATCTTTCATTGTTTCGGGACATGAGAAATCCTGTAAACTTTAGTCGAACTTTAGAAAACAATGAAAAAATTTAATATTTCCTATTTTGACTCAACATCACTCTAGAGATTTAGCATTGGAAAAATCACTTCGTTTGTGTAATTAATATTTTTGACAGGTCAAATTATGTGATGATGATACATAGGCTTATTTGAATGTTAAATGCAAAGAAAAAATGTCGAAGGAAAAGCGCAAAAGAAGCAGAACAAAGCCTTGGCAGTGAGTACAAAGACAGATTCAGCCAGTCAAAAATTGACCTTCCAACAGATGAAATGTAACATTACAGGAAAATCTGCAGCAACTGCCAGGATGGCTCTTACGTAACAGTGAGACAGGGGAGTTGGGTGAGCATTGCATCCAAATGTAAGACAGCTTCCCAGTCACATGTTGTATGACTGACAGGCAAAAGTGCTCCAATAGGATCTGTAGATGCAAAGGTGAAAGGTTATTTTGCAAATACTGGAAGGATCATAAGAGCACCAAAAATCACCATTGAGGTGATTTTTCAGATGAGACAAATTAAAGGGTGTTTATGGAAAATAACTTAGACAAAGAATTAATACTACAAAAAGCACGAAGGTACTTACCATGTATTATCAATAATTTCCTTTGCTTTGGTCATAACAATGGAGGAACCACAGTGTAAAGAGTATATCCCAGCTTGCAGGTTCTGAAATGGTGTGCAGCTGTTCTTTAAATGTGGGGCCTGCAGTACGAACGTTGGAGTGTCCTAGCAATGGTGAGCACTTATACCTCTCCACAGCATATTTCGCAATTCCCCCAACAATGGTGTCCAAGAGGCCAGATTTATGATTAAGCAGGCAGACAGGTTTATCAGAGGTATTGGGTAAACTGGATTAAAGGATGGACAGTCCACTGACATGGTATCAGTACAACGCTGGCTCTAGCATTGTGTGTCTGGCAGTCTCCATGAATAGCTTTGCAATAGACAGACAGCCAGTACCAGCGCACTCTGGCTTTGCTGGAAATGCACAGAGTCCTGCACCACAGGAACAAGGGCCTTGACCCTGCTCCAAGTGTGCATTCCTTTCATGGAGACAGGATGATGGCAGGAGGCTTGCATAGCGAGGAGCAACCACACATGGGACCCCCAGAAGCTTTTTCTCAGAATCATCCAGAGATACCCTATCCCACATCCTATGACCTGAAAGCCTGCAGAAGTTCAAGCCCAGGAGTGTGAGCCTATATTTGAGCAGGAGACTCTCAGTTGCCTCCCTTAGGACCAAACCACCAGGAGGATGACCATCCAGGTTTTCCATGCTAACAAGGCCAACCTCACAGAGCAGGCACTCCTTGTCCAAAGAGTCAGTGAATGTGCACTAAAAGTGCAATGTTTGGTAGACAAGGCTGGAGTCCTTGGACTAAGTACAAACTTAGTGATTACTAAGAAAGCAATATAAGAATCACAACTATATCCCTGTGCAGGTACAGGAGATGCATGCCCCTGTGTGCAAAGTGGCATGCAAATACCAACTAGCCCAATCCCGAAAGTACTTTTGAATCATTGAATCCCCACAGCTTGGAAAGAGGCCAACTGGCCTAACAATCTGCACCAACCCCTCCCAAAGAGCATCGCACCCAGACCCAGTATCCGACCCTATCCTTGTAACTCCACATTTCCTACGGCTAACTCACTGAATCTGCACAATCCTGGACATTACAGGTCAATTTAGCATTGCCAATTCACTTAATCTGCACATCTTTGGTCAGTGAGACAAAGCTGGAGCACCCATAGAAAACTCACACAGAACTGTGAAGAACTTGTAAACTCTATATAAACAGTCCCCAAGGTTGGAATCAAACTTAGGTCCCTGGTATTGTGAGGCAGCATTGCTAACAACTGAGCCACCATGCCACCCATGAAGAGCTGAAGATTTCTATTATTTGATCATGGGATGTGTGCATCACCAGCTAGGCCAGCATTTATCACCCATCCCAAATTGCCTTGAGGGCATTTAAGTGTCAACCATATGGCTGATATGGATGGCAGATTTACTTCCCTCAACGACACAAATGAAGCAGAAGAGTTCTCATAATAATCAACATTGGTTACGTGGTCACCATTGGACTAGTTTTTTTTATTTCAGATATTATTTAATTCAAATTTTGCCATGTGTCATGGTGGGATTTGAACCAATGTCCCCAGGACATTAGCCTGTTCTGGATCACTAGCCCAGCGAAATTACTAACAGGCTACCGCCTCATGATGCAATGAGGCTGGTGGTTTGCTCGTGTTGGCTTGTGTGAATGAAGAGTTAAAGAGAATGTTTTCATGAAGCATGCAGAAACCTTGTTGTGCAGAATGAGTTAGACAAGTGATCAGGTCAAGCACTCAGTGAGCTGCAGCCACCAGGTAACCACTCTGATTTACATGCTCAGATTAGAGTGCCAACCAGCTTGTCAGGGAAGGAGGAGGAGGATTGAAAATGATGTATAAATGAGGTGAGTTGGGGCTTCAGTGAGATGTAAATGCATAAAATAAGGCAGTTTGCACTGAATGGTGAGATTCTGAAGTGATTTAAGGCTGGAGTTGAAAATTGTAAGCATTTTTCTTGATGTGGAGATTCTGATTGACATTCATTTTTCTGCATTTTCCCCACCATTTTCTCCATTGTTCGTGCCATGCCAGACAGGCCCATCTTTTCTGAAATGCTGCTTTAGGTTTTGCCTGTGTGAAAGGGAGCAACCGGACAGCACTACCAGAAATATTCATTTTGTTATTGGATGTCAGGAGCATGGGAATGAAAAGGGTTTGTACAAATTCAGATAAAACAAGCATTAGAAACAGTCTCATTGTTCTGTTCCATGAGGCAATGTGCACAAATGGTTAAGTGCAAGACGGTAAAACTGAGGATTATCAGATGAGCCATAATCTCATTTAATAGCAGAGATGACTTGATGAACTAGTCCTAGGTCTTATGGTCTCACCTACACTGATCATCCAACTGAATCTGTAAAAGTCTGCTGCGTTTTGATAGAGAGTACAAGAGGGTTTTGATGCATTGCTGCAAGTGTGTGTTTGACGAATCACAGGGAGAAACGTTTTTGAAGGATCTGAATGTTCTTGGCCTGCTGTGTTCATCCAGCTCTACACCTTGTTATCTCTGTGTTTTGATAGATATGTTTTTTCCTTTTTAAAATATTATTTCTTTCTGCCTTACCTTGTCTGAATATCAACTTTATTTTAGCAGGTTGACTTACTGATCCAGTATGCTTTCTTTACCAGCAAGCAATTTCTTTCCACCTTCAAAATCTGTGCATAAGCATCAACAGGTTAATCTGTTCTTGCACCCCTCTCAAAATGGTATCATTTAGATCATACTGCTTCTCCATACTCTTGCTCTCAATGTGCATTACTTCACACAAATCTACATAAAATTGCATCTGTCATTTTAACAATCTGTCAACAACTTCTTAAAATCTACTACTGTCATGTTCACTTTTTGCTGGAACAAAAAGTGAGCAACATTGGCAAGTTGTGTATTATTTGCAAACTTTAACATTGCACATTAAATCTGTGTTGCAGAAGTTTGCATGTAGCAAGGAATGTAATTGTCCTAATCTTGACCTCTGAGGAATCCATTGCAGATTGGCAAGATTCTTCAAATGGTGGAGTTCCCACTGTGTCATGAAAAGATTTGGTGGGGAATACATCCTCCACTTCTGCCCCCATCTGAACAGCATGATTTGACTGCAGTCAGAAATTTGACACCTCCCATCAGACACAAGTGTCACCTCAGAGATGTACAGTTTTAAACTGTTTTATTATAGTCACATGTACAAGATACAGTGAAAAGTTGTTTTGCGCAATATACAGGCAGATCATACAATACAAAGTGCATCACGGTAGCAGAATAGAGAGCAGAATACAGTGTTACACACACACAGAGAAAGAGATCAGAATTAACATTTGAGAGGTCCATTCAAAAGTCTGGTAACAGCAAAGAAGAAGCTGTCCTTGAATCTATTCATACGTGTATTCAAACTTTTATATCTTCTGCCCAATGGAAGAGGGTGGAAGGGCGTATAACTGAGGTGGGAGAGGTCTTTGATTATGTTGGTTGCTTTCCCGAGGCAATGGATGGGGTCAATGGATGGAAGGCTGGTTTTACATGATAGACTGGGCTGTATTCACAACTCTTGTACATGTGACTATAATAAAACAATTTAAAACTGTACATCTCTGAGATGACACTTGTGTCTGATGTGAGGTGTCAAATTTCTGACTGCAGTCAAATCATGCTGTTCAGATGGGGGCAGAAATGGAGGATGTATTCCCCATCAAATCTTTTGATGACACAGTGGGAACTCCACCATTTGAAGAATCTTGCCAATCTGCAGTGGATTCCTCAGAGGTCAAGATTAGGACAATTACATTCCTTGTTACATGCAAACTTCTGCAACACAGATATAATGTGCAATGTTAAAGTTTGCTGATAATACACAACTTGCCAATGTTGCTCACTTTTTATTCCAGCAAAAAGTGAACATGACAGTAGTAGATTTTAGGAAGTCGTTGACAGATTGGTAAAATGACAGATGCAATTTTATGCAGATTTGTGTTAAGTAATGCACATTAAGAGAACGAGTATGGAGAAGCAGTATGATCTAAATGATGAACAAAAACAAAGTTGCTGGAAAAGCTCAGCAGGTCTGGCAGCATTGTGAAGGAAAAAACAGAGTTAACGTTTCGGGTCCGGTGGCCCTTCCTCAGAACCCTTCCTCCTTTGAGGAAGGATCACCAGACCCGAAACATTAACTCTGTTTTTTCCTTCACAGATGCTGCCAGACCTGCTGAGCTTTTCCAGCAACTTTGTTTTTGCTCCTGATTTACAGCATCCGCAGTTCTTTCGGTTTTTACTTATGATCAAAATGGTACCATTTTAAGAGGGATGCAAGAACAGATTAACCTGTTGATGCTTATGCATAGATTTTGAAGGCAGAAAGATTTTGCTAGCTGGTGAAGAAAGCATACTGGCTGTGTAAATAGTGGCAGTGATCAAAAAAACAAGGACGTCATGCTGAATCTGTGCACATCACCATTTAGTCCACAACTAAAACACAGCGTACAATTCAGGGCACTATATTCTAACAATAGAGTTAATGGAAAAGTTACAGGCAAGATTATCAGGATGATGCTGGTAAAGGAATTATGTGGAGAGAATGGAGAAGTTGAAATTCCACTCTTTAAAGCAGAGACGTTGAGGAGAGATTATTTACAGACATTCAAGATTAGGAGGTTTCTAATGAGCAGAAAAGGTAATATTATTTCATCTGGAAAATGGGGCAGTAACCAGACATCATTAATTTAAAATAAGTGTCAAAATTAAAGAGCTGTCACAGGTATGAGAGGCTGAATGGTCTTCTCTGCTGTGTGATTCAATTAATTCTAATATAGTAAGTTTGATATAAGTTTATTTGGCCAAAATTAGTTACTGAATTGTCTTTTTATGACAAGCAATAAATGGACAGCATTATAGAATGTGTTCCTCAAAACGCTGGTAAAAAGAAATATTTGAATTCTTTGCAAAATAAAAAGTTAATTTCAACTACTCAGTCAGTTTAAACCAACAGTTCTGGCATGTTGCCTCCATCCCCCATGAATGGAAGATGGATAGAACACTACATTTATATGTGTATTTACAGGAATTATAAGTCCTTCCCTCCACTTCTGGTTTGCTGAAATTGACACTGTAGATTTCACCAAATGCAGTAATTTCAACAAATAAAGATTTAGTTTATGAGCTGCTCAATGGAAAGTTCTTAGATGAATTTAAAGTAGTATTACTATGCTGTTTACACTTCTAACTGTCAATCAAAATCTAATTGCACTGCTGGCCAAGCATCAGAACAAATATCATTTGTAAACTGGGTACAGATCGACATTTTCTATATCAAAAGGGGGTACACGTACCAGTGCAAATGATCTTCAAATTTCTTTTTTCCTTCAACCTGGACCCGACACCCATTCATCTCCACCACCTCCACATCCACCTCTAACTCCAATTTTGTAATTATAGGATGTAATTCAGGACAAACAAATTATTTTCATAATTTCTGCAGTGTTTAATACTTCCAGTTCAATTTATTTCTTGCCATCATATTTGTTAAATAAATATCTGAAACAGTGATGGCGCTCAGGATGCTCATGAGACATTGGAGCATAAGCTCAACATTGTTGCACTTGTTTAATTGGTATTACATGGACACCATGATGATGGATTTAGCAGATTAAGACCTATGCACAATTATAAGTGGATTTGGCACGCCACTAATTTAGCCAAGGCAATTACGAGGCAGCCCAACACAGGCTGTGTTTCAATACTGAAATTATTATCTTGTACCCATATCCAAGAAATTCATTTCAACCAGTCAAATGGTTTTTCAGGTGTCTACAGAGGCCAATGAATGCCATCACAAAAGCTGTAGATAAATTTCTTTTTAAGTTTACATTAAAATGCAGCCAGGAAGAGTCTCTCCTTTTAGCCATTACCAAGTTTCCTTCAGTCTATCCTGATCCATTTAGCTTCCCCATTGAGGTTACCTGTAAGGCAATAGTTATGTGTGTGTTGGGCAGAATTAATTCAGAAAATCATATCATTTGGTACCTGCAGTTCACTGGACTTCTTCCAAATAGGCCCTTGGACAAATTTAGAAGTTATGTAACCATTTTTTAATCGGTTTTGGTAATTAGCGAATCTAATTTTAGGGCTATTTATACATTCACAGCTAATTTTGCTAAAAATATCGACATGAACGATGCATACTTAAACTTTATGAAACTGGCGACCATCAAGAGTTTCCAGCAAAAGCAGATACATACAAAAACAATATAAAGACTGAACAGTTTTCAACGAAACAGTTTGACACTTGAAAATGCTTTACTTTATGGTGTCGTCTTAACAGTAACTCTTCTCATCTCCAACTCAGGAAATTATCAGTCCAAATTCATCTCAGAATTAAATGACTTTCGAGTGCATTTTCAGAGGAAGAGTGCCTTTGCCTGAGATATGCTTTGGGTGGAGTATTATGTTTGCCTTCCTAGTGGTTTCAGTACTTTTGTAAAATCTAACAGTTCTCCTTTTCCAATATCACAAAATCAGTCGGTCATGAAGGTTTTGCATTTTGAGGAGACCTACCATGTACAAGGTGTCAACCGCATTTGCTTAAATAATAGTCCAAAAGTAACGCTGCATTTGAAATAACATGGAAGACTCTCTTTCTCGACCTCTCCTCTCGCCTGTGATGTGGTGGCCCTCGGGTTAAATCACCCCCAGTCATCTCTCGCTACTGAGAGAGAGCAACCATCTGGTCTAGTAGGACCATGGTGACTTTACATTTTAATTTGATATATTTCTTAAAAACACAAAAAATGCAGTAACGATGCAGGTCTTTCAATTTGATCTACAATGAATAATTCCCAAGTTAACTTATTTGTAATTTGAAGTCCATAAAAAGTAACTTTTCCATAACTGCATTTTCTCAGATGACGGAACCAGCAGTACAGATTGCATTTCTATGGAGGTTTTATATTAAAAGATGTTTTTTCCATTAAACATTCTGCATGGTCCTCCTCAATGACTTTATCACATTCTATTTCCCACATTGCAATTAATTTCTGCAATAGTTGTTCTTTAAACAAATATTTAGTTTTATAAATAATATATTGCATATACTTGAATAATGGTTGCTGTCATGTATAAGTCAACTCCCAGCATTTGGCCAAAAAATAATTAATTTTTCATGTGCCTCATGCATAAGTCTGCCCTTGACCTTCAGCAAAAAACCCACTCTTTATACTTTTACCACCTGCTTATTGCTGAAATATTCACACCTTGATGCAAACACCTCTCATAGCACACCAGTAAAAGTGGCAATTCAGTTAGTTAAGTCTGCACATGTCAAGGCTCCTTCTCTGCTACTTTCAGGGGTGGGGTTGGTAGGCATTGTCTCCAATCTGGCAATTCTGTGATAGCAAGACAGAGCAGAGAGGCTGGATTTCAACCCAGCAAAACTGTTACACATGTAGAAGTCGATCTCTTACATTGTGGCTGAAATTTTAGGCTTCGAAACCTTACATGTCTTTGAGTAGTTGTAGTATCCGATAATTTGCAATATTATTTAAAAAAATCTGAAAATGGTTGGTGAGGAGACAGATAATGTATTGTGAAGAAAGCTAACCATTGCATAAAGGGTTGTTTGAAATAATTCACCATTCCTTCTTTGTCTTGGGCCTATCTAGTGATTACTGACAGTGGGTACTCCACCGCAGTGTATCCACTTAAGATGCACTGTTCTGAAGCAATATAAAGATTGATTGCATGATAGCAATAAGTACAATTACGTTTGGTATAATTACTAGGACCTTAAGGAGCTAGTACAGATACATCTGATCGCTCTGAAAGCTGGCGTAGAACTCCTTTTCTCCAGTCTCAGGTTGTGTGTGACATCAATACAATGAGTGGAGTCAATGTAACATGAATATTGACCCCTTCAGAATCATTATCTTACGCAACAGTGTCAACAGTAAGCTGAACTGTACCTTTGGTTAAAGATTAATAGAGGCAAATTTGATCTCCTATTCAATCTCTGTTAGTTATCTTTCCAGTTAGTTAGCTACATGAGTTATGATGAACACTAGACTCCTGAAATATTGTACATTGTTATTCCTTTACAGATGTAACTGACCTGTTATGAATTTGCACCACCTTTTTTTAGTTGTCGTATTTTGTACTATTTTCAAGTATTTTCTGCTCCCCTTTACCTGTGCCTGCTGCATCACAGTAGTGTCTGTTCCCACAGCTTCACTGGGTCAGTGCTGCAGGGGGTGATTTCCCATTCCTCTTTGTACAATGCCAGGAAATCCCAACCTTGGAGTGCTTGGCTTCGCTTACGGCAACAGAAATAGCTGCCATTGCAGTTCAAGCAGGCAAAGGGCTGTGAAATCTATGAAGGTCAAAATGGTAACTAAGGTTTCCAAAGGTAGATCAAAAATTCCTCTGGTACACATTGACACTGGAGTAATTATGCATCACTACGTGACTCAATTGTTTTACTATCCATTTGGCTTTCAAATGCCTTTTGGCTGCTTGACTGAGATGAACTTTATATGTCATCCAACACTTTTTCACTACTTTGAAGCCTTTGCAAAAACTAATTCACAGGCCATTAAACTCTCTAACTGCCCTCTTGTGATAGTAGTTAGCATACACAATTTTTGACTTTTGCTTGCTGCCCTTCTTCTCCTTTGCTTAGACTTATAAAATGGGTTCATTTACCTTCATGCTTCCAGTTCTGACAAAGGGTCTATGCCAACGTTAATCTTTACCTTCATGGATGCAGCTTAAATACAGCATAAGACAGTGCCTGAAAACAATAGAAATATGCAACAAGGAAGTCTTAAACCTGCATCAGCTCTTTGTTTTGCTAATTTTGAATAAAAATGTATATGCATGAACTTGTCATTCAAAGATATGATAAAACAAATGGAGAATCTTAAATTCTGAACCTTTCCAAAAATGACACAATATGGCTTAAAATTAAACTTGAGTGATGTTCTCAGGAAATGTTTAGTAATTACATACAGTACATTCAGACTAGCCAGGATCATTTCAGAATCTATTCTTAAACAACCTCATATAGATTGTTACATATGTCAAATACATCTGGCTTCCTAGAAAATAATACTTGAAAAATATCTGGAATGACATTTTCAGAACATCTCCCAAAATCAAGTGCTGTGCTTCACTGGAGCACTGCAGCAAGCCTGAGACTGAGATGTTGGCCAAGGAACATGGTGTTTGTTGAAGTGGCAAGCAACTTTGCAGACAGAACGTAGATGTTCTATGAAACAGTCACCCAGTCTGCGCTTCAGGAGAGGAGACCACATTGTGAGCAGTGATTGCAATAGACTAGATTAAGAGAAGTGCATACAAAGCACTGCTTCACTTGGAAATTGTGCTTGGGACCTTAGATGATGAGGAGAGAGGAAGTAAATAGCCAAGTGTTACACCTTGTACAATTGCATAAGAAGGTGCCATGGGCGGTGAGGGATGTTGGGAGCAAAGGAGGAGTGGACCAAGGTATCCTGGAGGGAATGGTCATTGTGAAATGCAATGTTGTGTGTCTGGTGGTAGCACCCTGCTGGAGGTAGTGGAGGCTCAGTGCAAGTTGGAAGAACAGCACCTCATTTTTTGCTTGGGAACCCTGCAGACTCTGGACTTAGATTCTATCGAATTTAATAATTTTAGGGCTTGAGCACCTTGTCCCATGCTTTCTCCCACCCCCACATGCCTTGTCATCACATGGTCTGCTATTACACACAACCCAATGTCAGCCACTAATCGTCCCCATTAGCAGCTATTCATTCTTTTTATCCATTTTATCCACTCTCTTGTCTGTCCAACTGTTTTTTTTCTCTCCTTGGGCTCTATCTCCGCCTAACATTTACTTCACCCCCCCTCCACCCACCTTGTCATCTGCATAAAACCCTGCTTTTCATAGCTACCATCAGTTCTGAAGAAGGTCACTGGACCTGAAATGTTAACTCGGATTTCTCTCCACAGACGTTACTGGACGTACTGAGATTTTCCAGCAATTTCTGTTTTGTTTAAGATTTCCAGCATCTGTAGTTCTTTCAGTTTTCATATGTATAATACAATTCAGCACTGCAATTACTAAGATCTTACATCACAACGCAGCTGCCAGGCCACCTCAAGTGTAAGGACAGGCACCCATCTCATACATTGCAACACAACGCATCTCAGGGCTCTTTGTTGTCACTCACTTTGTAGCTGTTTGGAAATGCACAGCATCTCTCCCTTCCTAGCCCTTTAATGCAAACCGAAAGTCAGGCGGCTTATCATGCTTGCCAGCACTGAACCATTAAGGGACTGTACTCCATCTGCGTCACAGTCACAACATATGGCAGCAATTTATGTAGCAAACATACTGCATATTTTTCAACTAAACGGCCATGTCTTAAAGTCTAAGAGGAGTGGTCCTTCATGCAGTCAAAGGAGAACTGTGATCAGTCAGTTCATCCTCTGTCAGGAAAGATGTTCCGAGTGAGTGAACGGGAAGTGTAGAGGGCATGAAGGCTTAGTAGTTTGTGGAAAATTTGGTGCATGAGAACTAATGAGAAAAGATGCTGCGCGCAATGTAAAGTGAGGGTGGTAGACCATGAACCTTGATGAAAGATTTTTGCAGTGGCAGAGTGACGGTAAGTGTGAGGTAGCAGAGAGAAAATGGTGGCACTTGTCCTTGCAGGGTGCAGAAGGTCATGAAACTTCTTGCAGCACTGTTGCACTTTGCTCCAGATCAAGAATACACCACATTGAGCTGGAGGAGGAGGACAGCCCTCCTCTCCACCACCTTGTCCACATGGACATCCAGGTTCCTGTATGCAAAGCAGGGTGTCAACTTTCTACACTCAGCCACGTCATTTTGAACGGCACGGCCAGTCGTTCCTGCCTTGTAATGTTTGAAATGATGTGCAGGTCAGATTTAAATATGGCACCCAGGACGTCAGCGTCACAAAGTCATGGCACTGGTGAGCACTTCTGTTATTACTCAGTGCAACATTGATATTCTGGAGGCAGGATGCATACTTAATCAGGAGGGTAGTGGAGATACATGTGAGAAAATTCACCAAGGCTGACAAAGGGAAACTCTCTGGGATACTCCCTGAAACTGACACTTAGCCAAAATATGAAAAATTTACCCATAATCCTATTTACTAAAAAGCATATAAAAACAATTTAATACAAGCTTAACATTCATTGACAAAAGTACAGTCTGTAATAATCATATCTTTTCCCTGAGAAAGAAGGACAGAATGAGGCACATTCATGGCTGCAATTATTCCTTTTAATTAAGTTGGGTGAAATCCTGTGCCTAAAAATAAAACCCTTTTGTCCTTTGCCCATCGTCAGTTTCCACACATTTGATTTATCCCTGTAAGCCACACGTCTGGTACATTTCTCTGTGTTAGTGAATGGATGCTTATTTTGGACCGTTAATTGCAAGCCAGGTGCCAGTTTGTTCCACCCCTTGGGTGTGTGGTACAGGACCACTCACATGGTCTGGACTGACATTCAACTTTCTCTGCTTGCTGTCTCATCGTGTTCCATTTTTCTGATCTTGCAGGCTTGGCCCAGCTTTGGTCCCGGCTGGGATTCTGATCCCAGACTTCCTTGCTCCAGCATATTAAATTTTAAATTGATTGTGGTTTTATTTTTTCATTCACGTTCCTTCCATCATAAGCTCAAATGTGTGGAGTTTGCTGATGATTGCATAATGTTCAATACAGTTTGCAACTTCTCAGATACTGAAGCAGTCCATGTCCATATATATCAAGTCACAGATGACATCCAGGCTTGGGATAATATGTGGCAAGGAACATTCACACTTCACATATACCAAACAATGACCATCTCCAACAAGAAAGAATTTAACCATCTCTCCTTGATGTTAGCATCACTGAATCTCCTATTGAACAGAAAATGTCTGGACTAGCCAAATAAATACCGTGGCTACAAGAGCTGATCAGCATCTCGGAATTCTGAGGCAACTAACTCACCTCCTCATTCCCCAAAAGCCTGTCCACTTCCACAAGGCACCAGTCAGGAGTATGATGGAATACTTACCATTTGCCTGGAAAGTGCATTTCTAACAACAATCAAAAAGCTTACTTCCAACCAGGACAAAGCAGTCCAGTTGACTGATACCCCACCCTCCAACTTCAACATTCATTTCCTCCATCACTGATGCACAGTGGCAGCGGTTTGTCAAGCCTGCACTGCAGCAAATCACCAATGATCTTTGAACAGCTCATTTCGAACTCATGACGTCTGCCACTGTGAAGGACAATGGAAACAGGTGCAAAAGGTGATCATCACCCACAGGTTTCTCTGCAAGCCACACACCATCCTGACTTGGAACTATATTACTGTTTCTTCGCTGCTGGATCAAAATTCTGCAACTCTCTTCTTGACTGTCTCATTGATGTGTTTACACCATATGGTGCTCAGACCTTCAAGTGGTAGCTTAGCACACTCAAGATGCTTGACTCCATCTAAGACAAAGCAGTTTGATTGGCACCAGAGCCCAAACATCCACTTCTTCCACAACCACTGCTCATTAGCATCAGTGTGCACTATCTACAAGATGCACTGCAGAAATTCACCAAAGATCCTTAGACAGCACCTTCCAAACTCACCTACAGCCATCTAGAAAGATAAGGGCAGCAGATATATGGGAACAACACTACTTGCAAGTTCCCCTCCAAGCCACTCACCATCCTGACTTAGAAATATATCACCGTTCCTTTGCTGTCATTCCTGGAATTCCCTCTCTAAGGGCATTGTGGGTCAACCTACAGCACTGGACTGCAGCGGTTCAAGAAGGCAGCTCACCATCACCTTCTCATGGGCAACTAGGGATAGGCAATAAAGGCTGGCCAGCCAGCAATGCCCGTATCCCAAGACTGAATAACAAAAAGTGCTGGTCTACAATGGACTTACTCATCCCATGGACAGATTAAATAAAAACTCAATACACTAGAGTCAGACAAACATGATATTCAGATTCTCCAGCTTCATATTTTTGCTGATGTATTTTCAACATAACCATTAAAATAAACCCCAGTAATGCAAAGGAAACCTTAGTTTAGTCTGTTCAAAATTTTAATGGTTCTTAACTGTTATGTTCACATAGAATTTAGTGAATCAACACTTAAAGTAGGTAAGGAGTTAAAATGCAAGTAAATAAAAATGAGAAAGTTTGTTCAAAGCAGAGATTTGCATATTACTTGTGAAATACCCTTGAAAGCAAAACAAATCAGAATGGAATATTTTAAATGTGTTTCTCTGCAAACCTAGTTCTTGAAAATAATTACAATTGTTCCATTTGGAAAGGAACTGGTAGCAGAAAGTGTCAAGTTCACACATTAAATCAATGGAATAAGACTTGCAAACCACTTCCACTTGCCCCACACTAATTAAATTATACACTTACAGAATGACTGCAATGCATACTCTGTTTGGCCGTACCAAAAACTTGTCAAGACTCCAACGTAAATTAATCTTACAAGGTAAGTTACTGATAGACCATCACATGCTTTTCACTTGTGCAAATGTTTGGATTTTAAAATGAATGTCTGAAGAAAGCCAATTTAACTTAATGTTTTCCACGAAGGTTATAGTTAAGGGCTACCCTTATACTTGACACCAAAGAAGGTGGGCAACTGGAGCTGCCAAAACTGGAGGAATAACGCCCCCTTTAGAGTTAATTTTGTTAGCACCTCAAAAGAGTGTGGAGATTGTGACATGTATTTTCTCAAGTTCAGTGATTGCAGCGCAAAACACACGCAAACATCACATCACTCATTCCTTTCAACTATTTCAGTGTCTACACAGTACAAACTGTACTTGTTGAATGACTGGGTGCATCAGCAGGGGTCCAATTATGTAAGCAATATTAGCCTTCACTGCTGCCTTAAAAGGGAGGTGCAAAGTGGCTAGAGGTATTCATGGCTGTTTTTTGAAGCTGCAATGGATGAATAGGTGACAGTTTAAATTGAAGATATCCTGAGTGAAGTATAAATGTCATGCATAGTTCCTGACTGAGGTTCAGGTAGAAAATTAACTCCCTGAGCACTCAGGGTGATACAGCATCCAGCTGGGAGTCCTTTTCCCCTCCTCCTCCCTCTTCTAGCTGATTGTCCTGCTCTATGTGACCTCTGCTTATTCAGCATGTCAAGCTGCATTCCAGGGGCAATGGCTACTAGTGCATAGATGACAGGGTTTGGTGCAGAAAACTTAAAGTCAGCAAAATCTTCAGCACCTGCCACTCCTCTCCCTTATATTTAAAATGATTCACAGAGCCAAACACTCGTAGAAATGAAACAGCATGCAGAAGAAGAATTTAACAAGTAACTAACCAGTAGTTCATTCACAATATAGTGCTGCTGATGGCTTTCTTGCTGTTGCTGAATATGTGTTCAACTTGCAAGGCTAAGAAAAGGTAATAGTTTTAACTTTGAGACTCAAGCCTTCAACCATGGACATCATTTCCAAGCTCTAAAAGACCTGCACCACACAAATACAGGCCTAAGCAATGCAAATTTCATGGCCCTTTCTTTTGAGAGAGAATGACAGACAGTGTCATGCAAGAAACATCAGCTTCTTGTAAGTCAATTGGCAATTCAGGCAGCAGTAAGGCACAGTGGTTAGCACTGCTGCCTCACAGTGCCAGAGATTGGGGTTTGACTCTCAGACTCGGGAGCCTGTCTGCATGGAGTTCGCACGTTCTCCCAGTGTCTGCATGGGTTTCCGCTGGGTGCTCCGATTTTGTGCTACAGACCAAAGATGTGCAGGTCAGGTGGATTAGCCATGGTAGATACAGGGTTATGGGGATTGGGTGGGATGCTGCTTGGATGGTTGGTGCATACTGTATGGACTGAATAACCTCTATTTGCACTGTGGGGATTCTATAAAATTCTCACTAATTGTTATTTTGCTTAAATGTAAGTTTAATGGAAAATTCACAATGAATTACTTTACGACTGAAAAAAACAAAAATATGCGAACAATGACAAACAGGTACAACCAGTCTGTCCTAAACAACTGTCATGCCTTGTATATCCAACAGCCATGTGATCTGTTCAGAGAGGTCAAATAGGGAAAAGAAAATCTAATTAATGGCATATAGCACCTACCTTCAGGGTGAGGTGATCTCTGTTCCAATCGGGAGCTGTAAAGATGAGTTTAATAATTTCATTTGAAATTGTCTTCTGAACTGCAGTCTCCCCTAGATCTTTAACTTGACTTTTCCTTTTCAGAAGCTGAGAGACCTGCTATTCATCCATAACATTTTCCGTTGATATGCCCAATTTTCAATGTCTAGCAGTAGTTTCAATACTTAATGCTTCTTTTAGACATACAGCCTTAAAACCAGAAACGAATTATGGAAGGAACATAATAAATTGCTTGTATTCAAGCAATGTAAAAATGTCCAGAGTGCTTCCAAATGCATTGGTTCAAAATAGTAACCCATTCACTTTCACTATATGTATATTAAAAAATGATATTGGCTGAAACTTTAAGCTTTACTAACAATATTATATAAACCTCCTCCTTTCAGACCATGCAGGCTGTTAGTAACTGGAAGTACTGTATTCTGACAGTTAAGTGACAGTGATTTTGGAATTAGATCAGAGTGAGGAAAAATATGGAAGCCAACTGACTGCTGAGCAGTATGCATGATAAAGACGCATTGTAGGAACCACAGAAAAGCGCAGGGGTTTTGAAACCAGGAGGAATCTGAGGAGGTGACTAAGTAGAGAGCAGATTACTGCTCAGTTCATTGGCTAAAGCTTCAGGACTCACGACAAACAATTATCATTAAGCCTTTCTGTACTAAAATACTGGACTGAAGGTCTCATTAACTTGAATACAAGAAAAAGAGACTGCAGCAGTTCAAGTAGGCAGCTCACCACCACTTCTAAAGGGCAACTAGGATGGGCAATAAATGCTTGCCAGCCAGCAACATCCACATCCCTTGACTAATTAAAAAAGAAAGGAAAATCGCTAGCACATTGAGTTGTCCCTCGGTATTTTAACTCATCTAGCTCAGTATCCAAGTGCATTGCAAACTCCATGATTACCTTATATCTCACCACTTTATTGGACTGATTGCTCTAAACATGGCTTGTACTATAAGTAAACATTCTTTTACCTTTTGTTTTACTCTCCATACACTTAATGTCCTCTACTTCTGATGGCATGACTGACAAACTAATATCACATTCATCCCATTTCTGTCATTCAATATTTTATAAGTCTCAAATGACATTATCCTCTTTTCTGAATTGTAAAACTTAAAGTTCTCTCATCTTAACTGCTAGCACATGATTTTATCACTTAAATCATTCTCATACCTCTTCAATTAGCAGAAGTTCATCACAATATTACAAAGCTTGTCTGACCTGATTATAAAACCTTAACATAACTTACAAGAAAAGGACTCAATTATGACAATCTATTCTGTCATTCTGTTTAAATTCTCCTCCACGTTGTAATGATAAGCAATGAATATGTACTACTTTCAAACATTCTGTGTGCTAAATCCATCCCTAAGTTGTTCATTTTTATTTTGTGACCAGCTTGTTAGATAAAGTGTGTGAAGACCCATCATTAATTTTACGCATCTACTGACAGTAAGCATTGAGCAACCCACAAAGGTAGAGTTCTATTTTCGTATGTGGATCCAGATTCTCTTCATGGGGTGAGGGGGAACACACAAGGTAAAACCACAAGCTTACCAGCACAGTGGGTGGGTAATTTGCTGTGACTTTGTCAGTTGAAACCATATTTTTATTATTTCTTCTCATATGCAACATTTCATTTGTCAACATTAAATTTCTTCCAACCAGCTGTCCAGAAATGCAGACAATTTGCATATAGGGTTCTCACAGTTTATTGCCATAACTTCAGCAGAAGACCAAATCAAACAGCACCAGTTAGTTTTTAGCATTAAGCTTAAGCGCTGTCATTTTGAAGCTGTCTTGCAAGTACATCTGTCCCTGTGGAAACACCAGCCTATGACACAGATCACTACACTTCTGAGTAGAGAAGGCTTTCGTGGCTGTGTGATAATATCCTTTCCAATTCAAAACATCAAGAAGGGATGTTATTATCTGGATCAGTACTCTATCTGGCATTACTCAGCAAGCTTTGGATCCTGCAGCCTAAGTTAGGCAGTCAGTGGACCAAACCGTTGATGAATTTTATTGCACTTGATTTTCTGTGATAATAAATGATCTTTTTGCTTCTGTAAGATGCACTATTGTCCAGTATCTTTACCATCTAACTCTGCAGTAATAACACACTTTCTGGAATCTGTATATTTCCTGCAAATGGTACCAGAATTAAAAGACTGATAAATTAAACTTTCCATGTTGACACTGTTTGTTTTGTTAATACAGATTTCAAAATGTAATAAATATATCCTTATTTTTATTAAAGAAGCAGAATTCCATGAAGACTCAAGAGATCTTGAGTAACCTCAAACAGCTCATTCTCTTCCTTGTAGCTTGCTTCCCTCTAGTGGTAATATATAGACAAATACTAACAGTGGAAAAATTCTAATACTGAAGTTTTATGTTTTGGAGAAGTTGCTTACAAAGGACAGTCTCACCAGATTGTTGCACTTACCTTATAATTCCAAAATTAGTAAATGCAATTATTGATTTTCTATTTTATCACGGGTACCAGAAGCTAACCTTAATTTTTTTTATAAAAGATACAGAGTACAAATGCTTGTCTCTTTGTGGGACATGTGGAACATTCTTTTGTCTCATCCAGAATTGGAAAAGTTCATCAGTTTTGCTTCTGATTTCCAGCCTTTTCTCACCGTCACCTGGTCCATCTCTGATTCTTCCTTTCCCTTCTTTGACTTCTCTGTTTCCATTTCTGGGAATAGGCAGTCCACCACAAACCCATTTGACACTTAGCTTGACGACACTTCCTCACATCCTGCTTCCTGTAATGACTCTATTCCATTCTTTGCAGTCAACCTCATTTCTGCCCTCATCCGTTCCCTCCCTCCAAGAACAACAATAGGGTGTCCTTGACACTGTATTCAAAAGATCACCCTTCAGTATTTCCATCCAGCATTCCCTTTTCCTAACTTGTCAGCATCTCGCAGGGATTATTTCTCCCCTAACACCTTGACCCCCATCTCTGATACATCTGAACACCTCTTAAACCTCCATGGCATCTTCCTATGAATGGTAAAAGGGCTAACACATGCCCTTGTACTTCATTCGTCATCATTGTCAAAACCACCAAACACACCTTCCAGGTGAAGCAGCAATTTGCTTGCATTTCTTTCAATCTAGTCTACTGAATTCACAACTACCAATGCTTTGTCCTCTACATTGATGAGACCAAACGCAAAGTTTGTGGAACACCTCCATTCGACAAAATTTAATCTGACCTTTCCAGTCGCGTGCCAGTTCAATACACCATGTTGCTCTCACACTAAGATTTCTGTCCTAGGCCTTCGGTACTGCTCCATGAAGCCTCACGCAAGCTTGAGCAACAGCACCTCTTCTCTGTTTCATCAATTTACAGCGTTCAGAACCCATCACTGAGTTCAACAAATTCAAACCAGGAAAATACTGTCCTCTATTTTGATTATATCCACTCCCCTCTTACGGTCCTGCCTGCATGGACAGCAGAGCTGACATATTTTCTGCTACAATCACCTACCATTAATACCTACTCTCCACCTCTATCATTTTTCTACTACTGTTTGTCCTTTGCTCTGGGCACTCTTAGCATTTGTTCCACTTGATCTCCTGCCCCTTTTCAACAGAATAACTTAGTCATTTTTCCAGTACTCTTCAGCTCCAAAGAAGAGTCATATTGAATTCAAAATGTGAACTCTGTTTCTCTCTCCAGAATAGAATAGTAATTGTCATTTGTATTTTTACAAAAAAGTGAAAAGTATTTTAGTTGCCATACTCCAGAGATGCTGCCAGACCTGCTAAGTTTCTCCAACATTTTGTTTTTATTTCAATTCTTCAACACCTGCAATACTTTTGCCTTTGTTTATACAGAAAACATTTTTACACATTATATTTCATTATTACCATTCACTTAATGCTACTATTATTCCAATTGCCAGTCAGAATAAATAAATGGTGCTTCACCATTTTAATCAATCAGACTTTCTTGAACGCTCTCCCCTCTCCCTCGACCTGTAATATCTAACCTCTCCCTCGTCGAAAACGAGAAAGGCGGAAATCTGCCTTTAACATAGTTTGAATCAAAACTGCACTTGACTAGACTGACAACCTTTCTAGGGATCAATAAAAGTCAAGTAACTGATAGATCAGGTGCTAAACAGCTTCAGAGGTGACTAAGGAGTTGAAGTGTATTCCAGCAACAGGCATTTGGATGATAGTTCTGTAGCTACTTGTCACTTATGTAATCTGCTAGTGCTCATTAAAGAGACCACATAGCGTTTATTGTGACTAGCACTTGGCCTACACTCCTCTGCTAACTGGAAATGGTCCTCTTGTGTGGTGCTAGATCACTAGGCTAACTGAATTGGTAACATTCAACTACCAATTGGGCAACTTGCTAGGGTGGGTCATGAGAACACTATTATGTCACTGCCTGGTAACATAAATTGCAGGTCTGTTAACCTACCTGATTGTCACTCCATTCGATGAAAATAAAAATTCTCTCACACACTGAAGTAGTTTGAAGTTGAAACAGAGCTACATCCCTTTGAGGCCATTTAAGCACTTTGAAGCTTAACAAACATCAACTATTCATTCAATATGATGGATACAACAAAGAGTTTCTGTGAAAATACAATGGCAAAATATTCCTCACCTCTGGAGTACAGTTTCAAAGGTAGAAGGTAATTTTTCTCTGCCAATCTTCATGTAATGCAAGCCCATTCAGAAGATACAATCTTCTAATTTTTCAAAATGTGTGAAAAACTCTCCATAAGCAATTGTTGCCGCTTTCTAGTTATCACGAAGAGTCGAACTGTGCTGTGTAAATAGAGTCACGTATACTGTATATTAAAGGCCAGACCAGTTAGAGGTTCACCTCCAAGCTACTCAGCATCCACACTTGCTGGCTCAGTAGTTATGGGTGGCACACTGGGTTAGCAATGCTGCCTCACAGTGCCAGGGATCCAAGCTGGATTATGGCCTTGGGTGACCGCCTATGTGGAGATTGTATGTTCTCCCTGTGCCTATATGGGTTTCAGCCAGAAGCTCCTGTTCCCTCCTACAATCCATGGATGTGCAGGTTCGGTGGCTTGGCTGTGCTAAATTGTCCATAGTGTTTAGGGATGTGAAGGCGAGGTGGATTAGGCATGATGGATAAGGTACAGGAGCTGGGTCTGGGTGGGATGCTCCTTGTAGGGTTGGTGCAGACTTGATAGGCTAAATGGCTTTTTTCTGCACTGTAGAGATTCTGGATCCCTGGATCAAAATCCTGGAACTCCCTTCCTAACAACATCGCGGATGTGCTGGTACAAAATGGATTTCAGCAGCTCACCACCATGTTCTCAAGGGCAACCATGGATGGAAAAGCCCACAACCCCTGAGTGAACTGAAAAAAAAAAGCATATTCCTTTCCCTAAAGGATAGCAGTCCTGACCATTCATCTCTAAATCAATGTCTATGCATTTGCATTTATTCCATCAATCATATATTCAGTACATACCAAGGTAATAGGACTTTTGCAGAATAAAGAATTACATATGGTGTTACTTTGTCCATGAATTTATTAGATGCCTTTTCACTGACTTTACACCTTTTTTTCTAGTTATGAAGCACTTTTTTGACTTCTGCTCAAACCTGGTGACAATGGATTCAATGCAACTCCTCTGTGTGATTTCTTGTCTGACATGTTGTCATCTGACCTACGGGGCTGTTACCTCAAGTGAGCCAGTAAAACGCTTTTCCTCTCCAAGGCAACATTAATGGGCTCTACCACGGCCTTGCTTATGAAATAGCTTTCACAAGGTCTCTCAAGAGATTTATTTCCTTAGAAAACATGCTTCCTGAATGGTCTGTATCACCTACTTGTGTTAAGAGCCTTCTGGCCACTTAAGGTATGTGAAACAATCCTATTATTGTAAAGTTCTGATGGACCATATTTTTAATGTTAACAGAAAAATTACTGGATTCCATAAATTCCCAAAATAAAGAGGTGGACACCAGGAAATTATTGAAGCTTATAATTTGTAGAGAGTAAACTTAAGCAGTGTCAATAATAAAAAAAAATTTCACTTATGTATCAATTAACCCTGTGAGTACAAAGCCATTAATGTTCATTTGATGTTTTCTATAAAGCTGAACAGAAAATAAATGCAATGTCTGTTGTAATATTTCAAAGATATTTTCAATCAGTCTGTTCAGAAATGTTACGTCCCACATCTGGAGCAGGTATGACTTGAACCTGATTGCCTGGACCAAAGGTAGGGACACTACCACAAGAGGCCCTGCAGTACTTAATGTGCTTTCTAATATTTATAGATGTAATCATGTTATGTCAGCTATCACATACAGATAGCAGTATCTGGTCAATAATATCTGTACCACAGCAGAATAGACACTTTTCAAACTTTCCTAATTTCATTGGCTGTTCACGAATGTGTATTCTTTCAGGTTGTTCAACTGGTCTTTCGTGTCCAAATGAGGCACTATATGCAAAATAAAATTATTAATAAGCTGCCTCTGTTGCACCTTGCACTTCTCGATATGATCAATTCTTCTAAAACATAATTACATGTGTGAAATTTGCTGCTGACATTTTTGGTTTAGAATCAGATTATTGGCTGCTTGTTTTTTTCAGTGTTTTGATGTTTAGATCTATTGCCTCTTTGACTCTTGGCAAGTTCAACTTTAATTATATTCCCACTTATACTTAGCCCAGTCAGGGAGGTTACAGCTTCTCCTGCAGTGACCTCATCCTTATAATCAAGAAAAACCCTGTGCTGGGCACCCTGCCAACTCAGACGCAATGGAACTGCATTGTGCTCTCTTAAGATATTCTTTAATTCACTGACTCTCAGGCTACGAGGTAGGTTACCCATATAAACTGCAGTAACTCTGGTTGGAGCATTAAGCTGCTTTTGACAGCTAGATTCTATTTGTTCTTCACTAGCTTCAGTATTTCTGGCCATTTCCATTGTGTTAGTTTTAACCTTGATTGCACTTCCCCCTTTCCCTGACGACATTCTTTGATCTAACAGACTGTGGAGTTCTTTCTTCTCTGTGTGCATTTCATCCTTCAGAGCAACATCCTTTCCTGCTTTTCGTTCCCTGAATTGAAGGCTTTTAAGGATTGGAATTTTTTCCATCATCTCCGAATCCACCTGAATAACAAAAATGGTAAAACACAAACATCAAGGTCAGAAGGACTATCCAAATGTAAGAAGGAACGAATTAAGGTGAGTTCATGTCTATTAAAGGTACATAGTTCTTTCAAAGCTACACCACAGTTAGACAGGGTGGTAAAGAAGGTGTTAGCATGCTGGCCTTCATTTGCTCAGACTACTGAGCATAGGAATTGGGACATCATGTTGCAGTTCTACAGGATGTTGGTGAGGTCACTTTTGGAGTGCTGTGTACAGTTGTGGTCGCCCTGCTATAGGAAAGAGAGTTGGATTCTATGACTCTAAGGGTCACTTCAAGGTAGCCTGTGGGCCTCCTGTAGAATGGGGAACAGGCAATTGCCTCAAGGCAATATCCCAATAACAGAATAGGGAGCCAATGTAAGCTTTGAGGTCTGTCTAGCCTTACTGACCTAGCTACAGTTTCAAGTCGTCCAATGCAGGAGAATCCCTCCACAATGATGCAGCTATCACCATTTTTGAGTTGAAACATTTCTGAGAGGGCACCTCCAGATGTAGCTCCTTCCATACTGGAGGACCCTCATTGGCTTTGGGACTTGACAAGCTCACCCACTATCCTTAACTGGACAAGAAACACAACGGAAGGCAGCTAATCAGCCAATTCAGGAATAAAACTGCCAGGTGACTGTTTCCCACATACTGTAGAGTCTTTTAATCCAAACGTCAAGACCCCAAATCAAAACCTAAATCCTGCCAGCAACTACATTTCTCACAGACATCGTAAAGGAGGCTCTTAGTGCACAACACACAATGAAAAATATGATTTTTAAAAGGTTGTATTTGTAATTATGTTGCAATAGTGTGATTCACTGACGTATGTGCAATGTTTGCCCTTTGATTCGCAATTACAGCTGCACGTTCATAGGATGCAAAGCGGGAGGCAGGCACTTTCCCACTAGATAGAGACTGAAAAACATGGATGGTAAGATGGAAATCAAATATAAGGGTCTTGGTGTAAGACACTTGCTAAACTCAGCTGGAATACTGCATACAATTCTGGGTGGCACATTATAGGGAGGATGTGAATGCATTGGAGAGAGTGCTGAAGTGTTTTACAAGAATGATTCAAGGGATGAGGAATTTCATTTATGAAAGTATGATTGAGAAAAATGTATTCCTTGGAGAGGAGGTGGCTAACAGGAGATCTGACAGAGATTTTCAAAATCAAGAGCAGGCTGGGTACAGGAGATACAGAGAAATTGTTCCTAATGTACAAGAAGAAGAGGGCCATAGATTTAAAACGATCTTTAAAAGAAGCAAGGGTGAAGTGAGTAGTTTGGGTATGGAATGCACTGCATGGAAGTGTGGTGGAGACAGGTTTAACTGAAGCATCCAACAGGGCATTGGATGATTATTTAGATAAAAATAACATGCAAGGGTATGGGAAAAACGCAGTTTGGCACCAGGCTGTGAAGCTCATTTGGAGAGCCACTGCAGAAATGATGGGCTGAATGGCCTATTTCTGTGCTGATTGTTCTTTTTTCAGGACAACCTGCAATACAATGAGAGAAGTACTTTGACAAACGTAAAGAATATTTCTTTTCAGGAACTCAAAGAATAAAAAGGATTGTAAACCTTCGACCATATAATTCCTTGAGGCTTGGAACAGCTGCAGTTTGTTTTTATCACTCGAGTAGGTGTAAGGATGTAGTCTACAGTTAGATCATGGTTGTCCATTAGCTCTTCTGGGATATCAAGCAACTAGAAAAATAACATTAAAAACACAGAAATCAATTAAAACTCGTGTAACTGGTTTCATAGATTTTGCCCCAGAATTCACAAAAATTTCCAAAAAGTCCATTAGTGTTACCAGGTATGAAATAAATTAACTCACGCATGATACCCTGACAGTCTGAGATCATTTACTACAGCTGGCATTCGCTCTGTGTTGCTACAAAGACAGCACCCTCTGGCATCCTCTCTGAGCTACTGAACTTTACTGAGAGGCGTGCTAAATGGCACCTTTGGCAGTGCGTGAATTAAAGGAAAAATTGAAGTATCAGGCTCCTAGAGCAAACATACATGCAGGTGTTTATTTTTTTTCCAATTTATTTAGAACTTTAAACCATGTTTAAATGTTTACCTTGTCACAATTGGCTTCCTGATTGCAGCTGGAGATTTTGCACCATCTTCCGATGTTAAGCAGTGAGGTGTGAGACTTCAGTCTTCACCTCCCACTGTGTTTATTTCACCCGAAGCCATGGAGATGTTCACAGATGCACACCTTTCACAGCTACTTTTATATACTTATACACACTTTAATGTCTAATATTAATAAACCAGATGGACAGTCCAATAGCAACTTGTAAAGTTTTTTCCCATCTGAACAGCAGTTCAAAAATGGTTCTTTTTCCTAGAACAGCAAGAATTATATAAGGCGGTGGTACCTTTGCCTCTTCTTCTCAGTGATCTGTCCAGGGACACTTGGGCTAATGCCACACCTTTCTTCTGCTTGCCCAAGGCTGGTGTGATTTCTCCTGAATGGGCCAACTTGTTCTGTAGGAAGGTGCAATATGTGTTCAACTGACATGTTTTGCCAGGTTTGAGCAGCTCTTCAGAAGTGAGCATCCTTTTTGAGCAAGAAAGGCTTGGATCTTTCCCCGGGTAAGAAATGCAAACAGTACCAACTGTCCTTGCTTAGAAAAGCAAGGAGGACAGCTTTGGAGAGCACATGGATAAATTGTGTCATGCGGATTTTGTTGTTGATGTTGTAAGCTGTATTTATTTCCCTTTAATGTTTCTTCTGTTCTGGAATCACTATGCACTGCTGGTGAGTATGAAGAATCTATGTGCCTAAGAAAACTCACCCAACTTTCAATATAGTTTCAAAAACAAAATTGCTGGAAAAGCTTTTCTGAAGAAGGGTCTAGGCCCGAAACGTCAGCTTTCCTGCTCCTCTGATGCTGCTTGGCCTGCTGTGTTCATCCAGCTCTACACCGTGTTATGCTGGAAAAGCTCAGCAGGTATGGCAGCATCTGTGAAGGAAAAAACAGAGTTCACGTTTTGGGTCCAGTGACCCTTCCTCAGAAGCCACCAAACCCGAAACATTAACTCTGTTTTTCCCTTCACAGATGCTGCCAGACCTGCTGAGCTTTTCCAGCAACTTTGTTTTTGATCCTGAATTACAGCATCTGCAGTTCTTTCGGTATTTTTCAATATATTTTATCTGGTTCAGTATATCAGCCAAATAATTAGCATTAATAAGATTGTGGTTGGAGGAATCTGCAACTGCAGACTAGGTGAACCTCTCAAATTTGGGCTAATACAAATCAAAACAACAACTCTGAACAAAGATCATATACATCCAGCACTGGAAGAAATCTGAGCAAATAATTATAAATGTAGGCAAGGAATTTAATGAATCAGTGTGACAATGCTTCCTTGCTCAGAACAAAAACCACGGTAGTCAGAAAAGGCCTTATATTTCTTCAGTGGGTACAAAACATCAAAGGCAAACATTTTAATGCCTGGGCGGGCTTCTATTTATAAAAGACTGTTTCTCTTTGTGAGTGGCAATAATGCCAGAACAGTTTCATAAGAAAAAGGTGGCCCCTAGTGATCTGAAGGAGGAATTGCAATTGACATTCAGTGATTTACTGGAGGTGATGGCCTAGTGGCACTATCGCTGTAATATTATTCCTGAGATACAGGTAATGTCCTGGCTTTGCATCCCACCATGGTAGATGGTGGAACTTAAATTTAATAAAAATCTGGAATTAAGAATCTAATGATGACCATGATCTGTTGTTGGTTGTCAGGAAAAAAAGCCCAATCGCTAATATTCTTTAGGGAAGGAAATTGCCATCTTTACCTGGTCTGGCCTACATGTGACTCCAGACTCACAACAATGTGGTTGACTCTTAACTTCAACTCTGGTGAAACTGGCATGTTTGATGAACACTCAACACTCCGAACTGTTAAAGACATTGAAAATTTACAGTAAAAAGCCAAATGGAGCGTTTGAGTTATAAAGAGAAGCTGGATAAAGCTGTGGCTTTTTTCACTAGAGCGTAGAAGGTTGAGGGGTGACCTTAGAGAGGTTTATAAAATCATGAGGGACATAGATAAAGTGAACAGCAAAGGTCTTTTCCCTTGGGTTGGGGAGTTCAAAACGAGAGGGCTTAATTTTAAGGTGAAAGGAGAAAGATTTAAAAGGGATCTGAGGGACAATTTTTTCACACAGAGGGTGGTTCGTATATGGAATGAACTGCCAAAGGTAGATGCAGGAACAGTTACAACATTTAAGACATTTGGATAGGTACATGAATAGGAAAAGTTTCGAAGGATATGGGCCAATTGCAGGCAAATGGGACTAGTTCAGTTTGGGATTTTGGTCAGCACGGATGAGTTGGACTGAAGGGTTTGTTTCCGTGCTGTATGACTCTGTGACTCTAAATGATAGGAAAACACCAGCTGTTGAAACATTGTTAAATTTTACTTTAGAAATAGTTCTTAAAAAAAGGAGTTTCCATGACCCACTTTGTAAATAATAAAAGCATGGATAGTTAGAGCAGTTTAGTTTTGCAAGTTAATGAGGCTGAAACATTAAGCTTTCTTCCACGTGCTTGATCTCACCCCGCAAGGGACTCATGCCTTTGGTATCTCTACAGTCGACCATAATGCTCAGCTCACTGGCTTCCTGCAATATCCTTCTTAAACTTGAGGTTGTCCAAAATTCTGCTGCTCATGTTCTTACTTGTGCCAAGTCGCATTTATCCAGCTTTCTGGTGGTCCCTAGCCTAAACTTTCTTCTGAATGCAACACCTTGTTTTAAAATGTCAATCTTGCCTTCGCCTTCCTTGTCTCCAGTTTATATCCTCCAGCTTTGTCATCTTGATATATCTGTGCTCCTTTAATTCTGACTTATTGAGAACACCAATTTTAATTGCACCACCACTGGTGACATTTACCGAGGCGCTAAGCTCTTTTACTCCCTCCTGTCTTTCCACCTTCTAGACTTTTCTTAAAAGCAACCTCTTTACTGGCTCCATCCCCGCCTCCTTGACCTGTCCGTCTCCTCTCCACCTATCTGCTCCTTTATCCACCTTCCATCAGCCTTCCTCTCTCTATTTATTTCAAAATCCCCTTCACCTCTCCCATTTCTGAAGAAGGCTCCAGGCCCGAAACGTCAGCTTTCCTGCTCCTCTGATGCTGCTTGGCCTGCTGTGTTCATCCAGCTGTACATCTTGTTATCTCAGATTCTCCAGCATCGGCAGTTCCTACTATCTCGTTGACCAAGCTTTTTGGTTATCTGCCCTAATATCTATTCAAGTAGTTTGGTGTCATATTTTGCTTTATAACGTATCAATAATGCATCTTGGCTGAGTTTATTATCTTAAAATGTGATATGCAAGTATACAGTTGTTGTTGACATCACAAAAGCATGGGGATCAATTTAGACTTGAGATAATCACCATCAGATGTTCCCGTGATTCAGCATTACAAACTGACATTAAATAGCATTAAGTGTGGAACACTTAATGAACAAAATTTTTAAATGAACAAAATATTTAAATGAACAAAATATTTAAATGAACAAAAGCTGCCAAAGTTCCACTGGAGGGCCTTTGAATGTAGGTTAGTATGCAGATCTGGACAAAAGAAGTCCACAAACTACTTTCGTTTGAATAATTGTGGGAAGAAACAATTAACATCAAATCACGATGATCATAATTCTGTGAAAGTAACATGTATCAACGTACATATCAATATACAGGTGGCCATAGAATTGAAGGTGTTAAAATGGTTTAATTGTAAGAAAATCATTGCACAACACATAAATCAATCTTCATTGGCCTTCAGTAAATAACTGGGAAGTGAGCACAAGGTACAATGTTTGACCATTCTTTTTGAATATATATAAAATAGTGCAGGCATTTGAAATGGATACTGTTATGGACCAGACCAAACCCCCTCAAAATATATTAAGAACATAGCCTAGACCCTAACTTTTCCTTATTTTGTAAGGCATTGTGTTCCAGATGTAATTTGATTGGTCAAGCTACTTGCTTTTAAGCAATACATACTTTTTTACACTACAGTTAAAATGAAGACAAAATAAAAATGAAAAGAATTGGCTTAACTGTAATTCTATTGAAATGCTTACCAAAATAATATATATAGTATATAAGCACACATTAACTGCATTGTTCCAATACATTAACATCCCTATACACACACCCTTGGCAAAAGCAAATTCAGTAAAATAGAGATAACAAGGTGTACTATCTCTCGGTAAAATAGAGATTGTCTCACATGCAATTCTAGCAGCAGGAAGAGAATCCCAGCCTTTAGCTGCAACAGAGAGAGGATTAAGAGCTTCCACGTCCGGCTTCAACATCCCAGCAACTACAGAAAGCTAAAACTAAAAGTCCTGGTTCTGTGGGAGCTTGACCACAGCCAGTAAGGCTGCTTCTATTGTTCCAACTTTAAAAAAAAAACAAGGCTTCACAAGCTGTTTACTTCATTGGCTTTGAGCACACTGCTCTGTACCTCTGTCTCAACCTTTCTTCATAAAAAAGAACCAGGACAAAATACACCTCTCATAGCCATTGTATCGTTACAATACATTGTTCAACAAGACAAACCAGGAGTTTAAGGGGTGACCTTATAAAAGGTTTGCAAAATCATGATAAGGTGAATAGTAAGGGTTTTTTCCCTAGGGTGGGCGAGTTCAAAACTAGGGAGGCATATTTTTAAGGTTAGAGGGGGAAGTTTTAAAAAGGGTTGAGGGGCAACTATTTTTTTAAACACAGAGAGTGGTTCATGTGTGGAATGAACTGCCAGAGGAAGTGGTCAATGCAGGTACAGTTACAATGTTTAAAAGACATTTGGATAGATACATGAATAGGAAAGGTTTAGAGGGATATGAGCCATACACAGGCAAGTGGGACTAGTTTAGTTTGGGAACATGGTCGGTGCAGACTAGTTGGAACAAAGAGTCCATTTCAATGCTGTCAGACTCTATGACAAACTATTCGACAAGAAATCCAAGCACTGTTAGGCCTTGGGTTCTGAGTTTTCAAAACTACATCTCCAAGGTTCAAAATAGGAACTCATGTGTGATCCAGGGCTGCAGCTTGAAGATCTTGGGGGCAGACTGTACGGGTTTGCTGAAGGAGGAGGTATGATTGCCTTCTCTTGTTATATGTAGGTTCAGAAGCAAAATACCACTTAACTACATTTCCTACATTTTTGAATAACAATCGATTGTACTGTAATCATTTCCACCCCTGGCAAGGCCAATTTTTGATGTTTTTTTTCACAGAATCATAGAATTCCTACAGTGTGGAAAGAGGCCATTTGGCTCATCGAGTCTGCACCAACTCTCCAAATAGATCCCATCCCTATCCCTGTAATCCTGCATTCCCCATGGTTAATCCAGCTAACCTGCACATCTCTGGACTGTGGAAGGAAATTGGAGCACCCAGAGGAAACCCATGCAGACACAGAGAAAACATGCAAACTCCACACAGTCACCTGGAGCTGGAATCAAACCTAGGTCCCTGGTGTGGTGAGGCAGCAGTGCTAACCACTGAGCCACTGTGTCATCTATGAAGGGCTTAATATTACTGCCTCCATAACCACTCATCTGAAGACCGTGCCATTACTACTCTCTTTTGTTTGCATTATCATCCCTTTGACGTTACTCACTCATGGTTTTGATACAATCACAGATCTTCCCTTTGGTTCTCTCCTAGTCTCCCACTACCTTTCCCTGCCTCTGGACTTATCAAAAGTCATTACATCTCTCTAAACTTTTCCAGTTCTGATGACAGGTCAATGATTTAAAACATAGTGTTCAAATTTAACGGAATTGGCTTATTAGAGTTTCACGGAGGGTTCCTCTATGCGAGACCTAGCTATTTCTCCCACTATTGTCCCAAACTCACCTCATTACCTCTACACCATGCCCTACGGTGCTCCACTCTTCTTATTCATCCACTCACTAAGTGTGAGGACTTGGCATCGAGGATCCCTGATTCCAATGCCATATTTAAAAGGCAGTCCTACACCAAGTCAAATACTGGCAGCCGGGAGAACCCTCCGTGGTTTGTTTTAATGCCCTCAGACGTGGCAGGCAAGGGGATATTTGTGTCCTACTTTATGGCCAGGGACCTGGAAGTTCTGCTGGACAGGGGTTATGCTTAGCCAAACCGTGCTCTTCTCAAGGTTGGCAAAGGTGGCTCTGGTGCCAGACCTTACCAGCCTGGTCCGAGATTGCCACCTGAGTCACTGCAGTGTTGATAGCCTTCGAAAATGTGTGGCATTGAACTTTCCCACTCTGCCAGGGCAGGTACCATCATCATCTCTTTGCTTCCAACTCGCACTCACTCACTCTTTACTCCTGTACATAGCTCTCACTAAAGCTCATGGTCTATCACTCTTACCGTCACATGCAGTATCATCGCCCACCATAACACCACCAGCCCCCTGACCAAGTCTACTAACCACATACATCCCCTGCTCTGCCTACTTGTTCACACCTCATCACATGCCCTGACTGTGCCAGCTGTAAAAGCTACGCAGGCACATTTGTCTCAATCAATCCCTTCCTTCTCTCACTCCAGGAGAAAAGGGCCCACAATAGGATGGAGGAAAGCCAAGATGGGAGGTGGAGTGGCCTGATGTTCGGATCGTTACCCACTACGAGGAGACAAGGACAGGGTCTGTTCGTGCGATGATACAAAAACATTATGTCCTGGCAGTCAAGTAGGAAGCACTGTCCATTACTATCCCATCACTGAGAATGAAATCTTAAGATGCTTGAACGTCTGTCTATCCCTTGTTCGCTTCACTTACTAGTGTCTCCAGAAGGTATCAGTAGTATAGCAATGATAGATGCCATTGCAGTAGACTGGGAGACTGCATAGCAATGAGATGAGATGCTAATGTCTCTCACCACTCACAAGTGAGAATCATGTCTCGATGTTTAACATTTGGGTGGAAGATGGCACTTTTTCCTCTCAAAGTTGAGGAGCTTCTCGCTGGCCATCACACACAATTCTCTCAACTTTCTCGCCAATACCAATGTCATTCAGGGGCTCGCACTCTGTTTCTCGCACTCTGCCAATCAAATTTGTTTCTCTCTCTTGAAAGATTCTGCCTTACCAACTGAGTATTGAGCATTTTCTGTTTCTGATTAAATTAATTCTTAACTAAATTAATTAGTTGGCATCGGTTGAGGGAGCAATGTCAGTGAGAACGCCCCTTTCAGACCATGCCCTGGGATCTTGAATGATCAACTACATTGATAGGCCTTAGCTGAACATCATACTCAATGAAAAACATTTCTAATGATGTATACAGTGTTAATCTAGGTTGAGAGCTCAAAACCTTAAGCCTGACTTTAGCCGCAAAACAAAATAATACCGCCACCAAATTGATTGCTATAAGTATTATTTGACTTTTCAGTTAGGTCATGTCATGTCAAGATGATTGCCATTTGTAATGAATGAGATTGCTTAGTCAGTTACTCTCCTGTATCTTATATCCCATCTTCAGATTACGACTACTGCTCGCGCTCCAGTGGGCCCTGTAATACAGCGCTCCTCAAACTTGTTTGGTTGAGAAGTCCCTTTCAATTGTGTTAATAATCATAGGACCTTGATTTGATTCATGATTGCTACACGTACCCAAGTACAGTGAAAAGTTTTGCTTTGCATGCAATACAGTAGATCATAAACAAAGATGCAAAGATCTTAGGATGATTGAACAGAGCGAGGAATACAAAGTTACAGCTGCAAGGAAGTTATATAAAAAGCAAGATCAACATTAGATTTGAAATTTGACAGCTCCAATCAGAACCTCATGTAAATTATACAGCACAATACTCATAAAGAAGTGCTGTGTGTAAAGAGTATTTGTAGCATTTTTGAGAAATTGATATTTAGATTGAGTGAAGAAGGAGAATCTATTCGAAGTTTTGGAGAATCAGCAACCAGACAGCAGATCAAATAATCAATGCTGCTTCCATGCTGCTCTTAGTATTCCTCCAGGCATACTACTCCCCAGGTAAGACAAACACTGCAGTACCACTCTACACTACCTGTATAGCAACCAAGTTCTGCTCCTGCATTGGACTTTGATTTTGGGGATGTTACATTCTTACCAGTTTGAGAACTACTGTTCTAACACAGAGAAAGGAGTCAGTCGAAGGAGTGGAGCAGAATATCAAAATAATAGATGTGTTTTCTTAAAGTTGGAACCACTGTGGCTAGAATTATATTGCACTGAAAGAGGCCATTCATCCCAACAATCCTGTTTTAGCTCTCTGAAGGAGTTTAAAATTGATCCCACCCCCATAGCTCAATCTCATAATCTTGCATTATGTTTTCTTTCACTAAAAATTTGTAAAATTCCATTTTGATCTTTTTTAATTCATCCGCTACCATCACCCTTTCAAAAAGTGTATTTCAGATTTTAGCTTGTTGAATAAACAAATGTCTCCTATCCTCACCTCCTCACTCGCCAACCTTCTACCAATACTTTGGGTGGCATAATGGCTCTGTAGTTAGCACTGCTGCCTCAAAGCACCACAGACCCTGGTTCGATTCCAGTTTAGGGCAACTGTCTGTTTGCACATTCTCTCTGTGTCTGCGTGGGTTTCCTCCAGGTGATATGGTTTATTCCCACAGTCCAAAGTGTTGCAGGCTAGGTGAACTGGCTGTGCTAAAATGCTCATAGTGTCCAGGGATGTGCGGGTTAGGCAGCTTAGCCATGTGAAATGTAGGGTTACAGGGATAGGGTGGGCAAAATGGGTCTGGGTGGGACTCGATTAGCTGAATGGCCCACTGTATGGCTTGATTATTTGATCTGCTGTCTGGTTACTGATTCTCCAAAACTTCGAATAGATTCTCCTTCTTCACTCAATCCAAACCTGCCAAGATTTTGAACATCTCACTGTATTTGTCCTTTTATCTTTTCCGCTCTTAGAAGAATAATCTCAATTCCTACCATCACTTCACACAACTGAAGTCTTTCATCTGCTCAATTCTATTACACAATAAAGCCACTCTGCTCTTACAGCATGGGCTTATTTCTAGCTCCTCCTTTCTCAATCTTATGAATAGAAAAATAACATACATATTATACAAAATTTTGGAATGAAATATATTACCCTCAGCAGTCTCTGAGCACTGACATTGACAGGATTTCCACGAGAAACACGTCCTCAGAAGTATTCAGTTACAGATTGGCTCTAGCCAAATATTTTCATTCTTCAAAATAAAAAACTGAAACTGCGAGAAATGTGCAGCAGGTTGATCAACATCTTAAACACAGTCAGGTTAATGTTCTGGGTGTACCCCTTCAATAGAACAAACTGTCCTGCTGTCCACTGCAATACTTTCAGTTTTTACTCTGGATTTCAGCATCTGTGGTTTGCTTTTTCCTCTCCTCTAGCTCTAATTTATTTTTCTAGTTGAAAAGAAAACATTCTATTGATGGCCTCAGTCACAACATGGTTTTCAGCACTGCCCATGTGCAAAGGCTGGTTCATGCTCCAGTCCAAACTTAATCGCGTGTCAACTGACTGATGGGGAAAACCATGGTCTATGCATTCAAATTATGCAAAAGTAGGAACAGGTTAGATGTTAGGTGGTGTTGCTTTCCCTTGATGTGTGATGGTCGCTGACTCTCAAAAACTTTCAAAACGGAGCTGGGGCAGGGAAAGTATCATCAGGTCAGTCAGAATGGAACAGGAGAAGGCCATTCAGCCCATCTAATCCATACTCACTGTGAATCAATACAGTCTGTCCCATTCCCCCTCTTAATCCTTGTTGTGTAAGGTGACGGGGCTCTGAAAGGGTTACTGCGGAGGAGTGCATAAAGGACAGTTCAGTATGTCATCATACAAACTTTGTGGGGGTTTTGGGGGCTGAGGGTGGGGATGTCAAGTCTCGATCTTAAAGGAGATGGACTTACCATCAAGGTCATTTCAAATTCTTAGTAAAAACGTGCTGAGTCTTCCTGAAATTTGGCCAAGTGTCAATTTCAGGGAGTTTCATGAAGACCTTCCTCCATGAACCCTAGTGACTTTTCTGCCGCAATTTTACGCTGCTCGCTCCATTAAGTATGCACTACAGCATTGCTTGTGTCCAGTCTTGCACTGAGCAGTCCTAAAAGTACTGATCAGTGCCAGGACCATTCACCATTCACCCCACAGGTGCCATATTTCAAATGCTGCCAACCTGGTCCAATGCAGCCCCAAGTCACAGTGGCGTCCAGGAATGTGCAGCAATGCTGCAAGAAGGTTAATTACAGGGTGAGTGCCACGAACCTCTCTCTGCTACTTGACACTCATTCCAACTATGCAACAGCACACACCTCTCACCAACACTCATCAAAAGCATACTGTCTGGGTGCATGACAGTCTGGTACAGAAACTGCTCTGCCCAGGACCATAAGAAAGTACAATAGGTTGTGTGTACAGTGCAGACCATTATGGAAGCCAACCTTCTATCCATGGACTCCATTTACACTTCTCGTTGCCACGGAAAGGCTGCCAACATCATCAAAGACCCATCCCACGCCAGTAATGCTCTCCTACTACCTCTTCCGTCAGGCAGAAGATGCAGAAGCTTGAACACACACACACCAACAGGTTAAAGAACAGCTTCTTCCCTGCCATTATTAGACTGATGAATGGATTTTGTAACTTCAAATAATGTTGATCGTGTTAATGTTAATCTTGCTTCGTGCACCTCCTGTGCAGCGTAACCTGTACGCCTCACTCTGTCCATGCACCCTATGCTCTGTATTCCTTGCTTACTATGATCTGGCTGTACTGCTTGCAAACAAAGCTTTTCACCGTACTTAGGTACACATGACAACAAATCATATAAAATCAAATCATAATCCACCACTCTCAGTATTGCATGCAGCACCTTCCTTTAATAGCTCTCACGGTCTCTATCTCCCCAAACTACTAACCCTTCCTTTATTCTGCAACTCCTTACTCACTCACTTAGGCACCTCACAACCTTTCCTGAATAAGTGCAGGCAAACACCCTGACTGACTATTGTCCACCTTAACTGGACTAAGGATTACTCCCCTTAGACTTTGAGACATAAGTACTTGGTTGAAGCAACATGTTTTTCGCACAAGCTGCTGTCACATATCATAGGTATGACATTAACATTGCACAGTGCCAGACAAATCTGATCTCTTGAGCATGTAATGCTTGGATTTCTGTCTGCATTGAAAAGGCAAGGTAAAGCAAGGAAGAAATGCTGTAAACATCTAAGTAGGCACAAAGTGATGAGTGTTAAGAAAGCAAGTTCAGAGCCCACAGAATTACTCTGTTCCAATGCATGAGCTGGAAGCTTGTCCCTGTATATAAAATAGCCTGGAAGCAGCACTGCAAAGTGTTGGTGCGCACAGGGTGCAGTGTTCACGTGCTGATCTGTATTACAGGTTAACCTGAGATATGCCGTAATAATGTGTTGAGGCTGCTGCACTGGCAATGCCAAATTGCATGAAGAGGGTGTAGATGTGGCCCAGGAAGCATGTTCTGAGGGGAAAGCTGGCCAAGGTGGATGACCATACAACATAGAACTAGAAACAGACCATTTGGCCCATCATGCTAGCTCTGCTCTTCAATGAGATGGTTGCCGAAAAGATAATCCTTAACATCACTTTCCTACTTTTTCCCCATAGTCCTCGATTCCCTTTCTGACTAAAAATCTGGCATTCCCCCTCAGCTGTTATGCTTCACTGCAGTAGCGTGCTGAAAATAAAAATTTGTAAAGTGTGCTGAATTCCCCAATTTACCTGTCTTTTAGAGCAAGGTTAACAGAATGCACAGACCAGGTTTCTGTAGTTAATAAGGATTACTATTTATAAATTAATAGACTTTAACCACAGGTAAACAATGATGAACTATCGACCAATAACTCTACTTGCTCAAACTTTAATTCCTTTGTGAAACTTACCCCCAACATACACATATAGGTACAGACTAGAAAGAAAACATGGCAGAGGGAAAAACAGGGAAACCAGTTTACTAGTATCTATCCACACAGTTCATTGAGATGATCCTTCTGGCTGGTCAGGACATGCTGCTCCTTGATTCTACTCCTCTCAATATTTGCACTTGCTTGCTGAAGGTACTTGGTGGCTCGTTAACATTTATAAAGTTGCTGGCTTACTGGTTGACAGCCACAGGTTACACATTGCTAAGGTGTAGTTTGCGGGGGAGGAGGGTGGTGAGACTGATTTTCTTCAGGCTTAAGGTGTTTGTTACTGCACAGTAAAGAGAAAGCTCCTGCCCTTGCACAGATTCAATGGCTTCCTCTCAAACATTCAAACCCCAAAGCTGTTCGGCTATTCAGGAGTCAATCTATTAACAGTTGTCAAGCAGGAACACTTTATTATTAAGAGAATTAGAATTAGAATTAGCTTTATTGTCACATGTACACAAACGAGTACAGTGAAAAGTGGACAAGTCACCGCTTAAGGCAAGTCACCTATATCAATTCCCTGCCTTCTAATAGTTAGCCGATCCTCTGTCCATGCTAATGCACTAAAAGGTAAAGATAAAGTCACCATATTATTACTAGACTATAGCGTTGGTCTCTCATTAGAGGAAGATGACTGGTGGTGGTTTAACCTGAGGATCACCATGCCTCAGGCGAAGGGAAAGATTGAGAAGGAGAATCTTTCATGGTAACCTCAGTGCAGGAACTGAACTCTCACTGTTGACATCATAAACCGGCCATCCAGCCATGTTAGCTAACCAATCCCATAATATTCTACACCCAACCAACATCCCCTGTATTGTTTTTCAACTGCTGTGCTAGCTTCCAAGGTAAGTGCACAGCACAGCTCTGGAAGCCTAAAGTGCACAACCAGAAGTCCCCCTCAGACCCATAGTCTCCCTACCAGGCACGCCATCACACAGGTTAGCCAAAGAACTACAAAGAAGAATCAGGCACCTAGTCAACAAGTCACCCCACTCTATCCACTCAGACCAAGAATTCCTCAACTCCATCAAAGACATAAAGATAGAAGATGAAGAGACCATGATATCGTTTGATATCACTGCCCTATTCACATCAATAGATATATCACTAGCAAGGGAAACAATGTCAACACTACTTGAACAAGAACACGACCCCAGTGAAACCATCTCCAAGGACAACATGCTCAAACTATTGGAACTATGCCTGACCACCCACTTCACCTTCAATGGCCAAACATACGAGCAAATCAACGGGACACCCATGGGATCACCTATCTCCGGATCATAGCAGAAGCAGTGATGCAAAGACTGGAAAGGACCGCCCTTCCGCAAATCCAACCTAAACTGTGGATACCCTATGTAGATGACACCTTTGTCATCATTAAACAGACCAAATTAGAAGAGACACACAAACTTATAAACAACACCCTCACCAGAATAAGATTCACCAGACAGGAGGAGAAGACGACATCATGGTAGAGCACAAGACAAACGGGGAACTGCAAACGAAAGTACACCAAAAAGCCCCACACACAGACCAGGTACTGAACTTCAATAGTAACCATCTCAGCACACACAAACGAACACTATTTAAAAGGGCAACGACACACTGCAGCAACATGGCACTACGCCAAGAGGAAGAAGAATACCTCTTCCAAGTGTTCAAGGATAATGGATATCCAAAGAACTGGGTCAGAAGATGCCTACACGAACAACATCAGAAAGATTCTACACGCCCTAACACACTCATCACACTACCCTACGTCAGGAACACGTCGGAACTCACCACAAGACTCCTACGACCGCTGGGCATCAGAGTGGCACACAAGCCCATGTCAACCCTACGACAACTGCTCACCCGAACTAAAGACCCACTCCCCGCCATGGACAGGACCAATGTCATCTACAAAATCCCCTGCAGAGACTGCGAGAAACACTACATCGGGCAAACAGGAAGGAAACTAACAACAAGGGTACATGAACATCAACTGGCTACAAAAAGACACGACCAATACTCACTCATCTCAATCCACATGGACAAGACAGACTTCGACTGGGACAACACCAAGATCCTGGGACAGGCTAGGCAGAGACAAGCATGAGAATTCCTGGAAGCATGGCACTTCACGAAGCATGCTATTAATAAACACATTGAACTCGACCTCATATACATTCCACTACGAAGGAAAACCAGAAGTCAGGCAATTCATCTCAACGGACCACAGAGTTTAAAAACGAGGCGGGAAAACACACCGATGCTTCATCGGAGGCTGCACTGAGGATGTTACAAGCATGGTAACGAAACGTCTGCAAAACAACAAACCAGCTTGGCGAGTCAACCAACCTCAACACCCACAACCCAAGCTACAGATCTACTCCAAAACCTTAGCAGAAGTCATTCACGAGATGCTGATTGACATGTACGGAGCTTTCCAACCATTCCTGTGCAGCTTGGAGAGAACATTGTCCCAAAAATCATTATTGTCTTATTAAATAGCCTTATGTGCAGTAATGTATCAAATGCCTTTTAGAAAAAAAGAGTTCCCATTCATCCATTTGGCTTGTTATCTCCCCGATGAACACTAATAAATTTATCAAGCAATATGTTCCCTTCATGAAACCATGCTGACTCTGCTTGATTATATTATGCATTGTTAAATGCTCTGCTATTGCATCCTGTATGATAGACTCCAACGTTTTCCCTGTAACAGATGTTAAGTTTACTGGCCTAGATAGATCCTGTTTCACATCTCCTTCCTTTTTTGAATAAAGATGTTACATTGGCAGTTTTCCAATCCTCTCAGCTTTTCCAAAAACTAAGGATTCTTGGAAGATTACTTCTGGAGCATCCACTACCTCAGTAGCTACTTCTTTAAAAATCCTCGTATGCAACCCATCAGGTCCAGAGAACGTAACAGCCTTTAGCCCCACTAGCTTCGCTAATGATAGTTTCCTCAAATGATCATTATGTTTGTTTACTCCCCCACCTTGGGCCCCTTGAATATTTGGTATTTTTGGAATGCTATTAGCGTTCTTTACCATGAAGACTGATGCAAAGTGCTTATACTTAATCAGGGTAGGTGATGGCCTAGTGGTATCATCGCTAGGCTACTAATCCAGAAAATCAGCTAATGTTTTGGGGACCTGGGTTCGAATCCCACCATGGCAGATGCTGGAGCTTGAATTCAATGAAAAAAAAAAATCTGGAATTAATAATCCACTGATCACCATGAAACTGTTGACTGTCAGAAAAGCCCATCTGGTTCACTAATGTCCTTCCTTCAGGGAAGAAAATCTGCCATCCTCACCTAGTCTGGTCTACACGTGACTCCAGACCCACAGCAATGTGGTTGACTCTCAACTGCTCTCTGAAATGGCCTAACAAGACATTCAGTTGTACCAACTGCTACAAAGTCTCTGCAGAGGTTCAAGAAGGCAACTCACCACCACCTTCTCAAAGGCAACTAGGGACAGGCAATAAATGCTGGCCAGCCAGCGATGCCCACAACCCACAAACGAATAAAAATCAAAATTACAGCTCCTCCGCCTTTTCCGGGTTCCCTGTTATTATTTCCCCAGTCATTTTCTATGATCACTTTGGCCTCTCTCTTCCTTTTTATGTTCTTAAAAAAACTCTTACTGCCCATTTTTGTATTATTTGCTGGGTTACCCTCAAAGTTTAATTTTCTCTCTCTTTATTATTTTTGGGTCATCTTTTGTTGGTTTTTCCAGCTTTCCCAATCCTCTAGTTTACCACTAACCTCTGCCGCATTGTATGCTTTTTCTTTCATTTTGATTCTTTTTGACACAATGGATACCCAGAGAAGATGCTGAAGAACTACAAACCCTTTGACTTTCAAGTGGGAATTGAAGCTGCTAGTTTTTCTCTCTGATACTTGGGAAAACTGCAACATGCTTATTATTCATGTTACAAAGCAGACGTTAGAAGGATGTTTCCTCATATAGGACAGTCTAGAATGACAGGTTATAGTTTTAGGTTAAGGGGTAGCAGATTTAAAACAGAGATGAGGAGAAATTGCTTCTCTCAAATCTTCATGAATCTGTGGAATTATTTATCCCAAAATGCTATGGATTCCAGACGATTGAGTAAATTTGAAAGAAGAGATAGACAGATGTTTAATTAATAATGGGTTGAAGGATTATGTAGAGAGCAGGCAAGCAAGTGGAGCTGAAGCCAAGATGAGATCGTATTAAATGGCGGAGGAGGCTCAAGGGGCTGAAATGCCTACTCCGGCTCCTAGTTCGATGTTCTTATGAGATCAGGTAATAATGTGATGTTAATGCATCCAATTAGTCCCTTGCCGCTCTCTAGTGAGATTCTCATTTTGCCATTAAAACCATAAGCATAAAATCAGACTTGTTTTTCAGACTTTTATCCCCTTTTTAGCCTTGGTTTTATTGTCTGGAAATTGTTATTTCCAGGAGATTACACATTGTAGGGCAGGACATAGACTTGGGTTAGGAGGGTTCTAATCATGATATATTAGGCATCATAGGTATGAAACAGGCTTGATAGACCAGCATGACTTTTCCAAAAATGTTCAAACATCTATGTCAAATATCTGTGATCCCTACACTCAGGCTGCAGACAGTGGCACTGTCCATTCTATTAAATCAAGGCTTATTTTCATAAGGAGATATCAGTAATGAACAGTTCTTGGAGCAATAAGGACCCAATATTAATTTTTGTTTCTAAATCCCTCAATTTTTCACCTTTTGTTCAACAAACCTGACAGTCATGCACTGTGGTGACAACAACTGTGTTCTCATCAACTGCTCCCATCGATACCATCATTGCATATTCCAGGTCAGCAAAGCCCTCGCCTTTTCCAATTCTCCAGCCTTTACAGTAAACACAATTTGAATATTAAAAAAAATTGCATTATGGACATGAGGTCAAAATGGCCAAAAGCAGAAAGAAAATTTTGCTATTTCTTTTAACAGGTCTAAAAACTCATCAGGGAGAACCTCCTTTATAATTTCATTTTCATATAAAAATCTACACAGTTTTATGAAAAAAAAATGCTGGTTATTTCCATATTGCTTTTATTGCATACTTCACAAAATTATTGACAAATTTCTTTTGATGTTCTGAGAAGATGCATTGTTTCATAAGGGGAAAATAAACTAAAAAGAGAATTCTAGCTTGTGTATGTCTTGAAGGCTCAAAGATGCATTTGGTACTCATGGAGTCATAGAGGTTTCAGCACAAAAACAGACCCTTTAGTCCAACTTGTCCATGTTGATCAGATATCATAAATAAATCTAGTCCCATTTGCCAGCATTTGGCCCATATCCCTCTAAACCCTTCCTACTCATATACCTATCCAGATGCCTTTTAAATGCTGTAATTTTACCAGCCTCCATCACTTCCTCTGGCAGCTCATTCCATACACACACCACCTTCTGCATGAAAAAGTTGCCCCTTAGGTCCCTTTTAAATCATTCCCCTTTCACCTTAAACCAATGCCCTCTAGTTGTGGACTGCCCTACCCTGGGGAAAAGACCTTGTCTATTTACCCTATCCATGCCCCTCCTAATTTTATAAACCTCTATAAGGTCACCCCTCAGCCTGCGACACTCCAGGGAAAATAGCCCCAGTCTATTCACCCTCTCCCTATAGCTCAACTCCACCACCACCCCCCGCCCTCGTTCTTTAAAAAAAATTATTTGAACATAATTTTGAGGTATGGCTCAACATTTTAAACCTCTATTGCTGCAATCAGGTATTTGAGTTTAAATATACATGTAAACACCAGGTGCTTTACGTATATACTCACACACCAGTTAGCTCTTTTGGGAGCTGGTACAGACATAATGGGCCAAATAGCTTCCTTCTATATTATAAATTTCTATGATTTCATATTTCAAATTTTAAGTAAGTCTTTTGGTCAATAACGTTGTCAGTCAATCGCTCTAGATAATAAAACGTGATTTTCAAAGGTCACACCATACTGTTTAAAATTAATCACCAAGACTAATGAGATTTTCCACATATTGCTTTCTGTACTTGTGCATAAAAATATTAAAACATTTTAAACATTTGTCCAGATGCAGTTAATATATGTAGTTAAAATAATTATTCATATGCTTAGCTTTTCTAAAATATTTCGTATTTCTGTGCTGAATACTTATGTAATTTGAATTCTTTGACTGTTTCTTGCCTCTTTTTAGAAAATCAAAATTGTTTCATTGACACTCAAACAAAGCACATAAAGGCTCTAACTCAGAAAGGGAACAGGTAGGACTTTGAACACTCAGATCGTCAAACTGAATTTCAGACTTCAAACCAACCTTCTGAAAGCATTTAGCTGCTTAAGAGAAGTCAGAAAAATAAGGTGTTGTGTAAATCAAGGGTATAGAAAGCTTAGATACCTGACATCACATGAAGGATTCAGATTTTAATTATTCATCCCATATTCAGTCAAAATGATACTGCCTGTACCCATGTTACATTTACCTATCATCCCTGTGCTCATTTACCTACATTGACTCCCAGTCTGACAACAGCTCAGTTTTAAAACATTGGTCCTCCTTTTCAAATCCCTTTGCGATCTCTGTAACCTCATCTTGTCCAACAATCCTGAGATCTCCCGTCTGGTCTCTTGCCTACCTCTAATATTAATTACTCCATCATTGACAGCCATGTGTTCAGCTGCATCAGGTCAAAGCTCTGGAATTCCCTCCCTAAACCTGTTTTAGTATGTCTTTATATGGCTCAGTGCTGAATTCTGTACAATAAGGCTCCTATGGAGTAACCTGGGATGAATATTAGTCTAATAGTGCAATATAAACAAAAATTGTTGTTAAGGTATCCTTGCAGCGCCAACAATGTCATATTTCCATTCATTAAAAATGTTACACTAGTAGGTAGTTATACTTTGGAGTTTACATTCTTAATGTTACCTTTGTCTGATACAGCCACAGATCCTACTACAACCAGGTCCACATGAATGTTTGCATCAAGTCCAATAGGTACGCTGAAATCTTTTACTCCCTGGAGTAGAAGAGATAAAAGTTTCATATCACACAAAGAATAGAGAGGTGTTTGCTGGCCTAGCATACAAATATAAAATGTACAATAGGCAATACATTAATCATGGGTAACTTTAATCTTCACGTAAACTGAGGAAGTCAAATTGGCAGAGGTAGCCAAAGAAGGACTCAGAATGTATTTAGGAAAATTTCCTTGAATAATATGTTGCAGTTCCAACCAGGGATCAAGATATGTTGGATCAGGTAATGTGTAATAACAAAATTTATGGAACCTGACTCAGGAGTAAAGGATCCCCTAGAAAACAGTGATCATAACATGATAGAATTTAAAATATGATGTGTAAGAAACAAATCTACTAAACTTAAGGGGAATTACAAAGGAATGAGGGCAGAGTTAGTTGGAGTGGACTGGGAAAAGTCCTTAGCAGAAAAAAAACACAATTGGGGAACAATGGCAGATGTTTAAGAAAATGGTTCATGACTCACAAGACAGATATCCCAGTGAGGAAGAAGCATACCAGGAAGGAAATAAGCTAACTATGGCAAACCAAAGAAGTTAAGGATAACATTACATTGAAAAAAAATGCAGCAATGATTAGTGGTAAGGCAGAGGAGTGAGAAAATTTCAAAAGCTGACAAAAAAATTACCAAAAATAATAAAACAGAAAAGAAACTTTGAGGGTAACCTACTTAGTAATATCAAGACAGCCATCAATGGCTACTTTAAACATATAAAAAGGAAGAGATATGCCAAAGTGAACATAAGCCCCTTAGAAATTGAAACCAAAAGAACAGAAACAAAGTTGCTGGAAAAGCTCAGCAGGTCTGGCAGCATCTGTGAAGAAATAAATCAGAATTAATGTTTCGGGTCCGGTGACCCTTCCTCAGAACAGTTTCTGCCCCTTAGAAATTGACGCTGGGGTAATAATAATGGGCTACTAGAAAAAAGCAGAAAAGATTGAATAAATGGCATTAGTCTTCACAGTGGATGACAAAGCATTCAAAAATACCAAATAAGAGATGGAAAATGAGGGAAAATAAATAAATATAATTAACTATCACTGGAGAAAATATTGGAAAACTAATGGAGATCATGACTAATAAGTCTCAGGGATCTGATGGAGTGCATCTTAGGATGCGAGAGATACTGGATGCACTGGTAGTAATCTCCAAAGAATCCTTAGTTTCTGGAAAAGTCCCAAAGGATTGGAAAACTGCCAAAGAGCACATATTCCGAAAGAGAAGGAGACTAAAAGCAGGTAATTGTTGTTTAACATCTGTTATTGCAAAGATGTTAAAGTATAAAATGAACAAGACCATCCATTTTTTCCATCTTGTACTCATCAGGATATGTCCCACGAATACAAATTCAAGGGGAAAACTAATCTCTATTATGTATGAGAGGACGGTGATGTTTAGTTAGCAGTGAACTCTCATTGGTAGAGGGGTTGCCCTAGCGAATGCACCTATTAATGTAGTTTGACATGAAATAGTCTGGTTTTGGTAAATTTTAAACCAGGCAGATTGACTCTGATTTGTCAGAGAGATGTCTGGCCTAACAGACAAAGCAGCGAATGGCTGTCATTTATTTTGTGGAGTTGGCACTGAACATTATGGAAGTCCCTAAGGCAGTCACTGCTGTTGTGAAATATGACCAGCCTATCTTAGATTACCCTGGAAGTTTGAGCAACAGGCAAAGCTTGCTGCTTCAAGCTACTATCATACAATAGCAACACAAGTGGTGTTCACCCACTAATAGGATGCTGGCATCAAGCCAAAAAAAAAAATCTACGCTTCACACAAATGAGTAATTGGCATTTGAATTTAATGTCAATGTGATGCTAGATATGTAGGTCACAGACTCCAAAGACTGGTAGATTATATCAAACAACATGCCCCTTTGGCTGTCACAATAACCAAAGTAATGATCAGACCCAATGAGTCCTGGATTGTGAAACTCACAACTGTGTCTAACATTAGGTGTGAATCTGCAACTGGACAACATTTGCCGGATAATCCTGAATGTGTAAGGAATTACACTGACAACCAATTAACACCTTCCACCCCAACCTTAAGTTTACCTGGTCCATCTCTAACACCTCTCTCCCCTTCCTGGACCTCTCTATCTCCATATCGGGCAACCACCTAGGAACCGATATTCACTTCAAGCCCACCGACTCCCACAGCTACCTAGAATACTCCTCCTCCCACCCACCTTCCTGCAAAAATGCTATCCCCTATTCCCAATTCCTTCGCCTCCGCCGCATCTGCTCCCAGGATGAGGCATTCCACTCCCGTACATCTCAGTTGTCCTCGTTTTTCAAGGACCGTAACTTCCCCTCCTCGGTGGTCGAGAACGCCCTCAACCGTGTCTCCCACATCTCCCGCACCTCATCCCTCACACCCCGTCCACGCAATAA
>NC_063346.1:15684938-15719445 GCF_021869965.1 Rhincodon typus
TATTTATTTCAAAACCCCCTTCCCCTCCCCCTTTTCTGATGAAGGGTCTAGGCCCGAAACGTCAGCCTCTCTGCTCCTATGATGCTGCTTGGCCTGCTGTGTTCATCCAGCCCTGCACCTTGTTGTCTCGGATTCTCCAGCATCTGCAGTTCCTACTATCTCTGAACCAATTTAGGAATGTCAGTTGGATTCAGAGTATGTGGACTGAAAGCTACATGTATTAATAGAAGGGTCATGTCCTTTCCAGACAGAATGATCATGTACACACACTGTTCCTGTTTTAACACAACAAATTATGGCACAGCCATTCACTGGTTGATTAATGAGGGCATTGCCCTGATAAAGAGTCAGGATGGTTTAATAGTTCAGGAAACAAGGCTGTTAACTATCAGTAAATGTAACTGGGTAAATCCTCCATGGTAATGCTTCTATGAATCACCACTCTTCTCTCCGCTCAAATTTATATTATTGCAATGTGTCCTGACGAGTGAAATATCAAAAGCTTTGGCAAAATGCAGTCCATTTTCAGCAATACATGAGCTTTAAAACATTCTAGGCTCCTTTCTAATACTGACAACTACCCCCAAATTAACAGGCTTCTCAGAGTCAATATTTTTCTAATTCCCTGCTTAAGGTTTGTTGATTTTATATTTAAACACTCACTATCAAATTGAAATACCTGATTTCTATAATCTTATCCGATATCTTATACCGATATCTCTACCATTTCATATTCCAAGTCACTACATTGCAGGTTCTGTATCCTTTTCTCATCTAATAACAAACGTGCTTATAACAAACCTTGGAATTTCATCCAGTTTCTGTGGAACAACATCTGTTCACAGCACTTCTCTTTCTCTTACATTTGGACTGGGAATCTCATTCTCTGAGGAATGCTGGGCTCTACATCATTAAAAACCCTTCCTCTTATTGAAGCAGCAGAATTATTGAGCTACTTTTCTGGTTTCTTTACCTTACAGAATAAAGTTGATAAAAATCAATTTATTTCAATTGCATATGTACATAGGGTATCCAAAACAGATTTACTAAGAAAACACCTGTGACTCCAAACCTTATTTTCCTCTTAACACATTAAGAAGTTGCCATCAGTCTATATCGCCTTTCCAACAGACCTGATGTGATAGCTTTTAGAGACAGGATAAAACATACTTTGGATTCTCATGAAGATGGAGAACTCAATTTCTGGCTGCTGGAATACTATGCACTTACTTCCAACTTACACAGTCAATTTAACTTTGCCCTTGGAAGAAAAGGTTGAGCATACAGTTAGCACTGGAAAGATGTAAAATAAGTACTGAAATAAAGTCTGATTCAATATTGATGCTGAGACTTATGTTACAGTTACATAAAGCTCTTTTTAGACCCTAAAACAGAAATTACTGAGGAAGGGTCACTGGACACAAAACATTAACTCTGATTTCTCAACACAGATACTGCCAGACCTGCTGAGCTTTTCTAGCAATTTCTGTTTTTGGTTCCGATTTCCAGCATCCACAGTTCTTTTGGTTTTTCTCTTTAGACCCTGTTTGGAGTACAGACCTTAGCTCTAGGTACAGCACCCCAGAAAAGACAAATTCAGCCTGGGTGAGGTGAAACCTGGATTCAAGGCTATTATAACATCTGGGTATTTTCAGCACTTCCCTTAAATGTTTAGACTTCCAACATATGCATATTTGGCCTTTGTAAACTATGATCAGGCCAGTCTTATATTCTTACTTTGTTCAGTATTAAGGAGTGATCTAACTGAGGAGTTTAAGATGACCAAAATAATGGATAGCGCAGACAGAATTTTTTCTTTCTCTCCTGGGAAGTCTAGAACAAAGGACGTTAACCCTAAAGTTAGAAATAAACTAATTAAGGGTAGTGTCAGGAAACACAGCGTAGTGGAAATCTGAAACCATCTCCTCCAAAAAGCTATTGAGAATGAAAGCTAATTAATAATTTAAAAACTAAGACTGATTGAAGAAGGGTCTAGGCCCGAAATGTCAGCTTTCCTGCTCCTCTGATGCTGCTTGGCCTGCTGTGTTCATGTGCTCTACATCTTGTTATCTCTGATTGATCTTTGTTAGGTTAACAGCATTAAAGGCTTGCAGAACAAAGCTGGTAGATGGAGTTACAATACAGATCAGCTGCAATCTAATGGAATGGTAAAATAGGCTTAAGGAGCTAAATGATTGATTTCTGTTATGACTTTCCCTTTAAGAGCCTTTGGGGCGAACAAGGATTTTTTTAAAATCTAGATGTAACATTTGAAAAGAACTCGCACAATTAATGGATCATTGGTAAAAAGTATTTAAAAGTGACAGTGACTACAAACGAAATGATTTTTTAATTACACTCCCACAACCTCAATCCCCGAAAAAACACATCTAAAAGTTTTATAGCATTTGCAATCTCCATACTGCAAACTGAATTTTATTAACTTTCTGCAGTGTTCTGAAAGAGAAGTATTTCATTGGTTAGATATAATGGTTAAAGCACAGGACATTCTCTCAGCAATTTATTCTCTGCTTGAAAACAGCACTGACATAAATATTCCCAGCCTAAGCAAGAGCCTTTTGAGCCTACCTTTCCTCCAGCTGGAAGTTAGTGGAGATGTGATCAGGAATGTGCATGAAATATTCATAATCTCTGAGAAGACGCAATGGTTGAATCAATGTACTGCCCCCCATTTTAACCCGTACAGGACAGGAAGATCCTACACTGAATCTTGGTTGAGGGTCAAAGTATAGTTACTACAAGTGGCTTCTGCAGTCCTGTGTTACCATGGAAGAAATTAGTCAGCATTATGGATGGAATCTTCCTGGTTTCATGGGAGATGGCTTCAAGGTGGGGCGGAGAGGAATTTCAAAGAAAGAGAAGTCAGTTCAGGAAATTTACTGTGTTCCTGCCTTTTGGTGATCTTTCCAAACTTGGGGCATCACTGGCACAGACTACCTGCCCAACAGAAGCAGTAGTGCGTAATTAACTGCACATTTGTTGGCTTACTGGGGAATCTTCCCAGCAGTGGTCCCCTCCCAGGATCAAATCCAGCAGTTGTCTGAAAGCATCTTGTGGCAGGTGGCAGGGGTGTGGGGAGGGATCCATGAAGCTTCCTACAGTGACACCATCCCAACATGAGAGCAGCTTTGATCAGTAGGTTTGGGTTTTGTTTGTCCAAAACAGATCTAAACCTCTCCACAGGGTGCCTCAAGTTTTGAATTCCCTGCAATAAGTTAGGACATTTTGTCTTTGTCCACCCTATCGAACTGCTTCATAAATTTTAAAGACATTTATTAACTCACCTCTCGGACTTCTTTCAAGACTTGAAACAGCCACATTCATCTCAGCTGGCCTTTCCTGATTGTTCAGAATCCATCAGCTCCAGTATCTTCCACGTAAATCACTTTGCACTTTCCTAATGCCTCTGTATGTATGCTTTTCATTATAAGGAGACCAGGATTGTACACAGTACTCAAAATGCACTCTAATCAAGGTGCTATACAAAATTTTAACAGGTTGAATCAGAATCAGGCTTGGCACAGTTATTGACACTTACTGCTGAGTTTCAATGATGAATTGTGAGGGTGGGGTGGGTTTGGGAAGAGACAGGAGACAGGACCTGACAACCACCGACTGGAACTCTTGTCAGCCAACTGCCACAGTGTTGCTTGTGGGAGCTTACTCTGTGTAAATTGATCACATAAGAACATAAGAACTCGGAGCAGGAGTAGGCCATCTGGCCCCTCGAGCCTGCCCCACCATTTAATAAGATCATGGCTGATCTTTGAGACTCAGCTCCACTTACCCGCCCACTCGCCATAACCCTTAATTCCTTTACTGTTCAAAAATTTATCTAGCCTTGCCTTAAAAACATTCAGCGAGGTAGCTTCAACCGCTTCACTGGGCAGGGAATTCCACAGATTCACAACCCTTTGGGTGAAGAAGTTCCTCCTGACCTCACCATGTTTTCTACATCACAACAACGTTTTCACAAGGAGTTAACCTTTTCTAATGAAACCTTGGCATATAGTCACCAGCACTATTTCACCAAAACATGAGACTGTGTTACTGAAACTAATCATTTGTTGTGGATTTTCTGCACATTTTTTTCCATATCCCCTTCGCTATTAATTCATTGTTTTGAAAAAAAGTATTTTATTGGATCTAAAGTGCTTTGGGATATCGACAGTTTGTGAAAGGTGCTGTATAGATAATGTATACAGGACATGTCTGTTTCATTTCCTCTGTACAAATGCAAGATTTTGTTCCTTGCTCTGTGTTATGAGGGCTTGGACAGGAACATCCATAACAATGGCTCTATACTGAACTTTCCTCTGTTAATTTCCTTTTTTTATTAGCAATGAAAGTGTGGAATAGAAAAGCTGGTCAACAACATTCTAGAAAGTATAGACATTCACAGTGGTGTATAAGGATGGAGATGGCTCAAGCGCAAAAATTACTTTAGAGTTGCTCTAAATACTCAAGGCACCTGTTTGCGTGTAAATGTGTAACTGAATAAAAAATGCACTGAAGGTTGAACATTTAACTGAAGTGAATGAAGACTATTTCTGTAACCTTCCTGATATTTGCAAAACACTTTGTCCAAACTTTTAAACAAAGTTACCCCGTTTACAAGTTTCTCAAATTAACAGTCCTGTCAATCAGGAAAATAAAAAATAATTTAAATATTAACTTCTGTCAGCTTGCTTTAAACAAAAAGATCACAGTTTCATTAAGCACACTGAGCCAGCACAAGAAGCTAACCTTTTCTAATGGAACGCTTGTCATACAGTCACCGGCATCATTATACTAAAACATGTGACTATGTTACTGAACCTAATCGTTTGCAGTGGATTCTCTGCACGTTTTTTCCATGCTCCCTTCTCAGTTAATTCATTAACTGTTCACATCCTGTTACAGTGGCAATTTTAAGTGGTTGGTGACCCTGTTAATGCAAGACCTATCATTACCCCTTAACTTCTTCTTCTGTTAAAGGCAATGGCCTTTGTGTCCCCTCATTTATTCTCTACCAGATCTTGAATCAATGTAACTGTTGCTCCAGTTTGTGACCTGTTCCAGATCACTTGAGCTGCCAAACTTTAACTAGCTGTTAATATTTGCAGGCTTGAATTGATTGCCATTTCCAAGTGGTACTAATCAGAACACCAGAAAGAAACACTAGGTGGCGATCTACTACCAGCATTCTCCTCCGCTGTAGACAACAAGCAGTATTATTTCCTGTAGCCAATAGGCAACCATTGCACAGTTTACCGGCCATGAAAAGTCTTTTGAGTTGGGTCATCATAACATAGCAAACACTTATCGAATGAAGACATCTAACAAAAATAAAAACATTGAACAAACTGAACGGGCTGACCAGAGTTTTCAGGGAGACTAGACTTTTGCAAAAATTTGGTCATGTTTACCCAAAGTTCATAATGTTGATCTCATCCTTAGATATTTTGACAAAATATTAAAAAAAAAAAAAAAAAAATCGATAAATTTGCTATTTTAGTTTGTTTAGAATCCTTTGGATGAGTGCTAGATATAGTGTGTTCCACAGGCAAAGAAAATATATGAATTTTGACATTGTCCAGTATGTAGGTTTGGTTGTGTGATTACTAAATTATTCACTGAATTGACTAACTTGTGTAGACTTCATCTGAACAGCTAGTTTTTAAATCCAAATCAACAACTTCCTTAATCTAGAGATTAATCAGTCCACTTGGTACCTCTACATCTTATAATCAGGGCAAACAAGGCTTTTCATTGTCCCTGAAACCTTTACTGCAAAATTGCAACACCCAAGCATCAAGTCATGATGACACATCAACACAGGTGTGTGTTTAGGGATGTTGGTGGTGAATGTAGAAATACTGTGGGGGCTTCTGTGGGACACTATGGCACATTAAATCGCTTGTCCTACTCAGAATCTAGCAGAGAGTGCTTAAAATGTGGAAAGGAGTGTTTGTTGTTTTACAAAAGTGAAAGGCTCTGAAGTATTAATATTGAGGAGTGCCTTAAGTGCTACCTACTGTGATGACATGGGCACATATGGATTTGTGGAGAGAACAGTTTTGGATCTTGACGGAGTAAGGCCTAACATCCAGGTCCTCTTCATTGCTTTTGAAACAATGTCGATGTACCTTGTAACTACTTCACAACGAGCAGTTATCAAGTACATATTCAATACAAGAACATCCTTTCGTTAGAGCAGTAAGTGGTTTTCCTCTACCACAGGGGACCAAGCTAACCGTGTGGATGCCTGCACTGAAAGAAGATGGTGGTAGCAAATCCACAACATGGTGCGGTGAGGTGTAATCTCTGTTTAGCCACACATACAGCATTTGCTGCTGATGCACCCACCTGAGCAGTAGAACACACACGCACCACCTCCTTCGACGCCCCAGGGGGTGGGATGATTTTGTTGAACAGTCCAGTCCTGAGGCGAGGAGTTGGAACCAACAATGTCTTTCTGGCCTAAAAGTAGGAGATGGTACACAAGTTATATTCCGACAAATACACCTTGTTACACCACTACTTTATAGTACTGTACCCACAAAGGCCAAAGTACCTTGGCAACATGTGTCTTCTACTTCCATGCTGTAAAATTGAAAAGTGGCAATAACAGCATCTGTGGGATGTCCCACTATTCTGATCTCATTTCGCAAACCATCTTTCTTGGCAGCTTTGAAGGCTCGTTTCTACACAGATATTCACTGAATGGATCATAACAATAGTTTTTGTTTCGATTACATACACTTCTGCTCCTGAAGGCATGTCATTGTACTGTACAGTATCCCAATAACCTTCTTTATCTTATCAAACGGCAATTGTTAATTTACATGGCTAATTCACTGGGTTGTTAGTGTATGTCAGTGAGTCATTCAACCAGCAATGCAGTATGCCAAACTTCCCTTTGTCCAACATTCAGATTTAGAAAGGGTCATTGGAAAGTGATCAAAAGAAGGATGTGCAGAACCGAATGGAAGAGGCCTCATTTGCCTTTTTTAAAGGCACTGTTGTCTAGCATTGTATTAAAAGGGAAGTCTGCTACTTATCAGTTTAAGAAAAAAAAGTACAGAAAGAAAGTAGTCAAAAACGCAGACTAAACTCAAAGCATAAACCATTTTAACTCGCTCAAAATTGCATCCAAATGCTTACCTCAATGTTACTATGTATTTAGACGTCAATGTCCTGAAGTTGATAGTTCGAATAGATTGAAATAACAGGATATGAGGCAGCTGTGGGTCAATTTGCCATACCTTGAAATGACAAAATGCACGTTTGTATTTGAAGTTTCTCTCAGAGATCTCTTCAAACAGCAGACAGTCAGCAAAATGGACAGGCTTCCAGAGAAAGAAAGCAAGATAAATTGGGGGTTATGAGAAGCCTGTGATCAGCTTCTCATTCTACCATTTCTCGTGGTTGAGGAATGCAAGTCTCACATGCCCACTATCTGACCCATCAGGAAATTGCGGCCAACTGTGCGCGTGGCTCTGCAGTGGAGGAACAATAACAACCATACAGTTCAAGTGTGTGCCTGTTCATTTGTGCCTAGGATTGTAGATACCTTCTGCTGCGTTTGGGGGTGTGTGTGTGTGTAACTGTGTGTCAGCGAGAGTGTTGGTCTGTACAGCAGCAAGTGCAATTGTGTGTCCATCAAAAGGAAGTACAAATCCAAATAAGGCAAAATACAGAAGTCACTACATAGTCCAGTAGTGGACCCTCACAGTGTGCCACAGATGGGGCAGATGGTTTTGGAACAAGGAGGTGCGAGAGATGCTCAGGTTGCTGTATGGTCTTTCTACTGTTTAAGCTTGGTCTCCTCCTGATCCTTGGCACTATTGTGGATGCTTCTTCTCCAGTTTGGATGGGTCTTAGGTACAAGATTCCAAGCGTTAGGTTGAAATGTTACATTTGAGCTGGCTGTGAGAACATCCCTAAAACATTTCTGATGATCTCTGGTCATCATTTGTTATGAAGAAGCTTATAGTAGAGAGCTTATTTTGGAAGTCTTTGTTAGGCTTACAGATGAGACAGCCCCTCCAGAGCAGTTGATTGACCATAACCAGTGCCTCAATAATGGGGATACTAGCTTGAGAGAGGACACTGAAATTGGAGTGCCTATGTTGCTAGTGAACTTGCAGGATTTTGTGAAAGCAACACTAGCAATATTTCTCAAGAGGTTTGAAGTGTCTACTATACATTGCCAATGTCTCTGATACATACAGGATGACTGGTAATACTTCTACACTGCAGACAATGAGCTTGGTGCAGGATTTGAAATCCTGGCCTTCAAGTCTTTCTTCATCAGACAGCCAAAGGCAGAGCTGGTACTTGAGGCATTGAGTTCATCCCCAATATCAGCTCTCACAGACAGGAGGCTCTGAGGGTATGAAAATTGTTCCACACTGTCCCATGGCTCACCTTGGATCTTGACAGACCAGGGGTGCAGTGTTCTAGGTCTCATGGAATTGTTCCATTCCAGTATGAAGCTACCTGAAGTTGCATGCAAAGGAAAACAGAGAAGAACAATGGTGCACTTGTACTAGGTCTACTTGGATGCAATGGTGAGGATCACAGCTCGCAAATTATTGTGCACAAACAGGGTGGTGATGAATTTCTGCAAGTAGCCAAATTTATCAAGGCTACCACCTCCAAGGAGTGCACTGCATTCCTGCTAATCCGAAGGCATGGTGGCTCAGTGTTTAGTACTGCTGCCTCACTAATTGGCTGTGGAGTTTGCACATTCTCCCAGTGTCTGCGTGGGTTTTCTCCAGGTGCTCTGGTTTCCTCCCACAGTCCAAAGATGTGCAGGTTACATGGATTGGCCGTGCTAAGTTGCCCGTAGCATCCAGGAATGTGCAGGCTGGTGGATTAGCCATGGGAAATGCAGGCTTACAGGCATAGGGTTGGGGGAGCATCTGGGTGGGATGTTCTTCAGAGGGCTTGTGTTGATTGGACAGGCCGAATGGCTTGCTTCCACACTGTAGGGATTCTATGACTCTAATCCCACTTTCCATTGTGGTAACATGAAATCAGGAAACAGTAACAAGTTCACTTTAAAATCATTGAAACTGCACAGCAGACAAATAGTTGTGTAGCAGCTAGAAAACTCAAGATATCAGCAAACAACATTTGAGATTGGAGGCAGCTCTCTGTGCAGATGAGGCAGATCCCTCCAACTAAATGAGCAAACCAAGGAAAGTCTAGCATCTGGTCACAACTAGACGACAAAAAGGTGTACAATATAGTAATGGAAGCTGCCAGGATGGGCTCTCTAGCATCTATCCAAATCCTTGCCCTGAAATAAGCAACAAAACAAAAGTATTGCAGATTTCAAAGCCAGCTCTAGATGGTGGACCGGGTTTATGAGGAGAAACAATTCCGTACTGTAGTGGAAGATCAAGATTTCACAGCATCTCCTAGAAGAACTTGATGATTGGCTGATTGTATTTCAGTGGTTTATAATCAAACATCAACAAAAGAATGAATACAGAATGCTTGAATTTGGAAGATGGCCTCCATGAATTCTGACAGGCCAGCCTGTCAAACAATGAGCAAAGTTGCAGACAAAAGCATAGTGAGAACAGCAGCAAATGAAAAGAATAAACTCACTTTCTGGTGTCACATATGTATGATGGGTCAAAGCTTACGCTGATAGTGATAGTCAAGAGAATAACCCTCCTAAAACAGCAATTTACATAAGATGCAGTGATTCACATGCATGGTAAAGGATGGATCAACGATGATGGTTTACAAATATGGCTGAGGAACATTTGGAGTTAAGAGAATTAAGAGGAATGCCTTCTCATCTGGGAAATGTTCACACATTGCAATGATATTGTTGCTGAAGCTAGATCACAAAAGTGATTATATGATAATGATTCCCATTAGTCTAAACAGCCTTGTTCAATTACTGGACATCTGTCTAAACAAGCATAAAGCAAAAAAAAGACTAAATAATCAGAGCAAAGAAGATATTCACCATGGTAGGCAGCTTTTTCTAATTCATTCATGGGATGAAGGCATTACAGGCTAGCCTTTTATTGCATGTCAGAGTCAACCTGAGGGTCAATTGCTAAGGGTCTGGAGTCACGTGTAGATCAGACCAATGAGGATGGCAGTTTCCTTCCCTGAAGGACATTGCGAACCGGATACACAACACTACATACTTATTTAAAAAAAAGCTTAAGCAGGACTGAAAGGATTCAGATGCATCACCCTGGCTGCAACTTGTTCTTCAAGAATGGGAAACGTCACTGGCAAACCATTAACACAATCCACTGACATTTTACAAATCAATGAGCGTTAAGGTCAAATCATGCATATGATTACTCCAAAGGAAAGGAAGCTTCAGGAGGGCTCAAAGTTTGGTGCTGACTGGTGACATCACAATGATTGCTTTGAACAATCTTTAATGCCTTACAAGCTCGAGACAACATAAATCAACAACGCTGTGTTACCATGAGGCACAAACAATGCTCTTCACTACACTTTCGTGATTGAAATGGTTGAAGCTACTTCAGCATCTTGGGAAACAAGATTGTTGCAATACTGATGGAATCTTACAAACACTTTAAAATATTATACACAGGTTTTGGATGCTTTAATGAAGGAATTTCAAATTACTGTACTTCTAACAAAGACTTTATAATATTCTAAGGCTTTTTGATTTAATAGATAAGCCTCTTTGATAATGACACTTGACTTTATTTGATTTATTACTGTCACGTGTACTGAGATACAGAGAAAAGTGTCATCTTGCGTGCTTTACAGGCAGATCGTACCATACATAGAACACAGAACATAGAACATAGAACATAACAGCGCAGTACAGGCCCTTCGGCCCTCGATGTTGCGCCGACCTGTGAAACCAATCTGAAGCCCATCTAACCTAAACTATTCCATTATCATCCATATGTTTATCCAATGACCATTTAAATGCCCTTAAAGTCGGCGAGTCTACTATTTTTGCAGGCAGGGCATTCCACGCCCTTACTACTCTCTGAGTAAAGAACCTACCTCTGACATCTGTCCTATATCTATCACCCCTCAATTTAAAGCTATGTCCCCTCGTGCTAGCCATCACCATCCGAGCAAAAAGGCTCCCACTGTCCACCCTATCTAATCCCCTGATGATCTTGTATGTCTCTATCAAGTCACCTCTTAACCTTCTTCTCTCTAATGAAAACAGCCTCAAAACCCTCAGCCTTTCCTCATAAGACCTTCCCTCCATACCAGGCAACATCCTGGTAAATCTCCTCTGCACCCTTTCCAATGCTTCCACATCCTTCCTATAATGTGGTGACCAGAACTGTACGCAATACTCCAAGTGCGGCCACACCAGAGTTTTGTACAGCTGCAACATGACCTCATGGCTCCGAAACTCAATCCCTCTACCAATAAAACCTAACATACTGTACGCCTTCTTAACAACGCTATCAACCTGGGTGGCAACTTTCAGTGATCTATGCACATGGACACCGAGATCTTTCTGCTCATCCACACTACCAAGAGTCTTACCATTAGCCCAGTACTCTGTATTCCTGTTACTCCTTCCAAAGTGAATCACCTCACACTTTTCCGCATTAAACTCCATTTGCCACCTCTCAGCCCAGCTCTGCAGCTTATCTATGTCCCTCTATAACCTGCAACATCCTTCCGCACTATCCACAACTCCACCGACTTTGGTGTCATCCGCAAATTTACTAACCCATCCTTCTACGCCCTCATCCAGGTCATTTATAAAAATGACAAACAGCAGTGGCCCCAAAACAGATCCTTGAGGTACACCACTAGTAACTGAACTCCAGGATGAACATTTCCCATCAACCACCACCCTCTGTCTTCTTACAGCTAGCCAATTTCTGATCCAAACCGCTAAATCACCCTCAATCCCATGCCTCCGTATTTTCTGCAATAGCCCACCATGGGGAACCTTATCAAATGCTTTACTGAAATCCAAATACACCACATCAACCGCTTTACCCTCATCCACCTGTTTGGTCACCTTCTCAAAAAACTCAATAAAGTTTGTGAGGCACGACCTACCCTTCACAAAACCGTGTTGACTATCCCTAATCAAATTATTCCTTTCTAGATGATTATAAATCCTATCTCTTATAATCCTTTCCAACACTTTACCCACAACCGAAGTAAGGCTCACTGGTCTATAATTACCAGGGTTGTCTCTACTCCCCTTCTTGAACAAGGGGACAACATTTGCTAGTCTCCAGTCTTCTGGCACTATTCCTGAAGACAATGACGACATAATACGAGTGCATCAGGGTAACAGAACAGAGTGCAGGGGACAACGTTACAAGCTGCTGAGAAGGCTGACACTTCTAGCTTTTGGCAAAATTTTCACCACCGTATGGCATGCGTTGAGAAGGACGATTAGGAAAAATACATTTTACTACTCCGAGCTATTTTCGCAGAATGGGATTGGAGTTGTACGGGCTACCTGTTGAGGCCAGTTGTCGGAGGCTGACGGAATTTTCAGTTCATCTCTGGGCACTCCAAGGAGTAAAGGAAGCAGACTGGCTACTTGCCAGCAGGTAGCTTCGAGGCAGTAGACCAGAGAACTACTGCTCTAGGCAGGCTTTGAGGTATGCCATCCTTGCCCACCTCACCAAAGGTGCAACCACAGGCCTTCCTGTGAAGGCCCTTCATGATAGTAGGCTGCAAACTTTGGCTTTTTTTTTACAAGTTGCTGGTAACACATCTGTTTCCAGCATCAGCAAGGTGCAGCTCTATCTGAGCTGGAGAGCCTTCTATGAGATGTCCAGCTTTAAGAGCCTGCCTGCTGTTCTTAATTTGACATCAAGCATGCCATCTGGCCCCCAACTGGCAAATTCACAGAAAATCAATGTCAGGTGAATGTTTTAGACACACTGCATGTTATGATCCCCATCTGATTCCAGTAATACGTTTCTGAACCAAACCTTGCCCTATGGATCTATGATATATGGAGGGAGACAAGAAATAAAGAAAAACGATTAGCTTGAAAATGTTGTGTATAATTCTTTCAGTGTCATATCATTCCACCAAAACAATCAGGTGGCCTTGCAACTGGCAACAAGCAAAAAGACTCATGCTATTCATGTTATGCCAGGACTGGCGTATTTCATAGAATCCACTGCTAAATTAGCATCCATTTATCACGTCAGCACCAAAGACAGCTAGTTTGGAGGACAGAGAAAGCTAGAAAATTCCTCTATTATTTTAGTCTTTCTTGACTACATGTTACTTGATCGGCCATCTATCTCTGGCATCTGGATCATCCACCAAATTTACTAATGCAGCTCTCCAGATAGATGGCAAAGCTACGACATAGCCAGTGCAATGTGGGCAACTTTCTTTACCTTCTTTTTTCATAACCATGGAATTAAGCAAGTTCTTCCTGTAGGAATATCATGGAGTTCTGGAACTTTTCAGATTATGGACTGAGTTTACAGCAATCCTGCCACCCAATACTCCAATTCGCAACTTAATGCTATTCAAGTGCATTTTGCCATCCTATAACCTTTGTTTTTGTTTTCAGGATCACATTGGTTTCTGTTGGCATTTTACAGATTTTTTTAGTGTTGTGAATAGTTCAGAGATGAGGTAGTTACTACATTACACTGAAATCAACTCTGTGGTCATGTACCAAGGTATTCACTCTGGCCAGCTCTGACAAATGGAACCAAACAGCAAGCAACATGAGGAGGTAGCAACTGGGAACAATCAAACAACCAGATAGAAAGCAATAAAACAAGTATGACCTTAGGAAAGGGCAATGGAGGGCAAAAGCAATTCACCACTGTGTAGTATCAGCTATGACTCAGTTGGTAGCACTCTCCTCTGTGCCAGGAGGTTGCAGGTTCAAGTTCCTCCAACAATTTCAGCACAAAAATGTAGGCTAACACTCCAGTGCAGAACTAAGGAGGTGTTGCACAGTTTGTGAAGCTGTATTTTGGATGAGGCATCAAATCAACAATCCACCTTGTCCATGTAAACGAACATATGGCACTATTCTAATATATAGAACGGGAGATTTCCCCGGTATTTACTTCAATATTTAGTGCTCAATCATCATCCCTCAAATCTGGGTCTTAACACATGACTATGTGAAAGTTCACTGTACATAAATTGAATGCTGCATTTCCTGTATTACACAATGACTACATATTAAAAAAATTACTGGCTGTAAAATACTTTAGGCCACCCCAAAATCATAAGAAAATTCACAATATAAATTTGAAATCTTTCTTTTATCAATATACATTGGTTCTGACTTTGCTGTTCTTCTTGCTCAGTAGTCTTTACACCATAATAGGTCTTTGCAATAAGTAAAACAAAGAATATAAAAAGTGATGAAATTTTGGCTCACCTGTATAACTTTTTCTTTCCAAAGTACACAGGAAAGATATATCAACACAATCTAACTGATCCACAGTAAACTGGCAATTAACACCAGAGTTGTGATATCAGTGGACTACTATCTAACTGGTGGAGATGTCACAACACTGGTTCGTAATTTTAGTACAGAATTAATATTTCTAGACCACAAACATTCTGAGTGCAATAAACAAAAATGAGGCATTTAGTATTCAGGTGTGTTGCATTCTCCAGAGTAATTTTCAACATCCTATAGATAACATAGTTATCAGGACAGATTTTGCTGCTCAACCTTGTAATTCACCTTTAAAATTACATAACAGCTTTAAAATCTCAAATTACTTTCTGTAATAGCAAAATCATATTTATTGAAGTGATCTGCAAGATATGGACTGCATATTAACAAACTCCCCATTACTGTTGAGCACAATAAATTGTGCATGTGAACTGCTCCCACTGATTCTTTGGTCCACATGGGTTACTCCCATTTGATTTAATAATTAAACAAATTCTACATCACATTTGTGTAAACATCTAAGGTATGAATTTTGACATATTAAAGGCATAGTGCAACATTCCTTGGAAGATCAACCAAGCATTTTAAGTTTAGTACCAATGGGACTCCTCCCCAGAACAATCATCCAAGCCTATAAATTCAAAAACATGCTATATGTGTGACCTGCATCAGAGAACCAAAAGTCAGCCATCCTATAACAACTGGTGGACTGAGTGGTGGTCCTCTGAACTATACCCATACGTTTACTCCAGTGATATCTTGGCATTGGGACAGCCTGGATGTGTGCCCGAGGACAAAGTAAAAATACTCTTCAAGCAATGTGGAGGAGTAAAACAGGGTTGAAAGCAGCTAGCTTGGGTTCTTCTTAAGTTCATGTTGAAATACTTCCCTTGCCTTAGCCCATTTTTATTATGGGGTCAAATAACCAAGTATCCAGTCTGGAAGCAGTCAAATTGTTGACTGCAATTAATTACAGTACATGACCTCCCAAGTTGTAAGATTTTCAATGCGTCCTTCTTCAACTGTGGAGGCCCAGAGTAACCAGTTGCTACCTTTTCACATCAATTATGCTTTTAATACATTTTGCAGAGGAAAAGTTTCACCTGATATTTTATTAAAATGCCTGAACATGAAAATAAATGTTATTCACTTGGTAGTGAGCCAGTTGGATGGCTTTCAAAGGAAGAGGGAAACTTACAATTGACAGCATATCATGAAAAGACCTCAAAAGTGCTATATACAATAAATGACTTTTAATAAATAGTGGCCACAAAATTTGTCTCCATAGAGCTTTCCACGCCATGAGGAGCAGGGACAGAAGAACTAAATCACAGAGCTACAATCACTGTTACCGTTTTTTTTTCCAGAATGGCAGTGTGGGTGTTCCAAATAAAGTGTGTGCAGATCATCATGTCAGTCAGCCTGTAACACCAAGTTGATGCCCCATCAGTCATTATCCATTTCGCTGCTCTAGTTAGGAGGCGCTTTTGAATGTGTAGAGCTGAACATGTGCAGAGATGCATGGAAGACCCCTGTTGTCAGCACTATTTTAAGGAATTGCCAAACAACCTGAAGCTGAGTTGCTTATGACTATTTAATTGATGTTCCAGAGTTCCTGAAAATCCTGGGTTGTTGGAAAATCTGTGCACAGTTGATCATATCAGCTGTCAATGGTGATATGAAGGAGTTCTGGACTTCTGAAAGATCCCCGAGTACATTGCCTCATCTTAGTCATGGAAACTACTGCCACAACCCCTTTGTACTGGAAATATCCGTGAGAAAAAAAAACAATGGAGAGTTGAGAGGTTACTTGCAGCAAAAGGAGTGGGAAGCCTTACCTAACCAGGGATTTCAGACAGCACTTCTTCCATCTGTACCTAAAGCAGGAAAAATGCACTTGGGAGCTGTGCTTCACAGAAATATGCCACCTCTTAGAGGTGATCCTGCAGTCTCAGAGCAGGGCAAAGCCATTGTTGCAATGCCTATCAAGTGATCGTAGCAATGAAGTTTTAATCCAGTGGATTCCCCCAAGATGAAGCGAATGATACTGAAAACATTTTGCACTTTACTCTTCCTGTGTATAGGGTCTCTGACTTCATGGATTTTGCACTAAACTGAAAAAGGGAGAAATACCTGTTTCCGTGGTAGCAGTTATTAAGCTTCTAACCTCCCTCAGTCTGCTGGGGAATGCAGAAAATATTAATAGCTCTTGTTGCTCTGGTCTATGAACAGCACAAGTTTCACAGTCAGCCATGGGGTATTCAATATCCTTGGTCACCCCAGACCACCATTAAGTTGACCAAGCTTTGGCTCTGCATTTGGTGATTCCCAAAATGTCCCTGGTGAAATTTCTCCAGAACGTCTTTGTGAAGTGAAGCTGGAATGACCATGCATTTTGCCACATATTCATAAATCACCCATAATTGTAAAATGCTCTCGATTCTTAAAGTATGTTTACAGTCAACGAGTTGACCCTTTCATATGGCTAGCCTTTGACACAGTGATTTTCCTGATCCCTCTTGTTATATTTGGTTGAGCTGACATTGATTTGCTAGTCACTTTGTTGTTGTGGACTGAGTATACAATGCAATCTCGTGAACCAAGTCAATATCATACATAGAAAGGCTGTTGACTGTTGTTCTGGATCCAGTTCAAAAGAAACCAGCACAGGGTATGAATGACTTTCTGCCCCCAAATGGCAGATTTGGGGATTTCCAGTCAACATGAGGGCTTTGCAAATTGGTACAAAACAAATAAATGGTCAATCCATCAAGGCAACCTCAAGATAAGTTCTGGAGCAGGAATGGAGATGCACCTTCAAATATTATTCTTTCTTAATAAAATAATGATGGTCAATCTGCACCTTTGCTAAATACTTAGCATTGTACCAAATGAAAAATTCCTATATTTGCAAGGTGACTTTATCATCAAAAATAAGTCTTAAAAATCACTCATCTACAGTTTAATCACAACATTGTTTCATGACACTATATTTAGACTGTCAAAAAGGATAACTTCATTTCGACCAAAAAGCCATTTCTAAGCCCTTCACTCAACTCATGCCCCTTCTTTTATTTTGAAACTACTTTAGTTCCGTTTGCCAGTAAATCACACAAGAGGTTTAGTCTTCACTTGCAACTCTTCTGAATGTTGACCAATAAGGGGACATCACACCCACTTCTGATCTCATTTTATGAAAAGTTTGTACATGCACATCTCCAAGAAAGATCATCAGATAGTTATTGGGAAGAAAAACATCAGCTGTACTTGCTCAAGATGAATTGAGGTTAACCATAATGTCTCTTGGTACCTTCACTGAGGAAAGGACAAACACAATGCAGACTGGGGACAGAGACCAAAACCATCATGGTCTGCATTTCATCATGTTTCATTTTTACACTGAGGCATCACAGCAACAGAATGAACCATTTCATGAATTTCTGCAGGGATATTAAAGTACCAATTACTAGGGTATCTGAAGAGATCCCATAGTTGTTTTTTTCACCCTATACAACTTTCTATTTAAGAAACAGAAAGTCTTTGAGATTCGTTTCATTGCAGAAACAGTGCAACGAGAAGAAGACATTAAAAGAGTGGTAACAACTATTGCTATTATGGCTTTATTGAAACAGCTTAGCACCCATGGCTATTCATGTTGAAAATATGCATGTGGTAGCAATTGTGAATGAAAATCTTTATAAATAATTGTCTGGCTGCCTTTTTGATTCAGGAGGTTTAATTTAAAACTGCTGTGTTTAAGTGCTTGGTTTTAAATGACTTATTACCTGGAGCGTAGCTAAACGGACTCCTTCTAGTGGTTTGTCAGGATCCACCTTCACATCACTCGTCTTGATGAAACTATCTAAGTTTTTGATTCTATTACAGGCATCATATGCACCCTGCAATGACAATAAGAAGCAAAGACTTACTTCAAGTGTGAGCAAACGGACATTTTCCTGTGGTTTGTCGGGATTAACTTTGATGATCCTTGCGTTTTTGAACTCTTGCAAATTTGGCAAATTTCTTGCAGCCTGGGCAGCTCCCTGTTTCCAGAAGATGTGACGAATTACAATTAAAAACAACCACCGGAAACATGCATGGTTTATTATATCTTTATTTCCCCCACATTTTAAACTCTTCGCCCTCCCTTGCATTGCATTAACCTTTTTACCTACATAAATCTCCTTTCCAAGCACATCCTAAAAAAAAATCTAGATTACACAAGGGGTTAGGTTTCACTGCAGTATTTTGAACATTGAGAATAGAGTAATAAAAGTGGAGCACCCACACACTTCATTTTTCTACTTGCAGTCATTAATACTTTCAGAACAAAAGTGATTGAGAAGGCATTTTGTGCACTTGAGTGCATTGAGGGATCTGTAGAAAAATATGAAAAGAACATGTTCCCTTTGAACAAAAAAAAAAGTGATGACTGGACATTGTAGTTACTGCTGGTAACACTCAAATTTTTCATGTCCAAAACTAATTTAGCCAGTCAAACGAGCAGAAATCCTCCACTATTTGTTGACTGTAAAGATCACAGTGGACAGGCTCTTGCGGTGCACAGGTATTGTCCCTACCTCTTGGTCAGAAACCTCTGGTTTGAGACTGAAGCCAGCACTTGCTGACCATCTATGGTGCACTTGTAATGAGGCGAAACTGACTGCTTATCAGAAATGAAACAACGAACTGCAGATCTGAAACAAAAACACAAAACGCTGGAGAAACTCTGCAGGTCTGACAGCATCTGTGGAGACATAAACAGAGTTCACGTTGAGTCCAGTGAACAGTTGTGATGAAGATTCACTGGACTTGAAATGCTGATTCTGTTTCTCTCTCCTCAGATGCTGCCAGACCTGCTGAGTTTCTCCAGAACTTTCTGCTTTGGTTGATTATCAGCCTGTGAATCCTGCCAGTACTCCTGATGGCAGGCACTAAGAGTGGGTGACTTTCCTAGTTAAATATCCTGCAGAAGGCAATGGGAAACTACTCCTGTACTTTTCCCATTACTACAGACTAATTGAATGAGATGTTTGTGGCCTAACCTTCGGAAATGAGGGCATCACGGAAAGAACCCACTTGGATTATGTCAATGCAGTCTTAATGGAAAGCACATGGAAAGTGCTTTTAATTCAGCACAAAGCAGTCTCTCCATTCAAAAGGACAAGTGGATAGCTGTTTTGAGGAACAAAAAACTACTACACTGCTGCAGTACAAGTGTGAAATACACTGTCCGGGCAAAGCAAAAACGGTTTTCTGGGCCTAGTTGTGATACGTATGGGAGTTTTTGGTGCTGTCACTTGATAACTGAGATTGCAAAGGTTTCATTTTTGTCACACGAAAATCACCACGACAAGCATAATTCATTACAAAAACAACAAAACTGATCTAAATTTTCTCATAAACTGCTTGTTGCTACGTGCTGGAATGCACAAATGCTCTTCCATAAGAGAGTAAAACAGTTGATGGAGTTTATTGATTGCTCAGTCAGTTCATGCAAGAGTCTCTCTCCCTCTTTCTCTTGCTGTTTTTGAGCAGGACAAATGACCCTGACCCAGTGCTAAATGACCACATTGGAAGCAAAACTTTTTAGTTGTGAGCACTGACACCCTTGCAAGTCCAAAATTGATTAAATGAAAACAAAGGTAACAGCATGGCTAGAATAAGAGGCTGCCAACATTATGCAGCCTGACTCGGTATGGGCGCAAGACAGACTACAAAGGCCAAGGGAATCAGCAAGTCTGTCAGCACTCACCCACATTCTATGACCAGCTGTGAGGGATATATTTAAATGTCTACTCCTCAGATTTGATTGTGGTTGGTTAGGTTGTGTTGACTTAACTTTTTGTTTTTTTTTCACCCACAGGATGGTATCAAACTGGTTGTGTAAAGAACAACAAACTTCAATGATAACCTAAATCCTTGTTATGAAAACAATGATACAAGCAGCTATGTTTGTGTTGAACTTATGGCATAATGTTGATATATATGTGAATTCCTTATAATTCATTCCAATCTTATGTAACATTGTAATCATGATTAAAGTTCTGCAAATATAACACACCAAAAGGAAGTGTCTGTTGTGATTATCTGCTAATTATTATTTATTTTCAATTGCTCTTCAATGGCTTTAAATTTCTTAAAGTAGCTGCTAATATTGATTAGATGGTGGGGTGGGGGGACGCTTTGGTGCAGCCATTTAAATGCTTCCCACACTTACTGAAGAGTTTATTGCCACCAATTGATATACAGTTCAAATTCACGTGTAAAAGCTTTGTCATGGTCTACTTTTGAGGAAATAAGGCAAAGTTAACTTCTGCCAAGTTTGACATGGATACTTTGTTTGAGTAGATTCACAATCACGCTTCCCTCGTCTGCGCATCACTGAGCCTGTAATGGTGCTTGCTGTATTAGTCCTAATGTCTCACCAACATTAACAAAAACCACTATAAGAGGAGACTGAAGAAACAAAATTTCGATGTAGATCATGTGAATTTAGGGAACACAGACAACGTTTAATTTCTTTGATATCCATGTTTAAGCCATTACATAAATTTGTTCAACGTCATGGAATCTCCTTTCGAATATTTGATACAAGATAGACTGCTGCCTTGTCCATAAAATATATAAAGACTGCACTTTCATTAAACTTCTGGTGAGGAAGAAGTGTCAGCACTTTTTTCTATCCCTTCAGCTTTTGCAATGTCTTTTTTTGTCAGGCTCTGACAGCTACAACATGAACAATTTTCTTTGAAATTAATTCTCAGCATGTGGGTGTCGCTGGGAGGGCTGGCATTTATTGCCCATTCCAACTTTCCCAGTGACGGAGGAGCTGGGCCACCTTCTTGAACTGCTGAAGCTTTGTTATTCTTTGCAGCGGCTCGATAACATCAAGTGGTTTACTTGGCCATTTCAGAGGGCAGCTAAGAGTCAACCACATTAGTGCATAACTGAAGTAACAGATAGGTCAGACCGGATAACGACAGCAGGTTTCCTTCCCTAAAAGACGTCATTGAACTAGCTGGACTTTTATAATTATCTAATAACTTCATTGTCACTTCTGCCTTCACTGATACCAGGTTTTAAAATTGCCAGATTTTTAATACGACCCACTCTACTTGTACGAACAATATTGTGATCTCATCTTGAATATATAAATTAGGAGCAACAGTAGACCATTCGGTCCCTTGAGCCTGCTCTGCAATTCAACAAAGTCATTTCTAATCTGATCGTATTCTCAAATCCACATTCCCACCTAACCTCAATACCTTTTGACTCTTGTTGATCAAGTAGATATTTACTTCGGCCTAAAAAGTATTCAATGACCCTGCCTCCACCACTCTCGAGAGAAGAGGGATCCAAAGACTCACAACCGTGTGAGAGGAAAATAAAATCCCCCAAATTTCTGTCTTAAATGGGAGACTCCTTATTTTTAAATTGCATCCCAATATTTTAATCCCTCTCACATGGGGAGATGTCCTTAAAACACACACCTGTCAAGTCCTATTGAATCTGTATCAATATGCTTGCCTGTCATACTTCTAAACCCCTAAGGATATAGGCCCAACCAGTCGGACTTTTCCTCAAAACATAGCAGCCTCATCCCAGGTGTCAGCCACATGAAATTTCTCTACACTGCTTCTAATGCATTTACGTTCTTAAATATGGAGATCAAAATGGTACATAGTCCTCTGGATGTGATGTTACCAACATTCTGCACAACAGTAGCAAAACATCCCTACTTCTTTATCCCATTCCTGTTGCAATAATCAACATTTCATTTATCTTCATAATCCCTTGTCTACCTGCATACTAAGCTTTGGGCGAGTCATGTACCAGGACACCCAGGTCCGTACGTAATCTCAGAATTCTGCAATTTCTCTTCATTTAAATAATATGTTGCTTTTCTAATATGACTGTCAAAGTGGCTAAGTTCATATTTTCCCCACATTTTAAAATTCACTCATGGGATGTGTGCTTCACTGGCAGGGCCAGCATTTATTGCCCAACTCTAATTGCTGACTCCTTATGTTCTCTTCACAACTTACTTTCCTACCTGTCTTGTTTTGATCAGTAAATTACATTCAGTCCCTTCATCTGTCGTTTACATTAGTTGTAAATAACTGGGGTTCCAACAGTGATCCCTGAGGCACAACATAAGTCATATCCCAAAAAAGACCCATTTACGTCCACTCTCTCCTTCCTATTAGCCAACCAATACTTTATCCATGCTAGTCTGTTACCCCTTACGAGCTCTTATTTTGCATAGAAGCCTTTGATGTTACACTATGTCAAATGCCTTCTGGCCATCTAAGTGCAGTACTGATTCACCGTATCCATGTTGCTCGTTCCTTAAAAAACTCTAATAAAGCACTCAAACATGATTTCCCTTATACTGATCCATATCCTGTCTGATTGCATTAAGATTTCTTATGTGCCTGATATAATGGATTCCACTATACCTCTACGACAGATGTTAGGCTAATTGACCTATAGTTTCCACTTTCTGTCTTCCTCTTTTGTTAATTGAAGAGTCATATTGTTATTTCCCAATTTGATGAGATCTGCTCAGAACCTAAAGAATTTTGGAAAATTCAGACCAATGCATCTGCAAACACAGCAGTCATTGGAATACCTTAGGATGAGTCCAATAGGACAGGGGCTTGTCAGATATTAGTTCTAATAATGTTTTCAGCAGCATTCCCTGGTAATTGTAATTATTTTAAGTTGATCACTCATTTCTATATTCTGATTCTGAGAAGTTATTTGCATCATCTACAGTGAAGACAGATTGCACATATCCATTCAGTTTATCTTCCATTATTAATTCCCCAGCCTCACTCTCTAGAAGACTTACTATTTTCGTATTTAAATACCTATAGAAACTCTTATGATCTGTTTTTCTATTTCCAGCTAGCTTTCTCTCACCTCCCCATTCCCCACCCTTATCAGTCATTTAGTTATTCTTTGCAGTTCATGGAATCAGTCCAATCTTCGAGTCTGCTACTCATTTTTGTGTAACCTGGAGCTTTTTCTTTCAGTTTGATACCAACTTTAACTTCCTAAACTAGTCGCAAGTGGTATGTCCACCAATAGGAACAGATTCATCCTCACTACATTTCCCTCACCAACCTCATCCTCCCTTAAGCAGAAGTCTCAGTTACGTGCAGAGATTGGTGATATTGAAGTTATCATCCTTGGAACCATTATCATGAATGTTTTGCTGCACCCTCTCCAATGTCTTCACATCATTCCTAAAATGAGGTGCCCATAGCTGGGTGCAGTGCTCTGGTTGAGACCAGTCCAGTGTTTTATACAGGTTTAACATAATTCCCTGCTGATGAAGTCCAAGAGGCTGAATGCTTCATTGACTGCTCTCTCAACTTGTCCTGCTGCGTTCAATGATTTATGCACATGTACACCCAGTCCCTTTGCTTCAACATCCTCTCTGAATTGTATCCTTTATTTTATAGTAATCGTCTATATTTACTGACCAAAATGAATCACTTCAGATATCTCTGCTTTACATTTCTTCAACCAAATTGGCTTGATGGTAGGAGACAGAGGGTGGTGGTGAAGGGTTTGTTTTTTGGACTGGACACCTGTGACCAATGGTGCTCCACAGTGGTTAGTGCTGGGTCCACGGTTGTTTGTCATTTATATCAACAACTTGGCTGAAAATTTAAAGGTATGGTTACTACGTTTGTGGATGACACCAAAATCTAAGACTGCAAAGGGATCTTGATCAATTGGGCCAATGGACTGAGGAGTAGTAGATGAAGTTTAAGAACAAAGAACAATACAGCACAGGAACAGCCCTACAGCCCTCCATGCCTGCACTGAAACATTTTGCCTTTCCATACTAAAACTGTCTTCACCTATAAAATCTGTATCCCTCTATTCCCTTCCTATTCATTTATTCGTCCAGGTGTTTCTTGAATGCTGCTACTGCATCTGCTTCAACCACCTCCTCCAGCAGCATGTTCCAGGCACTCCTTTGTGTGAAAAACTTGCCTCACACATCTCTTTTAAACTCCCCCATCCCCTCCCCTCCCCCCCCCCCTCCCCCCGCCCCAGCACCCTGAACCTGTGTCCCCTAATAATTGACTCCTCCAACCTGAGATAAAGCCTCATACTCTCCACTCTATACATGCCATTCACAATCTTATAAACTTCTATTAGGTCGCTGCTCAACCTCCTGCATTCCAGGCTATTCAAGCTTTCTTCATAGTCAATGTCCCTGTACCAGGCAACATCCTGGTAAACCTTTTCTGTGCCCTCTCCAAAGCATCCACATCCTTCTGGTGATCAGAACTGTATGCAATATTCCACGTGTGGCCTAACAAAAGTTCTATACAGTGGCAGCATAACTTGTCCATCCTTATACTCAATGCCCCTTCCAATGAAGGCAAGCATACCACAGGCCTTTTTTTACTGCCTTATCTATCTGTGCTGCCACCTTCAGTGATCTGTGGACCTGCACACCCAGATCCCTGTGCATAACAATGCTCCTAAGGGTTCTGCCATTCACTGTAATAATTTCTACCTATACTTGACCTTCCAAAATGCATCACCTCATTTTTGTCTGGATAAAACTCCATCTGCCATTTATGTGCCCATGCCTCCAACTGATCTATATCCTCTGACAATCCTCCTCACTATCTGCAATGACAATCTTTGTATTGTCCGCAAACTTACTAATGAGACCAGCTATATTTTCCTCCAGATCATTTATGAAGATCACAAACAGCAGAGGCTCAGCACTGATCCCTGTGGGACACCACCAGTCACAGCCCTCCATTCCGAAAAGCATCCTTCCACTGCTACCCTCTGTTTCCTGTGACTAAGCCAGTTCTGTATCCATCTTGTCGGCTCACCCCTGATATAAGATGACTTCAACTTTTGTACCAGCCTGCCATGAGGGACCTTGTCAAAGGCTTTACTGAAGTCAATGCAGACAATGTCAACTGCTTCTCCCTCAATCACCTTTGCCACCTCCTCAAAAGACTTGATCAAGTTAGTGAGGCACGACCTCCCCACACAAAGCCATGCTGTTTATTGCTAATAAGTCAATTTACTTCTAAATGTGTATAGATCTTGTCCCTGAGAATCTTTTCCAATAATTTTCCTATCAATGACATGAGTACACAGGCCTGTAATTTCCAGGATTAACCCTGCTACCTTTCTTAAACAATGGGACAACACTGGCTATTCTCCAGTGCTCTGGGACCGCATCTGTGGCCAAAGAGGATACAAAGATGCCTGTCAATGCTCCAGCAATTTGTTCTTGTCTCCTTCAATATTCTGTGATAGATCCCATCAGGACTTGGGGACTAAATACTTTTTAAGACACACAACACCTCTTCCTTTTTAATCGCAACTTGGCTTAAAGGTTCCCCGAGATCATCCTCCACCAATTCTTTCTCTTTGGTAAATATTGACACAAAGTATTAGTTTAGGAGCTCACCCACCTCCTCTGGCTCCACACACAGATTCCACCTTTTGTCCTTGAGTCGGCCAACCCTTTCCCTGGCTACCCTCTTGCTTTTTATATATGTACAAGAAGCCTTAGAATTCTCCTTAATCCTGTTTGCTAATGACTTTTCATGACCCCTTCTAGCCCTTCTAGTTCCTTGTTTAAGTTCTTTCCTACTTTCCTTATATACTTCAAAGGCTTTGTTAGTTCCCACCATCCAAGACCTTATGTACACTTCCCTTTTCTTTTTGACCATGGTCATAACATCCCTGGTCATCCAAGATTCACGTAACTTGCCACACCTATCCTTCATTCTCGCAGAAACATGCCACTCCTGAACTCTTACCAACTTCCGTTTGAAGACCTCCCACATGTCCGATGTGGATTTACTCTCAAACAGCCGTCTCGAAACAATATTCTCCAGTTACTGCCTAATATTGTTGCAGAGTGCTTCCCCTAATTTAACACCTTCACCCAAGGACTGCTGTTACCCTGATCCAAGTATATCTTAAAACTCACAGTATTATGGTCACTACTCCCAAAATGCAAAACCCACCGAAAGTTCATTCACCTGGCCGGTTTGGATTAACTTGGATAAATGCGAGGTATTGCATTTGGTAAAAAGAACAACGGGAGGACTGAGACAGTTAATGGTAGGGCTCTGAGTAGTGCTGTCGAATAGAGAGACGTGGTGGTGGTGGTGGTGGTGGGGGGAAACAGTACATGGTCCTTTGAATGCTGCATCACAAGTAGACAGATGGTTAAGCAAGCTTGACTTCATTGCTCAGAACATGAAATAGAGGAGTTGGAACGTCACGTTGAGGTCATATATAGGATGTTGGTGAGGCTACTTTTGGAGTACTGTTCTGGTCACCTGCTATAGGAAGGACATTATTAATTGGAGAGGGTTCAGAAACGATTTTCAAGGATGTTGCCAGGAATGGAGTGTGGAGTGTCTGAGTTGTAGGGAGAGGCTGGATAGTCTGGGACCTCTTTCCTTGGAGTGTAGAAGTTTGAGGGGTGACCTTATAGAGATTTATAAAATCATGAGGGGCATAGATAAAGGTGAATAGCAAAGGTCTTTTCTCTAAGGTGGAGGAGTTCAAAAGTATGGGGCACATTTTAAGGTTAGAGGAGAAAGATTTAAAACAGACCTGAAGGGCAACTTTTTCACATAGAGGATGGTTCGTATGTGGAATGAACTGCAAGGTGAATTGGTAGATGCAGGTACAGTTGCAACATTTAAACAGGTACATGAATAGGAAAGATTTATAGGGATATGGACCAAATGCGGGCAAGTGAGACTTGTTTGTTTGGGAAACTTGGTCGGCATGGACGAATTGGACCGAAGGGTCTGTTTGCATATTATATAATTCTATACTACTTGCCCACCCATTCCACCAGCCTATATTTACTTGAGGTTCTATACAATACTCCTCACGGTTTATACTGTCAAGTTTCATATCCAGCACACATTTTGAAATTCATGAATGTACATAAGGAAGGGCAGCAGTCCTTACACTGACACCTGGGAAATTCCACCATAAACCTTCCTCCATTATGAAAAACAACAGTGTAACTTTTCCTGCCGATTTTGTATCCATATTGCTACTGTCCATTGTATTCCACAAACACTGACTGAGCTCACAAATCCGTTTTGTGGCACGTTATTAATGTCTTTCTGAAGTCGTCACATCACATCATAAGCATTATGTCGTTAAGGCTCTCTATTCCCCATCAAACGTCTCGAGCAAGTTAAACAAACATGGCTTTCAATTAAATCCATGCTGGCTTTGCTTAATGGACCTATAATTTGCCAAGTGACTACTTATTTTTTCTCCAATTATCATTCAATATTCAATGGATGTGACTGTGATCTCACCATAGGCTGGAGAATGTGAGAGGCCTGTGTCACCTCTTTTAGGGAAGGCCCAAGATATTTAAGTGCCAGTTACACATTTAACAATAGGCTGGCCCTGGGGGAGAGCTCTTTGTGGGCCCCTATTTCTTGTTTGGTCATTCATTGGCTGGCGGGATCATTGGTTGGCTCTGCACTAATTGCCCATCTCTAAATGGTCATTGAGAAGACGATGGTGAGCATTCTTGAACATCTGTAGTGTATGTGGTATAGGTACACGCACAGCGCTGTTGTGGAGCAAGTTCCTGGATTTTGACCAAGTGATAGTGAAGAAGCGGTGGTACAATTCTGTCAGGATGGTGTGCCACCTGGAGGGGAAATTGGCACTCCAATGCATTTGCCCTTGCCCATTTAGGTGGTGAGGTCGTGGGTTTGAAAGTTACTGCCAATGTAGCCTGGTAAGTTCCGAGGTGCATCTTATTGATGGCACACACTGCTGCCATTGTGTATCAGTACTGAAGGGAGTGAAAATTTTAAGGTCTGGATGAAATGCCATTCAAGTGAGCTGCTTTGTCTCAGATGATGTTGAGCTGCTTGGGTGCTGTTGAAGCGCACTCAGTCAAATGAAGGGTATCCTATCACACTCCTTGTAGAATGACAGACATGGGCAGTCAGGAGTTGAGTTCCTTGTAGCAGAATTCCTAGCCTCATACCAGCTCTTGTAGACACAGTGATTCTATATCAGATGCAGTTCAATTTCTGGTCATTGGTGACCTCCAAGATGATGACAATACCAGGTCCTTTGATCAAGCACCAAGGGCCTTTAATGTTCCCCTTTCACCCAATTCACTGTGGAGGAGAGCATTAAATTCAGCTTCCCTACCACCAGGGTTAAAATGACCTCTCTGCAGTTGCTGGGCCGGAACTTACCACCTCTATTTTGTAACATTTTCAAATCTCCAGTCCTCTGGTACAACACTGAATTTATTACAGGTTGGAAAATGATGGCCACTCCCTCTGCAATTTCACTTTCGCTTCCTTCCGTATCCTTGGCACATTTCATCTAGTCCTTTTTTTTAAAATTAACTTTAAGTAAACAGCCGATTCAACAACGCCTCCTTATCAATTTTATTCCTTCCAGTATCTGGTATTAAGTCATTAAAAAGGCCTGACATCAAAATTAAATCAAAAAGCATTGGAATGATTTTGCAAAGAATTATTGTATAGAACAGTAGAATGGGGGGAGTAGTGTTAAAAATAAAGAACGGGGCAGGATGGACAGCTTCAAATAGTCACAGTTTTAAATAAGAAGTAGTCAGTTAGAATATAAAAGTCAACTAAAAATTATTTCAACTAATAGTTCTTTTAGGTGCAATAGACTTCCTTATATCACTAACGTCCTTTAGGAAAGGAAACTGTCATCCTTACCTTGTCTGGCCTACATGTGATGCCAGACCCAAAGTAATGTGGCTGACTCTTAACTGCCCTCGGGGTTGTTAGGGATGGGTAATAAATGCTGGTCTAGCCAGTGATACCCTCATCTAATGAGTGAATTCAAAAAAGTCCAAGAACTCAACTGAATGGATTAACTCAAAATCTTTACTTTCATCTACTAACTAAATTGTACATTATTCCAGAGAACATTAAATGACAAATATGAGCTCAGTCTTCTAAAATTAGTGAAAACAACAAGCAAGGTTTTGTAACCATTTGCCTAGAATGAATCTGACATGAGAACTTGAAATTTAAAAGACAAATATAAGGGTTATTAAATGTAAGGCTGGCAAGACTTCAAAGTGGTTTTACCTTGAAATTAGGAATTCTGTGATGAACGGGTCTTGGGAAGTTTGCCAAATTGTTTGCTTCCATATAATCCCAAACTTTCTGGCGAACGTCCCACTTGGAGACACCTAGAAAAAAATTTTTGAAGATTTTCAGGTCCAATACATCATTTCAGAAATAATATAACTGTCTTATCTTTGTTGCTGTTAGAGACAAAGTAGTTCACAATCATGACACGCAGAATTTACATACCATTACTCAGAGGAGGCAGAATGTAAATACGTGATGCAGGTAGACAATACAGTTTTTACTGCTGCTTCATAATCTGCTGTACTTTAGTAGATGGAAATTTGATTATTTGCACTTAATTTTGAAAAGTTCATTTTTATTCAATGATTAAAAAGAAAATTAGACATTGACCAGGATGGCTTTCTTAAACATTTTCTGCTTATCACAATCTTTCAAAGTATAAATTCAATTAAAATCAAAATGAAACACTTTTTTTGTACTTACAACCACAGATTGCTACTCTGCAGATGATAATCATTTTTTAATGCAAGGTTGTGCTCACCGAACTATTTCCCAGCATCATTTCACCCAGTCTATTTCCAAGTATAATCTTTTCTTCTCTTCCATCACATATTTTATATGAACCTAAAAGTCTAGTGAATTTACAGTCAAAGGCTGCAAATTAATTCCAGAATTTTTTTGGATGTTCATAATCCAGAACAATTTCTAGGAGCTCCATTCTCACGCACAATATTATGATCTAAATCCCATGACTGAATGCAAGTCCATTGCATTCATTATGTACAGGCTGTGCTATGTGAAGATATCAGAAGCAGAAAGCTTGACATCTCATTACTTGCATTTACAAACGTAAGGAACACTCCAGGTGACATCAAATCAACATAGCATCATCCGTCAACATGTCTAACTCACACTTTTTAACTATTACCTGCAAGCGAGAAATTTGAAAACAGAATATTTTATTCTTCTTGATTAGTCTTTATTGAAATCAGAATATTAACTATATTAACTATTAACAATAATTATCGAGAGAGACGACTGGTGGTGAGTTTAAACGGAGGGTCACATGCCTCCGGAGACAAGTGAGGTTAAGAGAGAGAGTCCTTCATGGTGTCCTCAGCCGGTGTAGGAATAGAACCCACACTGTTGGTGTCACTCTGCACTGCAAACAAGTTGTCCAACCATCTGAGCTAACCAACCCCCATCCATGTATTGTAAATTCATGAGTAATACCATGCAAGATCCACTATTCCCAAAGATGTAGAGATTGAGCACGACAGCATGATTTGAACTCATTTCAGATCATATCTATAAATTGCACACTTCTCTCATCAGTTTAATCCTTAGATTAATTTTAAAAACAGACATGCATTCGGCACCAGTGGCTTAAACAAGACAAACCATCTGTATAAACCATGAATAAGGTATAATACCTATGATTGGTAGAGTCAGTTTGCATGAAATGACTCATCTCCCATTTGGTCTCTTTCTACAGGTACAGGACAGATGCAAAAATAAAGATTATTTTGAGCTATTTATCAGCGGGATTTACAAAGTGTACTGGGTTAGTCCCAGGCTACTGACAGCCGTCTTTTTCAGATTTAAGTTCGATGAGTGAAGATATAAGGTTTCAAAACTATCACCCAGATGTTGTGTAGGAAAATAGTAACAGAAATTTTTGAAAAAACCATCGAGGAGCTCACAGTTTGGAACTGTCTTCCAACTCCTTTTATCAAACAGAATTGCATCATAGAGGCCATTCAGCCCAGTACTTTCAAAGAACTATCTAATTAGTCTCACATATTTTTGTCTGTTTTCAGTTGTTCATCTAATTCACTTTTGACAATTATTGTTGAATATGATTACACCATCCTTACAGACAGTTGATTTCCTGGTCACAGCAACTCAGTACAAATCAGAAAGTTATTATTTCTCTTCTGGTTCTTTTGCTAATTGCCTTCAAACCCTGTCCTTGCTTTACTTACCCTGCTGCCACTGGAAATAGTTTTTCCTCATTTACGACCTCAAAAACCATCATCATTTTAAAACCCTTTTCAATTTTTCCATAAACCTTCCCAGGTCCACAGCTTAATCTTCTCTTGACTCTGCTCATAATTAATCAATACAATACAATACAATACAATACAGCACAGCACAGGAACATGCCCTTCAGCCCATCAAGGCTGCGCTGATTCTAATCCTTATTTAGACCCGCTAAATATCGTCCATGTGCGATTTCTATCCCTCTGTTCACCTCCCGATCATATGTCTATCAAGGTACGCCTTAAACGTTGCTAATGTGCCTGCTTCCACCACCTCCACTGGCAGTGCATTCCAAGCACCCACCACCATTTATGTGGAAAACTTTCCATGCACTTCTCCCCTAAACCTACCCCTCTCACCTTGAACTTGTACCCTCTTGTAGTTGACCTTTCCACCGTGGGAAAAAGCCTCTGACTATCCATCCCGTCAGTAAAGCGATGGAAGGTGCCATCAACAGTGCTATCAAGCAGCACCTGCTCAGCAATAACCTGCTAAGTGATGCCCAGTTTGGGTTCTGCCAGGACCACTCAGCTCCTGATCTCATTAAAGCCTTGGTTCAAACATGAACAAAAGAGTGAATTCCAGAGGTGAGGTGAGAATGACAGCCCTTGGCATCAAGGCTATGTTCAACTGAGTGTGGCATCAAGGAGTCCTAGCATAACTAGAATCAATGGGTATCGAGGGGGAAACTTTCCAGTGGTTAGAGTCAGACCTGACATATAGGAAGATGGTCATTGTTGTTGGAGATCAATCATCTCAGCTCCAGGATATATCTGCAGGAGTTCCTCAGGGTAGTGTCCTTGGTCCAACTAGGAAATTCTGAGAAAGGGTCACTGGACCCAGGAAATGTTAACTCTGATTTTTTCTTCACAGATGCTGCCAGACCTGCTGAGCTTTTCCAGCAACTTCTGTTTTTGTTCTTGCTGCTAATGTGATCACTGCAGCTCGCAATGGGAACTGTCAACTCCCATATCATACAGCTACAGCACATCACCTGCCCAGCCATTTCTATTGAATTGCTTCGTTAATTACATTCGCAACTCCTCAGACACTGAAGCAGCCTGTGTCTAAATGAAACAAGATCTGGACAATATCCAAGCTTGGGCTGACAAGTAACATGCGCACCACACAAATGCCAGGGTAAGACCGTCACCAATAAGAGACAATCTAACCACCGCTCTTTAACAATCAATGGTGTTACCATCACTGATTCCTGCACTATCAGCATCCTGGAAGTCATCATTGATCATAAACTCAACTGGACTCACCACATAAATGCATTGGCTAGACGAGCAGGTCAGAGGAATACTGCAGTGAGTAATTCACCTCCTGACTCGCCAAAGCCTGTCCACCATCTACAAGGCATAAGTCAGGAGTGTGGTGGAACATTCCCCACTTGCCTGGATGAGTGCAGGCCCAACAACACTCAAGAAGCTTGACACAATCCAGGACAAAGCAGCCAGCTTGACTGGTACTGCATCCACAAGCATCTACCCCCACCACCACCGCTGCTCAGTAGCAGCAGTGTGTACTATCTACAAGATGCACTGCAGAAATGCACCAAAGATCCTCAGACAGCACCTTCCAAACCCAAAACCACTTCCATCTAGAAGGACAAGGGCAGCTGACATTTGGGAACACCACCACCTTCAAGTTCCGCTCTAAGTTACTCACTATCCTGACTTGGAAATATATCACCGTACCTTCACTGTCACTGGGTCAAAATCCTGGACTTCCCTCCCTAATGGCATTGTGGGTCAATCAACAGCAGGTGGACTGCAGCAGTTCGAGAAAGCAGGTCATCACCACCCTCTCAAGGGCTACTATGGATGAGTATTAAATGCTGGCCAGCCAGCGATGCCTATATCCCACAAAATGAATTAATAAAAAAAGGAAAATAAAATTACCTCTCATAATTTTGTAGACCTTTATCAAGTCACCTTTCAGCCTACTTCTTTCCAGTGAAAACAATCTAAGTTTATCCAACCTCTGCTCACAACTAAAACCCTCCAGACAAGGTGACATCTGGTAAACTTTCTCTGCATGTTTTCCAAAGCATCCACATGCTTCTGTTGGTGTGGCAACCAGAACTGCATGCACTACTCCAAATATGGCCTGACTTAAGTTATGTACAGCTGGAACATAACTTGCCAACTTTTACGTTTGATGCCCTGGCCAATGAAGGCAAGTATGCTCCACATATAACCTCCTTCCTTTATCCATGAGTGGGCCTACAAGTTACTCCAACATCAGTAACGCAGAAGACACCAGTCTAGAATGAGCATGTGAAGAGTGTGATCTTAGACACTACACTAGAGAGTTGTAATTGATAAACTACTGCATACTGATGTAAAGAAAGGAGTGTTACAGCATAGAAAGGGGTTGAAGAGCCTAACTTTGTGCTAGTGAACAAAAAACGTCAGGGACAGTGTTCGCCCACAGCCTGAAATACTCCAGACAGGTATCTCAGTATGCAGCAAACAGTATTGGCTTAAAACACAAGATAAAGCATTAACTTCAAGAACAGCACATGAAACAGGGCGTGCTTCATTAAACTTCATTAAGAATGAAGAATTCGGGGGGAGGATGTGCAGAAAAAGAGAATGACATAAAGATTTTTACTGGCAGAGTTCAAAAGAAAGCAAAGCAAATTTTAGAAGTTTAATTGGGCCAAAATCATTGGAAGAAAAGTTAAAAGTATTTGAAGGAATTTGGTATAGTTACAAACAAAACTGTAGTTTTGACCAGTGATTGTAAAGAATCATCTCCCACATAATTGGCACTTTTCCAGTAAAGTTTTAAAAACATTTTAAAATGCATAATCTATTTTAGATTGAGTCCCCATGATCTTTATCCGTGTTTTAAAAAAAAAAATCACCTGAAGGAACCTGGATAGGCCCCCACAGAAAAA
>NC_063346.1:15719545-15732139 GCF_021869965.1 Rhincodon typus
CACAGCAGGCCAAGCAGCATCAGAGGAGCAGGAAAGCTGACGTTTCACGTCTAGACCCAATTTCTGAAGGAGGGTCTAGACCCAAAACGTCAGCTTTCATGCTCCTCTGATGCTGCTTGGCCTGCTGTGTTCATTGAGCTCTACACCTTGTTGTCTCAGATTCTCCAGCATCGGCAGTTCCTACTATCTCTGCAAAAATAATGAAGGGGCAGGTTTTCACTAAATGCCCCAGTACACAAGAACACTGTAGCATCTGGAATAGACCACAGAGCCTCGTAAGCTTCCTCCCCCATTATGTACAATCATGACGGATTTTCTACCTTGAGTTCACCTTCTTCTTCACACCTTATACCCCCTTCCTTCCCTGGGAGCAAAAAGAAATCTGTCTATCCTAGCCCAAATTATATTCAATGATGCAGCATCCACAACTATATAGGGTAATTAATTCCAAAGACCGAAATGTTTCTGAATAAATCCCCATCCCCACCTCCCCTCACTCATTCTTTCCCCTTCTCCCGCCATCCCCTCTCCAGTCCTTTCTCAAAACCACACTCCCTTCCCCAAGCCCCTCTCCCGTGTCCTAATCCACTCCTCTCTTCCCCCCCCATCCCTACACCGTAACCCCACACCCCCTTCATCCCTCATCCCTCATCCCCTTCTCTCCCCACCAAAATGCCCTTCTCTCCCCTCCTCCAACATCCCTTTCTCAGCCCCATTCTCACCCCTTCCCCACAACACCTTCTTCCCCTCCCCAATGCTTCCCCTTTTCCTCAACCCCTCCCTCTGCACGCTTCTCTCACCCCCTTACCCTCCTCCCCACACAACCCGCCAAAACTGGGTTAATAACAGTAAACAATGCAATTGTATTTCTTGGATTGGGGCATTGAAGAGCCACAGCTGGCAGCTAGACAAAAAAATGTACTTGCATGTAACCCTAACCTTTACCCTCCCACTTGATTAAATGTCCCCACCACTAAATTCGCCCCAGGAGTAGCAAAGAATTAAATTCCTATTTAGGAGACCAGAATTTGCAGAGATCTGCTCGGAATTATATCAGTTAAGTACATCACAACATTCTTTCAAAGGAGTATAATTCAATGGCCATACGTGTCGGCAAAAACTTAAAACATTGTTGAAGTACCAACCCTACCAGGCTTTAATTTGATTGCAGGCTCCATGTTTTTATTCCCTGAACTACTTCATATTAAGCATCTGCCAACAGAAGTAATGCGGCTGTGAGTCTGTGCCTTTAAAGTGGGATTTGTTTCCGACTAAAAGAAAGCGAATGTACAAAGTAGCCGAGGAACGTCACAATTCGCGATGTAAGGGGTAAAGTGTAGCAATTATAAGTTCCACTGGCTCCCTCCCTTCCCCCCAGCGGCCGACACGTGTCTCCGCACTCACTTTAGGAACTGCAGGCAAAAGCAGTAGCAGTTTCCGCATTTTCATTGCGAGGCAAGAGAAGCCGAAACTGCGAATCGCTTTCAGAGTGCTGGATACATACTTCCACGCAACCACGAAATCCCCTCGACGGCTTCTGGGCTTTGCAACGCCTGCCGACATCTGCACGTTGCCCCACATGTGCCTTTTACTGTTTCATGAATCAGTGAGGTTACACGCTAGCGCAAACTAGTAAGAGCTGTTTACAAATAATAATTTTTTAAAAAATCCTCGGCCATCCTAGCAATGCTGGCAACGGAGACAATACTGAATGTAGGCAGATATGCAGATTTAAGATAACAAGGTGTAGGGCTGGATGAACACAGCAGACCAAGCAGCATCAGAGGAGCGGGAAGGCTGACGTTTCGGGCCTAGACCCTTATTCAGAAATGAATTTAATTTGCCAGCTCTGTTTTGTGTGTTTCTGGAGGTTTGTGCGATTGGATTTTCTAGCCAAAGGCAAATAGATTGCATTCACTGTTGAGCTCAAAGAAGGCTATCCACATGTACTCATTGATACTTGCAAGCACTGTGCCCACACCTCCCCCATGCCAATTTAAGTCTACCACAGTTCAAAGGAGTCTCCTGGCACGCAGCATTAGTGAAATCAGTAAGCAGATAAACTCATACTTAATGTGGGGGTGCTCTAGCAGTTGTGTAGGGACATCCAGCAGTAGGTGGCGATAGTGAGGGAAGGTGCTGAGTGGGGGGAGCTGGAACAGTTATGTGGAGACTTCCAGCAGCAGAGGGCAATAGGGAGGGGAGATGGAGCGTTCTGTTTGGGGTACAAAGGGTGTGTTTGGGGAAGGAAGGCTCATGGGAAGAAGGAATGCCTAGACAAATGAGTCTTCAATCCACTTCCTTCTATGTAAATAATTCCTTATTTGATCATAATTCCCCCTAAGGTTTGTCATGACCTGATGGTAGTGGAATAAAGAATTCCCATTTCATGATCTTTCGGCCATCTGTGTGTTCTAATTTCGTGTTACATTTCTGGCGTAGTCAGCAGGATTCCACAACACGATGGACGATGCTGAAAGGCGCATGGCTGAGATGGAGTAGATGGTGAAGGAGTTGAAACTGGCAATGACCATGAGGGAGGCTGAAACTGCTCTGGAATCATTGGAGACTCAGGTATTGGCAGAAGGAATCTGACCTTTAGGCCAAACCCTAGCATAAGATACCCAAGTGCATTTGCTTAACCCTCTGGAAGAAGGAAGCATTTCTCCTGGTCAAATATTCTACTCGCCAATAAGCAAGAAGCTGGACAGATTCGAGATGAGACCATAAACACCCATTGATCCAGATGAAGCTGGCTGTGATGTCCAGGGGCCTCAATGCATGTGAGCAGGTGGCGATCGTGGGTGTGGCGACCCCACACTCCTGTGTGGGAATGTCAGTCAGGAAAGCCTGGGAACAGGAACAGATGTTCAAAGAAGCCTGTGACAGACGGTTGAGGTACTAACAAGGATTTTAGGGGATAGTGGTATCCTCGCAAAGCTACAGCAGAGAGTTTCTAAGTATAGACAAGTCAAAGGAGGGGATCTGGTCTCTGTATTGCTGGAGCTGGTGAAGTTGATTGAGTGCATCATCCTAGGTCCCTCTTTCACATTCTCCAGGGACAGACATCTGAAGGGCCATTCAGTAGAAGCTGCGAGGATGGGAACATCAAATGGAGTTGAGGATGCTTAATAGTAACAGACTTCAATTATCTTTCTTTGAACTTGAGATCATATCATCCAGACCATGGGGAAAGATTGAACACTTAAGACCCAGAACAACGCTGCCACCAGAAGGATGACTGTCAGTGAATGGGGGTCTAAACCTAAGGTTGAAGAGGCACATAGAACAGATTATCACACAGATCCCTATCTTCAGTATATTCTCTGCAGCCAATTCCATCCAAGGGATGTTCCAAAGTCATGTTGGTATTGTGACAGGGCTGGGCACTTCAATCAAGCTTTCTCTCAACAACTACAGCCACCGCTGCCATCAGGCACAGAGATCCAACACAATACAGACCCTTCCTTTCTCACTAGATAGATATCTGGATATCACCCCAAACCTTACCAATTGCCCGGATCAGTAATGCAAGAGAAGAATATTATTGCTAATCACACGCCTGTTTCATAAGACAGATACTGTGTGCTATGTGGGGTTGCTGAGACAGCAGTTTGGGCCTCCCACCACGAGACTGAGTGCAAAGCACTGAGACGAAAATCATTGAATGATCACAAGGCTGACAGGACTGACCTTCCAATCAGTGCAAAAGCATATATTCCTTTGAAATCAAAATATCAGAGGTCAGAATAAGATAAAGGATGTGTAAGACCCTGAACCCCACACAGCTATCAAGCAGCTAGACACGGTGACTACACTATGTTGTTTAACAAATAACTGGAGAGAGTCTCAGAAAGTGGCTTAGATGAAGGGGAGAGGCCAGAGTCTGGTGGATCATGTGGAAGTGAGCAGCTCACACAATGGTATTGCGATACCTGATGTGTCAGCATGCGATAGCCCATGTGAAATCGAGTCAGATAGCAGTGCGGAATCCTGGAGTGAACTTTGTGCTATGAGTTCAGAGGGTGCCTCCAGTGTGAGGCCTACTCCTGCACTGGAAAACAGTGCAAGGGGGACGTGCTAGGAGACAGCAACTAAAGCAACAAGTGCCATGTGACACCTGGAAAACTAACCAATTTAGACCCCAACATGGATGACCTGCCCCAGCGCCTGAATCTATTGAAGGTACCAGTGCAGACCAGATGCCAAAAAGTAAATGCTGGATATCACCCCAAACCTTACCACTTGCCCAGATTGCTAATGCAAGAGGAGAATATTATTGTTAATAAACATCCGAGCCATTGTAGCACAATTGAACCTGCTAATCACGCATTTGCTTCATAGACAGGTATTGTGTGTTATGTGGGATTGCTGAGACAGCAGATTTCAGGTAGGGAAGTGTGTAATGGAACTTCTAGCAGCAGATGGCTTCTGTGAGGGAGGTCAGCGGGAGTAATCAGATCTTCTGTAGTAAAATGCATATCTTTAAGAAAGGAGGGCTTATGGAAAGGAAGTGTAGACAGTCAAAGGGTTCTTCAACCCAGTGTAAACCATAGGCTTAATTCCATGTAAACCTTTTTTTAACCTTAATTTTCTTTCATGTTTGCAATGATTATTCCAGTGGAATAAAGAATCCTTTCTTAGTAATCTTTGGACCATCCATAGTCAAATTGCATGTTCCGTTAGACAGCAGCATTCACACACACAAACAACGAGCCAGCAATTAACAAACACTGAGGCCCAGATGTTCCAATAGCCAGCTAGTCAGTGGAATAACGCAGAATGACATTGTGAGGGGACCACACAGAATTCCAGAAGCGGCAGACGCTGTGATAATTGTTCAGCATCTGGCAACATCTGTGGAGAGAAAACAGAGTTAATGTTTCAAGTCCAGTGTCCTTTCATCAAAACTGGCAATATTTCTGGCAATATCTGCCAGACCTGCTGAATTTCTCCAGGAATTTCTGTTTTAGATCTCCAATATTCACAGTTCTGTTTTGTTACAATGCTGCATGGTTTGAGAGGATAGTCTGACTTCTCCCACTGTCCTGCAGTATGAGGGAACTGCTGGATTTTGGACATGCTTCACATTTATGAAGGTGTCACAATTTGAATTCTAAGCTAGAGAAAACAGTTCAGTACTGATGGAAGAAAATAGGAATGAAGTGACAAGTAGTGATTGTACTTCTTGGAATATCTGAGCCTAAATATCCTTTCAAATTTTCCAATGGTGAAAGAATTGATCACATTTGGAGTAATATTGAAGCTAAAATAAAAGCAAAGAAACTTGTCTTTAAGTGTACTTTGTTTTAAACGTGTCGATTATTTTATCATTGTAGGGGAATTTTACATTCCTTTCTCCTGTCCAGTGAGAGTTTTCATTAGTGATGGTGAAGTTAGTACAATATATAAAATCTCAGTTACACCACATTTAACAAGATGTAATGATTCCAGGTTTTTTGAAGTGAGACTTATTTTGTTATATTATTCTTAAAGAGTTAGGAACTAATTGCAATACGAATACATATCATGGGGTGTTACACCTCATTGCTGCACTTCAGTCAATGCACTAAGTAGCAGCTGGCCAGATTTTCTTGTACTCATTCACAGGATGTGGGCCTCTCTGGCTAGGCCAGCATTCATTGCCATTCCTAATCCTGCTCTAACACTGAGGTAACTATGCAATTGAACATGCTGACATCACCACTTCCTCCCCTCGCACCCTTTGACTACTCCCTGACTGTCTGACTCAACTTCGCCACCCGAATCTTGGGAAGTCATGTTAAGGCTGTGCAGGACGTTTGTGAGGCCAGTTCTGGAATACTGTGTCCATTTCTGGTTGCCCTTCCATAGGAAGGATTTTATCGTGCTAGAGAGGTTCAGAAAGGATTTACCAGGATGTTGCTGGGAACAGAAGGTATGAGTTATTGGGAGAGGCTGGATAGACTAAGACTTTTTTTACTGAAGCTTAGGAGGTTGAGGAGTGACCTTATAGAGGTTTTTAAAATCATGAGGGGTCCAGATAAGGCGAATGGCAGGTGTGCCTTCCCTGTGGTAGGTGATTTCAAGACTAGGGGGACATATTTTTCAGGTGAGAAGAGAAAGATTTTAAAAGGACATGAAGTGCAACTTTTTTTACATAGAAAGTGGTTTTTGTGTGGAATGAACTTCCAGAGGATGCGATGGATGCGAGTGCAGTTACAATGTTTAAAAGATATTTGGATAAGTACATGAATAAGAAAGGTTTGGAGGGATATGGGCCAAATGCAGGTAGGTGGGACTAGTTTAGTTTGGGAACATAGTCAGCATGGACTGGTTAGACCAAAGGGTCTGTTTCCGTGCTGTATGACTCTGACCCCCTTATTATCAGCCATCCTTTGCTTGCGACAATTGACAATTCACAATTCACCTCACCATTTCACCATTCCAACTATTGGACACAGATTCCCAGGCTTCTCCTCACATCCCTTTTTAAACAAAGGCACAACATTAGCCTCTCTCCAGTCATCCAGCACCTCACCTGTAATTTTGGCTGATACAAATATTTCTGCAAAGGGCCCAGCAATTTTCTCCCTAACTTCCCACAAAGTCCTGGGACACACTTTTACCAACCTTTAACCATCTTTATATTTTCTAAGACCTCCAGCACTTTCTCTTCTGTAATGTGAACTGTTTTCAAAACATCAATATTTATTTCACTGAGTTCTCTAGCCTCCATTTCTTTCTCCATAATAAAAACTGATGCGAAATACTCATTAACAATCTCTCCCATCTCCCAAAGTTCAACAGAAAGATGACCTCTTTGTTTCATTTTGCAAGCTCTCTTGGCCTTCCAATGCGTCTGCAGCTAAGGGCCTTAAAATCCACATCAGATTTTCCAGCTTGGGTGCAATAAGTGAACCAGATTCCAAATCCACCTAAAATTGTGGCAGTTTCCAGAAAAGTTTGCATTGCTCTCAGGTTTCTTCTCAAGCAGTATTTGAAAATTGCAAAATGCAAATTCTATTATCAAAGAGTGGAATTGACAGTTTAAAATGTTCACTTGTAAAAAATATCCCTGGTTATACTTAAACATGGCAACTTGTTGCTGAGGATTGACATCTCGTGAAAAATAATCATGTTTAATCATAATGTCAATGCACCACCAGTTTCAGGACAGGGAAGGGTTTGGCACAGGGATAGGCATTGCAGCTGGGATCCCACTAGGTTCACAGAGAGTCCAGATAGGATGTCCTCCCACTCAAGTCAGCAGAAATGCCATCAGGTACACCAGACGATTTTCCCACAAAGTAGAGCGTTCACCTGCTATTGGTAAAATACTATAGGCAATGGGAAGAGGCCTATATTTGGCCAGTTAAGTGGCTCAGATGTCTTTCTCATGGGACAGCTGTCCTCTACCTTTCCCTTCATGGGCGGAATGCCAACAGGAGGATGATGGGCACCCTATGTCCTTCTGCTCCCCCTCTCTCACAGCCTGTTACTTCAGGACTGGTAAAAATCTAGCCCAGTATAAATAGGGTACTTAAAACAGAGTGCTGGAGAAGTTCAGCAGGTCTGGCAGCATCTGTGGAGGGAGAGAAAAAAATGTAAATGTTTCAAATCCAGACTCTTCTTCCAAAGAAGAGTTATATTAAAAAGAGTCATACTAGACTAAAACTGTTAACTGTTTATCTCTTTCTACTGACACTCCCAGACCTATTGAGTTTTCCCAGCACTTTCTGTTTTTATTTCAGATCTCCGGCATCCGCACCACTTTGCTTTTATGTAAGTAAGGTACTTATTCCAGTTACACTAATATTAACAGACATTGGCAGGTGGAATTTCCACCTTGCTGAATATCTACCCTTACAAGTGTTTTAATCAGAATTTCTGATTGAAGCTGTTCTGCATTTAGAGGCAAATAGTTTGTAAGTAGAGTAAATGTCACCAGACAGTGAACAGCAGAACCCACTTTTTAAACATCTGAAAAGCAGACCCATTCTCTTGTTTGTGTGGATATAGTTGATGAGTCACGCAAGAATAGCATTCCAAAACCAAAGAATGTAATTAATTTGTACCACAGAAGTAAGATAGATGATTTCAGAGCTTTACTTCAAGCTGTTGTTGATCAGTATGAATGGAGGAATGATTAAACTGGTTGATCCTGGGGTGCCCATATTGCAAATGTTCAGCATTGAGTGAGATTACTAAACGAGAAAAACAATGACACAATAATATGAAAGGAAACATTAAAGGGTGATTTTACTTACCTACTCATACCATGTCTAATGAAGTTAATTCTTGCAAAGATAATAGTTGGAAACATATTTAAAGATTGAAGGAAAGATGGAAACAATTAACCAAAGCAATTGAATATGGTATTATTTACATGCAAAGTTTAATTGCTACCCGCTGCAATTTGCACAATGTGGGCAAAGCCAAGGACCAAGTTCTCACACTGATAAAAAGCATGATGTGCTCTTAGAGGATTTTTTTTGTACTTGTTTAAGAATGTCAACCTAAATAAGTTATTCATGCACTGAATACTTGGTAAAGGTCCATGCACCCCACATATTGCAGCTTTCTCTATGCTCCTAGTATGTGGTGCAAATGTTATTAAAAGACGAATACCTGTTATTACCCGTGTTGCAAAGCCAAGGTCAGAGACACAGGATAAAATTGGAAAGGTTAAGCTGTGGTATCTAAGTTTCGCTTGAGGCACAAAAGAGAAGATCTCTGCAAGTTTCTGACTTTTAGTATCCTTTGCAACTTGCAGCAAATGTATGCTACGCTGCTGTTTTGCTCAATGATGTTCAAGTTTATTGTTAACTAATACCTCCTTTTTGACCATATCAGACTGGCAGCTCTTCCTCCATGGCGTATTTATGAGGGGCACAGAAGGTGTATGCAATTCTGGAAATCCTATCTGGCAAAGCCCTAAGGACCTTGTACTGCCAGGATAATGTCCCTACCACTGAGCAGGGAGGACTGGATTCAAGACTTACCTGCTGCAGAGATAATATCTCTGCACAAGTTGATTAGAAAATATTTTTAAAAACCGAAGAACTGCGGAAGCTGGAAATCAGAAATTGCTAGAAAAACTCAGCAGGTCTGGCAGCATCTGTGGAAAGAAGGCAGAGATAACCAGAGACCCTTCTTCAGAACTGATTGTAGCAAGGAATAGGTTGATGTATATGTGAGAGAAGGGGTGTGGGGCGGGGGAAAAAGAGTGAACAATGTTGGAGATGGAATCCACAGAGAGAAAGAAAAAGAGTTAAGCAGACAAAGGAATGGGTAAAGGTCAGTTTGGGAGAATGAATAGCTGCTAATGGGCACCATTAGTGGTTGACAATGGGTTGTTTGTGGCAGCAGCCCATTGATGTCAAGGCCTGATGCATGGAGATTGGGGTAAGGATATAGAAGGTGCTCAGACCCTAAAATTGTCAAACTCGATATTGAATCCAGAAGTTTGCAGGGTTCCCAAGTGGAAAATGAGGTGCTCTTTTTCCAGCTTGCTCTGAGCTTCACTGGAGCACTATAGCATGCTGAAGACAGAGACGTTGGCCAGGGAACACGGTGGTGTGTTAAAATGGCAGGCAACAGGAAGCTCAGGGTCATTTTTGTGGATAGAACATAGGTGTTCCGCAAAATGGTTGAAACATTACCTGAAATGTTAACTCTGCCTCTTCTCCAAAGATATTGCCAGACCTGCTGAATTTTCCAGCAATTTCTGATTTTGATTAGAAAATATCTTCGGTAAATATGTACAGGACCAGTCTGAGCAGTGAAAGAACACTTTCAGTACCCTGATGGTCACACCAACACCAGAAAAGTATTCCCCACTACAATTCTATTTCCATTTTGGATAGCAGGTAAAATACATCCAATTGTAGCTCTTGGCTATGGTTTCTTCCTTGAAGCAGTTTGGGAGGAACAAATTAAAGGAGGATCAATGCATCCTACATATGGGGAATTAACATGTGGCATACTCATTGTGGTCTCTCAAACTGCTGACACTTTTCTTACTAAATCCACCAGTGAGAGGGATGCACTTTGAATGACTTCATGGTGATGTGGGTGTTTGAGGAGACCCTGGACCTCAGGGAAATCAGCAATTGAACTGTTTGGCCCATTCTCTCTGCCGCATTACTAAAGCATGGTTGTGAGGCAAAGAAATGGGCTGCAATGATGTAAAAGACAATGGTGACCCAACATTGACTTGTGTTACACAGGTTTCCTGAGGCTGTCTCAGTGGAGCCTGAGCAACAAATGTTAAAAGAACACATGCACAGATACTGTTTTCAAATGTCTTAAGACGTTAACCAAACTTTACAGATGTTTCAATGCGAACAAACTATTCACTTCCACTTTAATCAAGTGATGCAGGCAACTACTTCATAACCTTAAAAGTTCTAGTTGTGTAAAAGAAAACTGAAATATAAAATGCCATTAGCTGGCACACAGGCTTATCCAATTGATATCAGCAGCCTCAATGGCTGGATTTGGAGGTGCCGGTGTTGGACTGGGGTGGACAAGGTCAGAAATCACACGACACCAGGTTATAGTCCAACAGGTTTATTTGAAATCACAAGCTTGAACAGTTCATCAATTTTACTAACAACTTTCACCCCAACCTCAAATTCACCTGGACCATTTCTGATACCTCCCTCTCCTTCCTGGACCTCTCTGTCTCCATCTCTGGTGACCGCCTTGAAACTGCTATCTATTTCAAGCCCACCAACTCCCACAGTTACCTAGACTACACCTCCTCTCACCCACCCTCCTGCAAGAATGCGATCCCCTACTCCCGCTTCCTCCACCTCCATCGCGTCTGCTCCCAAGATGGGGCATTCCACTCCCGAACATCCCAGATGGCCTCCTATTTCAAGGACTGTAACTTCCCCTCTCCGGTGATTGAAAATGCCTCAACCGCATCTCTTACATTTCCCGCACCTCTGTCCTTACATCCACTCCCCCCAACAAAAATAAAGATAGAATCTCCCTTGTCCTCACATATTCCCCCACCAACCTCAACCTCTGCATTCAAAGTATCATTCTTTGCCACTTCTGCCCCCTACGATCCGACCCCACAACCGAAGAGATATTTCCCTCCCCACTCCTATCTGCCTTTCATAGGGACAGGCTCTCTGCGACTCCCTCGTCTGCTCCACACTCCCCACTAACCCCACCACCCTCCGGTACCTTTCTCTGCAACCGCAGAAAGTGCTATACCTACCCTACCCCTCTCCCCTCACCTCCATTCAAGGCACAAAACAAACCTTCCATATCGGACAAGGGTTCACCTGCACATCCATCAACTTGGTCTACTGCATCTGCTGCTCCCAATGTGGCCTCCTCTACATCGGTGAGACCAAGCGGAGGCTCAGAGACTGTTTTGTAGAGCACCTGTGTTCTGTTCACGACAAACGAGAACACCTTCTGGTCGCGAACCATTTTAACTCCCTCTCCCACTCCCTGGGTGACACGTCCATACTGGGCCTCCTCCAGTGTCACAATGACACTACCTACAAACCGGAGGAGCAGCGCCTCATATTCCACCTGAGAAGCCTACAGCCTGTGTGTGCGTGCGTGTGTGCGTGCAGATACATCCACAATGCTAATTTGACAGCCATCAAAATACAGAGGTCTTCAGCAAAACTACAGCCAATGAGATATGGTTCAGTCTTGTCCGTTCCAGTAAATTAATCTGCTGAAATATTCCGCAGTGTGACATTGCAGCCATTCCAATCCATATTTATCTCATGTTGTAGCGTCTGCATAGTTTTGCCAATATACCATGCCTTGCAGGGTATGAGATAGACAACATTGGCCAAGTCACATGCGTGACGCTCACATACTCACACAGATCCTCTCTCATACACACACTGTGTCTCTCACACACACACACACTCACACACTCTCTCTCTCTCCCACACATACAGTCTCTCTCTCACACACGTACACACACACATGTGAATCTATTGGGTCAATTTGTTTTGCAGATACATTCTATTTTGTTCAAAAAGCACACAATTTATAGACAATGTGGCATTTTATAAATTCCTACTTTAGAAATAAAACTAGTCTGACTCCAAACCAAAACACAAACAGATTCTAAACAAGGCCTCACACTTAACATACATTGTATGACCTAAAATGTCACCTCTTCTTTACACTGATAAAACCTTTAGTTTTCTCAGGGCAGTGACTTCAAAGGAATTTGTGGATTTACATATACATATTAATCAATTAAAACTTTCTAACTGATTAAAGATTTAACAGCATCTTATGTTTGTTTAGTACATTCTCATCAGTGGTGTGACCCTTTGATCTTTTACTTATAAATTCTGTGTCTGATATTACCTCTCTCAGTAACACCTGAAGAAGGAGTAAGACTCCGAAAGTTTATGCTTTCAAATAAATCTGTTGGATTCTAACCTGGTGTCATGTCATTTCTGACTTTGAACGGCTTAAAAAGAATGAGGAAATTCTGGGGATGATTACAAAGGTGCACAAACAATGGAGACAACAAGGTGCAGGGCTGGATGAACACAGCAGGCCAAGCAGCATCATAGGAGCAGAAAGGCTGACGTTTCGGGCCTAGACCCTTCATCA
>NC_063346.1:15732539-15883985 GCF_021869965.1 Rhincodon typus
TTCATCAGAAAAGGCCTTTTCTGATGAAGGGTCTAGGCCCGAAACGTCAGCCTTTCTGCTCCTATGATGCTGCTTGGCCTGCTGTGTTCATCCAGCCCTGCACCTTGTTGTCTCGGATTCTCCAGCATCTGCAGTTCCTACTATCTCTCACAAACAATGGAATTGACTTTTGACAGAATGATCTCATTAAAAACATACATTGTTCTGTTCAGGCACAATTAATGTGCCAGAAATGTTGAAGAGGTTCAGCTCCAGCTTTCTTTGTCAAAGTGACTTGTGAGACACCCTACAGAAACCAATTATCTTCAGCAAAAAATTGTGAGAGAGCAGATACATCCACAATGCTAATTTGACAGCCATCAAAATACAGAGGTCTTCAGCAAAACTACAGCCAATGAGATATGGTTCAGTCTTGTCCGTTCCAGTAAATTAATCTGCTGAAATATTCCACAGTGCGACTTGGCAGCCATTCCAATCCATATTTATCTCATGGGGAGATAATGTGTTACAATCCATTCTGGGAGACTGAGTTGCAATTTCAACATGCAAGTTGTAGTCTGCACCTATGAATAGTGATGATGCCATCTCATCATTGACCAGGAACCTCTCCCATTCATACTACCTGCTGTTGTTATACAGTGGAAGGATTGTCAGGTCGATATTTAATCTGTTAGGCTGCATCATTAATGTTGTTGGTTATCAAATCACGAATGGGACTCACCTGAGTTTCTGATTCAGAGATGGGTCGCTGCTGATTGTGTCACAAGATCTTCAGCTTTATTTTCATAGTAATCATCCAATTGCTGCCTCTCCAAGTTGGATTACTACATAATTTAATGATGAACCTAAAAACCGGTCTTCAAAAAGTATTATGTAGCACGGAAAATAATGGCTCTAAACCTTTTTTGGTTCCAATATGTTTCAGTTCTAAATGGAAAACTTCTGTTCCATGTCAAAACTAAATTTGGAAGCAAGACTACTAATGAGTCCAAAGGTATCTAAATTGTTTCAACTAGCTGTGTGTTATATTTGGCTGCTGGTCACCATAATTGATGTTGAACATTCAGCATTTATCTGTGGCAGACTTTCAAATGACACACAAAGAACGTTGATAAAAGTCAATGTCAAGTTGTTTATAATGATGAGATTTAGTAAGGATTATCTGATTTCTAAAATGAAGAAACAAATGTGATCGTTTGTGAAGATATTGTTTATTTCTTAAATTGGTCTGACATTCGTTGTAATGCTTCCCAATGCTGTTTTGAACAGTGTGTAGTACTTACATCAATTTTGTATGTGAAAGAATATGTTTTGCAATGAAAAGTTGTGACATATTTTTGATTAAGAACTCATATATCTTTACACAGTAGTTTGAGAGCATAAGAAACAGGAGCAGGAAAAGACTATTCAGCCCCTCAGGCCTGAATCTATCTTTTCAACTATATGCTGTCACCAAGACACAAAAGCAGATGAGGAAGCAGGTAGTGTGGATGACACAAAGTGTCTGCAAAGGGATGCGGACAGGTTGAGTGAGAGGGCAAAAAATTGTCAGATACAATTTTTGGCAGGAAAATATGACGCTGCGCACTGTGGAAGGAAGAATAGAGGAGCTAAATATTATTTAAATTGGAAAATACTGTAGAAGACTGTAGCAAAGAGGGTTTTGGGGTGTCCACATGTATGAAAGAAGCTGGCATGTAAAATCCAGCAGATAATAGGGAAGGCAAGTGTACTGTTTGCCTTTGTCTCAAAGGCAATGGAGTATAAAATTAAGGAAGTCTTGCTGAAACCATACAAGACACTAGCCAGATCACAAACACAGAAACTGCCAAAGAAACTCAGCAGGTCTGGCAGAGAAAAGAGTTAGCATTTCGAGTCCCGTGACCCTTGTTCAGAACTAATCAGGTCACACCTGGAATACTGGTAATAGCTTTGGTCCCCTTATCTAAGGAAAGATATACTAGCACTAGAGGCAGTCTAGAGAAGTTTTGTTTGATTAATCCTGTGTATGGGAAGATGTTCTTATGAAGTGAAGTTCAGCGGTTGGGCTTGTACCCATTGGAGTTTAGAAGAGGGAAAAAAGACCTTATTGAGACAGATAAAATTCTTTCAGGCTTGACAAAGTGGGTGCAGAGTGGTTGTTTCCCTTTGTGAGAGAGCCTAAGACCAGAGGGCATAATCTCAGAGTAAAGGGCACCCAATTAAGATAGAGCTGAGAAGGTTTTTCTTCTCTCAAATGGTAGTAAATCAATTGATCTCTTTCAGAGGGTTGTAAGGCTGGATTGTTAAGTATTTTCCAGGCTGGAACAGGCAGAGTTTTAAAGGGAATCAAGTATTATGGAGTTAAGGCAGGAAGGTGGACTTCGGGATTATTAGATCAGCCATGATTGCACTGAATAGCAGTGCAAATGTGTAAGGTAAATGGCCTATTTATACTGCAACATCTTTTGGTATGCCATTCAGTATGATAATAGCTGAGCTTCTGTTTCAACTCCAGTTTCGCACCTGCTTCCCATATCTGTTTATTGCTTGAGAGGTCATGATTCTATTTATCTCACCATTAAATTTAATCAAAGATGGAGCATTTACAAGCCCTGGGGTAGAGAAATCAAAACATTCACAAGCATTCAAATGAAGCTGCTTTTCCTTATCTCAGTCTTAAATGATACGCTCCTTTTTCTTAAGACTGTGCCTCATGTTCTATAATTATGAATTAGATAGATGATTGATTTATTGAAAAATCATTATTGTGGCAGATGTTAACTTATGATGACAATATGGATAAATAACTAATCATAATTCATAACATGCCTAAATATAAAACAAACATATAAAGAATAAAAGGCTTGCACTATTATGATCATTTCAGCATGCAAATAATAACAAAGCTTTGCAAAATGCATGTTCCCTTAATAGAATAAATCTGGGAAGTCTGCTTCACTGCACATTTGTAAAATGATATTCTGCTCTCTGTTCTTGCCACCGAAGTGAGTTACTTCATTCTTCTCCATGTTATTATACTTTATCTGTCATCTGTTTACCACTCAGATAATGTATCTCTTTTCAACCACTTTGTCTTCTCTTCATAGTTTACATTCCAATCTAGCTTTATATTGTGGTCAAACTTAAATATGTTATTTCCTGTCTCTTTAACTAAGTCATTAATATAGGCAATATAAAGATACTGCACCAGCACAGATAATTGTAGCTCTCAATTCAGTATAGACTACCTGAAAATATTGTACTTACTCCTTTTCTCCATTTCTTATCTCTGCTAATGAACCTTTACCTTGCTTATTAACCTTGTGTGATGTCTTATCAAATGCCTTTTGGAAATCCAAGTATATCGTATCTACATGTTCCTCTTTATCCACACTATTTAAAAAAGTATAAATTTGTCGAACAAAATTTTTCTGTTGTGAAAATGGCATTTTCCTGATGGTTGCTAACAGTCTGTTGTTGTTCCGTGTTTTCTTTCACTGTCATTCCTGAATCATGGTGTGACATTAACTAACTTTGTACCTGCTGGGGCTATTAAAACTACTGAAGCAACTGTCAATTTTCTTTCTGTTCATTGGTTATAGCATTTATGTCCCTGTGTTCCTCACAATTTTCCTTTTTTTTTGGTATGTTCCCAGTTATTTGCCAATCAAGTTAAGCAAAGTTTTTTTTCTACCCAGTTATAATCCATCAAAAGAAATGTTAAAAACACAGCTGGTATCTTAATTCTTGATGCAGCCCACAACATGCCTTTAAAAATAAAAGTTTTCACATAAAGTTTCATGACTTTTTAACAACTTCACGTCATACATAAAGATCATAAAATAGTATTGCAGGTCTCTGAACATCTTGAACCTTTACTATGCTTTGCTTTCATATTCAATTGAATGTGATTGTTAGTCACATGCAAGAAAGAAGCAGCACTTTTATCCAATTAAATCTATGCATTTCAGTGAAAGGAATTCTTAGAAGTTTGTTTTTTTTCAGATCTGCCTCTCTTGGAAGTGCAATGGCATAATTCAAAGTCGGATCTTTGAATGAAACAGGATTTTTTTATTTATTCACAATATGTGGGCATTGCTGTCTAGATTGGCATTTATTGCCCAAGCCTAACTGTGCATAGGGAACTTCAGAGTTGACCACATTGCTGTGGGTCTGGAGTCACATGTAGACCAGACCAAGTGGGAATGGCAGAATTCCTTCCGTAAAAGACATTAATGAATTTAATGCATTTTTATGACAATCAACAATGGTTACATGGTTGCCATTAGATGAGATTTATATTTCAGATATTTTTCATTTAATTCCGGTTTCACCATCTGCCATGGGATTCAAACCAATATCCTCAGAATATTAGCGTGGTTTTCTGGATTATTAGCTCAGTGATATTACTACTACATCACTGCCTTCCCTTGGAGTTAATGATAGTTTAAATACAGTGTTGAATATTGTGAGAGGAAATCGTTTAAAATTCTACAATTTTTACCAGGATCATATGCAATCTCAGGATGTACTAAAGTGCTTCACTGCCAAATGTAGTCACTGCTGTTTTTTAGACAAATGCAACAGTCAGTTTGTTCATAACAAGATTGCACAACAGCAATGAGACAAATGATGGTTAATTTATGTTGGTGATAATGACTAAAGAATGATTATTATCAAGGACAATGGAGGTAGACAGTAGAACTAAGCAGCAGCTGCCTAAAAGGAATGTAAAAATTAGATGATGAAATATCATATATAGATATATAAAATATTTAAAAGTTTAGATTTTAATTTAGTGGTATATGAGTTTGTTTCCATTTCAATGGGTTTATTAATTAACTACGTCAGCCTTTTCTGAAGCATGGTTTTAAACCAGTGTATGTCAGGGAACAGATGACTGAAGACCTTCTGGAAAGTTAATATAAGATGTTTATATTGTGGGGTTTCAGAACCGCAGAAGGAAAAATCATTAAGCCATCAGCTTAGCTGAAGCTAAGATGAGCAAGTTTTCTTTAAATTTAAAAGCTTCTGAATTCAGTTTGATGCAACTCCATCTGAAGTCAATGTTTGATGGAGCCCCATCTGAAGTCAAATGTAAGATTACTTTATCCTTGGAAAAGGAGTTTGTTTGGAACAGTTAATGAAATACATTACCTCGGTGTAAAGAGCTAAGTTGTGAGTCAAATAAAAAGGCTTCACAGCTCACAGGATCGAAAGTGAAAAGAAGCAGTTTTGATAGGGATCTTTCCCTGGCTTTTGATTAACTGCAAAGTGATGATGTTGGGGAGTAGATGGACGTTTGTTTTGCAGAGTGTTTGAAGTCTTTAAATCATGTTATGTTCAGGTAGCTTGGTTTGTTTTGAATATTTATGTTTCAGTGAAAGACCACCATTTTTAAATGAAGGAAAAACAATATGGTCTATCAAGCCAGATTTCATTCTGGAATCTGGTGAAGGCAGGTGTAGGTGATGGGGAAGAGAAGCAGAGGAAACATAATCGCTAAGGTTTTGGAGTAGACTTGAAGCTCGGGTTGTGGGTGTTGAGGTTGTTGAGGTTGGTTGGCTCGCTGAGCTGGTTTCTTGTTATGCAGACATTTCGTCACCACGAAAGTTGTGGTTCTCCTTGTCTGACTGGGACAACACCAAGATCCTGGGACAGGCTAGGCAGAGACAGGCACGAGAATTCCTGGAAGCATGGCACTCCACGAAGCATGCCATTAACAAACACATCGATCTCGACCCCATATACATTCCACTACAAAGGAAACCCGGAAGTGAGGCAACCCATCTCAACGGACCCCAGAGTTTAAAAACCAGGCGGGAAAACATACCGACGCTTCATCGGAGGCTGCACTGAGGATGTTACCAAGCGTGGTGACGAAATGTCTGCAAAACAAGAAACCAGCTCGGCGAGCCAACCAACCTCAAGAAACATAATCATCTAGATTTTCTGCAGGTCAGACAGTCATCACTGTAGGGTAGCTGGGAGTTCTATGTGGGGACCCTGCAGAATCCCCATCAGAGCACACTCCTAAGAAATTGTCTGGAGAATTAAAGAATCTGTTGGTCAATTCCTCTATGCTTGGAACACTTCAGAAGTCTTCATTTAACTTAGAGAATTTAGTGGGTTATAATGAATTAAGTAAAATAGTTACTCAAGAAAAGTTAGACTGTTAAGTACCTAGTCTAACTCCTGAGTGACTATTCAACAGATGCTGTACTTACTTCATGCGCCATCAATCTCCTGCAGACCCTTTAGATCCCCTGACCCTAACCCGACACCCATCACACCATGTTCTAGCCCTCCCTATACTCCACTTGGCCCCCTATCCTCCTACCCCTGATCCGCCTACCCTCCCCTACCCCCATACCATCAGATCAGGCCTGACCCAACCCCACTTCACCGTCCCCATTCCCTCTCCCCTGCCACTACCATAGAGCACTGGACTTGATTTGACACCCTCCCCCATCAACCCGGGGCTGGAAACCCTGCCTCCCTCAATCTAACTGCTGCTGGACTCATTCCCCACATCCCCCAGCCCCCACCCCTCCATATTCCCACCACCAGACTAGAACACCCAGCTTCCTCATCCTCCATCAGGTCCAATTTCACCCATTCACCCCAACCAACTCAAAACTCTGCATTGCTGACCTGGCTTTCCTTACCACCTTGCATCCTTGCACTCTCCCTCCTTCCCCCTTCCCATATGGAATCCTACTTACCTGATGTGCAACTCCACAACACCTACGCCTCCAACCACCACCCCCCCCATCCACTTTGTCACACTGCCCCTCCCTACCTGACACTGTACTTATCTGGCAGGCTATCTCCACCCAGCTAATACTCTACGTCTGTGGCAGCTTACCCCACTTCTCATATGGCACCTGATCCTTCCAGCACCCTAACATTACACTTACCTCAGTAATTACATTTGAGAGCAGTTGTCGGGACTTTTACATTTCTGGATATTTTGGCTGACTCCTGTAAAAATGGGACATGGCTTGCCTTCCCCCTACAGTTATGCATGAGAGAAAAAAACTGTCAGAATGGAAGTGCAGCTCCACATCTCAGAAATGCAATGCTTATAAGCAAAGTCCCATGACATAAATTGGGTAAATGTAGGTAAATGATGATTTGTTTTTAGTGTTGATGATTGAGGAATGAATATTGGTCATGAAACTGTGCTGAATCCCATTACTCTTCAAAGCAACATCATGACATCTTCAATGTTCACATCTGACAGTAGGAGGGGCTTCAGATTAACATCTGATTTGAAAGGTGGCATCTCTCACAATGCAGCACTCCCTAAATACTGTACAGGTGTGTCAACCTAGATTGAGTTATTAATAAGTGACTCCACACATTTCTGACTCAGAAGCATTTGGAAAACATTTATTGGACTATTTCATCTTAGACTCACAATTGATGTAACTAGTATATTAAATGCAGAAAATTGTTTCTCCTTTTATCTACATGCCTGTTCAATGCCACTATCCTTTCGTTTTAAATAAGGGTGCAATGTTTTGGGAGATCCACAAGATAATTATTTAAAACTAAATTTATCTGCTGCTTTCATTATACATGTTAAAATTATTTAGAATTCAAATCCTTATTAGTTTATTAATGTATGGGTATGTGACAGATTAGCAATCTGATAACTGGGGATATACTATACGCTTAGGAAATGTTATATGTTTTTATATTGTACTTGGATCAGCAAATCCTTACAATTGGAATAATTTGAATGTGGTTGAATGCTTTAGAACTCTATATTTAAACAGCTTTAGGTTTATCTATCATTAATAGTTAATGATCATGGCCTTCTCATAAAATACAGGGAATATTTGTATTAATATATATTCTGCTTGATGGTAAGCGGGAGAATGGTGCAGCATTAGAACTGAAAAATACTGTTCAATATCTGTTTGATAGCAGATGTTTTTGCTTGAAAGGGCTCTCTACAGACTCTTCACAATTGATCCTACTTCTCATTTTTTGATAAATACTTTAAATTACTCCCCTCAAATTGAAGGAAGTCCTTCTGTCATGTGGTCAAACCTTGCGTCATTGGAGACTTTAAAAAAATGAAGTGCATAAAAAAGCTCTTGTGGACTGTATGAATGACCAGCCAATTCTGGGTTTGTTGCAGAATTTTAGCCAAGACATTGGCATCAGGATGATAGAAAATAATTTCAAAATATGTACACTGGAGCCAAGTGCATTTTATATAACATCAACATGCCTTTAATAACATCCATAAGGTACTTGATCTTAAAAAATATTGAAGTGAAGGTTCATTGCTCAGCGTTGGTGGTCTTCTGCATGCTGAACCAACATTTGATTGGATTGAATGGAGCTTTTTATTTTGGGTCCTTGAATAAGTCTGTGCTTTAGCAGAGATTTGTTCAGTGGATTAAAATATTATGTGGCAGATGTTGTCCACAGAAATGTCAAAAAAGACTACGTGTAGGCTCCATATCTCTTGAAGGAGAGCAGGAAAACGTCAAAACTGACTATTTGTTCACATTCATTGAAGATGGATGTCACTGGCTAAGGTGAGCATTTATTGCTCATCCCTAATTGCCCTTAAGAAGGTGGCAGTGAGCCACCATCTTGAACTGCTACAGTCCATATGGGGCCCCTTTACGTTTGCTACTTTGGTACTCTTAGATGGTAAAGATCACTGGTAGAGGTTTGGAAGAGAAATCTTGCTGAGTTACTGCAGTGCATCTTATAAGAGGTACACACTACAGCCATTTTGCCTTGGTAGTGAAGAAAGTGAATGCTGAATGTGATGGATGGGGTACCAGTCAAGCAAGTTGTTTAATCCTGGCCAGTCACTTGACGTTCTTCAGTTTTGTTGGAACTACACTCATCCAGGCAAATGGAAAGTATTGTGTCACACACCTGACTTGTGCCTTGTGGACAGGCTTTGGGAAGTCAGGTGGTGAGTTACTGACTGCAGAGTTCCCAGACTCTGACCTGCTGTTGTAACTATAGTATTCTATGGCTACTCCAGTTCAGTTTCTGGTCAATGGTAATCAAAAGGATGTTGATGGCATGGGATTCAACTATGGTGATGCTATTGAAAGTGAGTGCGATGGTTAGATTTTCTCTGACTGTGAAGCTATTTGCATGTGCTATTAGACAAAAGCATTGTACTGGATGTATAAGAAATGAGAAACCCAGAAATAAAAGGAATTAATCAAGATTACTATGTATTGAAATGACCATATCATAGCAGTCTGAAGTTCCTAACTTTTCCCTGTTGTTTAAAGTTATTGGGCTGAATCTTACATGTTTTCACTAAGTCCACATTTGCATCAAGCTTTTTGGAGGGTTTATTACCATGAGGCAGAGTGACTTCTCTCATCCTATCTTATCAAACTTGCCTCATTACTTACTTACCATGCCATAATAGTGTCCATCACATCCAATTATCACCCATCTAACCTCATGCCATCCCCTGAACAACTCACCACTTAGTGGATATCCCAGAGTTCATTGGCACCCTGGCACCTTCACCATCTTTAAAAGCCTGTTGTACACCTGGATACGCACTGCCAATCTATAGCTGCCTTGCACAGTTGCTGACATTTCCCCTGAAAATGATGGACAGGGGAAATCGTGCCCCACTTTGTGGACAGGCTCCTTGAAGTCCTCCTCAACAGTGTAATGTTGATGTGGGGCTTCCTCCTCCCCCAAGACCAGCGGTGGAGGCTATAGCACCAGACCATGCCAGCCTGGTCCAAGGTCACCACCAGGCTTAAAGCACTCCCAGCTGTCTGAAGGAATGCCCAGTAATATAGGGTGAAGGAGAAGTTCCACCATCTTCTCTCAGATATCGCAAGCTCACTCTGTCTCTGCTACTGCACCCAACTCCCACCAAGGTGCACGCTCTACAACTCTCACTATTGCTTGCAACATCTCCCCCATTTGTTGTCGCCCACCTCAACTCCTGACACTGCTGAGTCTGCATGACCTCTGTGCTTCCTGATCCTTACTTGGGACACCTCCCTACCTGCACCTAGAGTAATAACTGTGCTACCTATTTTCATCTCCAATAATGCCTGCTTCTCTCTCATTCCAAGAAGAAAATAGCCTGCAGTAAGGCAGAAAGAGCCAAGACAGGCATGTGCTGCCCATCATTCAACTCCTTACCCCTGGCCACTTTACTCCACATCTGCGGACATTGGCATCCAACACATGCCAGCCTCTAAGAACACTTACGGCACTGATCCACTTCTGTACTTCAGTGGTGTGCCTTGGGCTATCATTGTAATGCTGCAGCAAGGGCCCTGTGTGTTCAGGGACATGCACCCTGCTCACGGACAAGACCAAGCTGTACCTTCAAGCTCTTTGTTTGCTCTGACAGCACTCACTCACTCTGAGCCTACCTAAATGCTTACAGCATTCCTGTTCTGTCTTGCCTTGCCTTTTTGTGCTTTGTGCCTTCAGACAGAGATCCCAGACTAACATTACTGCTGTTTGCCAAGCCGTTAAGCACAGACACAAAGCCAGGAAGCTTGTCATATTTATCAACAGATCTCAGTGAAGTCAAGGAGTATAGTCTTCGCTCAGGGGCTCCCAGCACAGTAAGACAAAGGCAGACTGGCTCAGGGTGCTCCAAATGGAATCTACGCCTGAAAGAATGTTTGAAGCAGAGTCAGTTGTAACTTTTAAAGAGGCTTTGGAGGAATACTGGAAGGGGGAAGATTTATATAGCAGTAGGAAGAACAAAGAACTGGGACTGATCAGATACCCCTTTGAAAGATTATAGACAGGCATGATGGAGCAGATGGACTCTTTCTGTGCTATATCATACTATGATTCTACCATTCTACAAATCCAATAGTCTAGCAGAGGCTTTGAAGAGAATACATCATGAATTAATATTTAAATATCATTTTATTCATTTCTTTTAGGCAAGTTGAAAGAAGATAAGAATTTAATGGGATAAATTCAAGAGTCGTAAGTCACAGGAAGGGTAGGGTTACCTGATCTTTAAGATGATTTATCATACTAACTCAGACACCTTTCACATCAATTGTCTTCTCTCTAAATTGTCCTACAGGCAGAATTACTCCTGAGATTTTTGATCACAACATACTCCAGAGAAGATTAACAGTTGTGTCATTATATCCTAGATTAGAAGTGGACTATTATTGGTCTTTCAAAGGATGATTAATTGTATTGCAGTCAGTAATGTTATTATTATTAATAATATTATACTTTGGATTATATTAATGTATACTTTTCATATAATTTCTGAATATTATAAAGCAATATGGAAGTAACCACAATTAGAATATTTTTGAACTTGTGAAATTATGCAAAATTATTGAGCATTTTCAGTGCCCATATAAGAGTGGGGAATGGGTAGTCAGAATACTATATACACCTGTACAATTGGAAATTTATGCTGTTTTATTAAAATTCTTTTTGCTTTCATACTACATATTGCTAATCAACATTAGCTGCTTCCTTTGGGAAACCAGCATCCATTTTGGACAAAATGCAAGCAGCCAATATGGGCTTTGTAAAACTGTCCTGTTTATTAATCTTCTGATGGGAGAATTCAATCCAAAAGTCATATTTATGTTGGTACCAATTGTCAAACTTCACATCATTGATCAGGGTTGCACTTCAATCTTCAGCGGCAAAGTAACAAATTAAAGTAACGCATTAACCAAACAAAATGAAATTGTAGGAATGTAATAAAAAGAGGCATTATGCATTATCATTTTGCTTCATTTGGTCCTTGCGCTGCTGAAACAACTGAGGAAAGAATAATTACTGAGCTATTTGATTTGTGTTCTTACTGGTGAGGTTGTATTGAACTTTCAGACTTGTACAATTTTACCTATAGAGAAAGCACAAATATTTATTATGATGAATTCCAAGCATGTTTCTGGCCTTAGTGTATAATAGAATATTTTTTGTTCAACTTTTACAATACAGAAAAAATTAAATGTACAGCAGAAGTATTCAAAAAGATAAATTTGATCACATTGGATGTGGTACAGATTTGGGTTATGGCAAAATTCTTTGTACTCAATTCCAATAAGGTACCTAATCCTAACCTCTGAACCACTCCCCTTGCTGCCAAGCATGTACTTTCCATTTCCCACTTCGGTTGTCCTCATGGCCTAAGTGAGATTGCCAATTTGCGGTCAGTTTTGTGTTTAGGACTCTGGGCTAAGAAATGGACTGGGACTGTTCATATTCACTTCACTGAGGCCTCTTACAGCTTTTGCAGAGAAGAACCTTTCATTCCATTAACTTGGGCTGTGTTCAAGCCCAGGTGAAAAGACAGTTATGTTAACTCACTGTGCTACCCAGTTCCTCTCAAGAGATTTTTTAAAGAAGTAAATAAACTAACTGCTTGAATATTTTTCAAGATTTAGAGTATCCTTCCCTGTTGTGCTTGCTGTGTTAACTTATATGTAAAATAATAATTATTGTTAATCTTCAAATCAGCATTTGATTGAATTAAAATAAGCAACTTCATGAAATGTCAATATATTTTCATGCATATTTATTTTCAGTTCTTAGTTTTGCTACTTAAAGTTGGTGAAAATCAAAATGTTAAATGTTTGTCATTTCTATTATATACAAAAAATTGTGTGCTTTTAGTCAGTCCTATTTACATCTTACACCAGAACACCCATCACACAACTTTCTCTCCATATAAACACCTCATGAAGTAGGTCACAATAGCACAAGAACTGCAGACTTGTCACTCTGGGTCACTCAAATGACCTATTAATTTACTTAAAAATAACTACATTAAAAGCTGCAAGGTAAGATGTTTTGACCATATTGTTTTCCTGCTCTGACCCTAATTCACAAATGGGAAGAAAGATCAAGAACCTATATATTGCCTTTAATCATCTCAGGATGCCACAAAGTGCTTCATCACCAGTTAAGTATTTTCTTGAAGTACTGTCACTGTTATACAATGGGAAGCGCAACAGTTAGTTTGCTAACCACAAGATCCCACTAACAGAAGTACCATGATCATCAAATAATCTGTTTTAATGACGATTTTGAGGGGTAAATGTTGGGTAGGATATCATGAGAATTACTCTACCTTCTTCCATGTAGCCATGGGGTCTTTATTGTCTAAGTGACAGATAGGTCATACCTTTTGGTTTAACACCTAATCCAAAAGATGGCACTTCCAACTCTATCAATAGTCTTCAAAACTCTTCAGTACAAACATATGATTTGCTCATGTCTACTGAATAGATTTCAGAGGAGAAAATGCAATCACTGAACCAAAATTGACACTGGGAGATGGATTATTGCAGTCACAGTGTATTACTATCCAACAGTGATTAGGCTTCAAAAGTATTTCATTGACTATAAAGCACCTTGGGCTGTGCTGAGGTCTCATGAAAGGTGTTCTATTGACACAAGTTCTTTCTTTTCTTTGATGAGAAAAATTCATAATTCACACAACAATGGCATTCACATGTGTGTTGCACTCATGTATAATAAATGACCAGAAAACCACTTGGAAAGTATGATCCCATAAATATATGATCAACTTTTATTCATTCATGGTGAGCATTGATCTCTAGGACAGCATTTCTTTCCCATCTCTAGTTCTCTTTGAGCAGTTGGTGGTGTGCTGCATTCTTCAACTATTGCATTCTATGTGGTGTAAGTACATCAAATGATCAGAGGTATAGATAGAGTGGACAGCCAGAGACTTTTTCCGAGAGTGGAGGTAGCTATTACGAGGGGGCATAGTTTTAAAGTGAGTGGAGGTAGATATAGAGGAGACATCAGAGGTAGGTTCTTTACTCAGAGTGTGGTCGGGGCGTGGAATGCATTGCCGGAGAGGGTAGTGGAGTCGGCCTCATTAGGGGCATTTAAGCGGCAATTAGATAGGTATATGGATGATAGTATAGGTAGGGGTGGAGGTTAGATAGACATTAGGATTAGGCCAAAGGCCTGTGCTGTACTGTCCTATGTTTTATGTTCTATGTTCTATCCACATGGCTGTTGGGAAGGGTATTCCAGGAACTAACATTCGAGTGAAGGAAAGGTCATTGACGAAACAGCTAAAGATGGTTGAGTCTAGGACAATACCCTAAGGAACACCTGTAGTCATATCATTCAGCCAAAATTTTGACTTCCAAGAACCATAGTCATCTTCTGGGTATGATTCCCAACTATTAGAGAGTTTTTTCCCTGATTCCCACTTGCAAGGACTCCTTGATACTGCACTCACTCAAATGCTGTCTTCATATCAAGAGCAGTAACCCTCACTTCCCTCTTGAGTTCAGCTCTTCTGTCCATCTTTGGACCAAAGCTGTAATGAGATCAGGGTTGAGTGGGCCTGGCAGAACACGAACTGAGCATCAATTAACAGGCTATTGTTAACTAAGTGTTGCTTAATAGGACTTTGCTGATGCATTCCATCACTTTGCTAATATAATAAAATGTATCCTTGATCCTTAAGAGCTAAATCAAATAAAATTTCTAATGATGCAATCTGTAATTATTGAATTCTCTACTGCAACAAAAGAAATGCTATCAGCCAGAACTAATGCACGCAGGATAAAATATTCAGGAAGACTTGACGTTATCACAGTTGTCTTGGTTTGATGGATGGCAGGTTCCAAAGAAAGAGGTGACTGAAGGAGACAATTGGTGATGCAACTCTGAAAGCAACTTACATTCAGTTAAAGCAAGATTCAATATTTTAAACAGGGTGAGATGACAGCTGGTAACACACACACATACACACACACACTCTCTCCTCCCCCCAGAATAAAACTGTTGTTATGGTTTAAAATAAGACCATAAGAAATAGGAGTCAGAATAGGCCATGCAGCCCTTCATGCCCATCCTGTCATTCAATGAGATCATAGTGATCTTCTACTTCAACATTATCCCTGAATTCCTTCTTGTCATTAATATGAGGAAAACAATCGATCTATCTATCTCAGTCTTGAGGATATCATACTTTTTATGTTGGTTCTGAATTGTGATCAATTGCTTTATGAAGAGAGAAGTTTCTATATTTGATGGAATAGGTCCAGGCTTCAAAAGGCTTAGATAGCATGGCTGTGTAAAAGAACACTTAAAGATAAAGTGCCAATGAAAATGAACATGTCCTCTATAGAAGTGGATAGCAGGTAGATTGTCACAATGAGATCTAATAGTATAGGTGCTTAGAATCACTCCCTATATTGTTGTGAAGCAATACCTAACTCTTACAACAAGGTGCAGGGCTGGATGAACACAGCAGGCCAAGCAGCATCATAGGAGCAGAGAGGCTGACGTTTCGGGCCTCGACCCTTCATCAGAAAAGGGGGAGGGGAAGGGGGTTTTGAAATAAATAGGGAGAGAGTGGGAGGCGGATAGAAGAGGGATAGAGGAGAGGATAGGTGGAGAGGAAACAATTACATTCAGGTTGTCAAAGTTATCTGAATAATTATAATGTTTGAGTGTTACATTTTCAGCAACTCGGATCCAAATTCAAAACATGACCAAAGCCTTCTGATTGTACCCTGCTCTAGACTACAGGCCACATTTGCAATTCTGATGAAAAATGAGTTGACATAAAGTGATATTTCAGTTGTTTTTGTCCACAGATTTTCAAGACTTGTTGAATATTTCTACATTTTCAATGTTTATGTCAAACATTCAACAGCTGCAGTACTTTGCTTTGGTGCAGGCTAGGTCTGTTTGTCCGAACCAAGCAGTCTGGAGTAGTTGAGGAAAATCATCTGATGCAAAAATATTTTTATTCAGTTTGATAGAGGTGCCACTAAGCTATTCGATCCTTTTCATGTGAAGGAAAATATGGAATGTGCTGTTTGTATACAGGAGACTTTCTTTTCCACTGACACTATTAGGGTGGGATGAAGAGTCTTGAAATCAGAATTGAAAATCAATTGAATCAACACTTGCAGCTTGTTGCATGAAATGGTTCCCTTTCTGAGGTGCAGATCTATTTAAATTGCATAAAATATTCAAAGCAATCTGTGCAAAGACCTGTAAGTGTGCAACAAGATATTTAGAGGATAATGGCTATCCAGTGCAAATGTAATGCAAACACTTCTTCACGTGGAAGATGCCATTGCATTGGTATTTCATGTATAAAGTATGAAATCCTTTCAGAATTATGCCTGTGGAATTATTGGTCAACACTTCTTATGAATAATGTGAAAATGAGAAGAACCATTCTGCTAACATTTGATGCTGTATATTCCTCCCTTGTGCCTGTCTCCACAACATAATAAAAGTGTCTGTGCTGTAAATTGTGTGATACATTACTCACATTTGATTGTAATTTCTAAACCACGACTGATCCTTATCTTCTGACTGAGGTTTGTGCCAAAATGAAGAAACTTTGATGCAACTTTGCCATAGCTAACAACCTAAGAATCATCTGGCTTCAGTGTACATCTCTTCAATGTAAACCCTTGATAATGTGCTTTCTAACCCAATCTGCCCAACAATGCAGGCCTGTGACCATATGTGCTGTATATAGGCCGTGTGTTATGTAATGCTCCACACCTAATTTTTATGTGAAGAAATGTTTTGGGAACATTTGTTTTTCTCCTTTCATATCTTCAAAAAATCCGTTTTATATTGTCAAATGTTTCCAGATAGTCCAAGAAATTGCTTGATTATTTTGAAATCCAAATTTACGCTGGGTTCAGTTTACAGTACAGAGTGCATATAATTTAAGTTAATGTACAGCACTTGCTTTATTTAGTGTTCAAAGTTTTTCTAGATTGAGAACTGACACACAAATTACTTTTCAACATTTTAAAGCAATTTATATCAAAAATGGCTTTGCAAACGAGTCAGTAGATCGCCAACTCTAGAGTTTAGAGACCAGAATCAACTGTATCCACTTTGTTGTCTATGGCAGACTTTTTTTAAAACTATTAGCCTTCTTACCTGTTGCTAAGTTCCCTATTTTTAATAAAATCACATGAAAATTCTCTACTAAACTTTTGTTGTTTTCAATATTTGCCAACCAGTGTTGATCTATGGTTATGGAATTGGTAAGCACTAACAATGTGCACTGTAGAAATAGTTCAAACTTTCCACACAATGTAGTGGCACAAACATGGACAGCAGTTTGTAAGAAGACATTACAGCTTGGGCTGACTGGAATCAGCTGTTCTTTTTCTTGTTACTTGTTTGTTGAAATTTAGATGTATATTGGAACACTCATAATCTCTAAAGAGGCCATTTGACAAAGTAAATAATTATTTAAAAATATACACTGTATTATAATTGGAAACTGCAATGACTGGAAAACACTTACAATTCAGGCTCTTTGCTGACAGCTGCGCTGTTTTCCATGGAAACTGCTGACATCATTGTATGGAAACTGAAAAACTGGAGCCTTGGAGCCCTGAAAAAGAATAGCCAAAAGCACTTCTTAGTCTTTGTATGACAGGAAGGATGGGAGCTCAAAAAATACACCATGCCAATGTAACCCAAAATACCACTGCTTATCTAAGAAGATGCAAAAAACCCTCAAGAAAGTATCAGGATAATTGATTCTATTTGTTCATATGAATTTCCATCCCTGTAAAATTCTTTCTCTTCTATTAACCATCAAGAAAAGTAAGGAAAATTAATTTCAGTGTTGAGAAGAAGAATTCAATCTCCTTTGCATTCAGTGCATAAATATCTAATCTTTCTCATAATAGCGATTTCCTGCATCTCTTCTTGCAACTGAAACTCAACAAGTCAAACACATAAATTCAACACATTAATTTTTTTGTCACCCAGAACATCCCAGATATCCTATCATGGGAGACATAATGAAAATATATTGCATTTCACAACCGAATTTCATTATTGGTTATGTGATGTTAATGTCACTTTGACCCACATTAGGTTAGGATGTCCGTTTAACAAATAGCACATATTCAACAAATAACATTCCACTTTGACAAATTACTTTATTTTACAACAGTCATTATATCATAGTAATAAGTTGAACGAGGTAGAATACTTCAAATTAAATTTACAATACTTTTGGAACATTTAATAGCTCCACTGCAGTTGATTGATTTTCTGGTTTTCAGTATTTTAATGGGGTATTTTGTCTAATATTTGATTAATAAAACTGCAAAAGAAAAACTGCTCTTTTGTCACTTGCATTCTGTAGATTTTTCTTATTGGGCTGAGAAGTTGATTGTACATTATTTCGAAAATTTGAGTAGCTTCAGTTATTTGCTGAAATCGATTACTCATTGGGTCTGCCCTCCATTTAGGTAGTAGGTAAAGGTTCTATACCACAAAAGCAGCTTTGCCTCATTTGTACACTACCCATTGATAATATTTATTGTCAACCAATATTTCTAAATAAACAGACCATATGGTCTTTATCACATTGCTGTTTGTGAGGCCTTACTGTTTGCATATTGGTTGCCCCTTTGTATTTCAAAAGTACTTCACTGGCTGTAAAAGGACAGTTGGATTTGAGGGGCACCAGGAGTGCCACTGAAACTGGTCTACAAGTGCAAACTCATTTTGGTGCATTTTCACTATTGTTTAGTTGACAAATCAACATTATAGTTATTCAAGTAATTAATGAAAATTTTTGACAACAGAATATGGCTTTTTTGACCGGACTTTCTTCATATAAATTTACAAAAATAAAAGGAGAAAGGGATAAATATGGTACATGGCTTTACTATAAACAATCTTCCTGTTTAAAGTTATCAATATAGGTCAACATAATTTATTAAAGAGAAATTGATTGAATGGTTCTAAACTTGATAGTTCATAGAATGTTGTGCCTAGTTGTACTTGAATTCATAAAGTGTGGACTTACATTTGTATAGCACCTGAAGTCTTTGGAATATTTCAACGTAGTCTGCAACCATTAATTTGCTGTTTAATGTTTAAACACCGTTCTACATAGTCAAATGTATTTTGCAAAGGGATTATAAAAAAAGACTCGCATCTATATTGTGCTTTCCACGACCACAGCGTGTCAATAAAGCATTTTGGAAGTGTTGCCACTATTGTGTGGAAATGCTGTTTAATTGTCTGGCGTGAACCTTGGGAGACAATAGTCATACAGGATCACTGGACTAAATGGCATTGCAAAAATCAGTCTTTGGAATTATCGAATATCATTCATACCTTTCCGACCACTTTAGAAGTTGTTGACGACTCCCAAGTCTGTTGTTTTGAAGTGCAATCCTGTCGACGGGGGATCAAGAGCAATAAAATGTTACAAGCAAATTCCAGATCACAAGCATTCCCCCTTTTCATGTCAGTAGAAAAGAAAATGCACAGAACGATGACTGCATAGCTAAAGGTGAAAGGCGACTTTGAGCAAGTGGGAAACTTCCTGCAGAACTCATCTTGCCCCCCCACCATCTCCAATCATTATCTCCTAATCAGTGGCTCCATCCTTTTCTTATTAATGATTAGGCTATTTCAGAAATCCTTTCCACCTTGGTGCAGTAAATCTTTGCTCTCCTTCCTGCTGTGCAGTCATAAATTCTCGTTACAATAGATTCTGCAATCACGAATTATTATTGTCAAATCCAGCGATGAATGTTCTCATTTCCTTTCGAAATATGAAGTGGGATCGTCTCTTATAAACTAAACTGTAGATCTTATTAGGAAAATATTAAAATGCGTACCTACATGTTGAATGATGTCTTAATAGTAGGCACGAAATTGACCAGCTTTTAGCTGCGATAATTAAACAAACAAGCCCAAGTTAAAGTATTGTAATCGACATTTTTTAAAAAAAACGCTTTAATTCTCCGAAAGGAGAGTTTAATGTTAAAATTTCAACAAGAAATAACGAATGCTCCAAACGCTGCAGAAAATTGTTTCATTTTGCTTCCGTGTTATGTTATATAGTATGCAGTCACATTTAAAAAAGCAACGTTTGCTGAGTTTTCAGACGACTCTTGCGGACTGTATTGTTTTCTTTCTCTCCCTCTTATTTTCTTCTCTCATCATCCCAATTCGCTGCCCTGCCGCCGAACCTGTGTGTAGTTTCAGTCCATTTAGTTTTGTGGCGATGCAAAACTAGCTGGAGAGGGAAAGTCTGATTATGTTGCTGGCGTTCTTCTCATACAGCAAAGTGCACCATTCATTCATTCTGATTATTCTTTATGTTGCAATTCCAAAGGGATTTTTTTTCATATTTCATTTGCCTGAAATCGCTACAACGTTGTCAGGAACGAAATATTGAAGGTAAATAGGATAAGTGACACTTAAACTGGATGTTTTCCCTTCATCGCGTTCAAGCTAAAGCAAGCACAATTTATTTTAACGCTCCTATATACGCACAGACACCTACATCTGAGCGCCGACCTCCAATTTAAGTTATTGAATCTTGCGAGCGCCTGTGTTTGTTTTTGATGGAAATATTAACTTACAAATATAAAAAGGCTTTTTTTTTCGCCGGTGTTCATAAAACTGAGATATTTATATGATGGAAAACTGAAACGAGAAGAAATCTAACTGCGAAAGTACTGGATATAGTTGTTTCCTGTGGTCTTCCTCTATACTAAGATCTTCTTTTGAGTTCGCATCGTTAATCCGATTTCGTCCTCAGATGATTTGTACATCGGTTCATGCGAGGGAAATTCCATTCCAAAATAGACCAAATTAAGCACTTGGTCAAACTTAGCCTTACAGTAAAATACAATCGTTCAGCATTTCGATTCTGATAAAAGACAACTTTTCGGATATGCAAAATGGGGAGGGGGGGGCGCAATAGAAATAATAATTTAAGGCATCGATAATAATGAATCGGACAGAGACATGAGTTTGCATGTTTTTCGTGTAATATTCTTAACAATCCGTAGATATGTCTTTGGGATATCGCTCTTGTTTTAAGCTTCAGTATTCAATGTGAAGTGTTAGTCTTTGAACAAGTCATATTGGCAACGAAGTCCCAAGCAAATCAAACGAGTCTTTGTAGACGTCCAAGTTTAGAAATGCCAAGAGACTGACCCCGATCTTGTTCAGTGGTCGGAACTGACAGTTCTGTCGAAACCAAACCAATTAGCCGTTTTTATTGTAACCTGCAATGGAAATAAAACAATCATTTTCTTTATTCGATAAACGGATCAATTGTGGTGAATTATAATTCAGTAATATGATCAGTATCTACAAAATAGCGTTGCAACATTCTCTATATTATCTCTCGAGCCCGTAAATTTTCCGTGTGGAATTTTGCAGTGTATTGTCAATCTATATAATAACATTAATAGTGGGATTTTAAAAAAACTAATCTTCAGACAATCCATTCGTCCAGTCAATTTCAGATCTTAATGGCTACTGGTAATTTTGTGCCGTCCCGTTTCTAAAGGCTTGGAATGAAATTTGATGTTGAGAAAAGACAAAGAAGACTATTCACAAAGTAGGGGGTAAATGGCGATTCGCTTCATATTGGCCAACTCAGGTAAAGGTATAAAAGATTTGACAAGTATAACATCGGGAAATCCTGCAAACATAAATAAGGCCAGTAGAGGGCAGGAGTAAATTGAGAATGAAAAGATTGTTTCAAACAAGTGTGAGTAACCAGTGGGTTATCGTTAAAACTTTCGTCCTATTTGCACAGACGGCGGTAAAACATCAGTCCAAAAGCTGATCTGAATGCATGAGCTCGTACGACGTTAGATGAAAGATTTAGTTCCGTGACAAATTCATGAAATAGTGCATTATTGAAAATCAGTTCAATCGCCCAAAGAATACTGTACGGATTCATAACGTTATTACTATTGAATTCACTTCAAATTTCGGTTGTAAGCTCTGCTTTTTCCTTATTAGTGAAGACGTTTTTTATTCATTGAAAATATGGAATCTTAGTAACGAACGTTTTTTTTTAACAATAAAGCCTTCAGATTTTTTTTCCTACACCCTCGGTACGCGAATTGGAATCGTCAAAGAAGCATTTATAACTTTTATAAACCGCAATGGGGAAATAACTTTATCTATAAATATGTAGCAACGTTAATATAGTAAGCGAGAGAAAACCCTTTATGAGGGGAAATAATGTATTTCAGCTATTATTAGCTTGGCAAAGGGAAGAGGCATTGTAGAAAGCCATAGTCTAAGTCGAGGGAAATTCTGACCTTATCTGCACGTACCTCTCTGCTACTGAAGACTTTTTCTTGCCCTGGCGTTTGCAACAAGTTGTTTTTGCTGCCACTGAACCATGCTGCTTTCAGTTGGTATTGACATTAGGATTAACACAGACACAATAAAACAACGGAGACATAATATTTGTTCGTCCATTTCAATGTGTCAGACTGCTGTGACAGTTCAAAAAAATTAAAGAGACCTCCGTCTACTACCATGGCTGGGATTTTGAAGTGGTTTAAGTGAAACACCGCAGAAACCTTATTCAAAGAAATATGAATAAGGAATATAACGATGCTTGACAACAACCAAAACAAAAAAAAATACACATTCACATCCATGCACTGGTTAAACAGAATTCCACTTTGTGTCTTACTTACTTTGTGTCCCAGCAATGTACGGTTCATATTCATGATTTGAATAGGCAAGATACAATACCACGCCTGTTTATTATAAAATAAATGTGCACATTCCTTTAAGCATAACTGGCTGTAAGCGGTACGTGAGGAGAACTTTAAACCATCACCCCATACTGAATAAAGATAAATCCAAAACATCTCCATCTCCCGTTATCATTGTCGTCTCTCACTTGCATGGCCTACGCCTGATTTTAAGCAACCTTTATTAAATCGATGGTCCACCAAGCTACAATTGTGTATACACTTTCTTGGCGACACTGCCTCTAACATTTGCAACCGATGTAAATTACGATACAGATGGCAACGGCACAGGCAGATTAATTGGAGAGAGCGTGTCCGTTATGTATGAAACAACTTCTGAAATGAACTAGTAACGAGATGCATAAATTAGTGCTCAGCAATTTGAAGAGCACTTGCTGTTTATCTGGTGCCAACCCCGAATGCCCTTACACATTTAATTTCATCCCGATTATTGTTTCAAAAAGTAATTAATTTAGAATGAACACACTTGTTTCTTTTTGCTTCATTGCAAATGACATTCGCTGACCAACACTGTAAACTTGCTTTCTTTTTAACTTAATTTCTTATTTTTGAAACTTGCTGAAAAGCGTTAACAGCAAACAATGCTGAAAATCTGTTTTGTGTATCTGGAGATGGTGGTGGTGGAGGGTGGACACATGGGGTGGGGGGGGGGGAAGTTGTAGATAACAACAATAAAAATAACCCGATAGACAGAAAGAAAAGCTGTTATCAAAGTCCGCCAGATTTCAGGGGAACCACAGGACGTTTGTCACTTATCGGTGTAATTATTACCCCAGATGGATAATCTGATTTATGTCGGTTTGAAGTGTAAAGTAAAATAATCAAAGAGACAGACACAACACAAAAATAATCAGCATCAGATACATGAAAATAAACGGGGGGATTGATAATTTCTGGCGATTATTCCCCTTCGATTTGAGTTTGAACTCATTAGCGGGGAGACCCAGGAGACTCCTTTCATGAGTTTTTGGGTGAAGGATATAATCGAATTCCACGTACAATCCGCATGGGCCAGGGAATAAATATAAATCGTGTTTAGCAACGGTCTAGAGATTTTAATAATACAAACTCATTAATCAAGAAGATCTTATTTCCTCTACATTTAGAATTACCAGTTCGTTATAAAGTAGAATCTATTTGCTTTGTTCGCAATGCAATGTATCATTCGAATAACATTTCTCATGTTAATGATTTGATTTTAAAAACAATCAGAATATAGTTTTCACCCATTTAGTAAGGTCAGATTTTCGTGTACTCATTGGTGTATCCGTTTAGGACTGAAGGACTAGTTACATTGCAACCACACGCTGCTTTCAATATCACTAAAGGATGTTTGAAGGCAACCTTTACACAAATATATTTTTCCCCTTCATAATTATTGTTTTCATTCACTTTCTCATTCGCGTATTTAATTCCGTATATCTCAGAATGGATTGTGTAGTAATAAACTAAAAAGCAGAACAAAAGAAAACTTTTTGACTTGACTACGTGAGGACGGAATTTCAGCATCGGCACCTTGTCGGAGGAATTCCTTCGTTAAGTAACGCAGCCGGGTTAATTGCTAACAGGACCGTTAAATGGGCATGGGAAGGTGTTGGGGGGGGGGGGGGGGGGGGGGGGAAGGGATGAAATTAATTAAACCTTCGCCCCAAATTGGTTATTGAGGGGCGAAAAATATCACTTGAAAATCTGCCAGGAATGAATTTGTGTATGAAGAACCTTTTTTTTAAACTCACACACAATAGGCTGTGTTTCATGCGAAAAAATGAGTCTATTCTGAGATTTCCGTTAGAACGGGGGCAATTGCAGGCTACGTGAGACCCAGAGCAATAGCTAAAGGGGTTTTGTCCAAAATAAAAACTCAAGTGTCTTTATATGACCGTCTGACTAAGGTTGATGTACCAGTACTGTATAACACATAAAAGTATTGACAATACTGAATCTTGGTAGCCCCCTTACCTCTCCCCACCCCAATATCAGTGAAACCTGCTTCCCTTTTACAAGACGCCACCTACGTGTATTGCCATGTAATAACGCCCCACAGCTCGCATTCCGATTGGCCGAAAGTTTGGGGAAGGGGCGGAGCCTGCCTGCCGTAAAAGCCTCAATCTTCTGAAAGTTGTTGAAACTTCCCCCAAAAGCTTTTAGGACTATCTGCGGGCGCGCTCTTAATCAAGGGGACCTTCAGCATTTTTTTCTAAAAAAAAGAGAGAGAGAGAGAGAACGGATCCACCCCTTCAACCAATAAAGATAATTTCTCAAATACTCGGTCCAAGCAGCATTCTGTGCCGAAAAGCAAAACCAAAAATCAGTCTCACTCCCCGGCGATGCAGGCGCGTTACCCAGTGTCAGACCCCAATGCTCTGGGAGTCGTGCCTTACCTCAGCGATCAAAACTATTACCGAGCCGCCGGCACTTATGGCAGCATGCCCACCCCGATGAGTATGTACCCGGGCCACGAGCAGTACGCAACAGGCATGGCGAGATCGTATGGACCCTATCACCATCACCAGCAGCCGGTACCTAAAGACCTGGTCAAGCCTCCTTACAGCTACATCGCCCTGATCACCATGGCCATCCAAAACGCGCCTGATAAGAAAATTACTCTCAATGGGATCTATCAGTTTATCATGGACCGCTTTCCATTCTACCGCGAGAATAAACAGGGCTGGCAGAACAGCATCCGCCACAACTTGTCCCTGAACGAGTGCTTCGTCAAGGTGCCCCGTGACGACAAAAAGCCGGGTAAGGGCAGCTACTGGACGCTGGACCCGGACTCGTACAACATGTTCGAGAACGGCAGCTTCTTGCGGAGGAGGCGGAGGTTCAAGAAGAAAGACGCGGTCAGGGACAAGGAGGAACGCGACCGGCAGCAGAAGGAGGCGAAAGGGGGTCAGCACGTCGCCTCGCAGACCGACACCTGCCCCGAGAAGAAGGTGGTGGTCAAGAACGAAGCGGGCTCGCCCTGTATGCCTGTCATCACCAAGGTCGAGAGCTTGGAGAGCCCGGACAACGGCAGCTTGATCCAGGACAGCCCAAGGAGCGTGGCCTCCACGCCGTCCGTGTCTACAGAGAACTCCATCCCGGATCACAACACAACCAACAGCAACCTCTCCGGCTTCAGCGTGGAAAATATCATGACATTGAGAACATCTCCTCCAGGGGACCTCAGCCCCGTGGCTGTGAGCTCCAGCAGGACTGGTATGGGCTCCTCACTGCCGGTGAACTACCCTCCAACGCAGCAAGCCGTGTACAGCCCAGGCTGCACCCACAATATGGACTCCAGTGGAAGTTACCATTGCAGTATGAGAACCATGAGCCTGTACGCGGGGGACAGGAGCAGCCACATGCTGGTACCCACCAGCCTCGAGGATGCTATCTCAGACCACTCCGGCAGCTCCTCCCTGAACGCCATGAATCTGAGCACAGCGCCGGATGGTGTCCTCAGCCCGAGTCACCCTCAGCAGGCGGGGGCGCCGGCGGGACAAGCCGCTTCCTGGTACCTCAATCACGGAGCAGATCTCAACCATCTCCCGGGCCACACGTTCGCCAGCCAGCAGCAGACTTTCCCTAATGTACGGGAGATGTTTAACTCCCACCGACTCGGCATTGAGAGCTCAGCACTCAATGACCATCAGGTGAGCGGGAATACAAGCTGTCAAATCCCTTACCGATCAACACCGTCAGTATACCGGCATTCAGGGCCATACGCCTACGACTGCAATAAGTATTGATTTAGCAACCAACCTCTCTATCTTCTCATTTAAAATAAAAGATTGTGTATTGGGAGATGAAAACAAAACTGCAAAAAAAAACTTAAGACTGCACATAAAATTGCTGACTGTGACAGTCCAAACTACGGTGTGTGGCCAAACATGTTGACGACTTGTTGTTAGAAAGTGTGTATGAGGACTTTGAAAACTTAAGACACAGACTTTGTTTAACATTCTTAACATAAGGGAAACCTACTTGAATAACGAAAGTTTAGCAAAGTGGCAACTGCCAAATGTAGGGTCTAAACTGTTTAATGGACCAAGAATCTAATGATGCCTTTGTATGTTCTGTTTCTGCAGTTGTTTGTTAAATCCAGTCACGTTCCATTTTCCACAGCTAAGATCTTTTTTTCTCTCTCCTGACATTTTGTCCGGTGTTGATGCGACGTTATAATTGATGTAAATTGTACGATTTTCTATGGAGGCTACGTTACAGAGCCATTTAATATATTTTAAAGTTCAGTTCACTGGATTTTTTTAAAACTGTTCCCCAGCCATTGTAAAGTGCCAAAGCGTAACTGTTATTCAACCTCAGTTTTATAGCCATGTGCCGTGTACAGTGTAATTTTTATTACGTTCTTATCATCGATATATTTGTTCCGTTTAAAGCCAAAGAACTAATTTATTGGATGCATAGTATTTTTCTAAAACACGAAATCTCTTTTTTAAAAAAAAATAATGACAGTTCTGTATTGCCGACCCAGGCCCTGACTCCTCCGGTCTGTAGTTGATCCTTTTAAGATCATTTCCTTTCTAAGTTCAGTTGATCTTAATTTCTGTATTTATCTTAAAAAAAACCCAAAATAAATCAGTGTTGATTTTTTTTTGCCTTAAGTTAATGTGGCGTAGTGGATTTTTTTTTTCTGGTTGATTGCATGCTGGCTCGATATTGGCCTTTTGTCTGGTTAATGCAGAATTCTGATTATCTCTGTGCAGACTTCTACTCAGTCTGTGTTATTGACTGTCGATTAGCTTACCAGAGCAGTAACAGATCGCACGGATGATAGAGAGTTGACCACATCACACCATTATTTTAGTGAGAACTATAAAGTTTCGAGGCTGTCAAATAGGTGCCCAGGATTGAAAGCGATTTTTGTTTTTAGGTTTAGTAAGACCCATGAACGTAACTGAGAACAAGTTTATAGCAGACATGTCAAGGATCTGAGGCGACCATGTGAACTCTATGTAATGTCTGAGCCCATAATTTACAGGACAATGTCATACCCCTATGAAATGCACTTTTGGTTACTATTTGATCCAAATAATTAGTTTTATTTTGCTTCGATAAAATAAACCTTTAGAACTTTAATAAACCTGCCGATTCCTAGTTGCTCCTGTATGGGATGTGCTGTCCCCTCTTAAAAATATTTATCAATTACAAAGCATTTGATTTGTAAAGTTAGAAGTCCTGAACTATATTTACGTTCCAGAAGCCTTAGAACTTAGAAATTTGAGACGGTGCAGGTCCATTCACTGACAGACTTAGTCATCAATTTTAAATTCATTCATCAGATGTTCAAAACCCACCAAACACCAAGTTTCAGTTGACTGAAAGAACGGGGCTTGCAGCAGAAAAGCTCATCTCCGTCTAAATGCTAAAACCTGATTACGGTTGGCAGAAACTCACAACAAAGCTGAAACCAGGCCGGTATAATTTTATTTTGCAGATATACTTCCTGAATAGGCCTCAAAGAGCCTGCCACTATCCCCCGAAGCATTAATTTCACCTGAAGCATTGGATTTAAGTGAAAAGAATGTAACTTATTTTGCCAAGTGAAATTTACAGAATTCCGATTGTTCTGTGAAATTTAATATCAATTACACGCACGATATTTTCTGGACATAGTCTCTGATTCAATATTTATTTATGGTGGCGTATTTCATAACGACAGTTACTGGTCTGTGGTGCTCAACTGCTGTCATGTAACAACTCAAGGCTTGTGGCCAAAGATTCCTCCGGCAGACTCCATTGTAAGCTAGCCTTGGCAGGTTTGGACCTGATATAAGTTACTGGAAAGTGCACCAAACAAGCCCGAGTTGTATTATAATTGACCAAGAGGCAAGCCATGTGAATAAAAGTATGAACGCGTTTCTGAGCATACATGCGGGTTCTGTCTCAAATCGGGTCGTTCTATCTTCTCAGGCACAGCCTCCTGGCCTCGGTAGATAGCTGCACCTGTCATTAACAATATCTAGTTGAAAGTCAGCTGCGAATAGAATGCGCAAACATCTGGCGTTGGGTAATCAGAACGGAAGTCTGTCTGGCGCTTTGGGATCCCATTGATTTGCATGATCCAAATAAACTAAAATGTCCAGTGCAAATTTGGAATAAATGATTCCTCTGTTTTTGTAAAAAAAAAAGCTGTGTTTGCGGTTTCATGCCAAGAACCAGGCATGGAAATCGCGTGCATTTTTCCGACAATCTGAGATCAATTTTGTGCTGGCGTTATTATTTTTAATATAATTTTTCAAATTTCGCACGCTACCACACTGAACCCAGCGTGACTACATTGAATATATTAAGCAACCTGGCAAAGTTTTAAAGGAGCGATTTTTTAAGAGAAAGATCACTGCAGGGTGAACTTTGACTCAGTGCTCAGTATAAGCGGAATAAGGATTTTAAGTTTAGATAGAACAAGCCTCTAAGTGTTATAGGCCTATCGGTCGCGTAGATTCAGCTCTGAATAACAATGAGCACTGAAGCTGAATTAGTAAACTGTCTACTTACCACCTAAAGGTGATCCTGTCATTTAAATCCTCTAAATGGAACAAACGATTGCCTAGAATCCTACATTAAATTGTGAACAGAATACTTGGGCCCGCTTCTACTGACTGTTTCCCAGGATTAAATTTACTCCTTGCATTATTTACTTGAATAAACAGCAAATGTCTCTTCACGTTTTAAAAATAAAAAAAACTCGTTCTCAGGATCATTAGTGGCCAAATGTTATGTAGGTACAGGAGACGGTTTCCCTTTTTCTTTCAAATCCAACATAGAAACCATAAGCCAAAAGAGTTTACTGATAAAATTAGACATCGGACATTCTCCTGTAAAATTGGCACGGTTCCCAAATACCTGTAATTCAAACACATTCATGTAAGCTATCTTTTTTTAGATTTAAAAAATAAAGCCGATTTGTTAACTAGTTCCAGCCCCGTTTAAGAATTGGAATAATACTTTGTCCCGTTTATAAAGAAATGAACTGACTGGTGTGGTGTGAGTCTGTGAGTAAATGGCAGTGATCGTAGGGCCATTGATTGAAGGTTTTTCCCTAGGCACGGTTCTCGCACGGGACAAACAAGATTTGCGTAAAGCACTGTAACAGTTCGGGTTTTCTACAGACTGCGGATCTATTCTTCATGCGGCGTTGATTGGACGGTCAGCAGCCCGTAGGGCTGGTGTAGTTCATGACCGAGATAACAGCCGAAAACTAAAGCCAGTGTAATTGTATATATTGGACCGTATTCTTTAACCGGGAGGGGGCGGGGGTCGGAACATATGGAAATGCAATCGAACCCTGTATTCTTCAGGTTCACAATAAACCAAAACCAGACTAGGACATTTAAAAGTAAAATTGTTTTTCTTTTCAAAACAAAATAAGTGATCATTGAGAGGCGCACCCTGTATTTGTTTATATATACAATACTTATATTTGTTCAATGTGTTTGGAATTGACGCGAACCATTTAATTTATAAGCTGACCAAATACAATTTAGGAGTATTAAAGGCTTTAACACTGATTACTTGCTATGGTGCGCCAGACATTCAGTATAATTTATGGTCTGGGATGGTAACATGTCTTTCCACTAACATTACCTTACTCGTTTATTTCCGATTTTAATCGTTTCGAATACTGAAACACATGTGGCTACAAAGTGGCATTTTCTTGATCTTTGGCCGACAGCGAAGAATATAATTTAGTTCATGTTCACACAGTACAATGCCATTCCGCTTCCCTTCGGGAAACGGACCCAAAGCTGCAGTTCGGTTGATAATATGAAAACTGTACAGGGCTGAATGATTTCTGTCAGCAATTTGGCAAAGGCTGGTGATTATTTGTTGAAAAGGCAGGAGAACCTGTATTGTTGTCCTAAGGGCAGAGAAGGTCAAAGGGAGATTTGATAAAGATGCTCAAAACCTTGCAGGTTTTTTTTGTTTTGACAGAGAAACTTTCCCATGGCACAAGTAGTGGCAAAGGACACAGTTTTACGCGCATTGGCTAAACAATCAAAGGGCGGATGGGGAAAGCATTTTATTTAACGTACATTAACATTGCGATGACCTGAAATGTGCTACTTGATAGGGTGGTGGAAGCAAATCAAAAATAAGTTTCATAAGGGAATTGGCTGATTGGTGGAAGCGTAATATTTATAGGGCTACGGGGAGAAAGCCGGATAGAAGGGCTAATTAAGGTAGTTCTTTTTCAAACAGACCTCACAGACATGACGGGCCGAATTGTCTCCTGTGCTCTACCATCCTATGATTCACTCAAGTTACGAAAGCAGAACGGAATTTATTCCAGTCTCAAATAACATTTGTCAGCTATAAGGCGATTAAACTTTGCAACTTTTCATACGAAGGGTGTGATATAACAGCAACGAGTCATGTAGTTTTAATAATTATTACTCATTGAATGGTGCACCTTACTTTCTTAATTACAGCGGTGTCAGGGCTATGAATGCGCATATATATATAGAAAGATACTTGCCACGCATCTCATCAACAGCTCAAAGCACCTCCCACGTAACCACTGATTGAGGTGCAGTGACTGATTTAGCGTAAATAAAACAACGCGGGTCGTGTTCACAGTACCTCAGATTGCAAACGCGATCTTGTATAATACACCACGAAATGTATGGCCGTTCACGTCGTGGTGAAAAAAAAAATCTGGACTGAATTTGGAGAGCGCAATGCGAATACTTAACGTTATGGCAGTCGATCTTATTGCAATCAGATGGTTTAAATATCGTTTATCAGGAAATAATTTTGACCGTAGGCGATCTGTTCAGTGTTATTTGAAAATGATACTCTTTTAAATCTATTGCTGATATTTTGTGGGCATCTCATGGCCAACAATTCGTACTGGCTGGATCGGGTCGGGCCGGTTAACGTAGTCAGTTCGAAACCTGTCAGCATTTATCCAGCCGCCGAATCTCTGCGAAAGTCATTATTGCTTCTCAGATTTCAATTTGAAGTTAATTACTGAAATGACAAGCACAACCCTCACTCACTTCATCATTCAAGCCTATCCTTGATATGCGTAGATTGCAGCGTGTGAAGCTGAAATGTAAGCTTCTGAAGGGTTGTTGCAATGTGAATAATTACACCAAGGAGCATCCTTGCCACGAAAACACCAAGTGCTGGATTAAGGCAGCAATATCACCCTTCTCACGTGATAATTCCTTTCCCTACTGGGATTGGACATCCTCCATGTCATTTTTTTTATTTTTCTTGCCTAGATTTCTCTTGGATGAGACGTTCGTTTAACCAAAGACTTTAAAATAAATAGGCAAACAAAACATTTAGTTTATTTTTTTCGATGAACAAAACGAAGGGTGGGCGACTTTCAACGTTACCTCAGTAGACCATGTAATTAAACTCGAAAACTTCAGTCCCGCTGTGAAAGCCACACTCTTAAGGTATTGGGCCGGACTGGGAAAGATAAGCAGTGAACTCGTCGCAAAGATTCCTTTAACACAACTCATGTGAACAAGTATATCAAGTACTGAAGTTGACCAAAATTAAAGGTTTATTTTCACACTATAAACAAAGGTTGCAAAAAAAGCTGAATAACTCATTTATTTAAGCTGGAGTCCTTACCGTCTTAATATCGCAAAACGTCTTAATATTTAGACAGAAATCAGTTCGTTTATTTGTTTTTAAAAATTTTGATCAGGACGATTTTGCAACTATTAGCGACCAGATTGAGGAAAAGAGGATTCGGAATAAACTGAAAACATCTCATGTTGTAAACTTCAGGCAGAGAGAAGTCTGTAGTTGTGGGTTAACAGGATGTCTGCATTTGGTGTTTTATTTTGACTGAACCAAACACAAGCGTCTGACGTTCTATTTTTGGAACATGGCAAAAAAACAAGTTACTCCAGCCTCGAAGAGGTTAACAGGATGTCTACATACTGTTTTTTTTTAACATCTTCATGCCAGAAGGACAAAACATGCAGTTGTTGAACTTACCATAAATAAATGAAAATAAAAATGCCATTTCAAAGCATAAAGTTACCGTTATCATTTGCTAGCAAGAAGCATTGCAACATCCTTTTTCTTGAGGCAAGCATGGGAGTGTGGGGGAGTTATCTAACCTGAACTACACTGAAAACACAGGCAACTTTAAGTACACTGCCACCCATTTGAATTTCAGGATTTGTTTCATGTGACTCCCTTGGGTTTTTTTTGTCCTTGCACTATCTCATATTTACTGATAGACCCTCCCCGTCCAATTCCACTCACTTCACAGAGATATCCGGGGTGACTTTTGACGGTCTGAAATTGCTTTGCATCTGCCAAGCAAATCATTGCTTCAGCACTACTTTGAAAACCTTTGCTCCAAATTCTGGCCGAATTTCAAACGGTGCATTCGCACTCTCACTTCTGATCGCGTTTCAGTGTTTCACACGACTCGAGTGACAGAAAAAAAAGTTATTGCAACACTCTTCACAATTCATCTTTACACAATTGGCACAGTTATATTAACTCGATGAACAAACGTTTCCAAGTCCGAAGCGACTAGCGTTCTATGTAAGCACTGGACAGCTGTGATTACTTGTAAAGTTGTTATAATCCCCATTCTTGCTGTAAACAGGAAAAGTATATAACATAAAGCAAGAGGCATACATTATCAATGCAAGTGGTCCACGAAAGAGATTTTTTTTGTCACTCTTTGCCAAGTTCCCCTTTTATGGAATTCTGTCGCTTGGAATTTGCCTTCTTTGTAAGTCCTCTTCCTGACAGCCTCCGGCCCAACCTGTGCTTTGCAGATGGTTGTTCAAAAAATGACCAGCTGCGTACAACAACAGCAAAAAGCACACAAAAAACAATGAAAGTGCCACCATCCGTTTAAAGTCACCGTGATTGAGGAATATCTGAAGTCGTGATAGATTTGCACAGATTAAAAGAAGTATGCATATGTTGCAGAAGTTTGAGTCTTTTTGGATTTTGTTGGTAACTGTGTTTGTGTGCTTAGAGAATCAGCGGTGGACGTGATATTTCAAACATCAGATCAGTGCGTTTATGTATTGGGTGCCCGGAAATTTTTCCAAATAAACACAGCTTGATTCAACTTGGGTGGGCAGACTTATCAACAGACTAATTCTATAAACAAATGAACGAACAACCAAGCAAGCGATTGGCTGGTACCTCGAAGACACGTGGAGAAGGCTTAGGCTTTTTTTTGCAATGAAATTTAATTAATGTGGGTGGGCTGAGAATAAAACGACTGTTTATCATAGACAATTTATTTTCCAGTGCAAAGTCAACATAAAATAGCAACTTACAACAATTATTTAACATTTTAAGCCATGACGAAGGGACAAAGTGGGAACAATCTTAAGAGAGGCAGTACTCACATTTGCTGAACTGTAGCACACAGGGTCTGTGGTGGACTCCTGCAAGTCCACATTTTTTTTTGTTGTAAACTGTGATTTCTTTTGGAAGTTTGAAAGAAAAGAAGAGGCAGAGAGAAAAAAAAAATAGTTTTGCTCAGGCGACGCCGGGAACAGCTATGAACCATATCTATAGCAATCAGTTGCAGCAACTCAGAGGGTCAGGATCTACAATGGGCCTGAACAGTAGTTCTTCAGTGTACCTATATGGAGGGGACAGTAGGATGTTCCCTTCCTTGGGATTCAGTGGAAATAACGTGATGGCCAGGCACGAGCCTCCTCAAAAGCCTCCATACAGTTACATTGCCCTGATTGCCATGGCTATCAAAAGTGTCCCTGAACAGAGAGTGACTTTGAACGGCATCTATCAATTCATCATGGAGCGCTTCCCATTTTACCATGACAACAAGCAAGGATGGCAAAACTCCATCAGGCACAACCTCTCACTGAACGACTGCTTTGTCAAAGTCCCCAGGGAGAAGGGCAAACCTGGAAAGGGGAGTTACTGGACCCTGGATCCGAGATGCACGGACATGTTCGAAAATGGCAACTACAGGCGGAGAAAAAGAAAGGCCAAGTCCCAAGGAGCTCAGGAGCAGAGGGAAGGGAAGAGGGCCAAATCAGAAACTGGTGAAGAGTGCACAAAGGCTGACGAGTCTCCCAAGTCTGGATTTGACCATGACATCAAACCAAGACCCAACTCATCTGACCCGGAGAACTTCAAACAAGCAGGCGATTCGTCAGACAGAGCGCATTCAGGAAATTTGAGAACTCAAAGCGGCGGGAAAAAACAAAATGATTGCCATCCTGAGTTGGCACCGTCAAGCATCGGGGGCAAAAGTGTCAAGGCACTGAGGTGTGACGAAGTAACATTCCTTTATCCGCCTGCTGCGGAGTCTATTGACCAGGCGGTGACCCATCCAGTCCAACGTGGTGTGTGGACCAACCCTTCTTCACCAGCTCTTCCGCCTCCCGTGCCCTTCCCTCCTCCAACCGCTACCTCTGGTGCATTTGGATTCACGGCCTTGCCAGGGCAAGTTGGACCCACAGGCCCTTCCATGAAGGGGAACCAAGGTGAGGAGATGCCAGGAAGGGCGACGAAGGCAGATTCGCCCACGCCAGCCGAGCCATCTTCCAGTTCTCAGCCGTCACCTCGGGGTATCAACTCAGCCCGGGTTGTGAGAACCCCGGGAAATCAAGCACTGAGCTCCCCCTCAGTGGTTGGAAACAGCAGCCATCAGAACAGAGGACAGAAAGCTGGAAATAGCTCCAACTCACACAGTGCACGGTCCAAGAGCTTTAGCATAGAAAGTATCCTATCCAGGGAAAGCCATCACAGCGACAATAGTTGTGAAAGTGACCAGCTTGATAAAAATTCAACTTCAAAAGTGAATTTTACAAACCTACCCAATAGATGTTTCGGCAATTCGCTTTTAGATACCTCGACTAAAGTCTACGCCGCTTTAAACACTTCTTTGCCGTTTGATTCACATCACTTACCTGGTAAATATTATCAAATCGGTTTTCCTTTTTACTCGTACCTTCCCTTAACCTGTTCAGAAACATGTTTCAATTTTAAATAGATCAGTAATTTATCAAAAATCACCTGATCACCTTCTATGGTACGACAATAAATATTTGACCAAAGCCTGAAACATCTGTCGGATGACTTAACGTTTTTATTGAACTTTTTGTGAATTGAATATTTAAACACCTACAGTGTGGAGGTAGATTAATTTTACGAGAAGCGATGGGCTAATTGTTTTCAGCAGTTAAAACAGACCCGTGGCTATGAACCCCCTTTTATCATCTATTGGGCGGGGATTTTTTATAAAACGATCTCTCCATTTATGTGGCGCCCGATCATGCCTCAGAAGGGGTTTCACATACATTGAAACTAAGTCGAGTTAAACGGGGTATCGTTTTAGCTTCTGCATCCAGAGCATTTAGATGATACAAATCTCATTAGCTCACCAGTAAACGTCTCGCTTGCTTAAGCCAGCACATCCTGATATCAACCATTATATGAGATAGACCCCAGCTGTATTAATGTATATCTGGGCGAAAGCAGTGTCTTTATTCCGTACAGTCAAGTTTAGTTTTATTTCCCTACCATCCCGCACGCTAAAGAACGCTTCATTTCTTGCAGAGAACTTTTGACGTCTAGTGTAACTTCTGTTTACTACACTGTTTTGCTGATATGTAATCTGGAATAAAATATCCTGTTGAACTATTTCGATTGAATAACGTATCACTTGTTATTTCATTTCGACATGTTGTCTGTGTTATCTATGTCGCTTTGTTTGGTTTTTCACCCTTCTCCCGATGAAACCGAGATGTTTCAACGACGTAATTGAACGGGAACACTGCACCTGGCCCTTGTTCATACCAGGTGAAACCACTTGAGCCGAACCCGATGATGTCATTGTACTTTTGGAAGCGCTGTCACTTCTGTGCGATTTAGTGGTTGCCGAAGTTTCTACAGTTTTGTAACAGAATGAGGAAAAGTGCAGACTCAAGTGTAATCCTATTCACTCTAATTTGTACTACTGTGGCACAGAACAAGGCATTCTCTGATTCTTCGGCAACCAACCTCGATGACTTGAGAAAATGTTTCTAACCAATCCATACCACAAGTTGAGCGATTACACCAATCGTCAGCTGCGCTAAACTTTATTGTGCCAAGGAGGTGCTACGATGTTAAGGCGACAATCGTTCTATAATCTAAACTACTTGTGTTTAAAGATAGTGACCCTATAATATTGCTAATGGTAATTCAAGCACCGGGGCTCATAGAAGACCGACAGCTGTTTATTTTGACAGGCGGAATTCCCCTCTAATAGTTAATTGAATTACCCAATTCATTTAAAAATATGTTACGGGGCTCTTCGCTGTTAAGTATAGAAAACATACATCGAAATTATTCTTTTCTCCTCAAAGCAACATCCTTTTTTAAAATGCTTTTAAAAAAGTGGGTGTGTTAGGAGAGTCAGAGTCGGACTGGAGAGTGTACAAACAGAATGGGAGTAGGAAAAGGATCCAACACTTGACGGAGGTCCCGGGTCTGAACAAAGCTCCCTTTCAAAACAGCGTCGAATTCCCACAGCTCGGGAGAGTTTGAAGGTTTTCTGTGGAAACACTACTCTCTGCACGTTGGAGTCTGCAATCTTTCCACTCCCGTGTAACTTTCATAACACAGGTCATACAAGGAGGTGCTGTGCTTTCACCTTTTGTTTTAACTTAAAGGTGCCGAGAGGAAACCTGTCTAAAGAAGGAGATTTAAAACACCCAGCGTCGCTCTGAAAGAAAACTTTTTTTTAGATTTAGGAAAAGTGACAACTTTCTATTACATCATATTTTATCATTTCTAATGCCAATTGCTATTAAATAAACAGGGCAGGAAAAATAAGAAAATCCGGATCTAAGTGAATCTTTAGTTCACGTTTATAATAAAATTGGGTATCACACTTATGCTGTAAGTTAAAACGATTTATCTATTCTTTACTGAAGTAACTTAAAAGAATGACCACGAATACAGTTTCACATCGAAGTAATTCTCAATAACTAGCGATTTTTAAAATCTGAATTGTAATAAAGTATTATCACAGGCTATTTTTGTGCTCAATTTTAACCGAAAAACAATACTTAACATCCACTTCCAACGAGACAATCGGAGCAACGGATTGCATTATTTACAAATTTTAGACAGAAACGAAAGCAGAATGAGGTTAAAGTTATTTTAATGTAGCCAAGGTCTTGGTTCTGAGAGATGAAGAGAGAGACCGCGTGTTGCAGTCCTCAAAGTAACATTTTCAGGTGTCTCGAGACTGACCTGTAAACAAAGGCACTGATATGGCGAGATCAGATATTGGCAAAGTAAACTTCAAACTAACTCCGAAGTATCAGCTCGTTGGAAGTTCAGGGTAATACCACTGTCTGTACTGAGCCTGTGTGAAAATGGTTTGTTTTAATGTAATATAAGACGAAATAAATAAACCTCTTGGTTTTCGGTCCCCCTCCCAGGATTCTTGTTTTTATATGTATGTGGGGTGCACATGAGGAATGTGCATAAAAGTAAATAAACTTCATCAGATTGCTGCAAAGAACCAAGACGTTTGCAAGTATTTCCTGTTTAGAGAATTTTTTTAATCAAATGCTCTCATGCACAGTACAGTTCCTTTCCAAATAATTCTATACAGTGTACTTCAAAGTACACGTTACCCAGTAAATCTCAAGATGACTATACAATGAACATAAATATGTACAGCACTGGCTATGACCTTTGTGAGCCGCATAGGCCTAGTGTTTCATTGCGCTTTGAAAGCTCTTGGCTATTTCCACTGTGTGTATATTTAGGCACCTCTCCGTGTTCTCGTATGCATTGATGTGCATGAGTCAGATTAAAACTACTATTCTTAAGGAGACTAATTAGCCGGACATACTGATTTCAAATCAAATAATTTGACTGAATCACAGCCAGAGCAAATGTAGTTATCTGGAGTTTAATAATCAACATACAATTCCTACCATAACAACTGCATATTTCTTTGAATGCATACGGTAACAGAAAAAATAAGTGGTCCTACCTGTATATTGGCTCACATGTAAAAAAAATTGTTTTGCCCAATGTCTTGCTCCTGATTTCAGGTGCAATAATCTTCATTGAATTGGCATTGGGAGCAAGAGAACAAAGGCTATTAACTGATAGCCTCACAACATTCCACTTAAGGTCACTAGGTAAAATAACTTGTCACTGAAAATGACACTGCCTATTTTGGATTATGGGCTGCATTGTTCTACAAAATGATTAGCTAAGGAACCACAATGTGAAAAAAATAGTCTGAGGCAAGCCTTCAATTAACCTTATCCACTAGTAGGTGATACCAGTGGTGAAAGGAATAGGTATTTTACCCACTGGCATTTGATAAAGGAACACCATTATAAATTAAGCATGGCAAGAGAATCATTTTGTGGTAGAAATTGAAGAATTAATTTTCATGCTTTAAATTGATACTTATTTCAATATTTTGTTAAGAATTTCAGAGCTGAGGAATGTAACATCTATCCAGTGTCTTCATAAGGCATTCCCGAATCAGGTACAGCAAAAATTTAATTGTTCCATATTAAAATACCAACAATGTGAAATGCCTCTCGTTGATACTATTACCATCAAAGTTAGCATGAATAACAAATGATTTCTAACTTGCAATTAGCTTTCTCTAAAGTTATCGTCAGGAGCAATTTTACCCCATCCTACTTTAACCCCTGTGTACCAGGAATTTATATTCCACATACCAGTCATCCATGTGACTACACTTGTTCTCTAGTTATTTTGTACATTCAAAGCCAAAACGCTGTGAATGTTAAGTATAGCAGAAAAATAGCATTTTCAGTTAATTGTAAAGGTTACTGAGATGGCCAACAGCAAACGGATAGAAACTATACTACTTTGATAGTGACCTGCGAATAGCAACTGCAGGAACTGGTGACAGAGACAGTAAAAACAAATTTTCTAAGTAGTTAAATTATCAGTGCCATTAAAGAAATATGTAGGAACATAAAATTAAGAACTGGTCCTTCAGTTCCTCAATATCCTACTGCTCAATGAATTGTGGCTTATTTTTATATCCCAACTTCATCCAATCACTTTGGCTCCATTTTCCTTAGTACCTTTTGCTAGTAAAAGTCAATTGATATGTGATTTAAAAATACTGATTGAGTTGGATCAACTATTTTACCTCGTCTCCTGAATGGCCTGGTTCTGATTTGTAAGATATTGTCCCTTGTCCTTTATCAACAAGAAGATTTCCAATCAATTCTTTCAAAATCCAAAATCTCTGAATTACATTTTCCCTTGACTTGCAATATTCCAGGAAATATAATTCTATTTTTGTAATCTCTCCCCATATTTTAATCTTTGGTGCCTTGGCAACATTCTAGTGAATCAGTGCTGAACCTCTTCCAAGGCCAATAAATCGTTTTTAAGTTGCCTTTCCTAGAATTAAAGACAGATCTTCAGATGTGATCTAACCAGAGCTTTGACTAGCTGTAGCAAAGCATCCACCTTTATATCCTGAGATAACACGGTGTAGAGCTGGATGAACACAGTAGGCCAAGCAGCATCAAAGGAGCAGGAAAGCTGATGTTTCGGGTCTGGACCCTTCTTCAGAAAATTTATATATATCTTTATATATACCTTTATATCCTTACCTTCTAGTTAGGAACATTACCATCCAATGGCCCCTTTCAATTTTTTTGATCTGTACATTTTATTGATGTGCAGCCTTTGGACTGCCACTGTTTCTAGATTTTCATTATGTTAAGAAAACCCAGGTTTTATGTTTTAGCACAAAGTACTGACATTTAGGTACATTGAAAGTGCTCACATTAAATTAACAAATGTCACTTTGCAATTATTTGATCCCATCTACACTACTTACTATGTCACCTAACTTCACCTAACAACAAACTTATGTATTTATCATTCTTCTTTACCATCTAAGTCATCAATAAAAATAGTGAATTATTTACAGCTTGAGCACAGAAACTTGTGCAACAATGCTAGCCAATTTTTTCTAATTTGAGTACTTATTCATTACCTCTAGACTCTGTCCTCTACATAACCAATCTTCTAACTGGGTCAATAATAAACTTTCAAACCTTTGAGTTTTCATTTTGGCTGACAATATCTTATGTGGAAACTTTTTGAGGGCCTTCCAGAAGTCCATGCACACTGCATCCATAGACATTCTTCTGTATAATACTTCAGTTTCTCAAAAACAAAAAAAGCATGACTTATTTATTGGAATTTTACACTGGCTGCCTCTACTCAGTGCAAATTTCTCTAAGTGCTCAATCATTCAGTACTTCACTATAGATTCCAAAATTAGACTTGCAAGTCTATATATCAATACTTCCATTCTCCCAGGGTGTTCCAAGTTGCTTCAACCAATTAAGTACATTTGAAATGTAGTTTCTGTTGCAACATAGGAAAATGCAGTAGCCAATGTATACAAGACAATTAGATAAAGGTCTAGATAATGTATTTAAGTGATGTTGGCTCAGGGAAAGACACTGTTCAGGACTCCAGGAAAATGGTTTCCTTTGGCTAGAGTCATGGGTCTTCCACATCCACCTGAGGAAACACAGAGCCTCAGTCCAACAGTTTTTCTGAAAGGTGACATTTCTATCAAACAGTGTTGCATATTTTGGAGCAGAGTTTGAACTCAAAATGCTCTTCTTGACTCAGATGAAACTTTGTTATCACCAACCCAAGATTGGCATTTAAGAAACAATGCAGGTAAAGAAAGATTGTCACAACATAAATGCGAGTAAGAACTTGAAATATGCTTGACATTTACAGCCATTTAAGTGATTATATATTACTCAACTGGTTGATGATGGTTGCAACCACAGTATGTTTTCTGAACTTAAGATAGTGTAATTATAAGTTTTATGCTAAAGGGTGATGAAATGCTCAAAACTATTTGATTTGATTGATTTATTGTACTCACATGTACCTAAGTACAGCGAAAAGCTTTGTTTACAAGGAGATCATACTTAGTAAGGACATACAGAACACAGGGAGCTTAGACAGAGTGAGGCACACAGATTACATTGCATAGGAGGTGCACAAAGCAAGATCAACATTATTTGAAGTTAGAGAGTCCATTCATCAGTCTCATAACGGCAGAGATGAAGCTGTTCTAGAACCTGTTGATGCATGTTCAAGCTTCTGTATCTTCTACCTGATGGAAAATGTCATAGGAGAGCATTACAGGGGTGGGAGGGGTCTTTGACAATGTTGGCAGCCTTTCTGCTGCAATGAGATGTGCAAATGGAGTCTATAAATGGAAGGTTGGCTTCCGTGGTGGTCTTGGCTTCCTTCTGTACTTTCTTACATTCCTGGGCATAGCAGTTGCCATACCAGGCCATTATGCAACCAGATAGTATGTTTTCTATGGGGCATCTGTAAAGTTGGTGAGGATCCTTATGGACATACTGAATTTCCCAAACCACCTGAGGAAAAAGAGGCATTGTTGTGCCTTCTTGACTGTTGCATCTATGTGAGAACTCCAGTTGTCAGTTATTGTCACTCATAGAAACTTGACGCTGTCAACCGCCTTAATCTCTGCTCTGTTGATGTAAATGGGGGCATGTTCTCCTCCTTTCTTTCTGAAGTCAATGATCAGTTCTTTTGTTTTGCCGGTATTGAGAGAGAGGTTGATTTTGAAATAAGATCAAAAATTTTAAAATAATGCATATTTTAAATAACATATAATTGAAATACCTCAAAAGCTTTCATACGATTAATAACTTTGAAGTACAGTGAACTATCATAGCAGCACAGAAAGCACCCAGTCACTACTCAAAACATACTACTAACAGCCATAAAATGCAAGGTGAGTTAATGTATTTTTATGGCAAAGGCACAGGAGGGAATTTTGCTCCAAATGTTATGAATGGATCCTGTACTTTTCTTTGAAATGTGCATAAAGCTTTTGCCATCTTGCTGAAACATCACAATAGAAAAATGGGACTTAAAGTTTCTTATGCCATTTCAAAGATGGATAGTCTAGCCATATTTAACTAAGTGAAAATGCACACACTGGATAACACTGTTCTGAATTCAATCTCTACCTCTAGAAGAAACAGTGTTTACCAAACTGTATCAACATTAATCTGTTCTGAAGAGTCAGGATGTTAAGAATCCTTTTATTCGTTCATGGGAAGTGGCATCGCTGGCTGCACCAGCATTTACTTATGATCCTTAGTTGACCTTGATGAGGTGGTGGTGAGCCGTCCTGTTGAACCGCTATTGTCCATTTGGTGTAGGTAGACCCACAATGACATTAGGAAGGGAACTCCAGGATTTTGACCAGCAACCCTGAAGGAATAGTGTTATATTTCTAATACAGCATAGTGAGTGGATTGAACCAGAAGTTCAGGTGGTGGATTTCCAATGTATCTGTTGCCCTTGTCCTTCTAGATTGCAGTGGTTATGGATTTGGAAGGTGCTTTTGAAGGACCCTTGCTAATTTCTGCAGTGCATTTTTCAGATAATGTATCTTGCTGCCATTGAGCAATGGTAATGAAGGAAGTGAAAGCTTGTGGATGTATGGTGATTATCAAGGGGGCTGCTTTATCCTGGATGGTGTTGAGTTTCTTGAATGTTGTTGATTTGTGCATTGTAGATGGTGGATAAGCTTTGAGGAGTCAGGAGGTGAGCTACTTGTGACAGTGAGTTACTCTTTGCTGCAGAGGGCTCTCAAGGCTGGGTGGTAAAGTATATTTAAGGCTGAGATAGACAGATTTCTAATCATTAAGGAAATCAATGGCTAAAGTGATAAGGCAGGAAAGCAGAATCGAGGATTACCAGATAAGCCATGATCTCATTGAATGACAGATTGAACTCGATGGGCCAATTAGCCTACTTCAGCTTCTATGTTGTATGGTCTTATGGTCTTAGCATTCCTAACTTCTGACCTGCTCTGGTAACCACAGTATTTATACGGCATCTGCAAGCTGTTCAGTCAATAAATTCCTGTTTGCTGTGTCACTTAAAAAAAAAGTCATGTTCTTGCATGCAATAAAACATGTGTTGAGTGCAGCTTAAGTGATTAGTTAAATGGTTGTCCCTTCGGTTACAGGAATGGCACAGTGCAGTAGTAGCCTCAACACTGACACATCTTTAGCCACCTCTGAAACTTTAGATCAAACAATACTTTAGCATTATAATCTTGAATTGCAGTCATTGGTTGCAGATTATTATTCTTTGAGTTAGATATACAACTGTGGTGAATTAAATAATGTCATCAAAATCCAATACTTGGGCATGAAGACCAACACCCTAAGGTCCTTCTCTAACTGTTTGGCACAGATAGTTGAATTGCACTGAAAACGGAAATAATTCTGAAATCATAGAGAATACTAAGTAGATAAAATAAAATTCCCTTATGCTCTGTATGCTTTATAGTGACATATCACTTGTGTGGGTCCTTTGTTTTGCTTTAGTTATTTACTGGCCCCATTAATATCATTTAGACAGCTGCAGACTTCACTCAAGTTCCCTAGACCAGCTCAGTGAGTGCTGCATATGTATTTTAAGTGATTCTTTGGAGACTAGTTTGAATTTCTATCTCTTCAGCTTATTCCTACTGTGAAATTAAACAGATTTAGAAGCTGGGTTCTGCAAATAGTTGAAACAAGGAGTATGGTACTATTACCATTGTTTGTCAGGTACATGAATTGGAAAAAATTAGAAAGATATGGGTCAATGCAGGCAAATGGGACTAGTTTAGTTTGGGAAACCAGGTCAGCAACCAAGTGTTGGACTAAAGGGTCTGTTTCCACTCTATATGACACTATGACTGTATGGCTCTATGAGTCCTAAAGCTATCTATGTTCATCTTTGTAATTAAAGTGTAAGAAAATTCCAAAGATTTTAAACTAACTACAATTTGTAAAATCAGGATACAAACCTTTCCCTTCACATTATCTTTTCTTTCTCTTCCTGGTAAATTCAAATCAAAATCCATCAATCCATCTGCAGTTGATAGTGAACTTTGAGTGTAATCTCAGAACTGTACCTAGTATGAAAATGACCAAGACAATTTTTTCCTCTGAATATGCCTTCCAGTCTTTAAGCGGTTGTTTGGCTGGCATTCATTCCTCCCAGAAATACAAAAATTGCAAAGTGGGACCTCAGAAGAACTGGAGGAGTTACTGACGGTGGGTTTCTAAGAACTAAACCAACATATATTATATGGGGCAAAATAATTTAAAGGTACCACTAGAGTGAGTGGATTATGGGTTAGGTCACAAATTGATTTCTGCATCAGGTCATCGTTTTGTATTTTGATTGTGGGAAGTTTTGAATCATTTTATATTTAAATAATCATGTGGCATGTCTGGTTTGGACAGTAAAGCTGTGGACAAAGCTGCTTTGGAAACAGACAGTGATCTCATCATGGAATGCTGGTAAATTAATTGAAAATACCTAACAAACGCTCGCTCATTATAATATTACATAGGAGCATTGGAATTGCAGTAGGCCAATCAGCCCCTCGATCCAGTTCTGCCATTCAATGAGATCATGGCTGATCTGTGGTCTAACTGTGTAAATCTACTTTTGGCCCATATTCCCTTAATACCTTTGATGAACAAAAATTTATTTATCTCAGATTTAAAATTAACAAATGATCCAACATCCACAGCAGTTTTTGCAAGAGAGTTCCAAGCTTGTGTGTAGAAGTGTTGCCTAACATCTCTCCTGAATTGGTTGGCCTTAACAGTATACCCCTCAGACTATATTCTGTGAGCAAATGGTTTGTGCTGGTGTAGCTAACTCAAAAAAAAGGAAAAGACTGTGAGATTCTGGCAGTGTATACCCAGGAGGCCTATAATATGGAGTAAAGTAACTCTGACAACAAAGTGAACTACTGCAGTAAATTATCATGAATAAAAACACATGTGGTGCAAACAGAAGATGCCAGTTCCCCCACATCCCTATATGGAATATTTTAATAATTTTTAATCTTGCCTAAAATTCTGTGGCAACAAATGGCTGAATTTTTAGTGGGTATCCCATAAGAAAGTTCAAGCCTGCCAATATCTCCGTTGGCCTGTTATACAACTGTCTGGAAAGCAGCTTTCTGGTTGCTCACTGCTCTGCTCAGAAGGTCTGTAGAGGTGTCAGGCTGATGGCACAAATGGCAGAAAAGGGCACTACCATTGCCGGCAGGAATGATAGAGAATGCCTGAATGGGACAGGCAACCACCGTTGCCTGCACACAAATGATCAATTGAAGTTGGCCAAATTTGGCATGACTATTAAACTGGAGGGCTAAACGTTCCACAGGATTATTAGGAAATGGGGTTATGGTCTTTCAACCTCACCAATCATCATTTGTTCATGGATCCCTTGTTTTGGTGGAATATGGCGTGAAATTAGGAAGCTGCCTTGATACAGCTGATGATTTCTGCTCACAGCAGTTGTGTGCATACGTGTATTTGGGAGGGAATGCAGGAAGTGGAGAGGGGCTTGCTCTGATATCTGTAAAATGCCAGTGCTGACCAATGGGGCCTTAATTATAATCATTGACAATTTACAGAGCAACCAGCACAGCTAGCTGACCTGATTCCCTGTCCACTTTGGGAAAGTTTCTTGGAGCTGGGAATGTATCAGAGATCCATCTTAACATGGTAGCCCCATATTTTCCAGGTTCCTGCATTGCTGATGCCATCTCCATAGGACAGAGAAAGTTCAGTACAAAGGCTGAAAATGGCCTTTGTAATTTGAGGGTACCCAATCCTTTTGAGCAGGGTGACCATAACACAAAGGGTGATACATGATCACACAGAACTGCAAATGCGAATAATTCGAGATGCACGCATCTATAAATGTGCAACTCTGACAGACAAAAATGAAAGCCCTATTTTTATAAAAAGATTGATACATATGGAAAGAAAAAAAATGTAGCTGCGCACAGGAATGCAGAGCACCCAAACTTCAAAAACAAATTCAAGCATGCAATATATAAAGAATGAAATCTCCATAACTTTCCACAAAGGATAAAATCAAAACCTCACATGCATGCAAACTGCAAAGCTTTCCATCTGCAATCTTTCAAACTCTTGTTGTAAACATTAACTGCATACCTAGAACGCAAACCAGCCTCCCATCCATTGACTTCATCTATACTTCCTGCTGCAGCGGGAAAGCAACCAACATAATTAAAGACACCCTTCCCACCCTGGTTATACTCTCTTCCACCCTCTTCTGTCAGGCAGAAGATATAAAAGTTTGTATACATGAAAAAAGAAGTTCAAGAACACCAGCTTTTTCCCTGCTGTTATCAGACTTCTGAATGTACCTCTTTAATGTAATATTGACTCTCACTGCACCTTCTCGGCAGCTGTAGATTGTATCCTGCACATTGTTCTGTTACCCTCATGTGTTTGTATAGAACGATCTGCCTGTAAAGCATGTAAGACAACACTTTTCACTGTACCTGAGTACAAATGACAGTCATAAATCAAAGCAAATCAAATCACTTGCCCTTTTTGCTTCTTAAAAGTAACACTTTCTTGGTCTAAACCTGCCAATCAGGAAACAGCTTTTTCTAACCTTTCCCAAAATCAGGAAGTTACACAATTCTGAAACTGAAATATCGTATTATAAGCAAATGGATAAAGAAAGGTTGGTTGAAACATAATTACTAGCTCGATTCAACTACAGGTATTGTGTAAATTCTCTTGAATTTATTCATTGTCCCAACAAAGGTTTTTACACCTTTACTTTCGAGTTGGAAGTTTGAGAGCTCAGTTCCAATCCATGAGTTACAAATCTAATCTAAATGGATGTACCAGTTGACTAAATTGACTATTCCAATGCTGCTGTTCTTTGAATGAGATATTAGCCTGAGGTACCACCTGCTTGTTCTGATGATTCATGCAGGTGTTAATGGACTCATGGCTTAATTTAAAAGACAGTGAGTTTCTCAAATGCTCCACTTACCATTTTTTTTTCGATATCACCAAGGACATACTGTGTGTCTTCTTGACATTGGGTAATAATGTAAGCAGGATGAGTAACATTCGCACCACACAAGTGATAAGCAGTGACTATCTCTAATAAGAGAGAATCTAACCATTGCTGCATGACATTTAATAGCAATACAATCATTGAATCCCCCACTGTCAACATTCTGGGGATTAAAATTGACCAAAAGCTTTGATTTGATTTATTATTGTCATTTGTGCCTAGGTGCAGTGAAAAGTTTTATTTTGCGTGCAGTACAGGCATAGTGTACAAAGATCATAGGGTGCTTGAATGAATGAGACTATAAAAAAGGCAAAAAGCAAAATCAACATTAAATTGAAATTTGAGCACTCCATTCAGAAGTCTCATAACAGTGGGAAGAAGCTATTCTTGAACCTGTTGGTACGTGTGTTTAGACTTTTGTACCTTTTGCCTGATGGAAGAGGTTGGAAGAGATTTTTAACCAGGATGGGAGGGATCTTTGATGATGATCACTGCCTTTCCGACGCAGCGAAGAGTATAAATGGAGCCAATGGATAGAAGGTTGGCTTGCATGATGGTTTGGACTGTGTTCACAACTTTCTGTAGTTTTTTATGGTCCAGGGTGGAGCGGTTGCTGTACCAAGCTCTGATGCGTGCAATTAGAATGCTTTCTATGGTGCATCAATAAATGTTGGTGACAACTGTGTAATTGCATTTATTTATTCCTGTGAAGTTTTATAAGGGCATTCCATTGACTGATTACACTGGCTTATGCTGTTGCCACAGCGAATTGCGGGAATCCAATGAAGTCCAATTCAGACTTGTGCATTTATTATTATAGGCAATAGTTCCTATTTAGTAGTTCATGAGTCCCCTATATTGTGCATAGTTTAGTTTAATGCATTGACAAATAATTAATAGTTCACTTTTATTTGTATTGCATTCACACAGAGTAACAGTTAGATTGGAAGCTGCTGTAATTTTGTAAAACAGTTAAGGGGCTTATGTTAATTTGTTTTTCTGTCCTGGACCTTGTGATATTTACCACTTCTAGCAATGTGCAGTACTGGGTAAAGGTTGTTTGAGAGAGTTCACTGCTACAAATACGCCTTTATTTTTGCTTTGTCTTGGACCTATATAGCGATTATTGGTGGAGGAAACACCATTGTAGAGTATCTACAGAAGAGTCATTGTTCTTAGATAACAAGAAGGTTTATTGCATGAAAGCAATATGTAACACTAATTTGGTCAGGCAATATTCACTGGGATCTTAGCGAGCTGGTACAAATATATCTGTTCCCCCTGAAAGCTAGAGTAGAACTCTTTGGCTTTTTGTCTTGTGTGTGACATCAGTAGAAAGGGTGGAGCCAATGTAACATGAACAAGAATCCACTTCAGAACCAATACCTCATACAATACATATTGTAGAAATTGCAAGATCAAAGGTAAAGCAATTTGTTCAAATTGTAATGAATCCTAAGTATATATTACTGCATGTGATCCATTCCAGTGCATTTGCTGTTTTATTGAAAATGGGGTGATTAAGTCATTTTCACATTTGGTGATAGTTACAACAAATCATAGTCTGTTAGGGTTGTGGAATCTGCCATTCCTCAGAAATAAATACCTGAACGGTTTTCTGAAGACAGGGCAATTGTATTGTCACACTTGAGCCAGAGGGAGTATGGCATGACGCATGGTGTTAAATGATTTGCTAGAAGTTAAGTGAGGATAAGATGTTGTCTTATTGATACCCTAGTTACACATAACCAAACTTTCATGAATATCTATGTATTTTAAAACATGTTGCGTGGACCTCTATTGTAGGGGAGAAAAGAAGATAAACACTTGCTATTATGTCAGATGTCTTAAGGTATTGACTGTAAACACTGAGATTAGGCAGAACTCACTGGCAATCAAAACCCAATCACTTTTTGACAGTTACAAAAAGCTGTATGGTGAATTATTGTTAGTTTTCCTCCAATCCTCACTGAAATAGCTTTGAACTGGTCATACATAGAATATCTTCATAGCAACATGTGACTGATTTCTCACACAGTGGCTCAAATTCAATTTGACTTCACAACTCAATTACTCAATAGTCTGCATTAATGCAATGCTGAATTCACTTTGCATCAATCCATTGTGATGTGTAGTTATCTCTTTGTTTTCATGATCATTCTCATTACTTCAGTACCTACAGCACTGTTTAAAAATGGACCACTTTAGATAAGGATCAACTAATAATACAGAATAAGCTGAAAGGATCCACATAACATTTGTTCCGATGTCTATATGAAGTTTATGCTCAGGCTTTATGTTATCATCAGGTTTGCTTGACTTATTTGCTGTCTTAAAATGTACTTGTAATCATCTGAGGTGTGTGTCTGTGTGGATTACTGAAATGATCAACAGCATTAATTCCAGAGGCCACCAGAGCTGCTGTTGTTACTTGCAGATAATTGAGTGATCTCAGGGTCTGCTGCTCCAATCAGTGCTGACAACATAAACAAACACATGAACAGACACCAGGCATTTACACAAATCACCCTTCCTGCATACACAGCATTTTAAAGGATTAGAAATCCTTCAAAATAAAGACTTTAACACCTCTGTACCGAAGTACAAAAACATATGGCAAGCCCACAGAACATCATACAATTGCTTGCCAGATCTATTGAAGCTCATTCATTTGCATCCAGTGTCACTAATTTTAGTTGCAAAATGCAGTCGACTTTGCTGCAGTTACACTTAAACATAGTAGTCTTAAGCAATCAGCTCTAGTTTATGCCATCCATCTTGCCCACTTTGGTATAAAGAAAGCAGAAATCTTTATGTATTTGGATGAATAAACAGAATTATGCTTAGGACTAGTGTGAAGACTATATTCCCTGACAACATGCTGGCAATACTATTAAAGGTTTGTGCTTCAGAACTACCTAAACCCTAGCCAAGCTATTCCACTCCAACTATAACACTTTCTGACAACGTGGAAAATTATCCAGGTATGTCCTATTCACAAAAAGCAGAACAGATGTAACTAAGCCATGCCAACCTAAACTGGGATATTAGTTTACTCTTGATAATCAGAAAGTGATGGAAGGGGACATCAATATTGTCATCAAAAAGCATTTACTCAGCAATGTCCTACTCAACCATGCTCAGTTTGGATTCTACCATGGCTATTCAGCTCGTGACCTTATTACTGCCTTGGTCCAAAATAAGAAATGATAAGATCATAACTAAATAATTGTCATTTACCAAAGTAATACAAACAAGAACCGATCAAAATTTTCAACTCATGAGAAATTGTATTTGCGAATTTGGACAAGGGAAATGACTGGAAAGAGTGTATGCAACCCATTCGAATTTCCCTAGTATGTGCACTTCATGATAGGAATCTAGGCCATACTAACTAGGAAGATTCTTACTTCAATCCTTCATTTGAATGGAGTTACCTGAACTCAGCAGGGTTGCCGCATTTGAAATTGCGTTGGGTAGAGCAGAAACACTTAGTGAAAGGAGAAATGTTACAGCACTCCTAAGGTGGGAAGAAACAAACCTTGTCAGTGCTCCTGTTCTTGGTTGTTATCCAGAAGTAGTAACATTGCAGATGTGGGCATCAGTCGAAATGAAACACTGGAGAATGATATAGGAATGGCGGTAATATTCCAAACCAGCACCTGTTAACCTTATCCTTTTAAGTGATGGGACTTGGCTGCCAAAGAAATCTTGGAAAATTCCAGTGGTGCATGTTATATACTGTACATACTATTATCCTGGCATGTGTAATTGGAGGGCATGGGTGGTTGGATCTGGATTATGTTGGGCTTCTTAAAGTGTTGCCGATGCTGTATTTTTGAAAGGAAGTAGACAGTACTCCAGTACAGCCCTGAATTGTGCTTGATGGTGATAGAAAGGGCTTGGAGAGTCTGGAGTTGAAGAATTTGCAGTAGAATGTCTAGTTTGCTCTGAGAAGATGGTGGTGGGTCTTCCTCCTTAATAAGTGCAGCCTGCATGGTCAGGATGCTCTCACAATGCAATTGAGCAGCTTGATATAACTAAATGGCTTGCTAGTCTGATTTGCAGGCAAGTTATGAATAAACCATATAGGTATGGAAGTGGAAACTCATGTAGGCCAGGTATGGTAAAGTCGACAGGTTTCCTTACTTAAAATATATTAGAAATCTCAGCCTGTTATAGTGATCTACAGGAAAATCAGCAGCCAGTGAACCTAGTATTCAGATAAAAGGAAGCAGTGGCCAAAGGGAAATCATTGAGTGGTGATGTGGAGAAGATGCTATCACCAAATTCAAATGTGGAGCTGCATTGAGTTGATTGAAGATCTTCCAAAAGTGTTCCACCCGTCTTGCTTCCTGTTCCATGATCATCAAGAGCATCCAGCTCTCAATGCCTTGACTGCACTGTGGCTTTGCTTCTTGCAACTTATGATTTCCCATACAATCCTGTGTAGTACTTTGGAGTCATTATGATTTACTGCTTCTTGTGCCTCCCTGTCATTTAACTTACCCATCTTCATTTGTTTCTTCTGCAGCAGCTCTTCTTTACAATATCATCCTCTGTACTTCTCAACTTCTTCTGTCTTTTGTCACAACCAGTCCCCGGGTCAGACTCCTAAGTTGTTACAGTTCCAGATGGATACCCGAGATCGTTAAACTTCCCAGCGAGGAGCGACAAACTAGCTCCCATGGTTATACTTCCACCTCCTTGGTTGGTGACATCAAGATCAATTTAAACAATATCACTTCCATTTAGATAGCTTTCTCCCAGACCAAAAGCATTTACATCTTAAGAGGAATCAATTTAACCAGGATGTTTTCTGCTAACAGAAAGAGTGAGTTTGTTAGTCACCAAACACAAGAAGAAATAATAATGCAACATATATACAGATTAAGAAGATGAAATGAGTCAGAAAAAAAGTTTTTAGGTCTATATCTGGGTCTTTTATGGTGATTAGGTGGTGGAATGTTGCAGCCATTACAGTGGATTTTACTCATAACATTCACTTTGGGATTTGACAATTGATTTTAAGATTCTTGGCTTTGCTGGTCAATGGAAATTCTTTTGTTCTGATCCTTTCTGACAGTGGCTGGCTTGCAGCTTTAGAGTGAGAGAGTTTATTTCCCTTTTTATTAATCAGCAATGAAGGGTTGTTTCATGGCTGTTCTCAACCCTGTTACCTGCACAGCACACGCTAGTCCACACACTAGAATGTCAGAACATGAACACGCACAGGTTAGAGCTGAAAGCCAGTCTTAAAAACCATGTTTTTTTGGGTGTATCTCTGGAAGAATAAAACACAAACTTGTCTGCAGGACATGGCTTCCTGCTGAGAGGGGATTGGGTAATCATCTGCTCATTATCTATTCTTTTTCAGTCCTTCCATTTGAAAATTCCATGATTATACGGGTGTGACATTTCAGTGTTCCTTTCCAAACAGCCACTGAATTTGCAGTGACAGCCATTTTGGTTGCATCAGTCCTCAGTTCTAAAAACACATGTTAGATTTAAAAGATTGCTCTGTCCATTGGTAATTCAAGGGTATGATCCATGGTCACAACACATTACTCAACCCAAGATTTGGCTATGGAAAATCATGGACCTCACATAGAAGGGCAGCATCACCACAGGACTGGTCAGTGATGTCTGAGGGACATTGTGATAGGGAGACTGCTGAGACTGGCAAAACATCATCTTTTGCCTCCTGGACATACACCATGCTGGAGTGGCAGTGGACTGGACACAGCCAGATAAGGAAATAAGACAGGGCTGGCCAGAGAAGAGCTGATGAAATATGATTGCAGAGGATTTTCATGAGTAGAACACCACCTTGGCTGGAGCAGAAGAGGTTGTAATGATCCAGAGCTGGGGATGATGGAGAAGTTTTGCAGCCCATTTTCCTATGAAGAACTGAAGGAACTAACAAAATCAAAATGAAGAAGATAAAGTCCCATGTATAGCTACACATACATATGTCTGTTTATTTACCAATTCTCTTTCATTTTACAACAGAATGCAAATATTTACTGACAATTGTTAAAACCAACACTACAGAGGGAAACAGATTGTAAAGGTACACCTGTGTTCTTTTTTTAAACTTCATCCTTTTGTTTGCATTTGCTTATTTTCAAGATCAAATCAACTCTAATTTGTCTTTTTCATTTAAAAAAAAACAAAGATCAAATCAGTATTAAGCCACAGGCACTGGTTAAATCACCTTCCATGTCTGGCTTGTATGCAACATTTCTCTGCTTCCATTATACCCACAGCCGCTGAGTACTTTTGGATCACACTGCTGCTGTGAGTTATTTATAGCAACGCATTTATCAATCAAAATACTTCAAAGCGATGAGTTACTTTTTTGGCAAGCCAACACAAACTGGGCTAAAGACGGTGCCTATAAGAAATGTAGCATTTTTGTGTTATTAGTCAAACTTTTCCCATTGACTTATTAGGGAGAACGATGTATGAATCTAAGAACATGATGTCAAGTGCATCAGTTTGCAAGTCACAAGTCCCAGATTATTGTCTGACGCCTCAAAAATGCACAAGTTACCACCCCCACAAATGATGAAATTCCCTCAGAATTACACACTTATCATACTGATCTCAGTTTGTTTCACAGAGGAAATTCCTAACACTTGTATGTGGGCTTTTGGAAAATCTAGAAGTTATAATCTCAGTTGTTCTTTCCTCTGCTTGAAGTGGAAGATCTAAGCTTTGTGTTCCATCTACCCAATGAATAAATTAAAATAAATGTTGCATTTGTAATCTAATAACGATAAGCGTATTGATTGGAAATGTGTCTAATCAGGAGTTTGTTTTACTGTCTGGTAACCTACTTGAACCAACGAGTATTAATCCCTCTAACTGGTTTGAGAGTGACATCAATAGCTTGGGCTCAATTCTCTCCATACCAGTTAAGGTCACCATGGAGGTCCTACCTCACCCTTTGCCTGAAACATGGTGACCCTCAGGTTAAACTCATCATCAGCCATCTTTCTCTAACGAGAGAGCAGCCCTATGGTCCTCTGGAACTATAGTAACTACTTTTACGTATTCCTTATGCTATTATCACATTGCTTTTAGTGGGAATTTGTTTCAAACATACTGATGACCATTTTCCCAAATTAGAAAAACTCATGGCCCTAAAGCACCTTGGAATATTGGGAAGTTGTGAACAAGTAAATATGTAACCATTCAACTTAGGTCAGGAGTAGGCCATTTGGCCCCTTGAGACTGCGTTACTATTTAGTAATAGCATAGCCTAGCTCCACTTTCTTACCTATCCCCATTATGCTCTGACTTCCTTGTTACTCAAGGAACTATCTACATCTGCCTTAAAAATATTTAACGATACTGCCTCTACTACGTTCTGACAAAGGGAGTTCCATGGACTCATGATGCTCTGAGAGAACAAATGTCGTCTCATGTCTATCTCAAGTATAGGTCTATTATTATTGTTGTACAGTACTATATAAAGATATTCTGTTTGTCAAGTGTAATGTATTCATTAATGCCTTCTTCATACAAAACACTTGATTTCCTATTTTAACCATTTGTGCTCTAGCTCAATGACTATTAGTAACTGTAATGAGATCACTGTAGAGGAATTAAACAGACATCTTGCATCAGGCTTCACAGTGGAAAATACTTCAAACATCTCATTAATGCTAGCGAATACAGGGGAAGAATTGAGTACCATCACTAGAGAAATAATACAAACTAATGGATCTAAAGGATAAGTCTGCTGATCCTGATGACTTGTATCTGAGGACCCTAAAAGAGATGGCTACAGAGACAGTGGATGCATTGGCTGCAATTTTCCAAAAATTATTGGCATCTGGAGAAGTATCAGAGGATTGGGAAGCTGCCAATGTGACATCCCTATTCAATTTGGGAGGGAGGCAAAACTTATAATTGATTCCAGCAGTTTTCCGATAATAGATGTTAGGCTAATTGCCCTATGATTACCTCTAAGGAAGTAATAGCAGCACATTTGGAGATCCATAATGTAATCAAACAGAGTCAGCATAGCTTTGTGAAAGGGAAATTGTGTCTGACTAATTAGAATTTTTTGTGGCAGTCTCACCCATATAGGCAAGAGTAACTAAAGGGGAACCAAAGGGGAACCTGTAGATGTGTTGTATTTGGGCTTCCAGAAACATTTGACAACAAAGTTCACAAAACATTAAGTCACAAGGTAAGAGCCCAGTGTGTTGGAGGGAGTATTTTGGCATGGATGGAGAATTTTTATTAGAGAATCTTTGGCAGGAAAACAATGAATAGGGATAAGGCATTCTTTTTAAGTTTCGCGACATGCAACTAGTGAGGCTCCACAGGGATCAGTGCTGGACAATTGTTTGCAATATGTATTAATGGCTTGGAGGAAGGAAGCAAATGTACTGTAGCCAAGCTTGCAGATGACACAAAAATATGTGCAAAGTTGTGAAGGGAATAAAAACAGTTTACAGAATGATATCGGTAGGTTAAGTAAGTGGACAAAAAGTTGGCAAATGGAGTATAATGTGGAAAAGTGTGAAGTTGTTCATTTTGGGAAGGAAACCAAAGAACAGATTATTATTTAAATGCTGAAAAGCTGCAGAAAGCTGCACACACAAGGGGTATTTGTGCACGAAACAGTGAAAACTTGCACATAGGTGCAGCAGATAATCAAGAAGGTTAATAGAATGTTGATTGTTATTTCAAGGAGGTTGGGGTGTAACAGTAGTGAAGTCTTGTTAGAACTGGTGCTGGTGAGACCACATCTGGAATACTATGAGCAGTTTTGGATCCCTTATGTGAGGAAAGACATCATTTCATTGGAGGCAGGTTAGAAAAGTTGCATTAGGATGATCCATGCTAAAGAGGGATTGTCTTATAAGCAAATGTTAAACTGGTTGGGACTCTACTCACTGGAATTTAGAAGAATCAGAGACGATCTCACTGAAACATATAGGATTCTTAAGGGGCTTAACATGTAAATACTGGGAGGATGTTTGAGAGAGTCTAGCAGCAGATGGCATGATTTCAGAATAAAGGGGTGCCAATTTAAGACTGGGATAAGGAAGAATTTCTTCTCTCAATGGTTGTGAGTCCTTGCCACAGAGAACAGTGGGGACAAAGTCCTTGAGTATATTTAAGGTTGAGTTGGATAGGTTCTTGATCAGTAGGGGAATCAGTTGTTAAGGGGAAACAGCAGGAAAGTGGACATGAGAAATGTCGGATCAGCCATGATCCTTTCAAATGGTGGACCAGACTTGAGGGGATGATTAGCCTACTCCTGTTCGTATTTCTTATAGTCTTGTGGTCTTATGGAAATCTGAGCCTCTGCCATGCCGTCCTAGCCATAGTATTTACATGACATTTCCAGGTCAGTTTCCGACCATTGGTAACATCCAGGATGTTCATACTGGGGGATTCAGTGATGCTAATGTCCGTGATTGAATGTCAAGGGACGATGGTTAGATTGCCTCTTGTTGGAGATCATCATTTCTTGGCTTGTGTGGTGCCAATAGTACTTGCCACTTATCAGCCAAGATCAGATAATGTTGATGTCTTACTACACATGAACATCTGAATGGTGCTGAACATTGGGCAACAGCATCGAACATCCCCACTTCTGAGCTTATAATGGAGGGAAGATCATTGATGAACAACTGAAGATGATTGAACGTCGAACTTATCCAAGAGGAACTCCTGCAGAGATGTCCTGGGATTGAAATGATTTACGTTCCAAAACCACAACCACTTTCCTTTGTGCCAGGTACGACTCCAACCAATAGAAAGCATTCCTCCAATTCTCATTGACTCCAGTTTTCTTTGGACTCCTTTGTGCCACATTCAGTTAAAAAGCTCCCTTGATGTCAAGGGCAGTCATTCTCACTTCACCTCTGAAATTCAGTTTTATGGTTCATGTTTGGACCATGGTTGTAATGAGGTCAGGAGCTGAGTGGCCCTTGTAGAACCTAAACTGAACATCAGGGAGTAGATTATTGCTTTGCAAACTCTATCAATGACCTTTTTCATTACTTCTCTGACAGTAGAGAATAGACTGATGGGGTAGTAATTGCCTTGGTTGGATTTGTTCTGCTTTCTGTGGGCAAGACATAACTGTGCAATTTTCACATTGTTAGTAATGGAACAACTTGTCTATTGGTAATGTAAGGTCTGGAGTACAAGTCTTCAGTGCTATTGGTGGAATGATGTCAGAGTCCATTGTCTTTACCGACAATTCAATGCTTTCAATCATTTCTTGATATCATAGGGAGTGAATTGAACTGGCTGAAAACTGGCATATGTAATACTGGGGACCTCGGGAGGAGGTCAAGACAGATTATTCACTTGGTACTTCAGGCTGATAATGGACTGAAATACTTCAGCCTAGTTTTTTGCACAGATATGCTGGACACCCCATTGTTGATAATGGCACATCTATGGAGAATGTGCCTCCTCTTATTACTTCAATTATCCATCACCAATCATGATTGAATGTGGCAGGACAGCAGAGTTTAGATTTGATCCAATGGTTGGAGAATTACTTAGCCCTGTCTATGTGTGCTGCTTCCACCGGTTCATGCAAGCGTTCCTGTACTGCAGCTTCACCAGGTTGACAACTCATTTGTTAAGTACACCAGCTGCTGCTTCTGTCATGTTGTTTCCCACTCTTCATTGGACCAGGTTTGGTCTCCTGCCTTGATGGTAATAGTTGAATTGGGGATATGCCAGAAGTTACAGATTGTAGTTGAATAAAATTCTGCTGCTAAAGATGGCACATTGCAACTCATGGATGCCCAGTTTTTAGCTGCTAGGTCTGTTCAAAGTCCTTTATATTTAGCACGGAGGTAGTGCCTTACAACATGACAGAAGGTATCCTCAACATAAAGTCAAGACTTTGCCTCAACAAGGAATCAACAATGGTTGACAGTTTAGTAAGGATGAAGCCCAGTAGATTTTTCCCTCTGATTAGTTTCTTCAGTACTTAGTACTAACCCAGTCTGAGAGCTAAACTCTTGGCATCCAAATGCTTCCTCCAAGTGGTTTTCCATACGGAGGATTACTGATCATCAGACAAGGGGCGGATGGTAATCATCAAGAGGTTTTCATAAAACCACAGAAAGGTTACAGCACAGAAACAGCTCTTTCAGCCAATCATACCTGCATGGGGGATTAAACTTACTTTTCATTCTTATCAAGTTTAATGGTACTTGGTCAGTGCGCTTGCAGGTTACAGCATTTCAAATGTACATTCTGGTTCCTTTAAAATCAGTAGATGGCTTCTGCCTCAACTACCAAACTGGGCAGTAAATTCCAGACACTCAGGACCCTCTGAGCAACAAAGGTTTTTCTTATGTTGCCTCTTTTCCTTATAATAATCAGCTGAAATCTGTGTCCCCCTTTGTAATTGACTTCTCTGCTAAGGGAAACAGTTCTTCGCTGTGCGCTCCATCCAGGTTGCTCATTATTTTGTTCCCCTGGATTAAGTAACTCCTCAGCCTCTTGTGTGCTAAGGACAACAACCCTAGTGAATCAAATCTTTAATCATTTCTGCAGTTTTCAATCTCTAGCAAACTAGCTCTGTACTCTCTCTAGAGCAATTATGACTTTCCTGTAATGTGATGATCAGAACTATACAAAAACAGAACAGTTTTGGCCTCACCAGTGACTTATATAGTTTCAGCATTCAATCCCTGCTCTTGTATTTGGTACCTCACCCAATGAAGGAAAACATTCCATCTGCATTTTTTACCACCTTATCTGCCAGCCCTGCCACCTTCAGAGACCTATGACTCCGAGATCTCTCACTTCCTCCACCCTTCTCAATACCCTACTGTTTATTGTGCATTCCCTTGCTTTGTTTGCCTTCCTGAAATGCATAGCCTTACAATTCTCCAGTTTGAATTACATTTGCCACTTTTCTACCCCCTCATGCAAGCCTTTCACATCTTCCAGCAGTTGACTAACATCGTTTTCACTATCAACTAACTGGCTAATTTTTGTGTCACCTATAAATTTCCCAATCATGCCTTCCAAATTTAAGTCATTATGTCATAATGTATATACAAACAACAAGGGACCCAACAATGTGCTGTATGGAACACACACTTGCCCTTATTTCCTCGCTTATGTTTGATCTGATGCCATGAGACTTCATGGGTTCTGAAGCCAATGCTAACAGCTCACTGGGCAGCTCCTTTCTGACTGTATACCACTGTGCCATTAACCACGGTAGATTGCCCAGGGATGATGGTGGTAGTGTTGTCGTTGTTGTCCGTAAAACATGATTCTGTGAGAATGACTGCAGCAGGCTGTTGCTTGACTAGTGGAAAGCTGTACAAAAACAGAAGTTGCTGGAAAAGCTCAGCAGGTCTGGCAGCATTTGTGAAGACAAAATCAGAGTTAACGTTTTGGGTCCGGTTTTGGGTTCCTCAGTTTTCAACCCTCCACTCAGGCTACCATTTTTGAGGAAGGGTCACCGGACTCGAAACGTTAACTCTGATTTTGTCTTCACAGATGCTGCCAGACCTGCTGAGCTTTTCCAGCAACTTCGGTTTTTGTTCCTGATTTACAGCATCCACAGTTCTTTCGGTTTTTATTTAGTATTTAACTCGCTGCCACATCTCCTCTAGGCATGCCCACCTTGAAGAAGTTCTGCTCCTCTCTCCGACGGGATTCCCATTCCAATCTTTCTTCTTGTCCACTGACATTAATTTCACTGTCACTCCTAGTGTTTGACCATATCATATTCCTCAGTGACTGCCTCCGGCTCAGACTCACCCCACGTGGATTCCAACTGAAGTTTCATCCCTCATGTTTTGAATCCTCCCAGGATCACAGGTATCTCCGTGATGTTCAACGTTCCACAGACAGCTGCTCTCACCGCATATTGAGATCCACACTCAGTGCCACGAGTGTCACATGCACACTCCCGACCACCAGTTCTGAGGAAGGGTCACTGGACCTGAAACGTTAACTCTGATTTTTAATTCACCGATGATGCCAGACCTGCTGAGCTTTTCCAGCAACTTCTGTTTTTGTTCCTGATTTACAGCATCCGCAGTTCTTTCGGTTTTTATTTAATGGAGAGCTGTCTTGATTTTGGCCCAGATGTAATCAGTAAGAGATTGTCAAGGAGGAATTTGCAGGTTGATAAGACTGCTTTCCAATCTTAATTCTGATCCCTAGGTTGATATTGGGGGTGCCTCCTATTTCATTTCTTTCTTCAGACTTTGTAGAAGGTTAATTTGACAGAGTGGCTTGATTGTGCTGTTTCAGAGGGCAGTTAGGAGTCAACTACATTGCTGTGGGTCTGGATTCACAACCAGACCAGATCAGGTAAAAGTGGCAGATTTCCTTGCCAGAGGACTTTAGAGTCTTTTTTTACGGCAATCGACAGTGGTTATGTAGTTGTCATTAGACTAGCTTTTAATTCCAGATCCTACTGAATTCAAATTTCATCATCTGCCAATGGTTTAATTCAAACTCATATTCCCTTAACATTAGCCTGGGCTTCTGGATTATTCATCTCATGACATTATCACTACATCACAGTGTCCCCTATATTTTCAGATTAACTGTAGGTCAAAGCAATAGTGGCAACATATTGGGATGGCACAGTGGTTCAGTGGTTAGCACTGCAGCCTCACAGCGCCAGGGGCCGGGGTTCAAGTCCACTCTCAGGCGACTGTCTGTAAGGAGTTTGCACATTCTCCCCATGTCTGCATGGGTTTCCTCTGGGTGCTGCGGTTTCCTCCCACAGTTGAAAGATGTGCAGCCTCGGTGGATTGACCATGCTAAATTGCTCATAGTGTTCAGGGATGAGTAGATTAAGTGGGTTACGGGGGATGGGTCTGGGTGGGATGCTGTGAGGGTCAGTGTGGACTTGTTGGGCTGAATGGCCTGTTTCCACACTGTAGGGATTCTAAAAAAACATAATTTAGGGGCTATGTGCCAGTATGAATCCCAGGCTCCCTAAATCTACTCTGAGATCTCATCAAGGAGGCTGACAGCAACTGATTTCCAATGTGCCCTGTTTCACAGGGTGAAACCAGTTAACCCCCGGTACTGCAGTGTTTTTATTGCTCTTTGACCAGTAATCCAGAAACTGAGAATAATAATCCAAGAATGTGAGTTCACATTCCACCATGACAGTTTCAAAATATAAGTTAAATTTATAAAGTATAAAAAAAAAGCACATTTGATTCACTTATGCCTAGCAGAAATGGAATTAAGGAATGAAGGACAGACTTGGATTAAAATATTTTTATCATTCACAAACGTAAGGGGACCCCAAAGCACTTTAATGCCAATCAGTACTTTTAAAGTTTAGTCACTGTTGCATATAAAGAAGTAATCAATTTCTAAACAAGTTCCCACAAACAGCACTGTACTAATGATCATATAAACACATTTAGTGATAAGAAAAATAAGAAGTGCCGGAGAACCTCAGACGATCTCTAGCTTCAATCGTGCTTTTATATTACCATTTTAATGATTCTGGTTGAGGTTATAAATATTAGCTCGGAGACAAGGGTGAACTCCTCCACTCTTTTTCAACACTGCTACCTAACAATGTGAATGTTTTTCAAATATAACCTGTCCATGAAACGTCGGACAAATCCAACCCAACCAATTTCTGTCCTATCAATCTACTCTCAGTCATCAGCAAATTGATGGAAAATGTCATCAACAGTGCTCTCAAGTTTGAATTGCACAGCAAAAATCTGTTCACTGACACACAATTTGGGTTCTGCCAGGCCAATTCAGCTCCTGACCTCATTACAGCCTTGTCCCAAACACAGAAAAAAGAGCTGAACTCCAGAGGTATGGACATAATAACTGCCATTGCCAGCAAGACAGCATTTGACTTAGTGTGGCAACAAGCAGGCTTAGCAAAGGTGTAGTCAATAGGAATTAGGGAGAAATTGATGCCGCACTCGGTAGAGTGAGATCACTGCAGGAGTTTCTCAGGACAAATATCTAGATTTAACCAATTCAACTGTTTGATCAATGACCTACTCCCATCAAAAAGTCCAAAGTGAGAATGTTCATTAATGATTGCTTAATTTCAGCACCACTCACCACTTCTCAGATACCAGAGCTGTTTGTGTTCATTTGCAACAAGACTTCAAAAGCATTCAGTCTTAGGTACATCTGGCAAGGGACATTCATGCCATACAAGTGCCAGGCAATATCTATCCCCAACAAAAGAGAATCAATCTCCAATCTCCCCTTGATGTTCAATGGCATTGCCATTTCTGAAACCCCCACTATCAACAGCCTGCAGGCTAACCATTGACCAGAAACTTAACTGGATCAGCCATACAAAAATGTGTTTCCAAGAGCAGGTCAGAGACCAGGAACTCTGTGGTGAGATGTGACTCCCCAAAGGCCGTCAGCCATCTATAAAACGTAAGTCAGGAGGATGAAGGACTACGCTAATTACCTGGATTGGTGCAATCCAACAACACCCAACAAATGTGATATCATCCAGCATAAGGCATCCTATTTAATACTTTCAGTTTTCACCCACTTCACCACTGACGCACAATAGCAGCATTGCATACCAGCTACAATACATATTGCAGTAATTCATGACAGCACCTAAAAAAACCCCTGGAACCCACCAGGGGAGCATCACCAACTGCAAGTTCAAGCTGCAAATTAAGCCACATACCATCCTGAGTTAGAATCATATTGCTGTTCCTTTATTGCGCTCATGAACATTCCTTTCTTTTAAAAATAAAAATAATATTTTTTTGGAAGCAGGGTATCACAAGCAAGACCAGTATTTATCATCCAATCCTAGTTGCTCTTGAGAAAGAGATGGTGAAGATACATTACTATCATCTTTTAAGTGAACCTAATCAAACAATGCTGTTGGCATGACTTCTGGGATTTTGCCCAAAAATGAAACATGCAGCATGAAATGATTCCAACAAGGCAGGACAAAAGTTGAAAAGTCCTGAAACATCTTGCGGTGTCTCCTACTTTAAGGTTGTTACACAAAAAGCAAGTTTTTAAAAAAATTCTAAATGATTATTCATGTGGCTGTATTTCAAAGTAATAGAGATTTAAGTCAGAATACAGTGTCCCAAAACTCTTGGCAGTCAAAAGAGTTAAAAGCTCAAGAATAAATGCTGTAATGTTATGGGCTTATCTCTGACCATTGCATATTGAGATTTCTGCCTGAGTGAATATGGAGAAATCTTGGCGTAACGTATGCAAAAAAAAATCCTTTGCATTTATTCTTCCCAGTGTTTTCACAGGAAGGCTGAGACTGGGAGATTCGGATTATCGGTCAGATTTGAAATTGCAATGAGTGTGCTCAAGTCATGAAAGTTAATTTGGATATTTTGGGGATTATTATTTGTAGCTTATCTAGAATAGTTGGTGCCTTTTCATCTCCTGAGGTCAGAGTGAATAAGTTGGAGAGAAAGGTACAAGTTTAGCACCACCGACGTCCCAAAAAGATTGCATTGTGATGTGAAAAATATGAGGTCATTTTTTCCAAATAGAAGTAGACCTAAAAGAAAATAAGAAAAAACATTTTTTTTTAAGTTAGGATGGTGCATCGAGTTTTTCTGTCATTGCTGGAAGTGTTTTCAAAAAATCTGGCATTTTTCCAAGTGTTTATGTTGTGTGCATTCCACAAAATACTCCAGCATCATGACTTTACAGACTTTGCTTTCCTCACCAGACAACTTGTTGTTCAAAAATTGTCAAATATATTCTATAATATGTTGCGATTTATTAAACTATTAGAACGTTTTAATCATTTAACCTGCCGCATTTTCATAGGAGGTTTGGGATCTATATGGAGACGATATTTAAAATATGCCATGTACATTGTGACTCATTAAAAGGATGGTAACACAGAAAAAAATGAACATCACATTTATTCATTATTTTAGCCCAACGAATATTATGGTAAATATGCACATCATTGGAAGAAAGATGCATCAGCCACAACATGATTGTAAAAATAGAAACTGATATCTATTTCAAGCCCACCGACTCCCTCAGCTACCTGGACTACACCTCCTCTCACCCACCTTTCTGCAAGAATGCAATCCCCTACTCACAATTCCTCCAGCTCCGCTGCATCTGCTCCCAAGATGAGGTGTTCCACTCTTGAACATCCCAGATGTCCTCGTATTTCAAGGACTGCAACATCCCCCCTCACTCTGTGGTTGAAAACGCCCTCGACCGCACCTCTTGCGCTTCTCACACCTCAGCCCTCACACCCCCTCCCCGCAAAAAAAACAAAGACAGAATTCCCCTTGTCCTCACGTACCACCCCATTAACCTCCGGATTCAACGCATCATTCTCTGCCACTTCCGCCACCTGCAATCTGACCCCACTACCAAGGATATATTTTCCTCCCCATCCTTATCTGCCTTCCGGGGGCACCGCTCTCTCTGCAACTCCTTCATCCGCGCCACACTCCCCGCTAGCCCCATCATCCCCAGCACCTTTCCCTGCAACTGCAGGAAGTGCTACACCTGCCCCGACACCTCCCCCCTCCCCTCCATCCCAGGCCCCAAAAAAACCTTCCACATCAAACAGATGTTCACCTGCACATCTGCTAATGTGGTCTATTGTATCCGCTGTTTCCGATGTGGCCTCCTCTACATCGGTGAGACCAAATGGAGGCTCGGAGACCGCTTTGTAGAGCACCTACGCTTGGTTCGCGACAAACGAAAACACCTCCCAGTCGTGAAACACTTCAACTCCCCCTCTCACTCCTTGGATGACACGTCCATCCTGGGCCTCCTCCAGTGTCACAACAATGCCACCCAGAAACTGGAGGAACAGCCCCTCATATTCCGCCTTGGAACCCTACAACCCATTGGTCTCAATGTGGACTTTATGAGCTTCAAAATCTCCCCAACCCCGACCTCATCCCAAGACCAGTGCCCCCCATCCTCACCTCCTTGACCTGTCCATCTTCTCTCCCAGCTATCCACTCCTCCCACCTCACTGATCGGTCCCCACCACTGCCTACTTACAACCACTTTTACTAGCTTCATCCCCGCCTCCTTGGCCTGTCCGTCTTCTCTCCTAGCTATCCACTCCTCCCACCTCACTGACCAATCCCCACCACCACCTAGCTACATTCACCTTTACTAGCTTCATCCCCGCCTCCTTGACCTGCCTGTCTTCTCTCCCACCTATCCGTTCCACTATCAATCTGCTATCACCGTCCCCCCCTCTCTATTTATTTCAGAGCACCTTTCCCCTCCCCCATTTCTGAAGAGGGTCCCGACCTGAAACATCAGCTTTCCTGCTCCTCTGATGCTGCCCAGCCTGCTGTGTTCCTCCAACTCCATATTGTGTTATGATTGTAACTCTGTCCAACAATAGTAATATCCGTCACAGGAAATTGTGATTAACGTTTTAGAGTCATAGAGGAATAGAGGTATACAGCATGGAAATAGGCCCTTCAGCCCAACTCGGCCATGCCAACACTGTTTTCTAAATTGACAGTCTCTTTTGCCTGCGTTTGGCCCATGTCCCTCTAAACTTTTCCGATTCCCAGGTACCTATCCAAATGTCTTTTAAATGTTCTAATTGTATGTGCCTTTACCACTTTCTCTGGCAGCTGATTCCAAAAATGAACCACCCTCTGTGTGAAACAGTTGCCCCTCAGGTCCCTTTTAAATCCTTCCCTTCTCAACTTAAACCTATGCCCTCTAGTTTTTAACTCCCCTACACTGAGGAAAATACCTTAGCTATTCACCCTATCTGTGCTCTTCATGATTTTATAAACCTCTATACGGTCATCCCTCAGCTTCTTATGCTGCAGGGAAAAATGTCCTGACCAATCCAACCTTTCCTTATAACTCAAACCTTCCAGTCTCAGTAAAATCCTTGCAAATCTTTTTTGCATTCTTTCCAGTTTAATAACATCCTTCCTGTAGCAGAGTGATCAGAATTGTATGTAGTACACCAAATGTGGTCTTACAAATGTCTTGTACAGCTGTAACATGATGTCCAAACTCTTGTACTCAATGTTCTGACCAATGAACGGCAAGCATGCCAAATGCCTTCTTCACCACGTTGTTGACCTGTGATGCCATGCCAAGGAACTATGTACCTGCACCCCTCGGTCTCTTTGTTTGACCACACTTCCCAGAGCCTTACCATTGACTGGGTAAGCCCTGCCCTGGTTTGTCTTACCAAAATGCAACACGTTACATTTATTTGCATTAAACTCCACCTGCCATTCCTTGGCCCACTGGACCGGTTGATCAAGGTTCCATTGTACGCTTTGATAATGTTATTTACTGCCCATTATACCACCATCTGCAAACTTACTAACCATGTCTCCTATCCTTTCATCAGGATAATCTTAAATTTCATGGAAGCAAAATAAACCTTGAAGACCAATTGATGAGTCAATTCGCATTCTATTGCGCACAAATATGATTACAAAGCTGGCCAGAGGTAATCGGTTAAGTCAACAAAAAAATTATCTTATGAATTGAGCCTATCAAAATGAGGGCATCATGAATGCTTTTGTTCCCAGCCTTTATACGTGTGTTGAGTGATGAACCTGTGATGTTGGTGGTTTACTCATTTCTTCCTTCTCCTTTATATTCTGTTTCTTCTTCTCAGGCATGATGATAGCGCATTTATCTAGGGTCCTTTTATGGATTAGGACATGATCAAATCATCTGTATAAACATAAAAATTATGATTAATGAGCAGGGAGCTTTCTGTTGCATATAATTATGCCTGCTACCCACTCACCCAGATCCTAAAGACAGTTCTGCAAAACATTGATGCGTATTTTGCTCAGAAAACTTTCAGGAATGCAACTGTCTTTTTGGCTTGGAATCATTTACTCTACATTTTAAGTAGTTGACAATTGTATTCAAAAGAAAATCATGATGTAAATTATAACACAACAAAAACCTAACAAGAACAAAGAAATGTGCATATTTTTAACTTCTCATTCATAAGTTGGAAAAGTAAGATTTATTTCCTTTCTGCTTCATGGAATATTTCACACAGTTTCACATTTTTATCTATTCTATTCACCTCACCACCATTTTTAGGGCATGATGACTCTTCCTGCAGTTGATTGTCTTCTTGTAAGACTGTTGAACTCAGGCAGTCTGACTAAATGTAGGCAAATAAGTTTTTGAGCCTGTCGTTTCCACTTTTGTCTTTCAAAGAGTTGTTCCAAGAAAATATGTTGCTTGCAATGATGAAACCAAATCAACAACACTCATCAAAGATCAAGTGAGTCATTTCTGATTGCATATCGATACTACATATTCTATTATAAGATTTTCCTTCGTGCTGGCAGTAAATTGCGAAGTTAAAGGAAAAGACATCCTGTAAATAGTTGCATGGTCCAATACTAATGTACTGTAGCAAACTAATTCTACCTTTTTGTTTCTTCCATGCAGCAAACAGATTACTTTTTAGCTGGATAATGTACCTATAGTTGAATCATAGAATGGTTACAATACAGAAGGAAACCATTTGGCCTGTTGGCCTCTAAAGGAAGAATTCACCTAATGCCCACCCCTCACCACACCCCACCTACTGCATTTCCCTGTAGCCCTGCAAATGTTTCCTATTTCCTTTTAGAAAACCTCCATTCATTGTACCACCACCACACTCTCAGATTTGAATTTCAGACCCTAAACAGTTACTACATGAGGTAAGATTTTCCTATTGTCATCATTGCTTGTTTCTCCAGTCACCCTAAATCTATGCCCTATGGGTCTTGATAATCCCTCAGGATCTTAAATGTGTGTTTTTTGGTTGATTACGATGTAATGTTCTTCATATATTCTTAAAATTTTAGTCAAAGGCTCATTCTTGCTCAATGAGAACTTAGTGGTTCAGTAGGTAAGTGCACCTTCATTATTAAAATGGTTTTACTACATTGATCTGGAGTTCTCTCTCTGTCACACAGATCTGAAAGGGCCCAATATAAGAGCAATAGTGGGATTGGGAATGAATTTGTTTCCTCAACATCTATGTGCTGAATCTATGCAAGAGATAATCAAAGAAGACAGAGGCTATAGCTTACCAAAGGAATGGAGAGAAGAAAAAGATTATCTGTAAAATATATCTCAGGTGTTCGTGAAACAAGTCCAATTTTAACTTTGATCACTTTGCTAGTCTGTCATAATTGTGTTGTAGCATTCACATCTATATAAGGAAATTAATGTGTAATGAAGATAGAATATCAATATTAATGCTGAATTGTGTTAAATTTGAATCAGATAAGCAAAACTTTGATCTGACTCTTAAATGAAGGATCATTGGACTCGAAATATTAGCCCTGCTTTTGCACGACAGATGCTGCCAGACCTGCTGAGTTTCTCCAGCAATTTCTGCTTTGTTTCAGATCTTCACCATCCACAGCTTTTTGACTTATGTTAACTATTGATCATGCTTAGAACTGACAATTGAATTTCATAAGCTGTAATTTTAGATTCCTGATTGAAATGTAAATATAGTCTTCAGCAGTTTGGATTCCAAACGTCTAATTCTAAAAAATGTTAGCCTTGTCATAGTTGGATATTTCTGTGCTTAACATCAAACTTAAGAAAGAAGCGAAAACCAGTAAATTGGCTTTCCAAATGCGTCTTGAACAGTCTTCTCTCAATTCACTTGAATTTACAATACAAGTCATTGTTGTGCTTCAAAGTGTTGAATTAGCAATTGTTTCTCAAATGACATGAAATACTCAGGAATCAAAACCACCAACAATAAAGGACATTTGCATTTACAAATAATCTCTTGCTGGAGCAAAGACAAGGGTTGTTTTAAATGGGAAAGAGAAAAATACTACTTTAAAGCACATAGTAAATCAATATTTGTCATAATTAAAGGCAGGGATATAATTTGTGCAAAGAAGGGTTTGCACCTTCCACCCTAACTATCTCCTACAAAAAATTTGCATTTATCTAACACCTTAAACATAGGAAATATTCCAGGGCACTTCAGAGTTAATCAGGCAAAATTTGACATCAAGGCACATCAAGAATGAAACTAAGACAGGTAATCAAAAGCTTGATTAAAGAGGTGGGTTTTAAGGAACATTTTAAAAGAGCAGAATAATTATACACCTTCAGGACTTGAATGTGAACTGTTTCCTTCACTCTTAGTGCAGTTAAACAACATTAAAACAGCCAGGTTGAAAAAGAGTTATCAGTTATCATCAGTTATCCGCTCATTGGCATCTCCTGTTGCACGAAGTGTTGAGTGTTTCAAGTGTTAATATACGTATATAAAAGCACAGTGTTCTGAACAACCAATTCAGCTGAATGCTTACAACTGCACAGTTCCTTTCATAAGTAAGGGGTACACCTACCATGCATTGAAGTAAAATTCCCAACAAGGTTACTGTATAAATATAACTGTACCATATAGACCATAGCAGACAGAAAAAAAATGTGAATACATAAAACAGACCAGCTGTCTCATGGCAGCAATTGCTAACTGTGTGAACGCAAAACTAAAATGTGTTGAGTTTTACGCCTTGGAGTGCAATAAGTATTTATAATTTTATAGACAGAAATGACCCTCAGTAAGTAGGGATCATATTTTTTGGCCTTAAAAGTAACCCTTGGAGTATAGCCCAGCTTCTGACATTTTATGGTGCTGTTTCCTTGGAGGAAATCCTAGGTTGAAGAAAAGCATGTTTCATTTCTTTATGAACAGTGTTTTTACAAACTATCCACAGTAAACACAGCAAGGGCAATTAAACAGAGTCTTATGATTGAAATGCCTTCCACAAGAGATACTTAACTCTCACAATAAATAGTTTATTACTGCAGATTTCACATGATTGCATTCATTCATTTTATACAAAATCAATGCAGACACTCAAGCAGACAAACAACACCAGTATAAAACTTGTATCCAGGACAGGATAAAATGCAATGCAAGTGCTGTTATAGAAATGACAATAGCGATCTACACCCTTGCATAAGTTCAGGTCAACCACTGTTTTAATATTACATATAATGCACTAATTTTAATAAAAACAGCATTCCATGTAAGCAATCAGCAGTGTTATCAAAACATTACTGTGCTGTGGATGGTTTTGGAATCTCAGGCAGATTACAGAGGGATTCCATACACCCTCAGTCCTAAAGTAATCCTTGGAAAGTCTATCATTCATTTTAATCACATAATGGATTCCACACCAGTTGTCAGTGATTTGTAAGTGGTAAAGAGACAATTATTCTCAGCTGAGAATGATAACTGATACAACCAAAAATGTTTATCTACTTCTTGTTGCCAAAGACTTCAAAAAGAAATTGAATAAAATTGTCACCTGTAAATGTGGGGAGGTTGATTATTGTAAACACTTTTGCTGTCTCGAGAAATTAGATGAATCCTATATTGAATAGTGAGAAATATTCAACTCTATTGCAGTAAATATCATTTCAATATGGTCATACATAAGGCTACAATTGTTCTAAAAATGCTCACTAAATGTTTATTAAAGCTGGAGATTGCACAAAATTACAGTGCATTCATGTATTTTATATCAAAGGTATTAATTTTGCTGAAAAGCTTTACACTTAAACAAATTTTGTTAGTACATGCAATTAGCATGTGAAATATATAGATTCCATAAAGAAATGAATGTTCAGTTTAAGTTGTTCAATACATTTTTTCATTCATTCACAGGTCAAGAGCATCGCTGGCTAGGCCAGTATTTATTGCCCATCCTTAACTGCCTAGAAGGCAGTTAAAAGTCAAACACATTGCTGTGGGTTTGGAGTCACATGTAGGCCAGACCAGGTAAGGTTGGCAGTTTCCTTTCCTAAGGGACATTAGTGAGCCAGATCAGCAACAATCAGCAACAGTTAGACTTTTAATTCCAGATTTTTTCTTACTGAATTCAAACCTGTAGGGTAAAACTATAATATAAAACAAAGCGCTGGAGACATGAAACAAAAAACAGAAAATCCTGGGAAACTCAGCAGGTCTGGCAGCATCTGTGAGATGAAACAGTTAATGTTTTGAGTCCAATGATTCTTTACCAGAACACAGGGTTGAAACTGTATTATTTTTCAGTGATACCATGATTTAAGAAGTACAATGAAATAATTATTTTCCAGTCTGAAAGCTACATTTTAAAGAATTGCAAGAAATATTATCCCACCATTAACTTAAGTGACCTCTAAAGATAGGGAAGAATATCAAAAAAAGGTGGAAAAAGAAATATCCATTATTTCTGTTATATTCTAGCATTCCTATAACAGCTGATATGGAGATCTTTGAAACCAAATCCTAAAACACTGCCTAGCAGATTATTCAAGAAACAAAGACAGAAATTGCTGGGTAAACTCTGCAGGTCTGGCAGCATCTGTGGAAAGAAAGTAGTGTTAATGATTCAGGTCCAGTGACCTTTCTTCAGAACAGTTTCTGTTTTTGTTTCTCATTTCCACATCCTTGGTTCTTATTTTAAAGATTATTCAAGATATATTTAACTCTTTACAGAAGGAAATAGAGGTTCTGAAATGTGGATGGTAAGACATACGCTAAAACAAAAGTCCAAGACAGATCATAAGATCAGTGGAGAGGTAATGGAGATTACAAAAGCAGAACAAACCCTAAGTGATATTTAGAACAGAAAATATCCATTATAACTGCCACTTGATAAGAGCTGAAAAGCCATATAGATCTCTTCTAAAGGGCAGTAGAAGAGTTTGACCAAGCTGGATGACCAGGTAGTGGTGCAGAACTGCAGTGAATGTGAAGGGATGGCAGATGACAGATGGCAGATGTGTGCAATGTACCATCACAACAGATTTCCTGGCAGGAATAGAAACAAGCAGCAGCAACAATGAAGAATTTTCATCCAGTATCTAATGTAAAGTAACTCCCTCATAGCTCTGACTGTCAGCCCTGATTCTGCAACCATGTTTTATGTAACAGTGATAAGGTGGGAATTTTTTGGAGCTGCTGTTACCACCTGAGCTTTAAGCAGACCTCCATCGCATCCAATATAATTTGCTTGCATAGTTTTGCCATTGGTAGGACTTTACTGTACTTTAACTAAATTCGGAGATAGGTATCATTTCAGTGCAACCCTTATACGACAGACCGGGAATCAAAACAAAAACACAATATTGCATTTATATGGCACCTTTTAAAATCTTAGAATGTTCCAAAAAGTTCAATGTCACATGAGTAAATTCAGTGTTTTGATATAGGGAGTGCGACCAGCAATTTGTACATAGCAAGGTGCTACAAACAGTGCTGTAATAATGAACTGATTTCTTCTTTTAGCATTGCTGACTGAGGGATAAATATTGGTTTGGCAGGTGGGATGAACATTTCTTCTAATTTGTGCCATGGGATCCTATACATCCACCTGAGAAGATAAATTGGATCTTGGTTTAACTACTCATTCAAAAGACAAAACCTCCACCAATCTCTTCATTCTGTTTTGAATTAACATCCTGGCTTAGGTAAAGTAGCCACAGTTTCAGAGGCTGCTCTCTCATTAGAGAGAGATGACTGGTGGAGAGATAACTTGAGGGTCACCATGCCTCAGGAAAGGAGTGAGGTTGAGAAGGAGAATCCTTCATGGTAACCTTGGCTAATGTGGGAATTGGAACCCATGCTGTTGGCATCACTCTGCAATACAAACCAGCTGTCCAGCCAACTGAGGTAACCAACTACACCCACACACCCAACGAAGAGCTCCAAGCAGGAGCTATTCTATATTTGATAAAATCAAGCTGCTGTAAAACTGCTGACTGTACTGTGGTCATGGATCATTTCATAGAGTCATAGAGCCATGAGCTATTCTTCCCCCTTTCTATGAATAGTTACTCAAAACCATTTTACATTGGTGCACCTTTAGGGATGTTACTGCACCTATAGGTTGAGAGCTCTGCCAGAACTTTTCTCATTGTTACAAAGGATTAAAGTGTTTTGATTATTCTTCACCACTAATTTTACGACTAAACCTTCAGTGAACAAACTAATCGTGATTAATTTTGGCTATGTAATGGTGATAGAACGTGATAGAGAATCAGCAATCCATTTTACATTTCTCCCAATTTTTAATAAAAACCAGAAGAGATTCAAACAAGTCCCCAACTCACCATTACCCATTTTACACAATCACACAAAATCACAAATGACCTTCATTGAATCCAGCTCATTAGACGTGCTTCAATTTCATCAACTTATATTGCACCTTTAATATAATAAAATATCCCAAGATGCTTCACAGGGCTTTATAAAAAAGAAGTTGTGAGACCAAGCCACGTAAGGAGCTATTTGGCCTGGCGAGCAAAAACTCAGTAAAAGAGCTATGTCCTAAAGAAAGAAAGCAAAGAGAAGACATGGGCGATGTAGGGGAGAAATTCCAGAGCTTAGACTAAGGCAAATGATGGAGCCATTTGTGGAGTAATTGAAATTGGAGATGTGCAAAGGGCTGAAATTAAATCAGGGTAGATATCTTGGAAGTTTGGGGGAATTAGAGGAAATTATAGAGATTGAAAAATTTAAAGCCATGGAGGGATTTGAAAATAAGGATGAGAATTTTAAAACCAAAACATTGATTGGCTGGGAACCAATTTATGTCAGTGAGTGGAGAGGTGAGAAGTGAATGGGACTCGGTGCAAGTGAAGACATGGAGAGTTCTGAATGACCTCGAGTTTACAGAGGATAGAATGTGGAAGACCAGCCAGGACTGAATTGGAATAATCATGTCTCAAGGTAACAAAAACCTAAATGACTACATTCCAATGACTTGAAAAAAAAATAATTGCATGTAATTGTTCTATCATTTTTCTCAGTAATTCAAAATATTTCACTGAAACTTATTTCAATTATTTCAATTCTTTCGCTGTTATTCTTGACTAAGTTATGAAAACAAACTAAATTATACATATGACCACACCTAATGCTATGTAATTTTGTGGAAAATTACAGTGAAAATGAAAATTATCCTAAAAGATTTCTGAAAATCTATTTCTTGCTTGTTGGCATCGTACCGACAAATCTAATGCTTCATAAATCATACCATTATGTTCAGCATAAGTGATGAATGTCCTTATAGTAATAATGCTTAAGACTGCTCTTTCATTGCTGAATAGATGTCAGGCTGTTTAGAACATCTGTTGGTGTATTTTTCTTATTAAAGTTCAGTGTTCCTGATGTTGGGCAGTGGAAGTGCCTTTGTTTCTTCAAATATATTGCAAAATTATCAGTGAAGACAACACTCATCCAACTGGGATGATAACCCAGCAAAAAGATTCTCTCACCATATCTGAACTCAGCAAACTCTACCTGCAGCTATCACCACCCACATAGCCTCTTTGTCTGAATTAGAAACTTGGTTAATTAATATACTTCACATCTCTGACAACTTTTGCCAATCTCTGCAACTTTAGGAAACAAGTACTTGTGTCAGACAAAAATAAGTATAGAGCATTAAACAGACACATGGGGTAAGAAGGAAAATACACTGTCCATCTTCAAATGTTTTGGGACATTAGCTAAAGCAGTGATTTTCAACACTTCTTCACCGAACATTAGCATTGAAAAATGATATATCAGAGAGAGCTTATTTGTTGCAGTCAGTTTGCATAGAGTTGGATATGGGATTAATTCCTCTTTTCATTTCTAGTATTGATGAGGTATCCAAACATTGTGACAAATATTCCCTAATCCTTACTTCTCCTATTTTGTCTCCAACATTTCAGATAAAACATTAATTTTTGCTGCCACTGAGAAATTGAAAATAGCGTTAAATTAGGTTGGACCCAAAAGGGATTATTTTCACTTATAACAGGGGGGGAAATCATTGGCCTGTTTTTCTACATCCCACTTCCTCATTAGAGAGAAATACTGGGCAAGTTTGTAATGAATCGTTGATCTACAACAACCAAGTTTCCTCTCATGTCCAATTTGAAAATTACACCCAATGTCTCCCGTTTTTAACCAATACTTCACAGATTGATTTACAACTTTTAAAAATAATACCTACCTATAATTTTTAACAGAGGAATATCTGTATAGACCTACCAATTATATTTTCTATAAATTATGCTTCAAATTTATCTGATGTAAATTATGTCTGGAAGTAATAAAAAGCTGTATAATGTCATTACCGCTAGGCAGACAAACAATAGGAGCATTATGATGCTCACTCAGATCAATCTATGGCCAAGACCAATCTCACCCATCCCTTCATGGTGGGACTGTCAAACAATCTCAAGGTTTTAGGATTACGGACTCAGCTAAGGGAAAAAAAAGAAAAAATGTCTGAGCATTTGTTTCCATAAACTCTGGCACAGGCTGATGTTCCCAACAATTTCTTAACAATGTCACTGTGGCTTAAATTAGAAAAATTTCTGGCATTGACCTTTATGCTGTTTCTCAGTATTCTCCTAGCTTGTGAAATGAAGAGTGAGCAGCATCATATGTACTCTAGCATAAGTTTTCAATCGTGAAAAATATTTACTAAATATACCTTAGATAACCAGAATGTTGTGTAGTAGTGCAGTCTAAGAGTTTAAAACGGATGGTAATGATTCAAGTTTCTCTTCATCTACCATTGCCTGCCTCCATGCTTACATTGTATCAAGCTGATAGATTTTCACTCCCTTGACTCCTTTAAATGCATTGGCAGCCACAAACTAGAATTGAACTGAAGTTGTATAATTTGCAATCCAGATGCTTTATTTTACAGGCGTTCCTCCCCAAGGATTTCTATTTTCCTCAGGCAGGGTACAAATAATTTCCACCCTTGCCCCTCACCCCACTCCACCTTTCAATAAGATGAAGATTCTTCTGATTTTACTTTAGTGATATGAAGAGCAGTTTCTGTGTATCTATGATTGCCCAGACAAACAACATCCATGCTCAACAAATTATTGAAAACATGTTAAAAGGAGTATTTCTATTTGCAGGAACTTTTCTTAATTCTCAGACTTGAATTATCCCAAATGCAGACCCATGTTATGTGACAAATGTTTGCTAAATATCCCTAGGACAACTTGGTTTCCTGACTTGGAAATATATCGCCATTCCTTCACTGTTGCTGGGTCAAAATCCTGGAATTCCCTCCCAAACACCATTGTGGGTCTATCTACATCACATGGACTGTAGTGGTTCAAGAAGTCAGCTCACCACCACCTTCATAAGGGCAACGAATGATGGGCAATAAATACTGGCCAGCCAGTGATGCTCACATTCCATGACTGAATTTAAAAAACCTGATGTTGATGATTGGAAATGGGCTGTGGGAGTAGTACTGCATGATAAAAAGGGGCTTGGAGGCTCTGGGGGTACCTGATGACCAGATGGAAACTAATGCTGATGGTGTTGACTGCGAGCTATATTCACTGTCATCATCTACCATTTTCTTGATAGAAATGTAAGTGGAAAATGTTGGGGATGATATCTAGAGTGAATGGAATCAGTGTTAATTTGGTGGCTAAAAGTGTGTAATCCACAGCTACTAGTTGCTAGGATACTGAAAGCGAAAATACATGAAGTAGACATTTGCAAGCTACATTTACAATAATTTCTTTGCCCACTTACAGTTTGTGCAGACTTGAAAGTGCTTTGTCTTCAAATGCAAGTTAAAGATAAATTATATTAACCCATTGGTGCTTGCAAATACAATATTGGCATCTCAGTAATGCAGAAGTGACTGAAAATGACTTAAAAGGAAGTGAATGCTAACTAGAAGCACCTCATCATGTAAATCTTCCAGGGTTTTGTGGGATGATGGAAACATTGCTTCATCATAAATCATGGCAATGGACTTTACTGAATTTAATGATAAGTTGAATCTGGATGTAAGTCTGGAAGGAAAGGTGTTCTTTTCATTCATTCATGGGATGAGGGCATTGCTGGCTAGCATTTATTGTCCATCGCTAATTGCCCAGAGGTCAGTTGAGAGTCAACCACATTACTGCAGATCTGGAGTCACTTGTAGGCCAGACCAGGCAAATGTGGCAGTTTCCCTCCCTAAAGGACATTAGTCAGTCAGATGGGCTTTTCCAACAATTGATTCATGGTCATCATTAGACTCTTAATTCCAGATTTCACTGCTGTGGCAGGATTTCTACCAAAGTCTCCAGAGTGTTACCTGGCTCACTAAGTTACCAGTCTAGTGATAATACCATTAGGCCGTCCCCTCCCCTTGGAGTGCAGAAGGTTCTTTGTTTTTGATGTAATGTGTTGGTCACTCAGCCAGCATGGCACATTCACCAAGTTGCTGCACATGTGTTGACCAGGACTGCAGTGGAGCAGATTATAGGGCTGCTGAAGATATGGTTCTGCTGCTTGGACTGAACCCGGTAAGGAGACCTCTTCAGTATAGTCAAGGCAAGGTGTGCCACATCATCCTTGAAAGCTCTGCACTATTGGAGCAAATAACAAGACAATAAACTGAACACTGAGGAAATGTAGAATCATAGAAACATAGAATCATGCAATGCAGAAGAGAATCTTTGGCCCATCAAGTCTGCACTGTCAAAATGATATCACTACCTACACTAGTCCCACTTTCCCCCACTAGGTCCATATCCTTCAATGTTATGACTCTTTAAGTGCTCATCCAAGTATTTTACAACCTTTAAAGGTTGTAAGGTTTACTGCCTCAACTATTCTCCCAGGCAGAAGATTCCAGATCCCCACCAATCTTTGGGTGAAGTAGTTTTTCCTCATATCCCCTCTAAGCCTCCTACCCTTCACTTTAAAATTATGCCTCCTTGTTACTGATCCTTCACCTAACGGAATAGCTGCTTTCTGTCCATGCCCCTCATAATGTTAGACCTCAATTATGTCCCCTCCCCTCAATCTTTTTTCCTCCAAAGATAACAATCCAAGCTTAATCTAGCCTCTCTTCATTGCTGAAGTTCTCCATTCCAGGCAACATCCTGGTGAATCTCTTTTGCAACCCCTCCAGGGAAATCCCATCTTTCCTATAGACTGGTGACCAGAACTGCACACAGCAGCCAACTGTGCCTAACCAAAGTGCTGTACAGCTCCAACATGACCTTCCTGCTCTTATAATCTATGACTAATAATTGCAAGTGTCCCATATGCCTTCTTAACCACCCCATAAATTTATTCTGCCATCTTTGGACAAGCATCCCAAGATTGCTGTGTTTCTCTGAGCTTCCTAGTGTTCCGACATTCACTGAATACACCCTTATCTTTTTCCTTCTTCCATAGTGCACTGCCTCTCATTTATCAGGGTCAAATTTCACCTGCCATTGATCTGCCCATCTGGCTAATCCATTTATATCTTCATGTAATCTAAAATCTTCATCCTCACTCTCAACCATCCAATCTTTTTGACATCTACAAACTTACTTAGCCTCACTCTCACATTCTCATCTGCATCATTTATGAATATCACAAACAATAAGGGATACAGCACTGACCCCTGTGGTATTCCAATGCAAACTGGGCTCTAGTCACATAAACAGCCTTCTACCACCACCCTCTGTCTTCTATCATCAAGCCAATTTTGGATCCATTTTGCCAATTTACTTTGGATCCCATGAACTTTTACCTTCTTTAACAATGTCCCATGTGGAACCTTGGTGAAATCCACACAACCTCCATGAACTTCCCTACCCTCATCCACACACTTGGTCACCTCTTCAAAAATGTCTACAAGATTTGTTAGGCATGATCTCCCTCTGGCAAAGCTGTGTTGACTATTCTTGAACAAACCTTGGCTGTTTCAAAATGGAGATTAATTTTCTCCTTCATTATATTCTCCAATAGTTTTCCTACCACTGATGTTAGACTCACTGGGCAATAGTTCCTTTGTCTATCTCTACCACCCTTCTTGTAAAGTGGAACTACATTAACTGTCCTCCAGCCCTCTGGCACTTCTGCTATGGCCAGAGATTACTTAAAAATTTGGGTCAGGCCTATGTAATTTTCTCTGGGCACTGGGAGAGTGGGAACAGTTTTTTGAGGATGAGGATGGGAACCCTGGGGAGGTGAAAGTTCTTCTTGTCCATGCAAAAGCTCAGCTGTATTAGGTGCTGCAATCCAAACGGCAACTGATTGACACTCAGTTCCATTAGCTGCAACATACCATCAAGGAACGTAGAATTGTCACTGGCTATGATGCCAACAGTGAATTTGCAGTGTAAGGGCTAACTGTATTCTCCATTCATTTTGTTTCTGTCTGTTTTCACGAGCTGTGAAATTGAAAGCTCATGTTTAGAATTGCCCGACTGCTTACGTGGGGTCGTAGAGATATACAGCATGGAAGCAGACCCTTTTGTCTAACTCGTCCATGCCGACCAGATATCCTAAATGAATCCAGTCCCATTTGCCAGCATTTGGCCCATATCCCTATAAACCCTGCCTATTCATATACCCATCCTGATGCCTTTTAAATGTTATAATTGTACCATCCTCCGCCACTTCCTCTGGCAGCTCATTCCATACACGCATCACCGTCTGCATGATAAAGTTGCCCCTCAGGTCCCTTTCTAATCTTTCCCCTCTCACCTTAACCTATGCCCTCTATTTTTGGACTCCCCCACCCTGGGGAAAAGACCTTGTTTATTTACCCTATCCATGCCCCCCATGATTTTATAAGCCTCTACAAAGTCAGCTCTCAGCTTTCGACACTCCAGGGAGAATAGCCCCAGCCTATTCAGCCTCTCCCGATAGCTCAAACCCTCCAACCCTGGTGGCAACATCTTTGTAAATCTTTTCTGAATCCTTTCAAGCTTCATAAATCCTTCCTATAGCTGTCTGGAATTGCACACAGTATTCCAAAAGTGGCCTAACCGATATTCTGTTACAGAGATAGTAGGAACTGCCAATGCTGGAGAATCTGAGATAACAAGGTGTAGAGCTGGATGAACACAGCAGGCCAAGCAGCATCAGAGGAGCAGGAAAGCTGACATTTCGGGTCGGGACCCTTCTTCAGAAATGGGGGAGGGGAAGGGGATTCTGAAATAAATAGGGAGAGAGGGGGAGGCAGATAGAAGATGGATAAAGGAGAAGATATGTGGAGAGGAGACAGACAGGTCAAAGAGGCGGGGTTGGAGCCAGTAAAGGTGAGTGTAGGTGGGGAGTTAGGGAGGGGATAGGTCAGTCCAAGGAGGACGGACAGGTCAAGGAGGCGGGATCTGGCTGGTAGGTAGGAGATGGTGGTGGGCTTGAGGTGGGAGGAGGGGATAGGTGGGAGGAAGGACAGGTTAGGGAGGCGGGGACAAGCTGGTCTGGTTTTGGGATGGGGTCAGGGGAGGGGAGATTTTGAAGCTTGTGAAGTCCACATTGATAACATTGGGCTGCAGGGTTCCCAAGCGAAATATGAGATGCTGTTCCTGCAACCTTCGGGTGGCATCGTTGTGGCACTGCAGGAGGCCCAGGATGGACATGTTGTCCAAGGAGTGGGAGGGGGAGTTGAAATGGCTCGCGACTGGGAGGTGCAGATGTTTGTCGCGAACTAAGCGTAGGTGTTCCACAAAGCATTCCCCAAGCCTCCGCTTGGTTTCCCCGATGTAGAGGAGGCCACATCGGGAACAGCGGATACAGTATACCACATTCGCAGATGTACAGTAGAACGTCTGTTTGACGTGGAAGGTCTTCTTGGGGCCTGGGATGGGGGTGAGGGAGGAGGTGTGGGGGCAGGTGTAGCACTTCCTGTGATTGCAGGGAAAAGTGCCGGTGGTGGTGGGGCTGGTGGGGAGGGTGGAGCGGATGAGGGAGTCACGGAGAGAGTGGTCCCTCCGGAAAGCAGAAAGGGGTGGGGAGGGAAAAATGTCTTTGGTAGTGGGGCCAGATTGCAGATGGCGGAAGTGCTGGAGGATGATGTGCTGGATCCGAAGGTTGGTGGGGTGGTACGTAAGGACAAAGGGGATTCTGTTTTGGTTATTATTGTGGGGAGCAGATGTGAGGGATGAGTTACGGGAAATGCGAGAGACACGGTCAAGGACGTTTTCGACCACTGTGGAGGGGAAGTTGCTGTCCTTGTTTTTCAAGTGCTACACCTGCCCCTACACCTCCCCTCTCACCCCCATGCCAGGCCCCAAGAAGACCTTCCACATCAAACAGACGTTCCACTGCACATCTGCGAATGTGGTATACTGTGTCCGCTGTTCCCGATGTGGCCTCTTCTACATCGGGGAAACCAAGCGGAGGCTTGGGGAATGCTTTGTGGAACACCTACGCTTAGTTCACGACAAACATCTGCACCTCCCAGTCGCGAGCCATTTCAACTCCTCCTCCCACTCCTTGGACGACATGTCCATCCTGGGCCTCCTGCAGTGCCACAACGATGCCACCCGAAGGTTGCAGGGACAGCATCTCATATTTCGCTTGGGAACCCTGCAGCCCAATGGTATCAATGTGGACTTCACAAGCTTCAAACTCTCCCGTCCCCCAACTGCATCCAAAAACCAGCCCAGCTCGTCCCCGCCTCCCTCACCTGTCCTTCCTCCCACCTATCCACTCCTCCCACCTCAGGCCCCACCCCCATCTCCTACCTACCAGCCTCATCCTGCCTCCTTGACCTGTCCGTCCTCCCTGGACTGACCTATTCCCCCAACTAATTCCCCACCTACACTCACCTTTACTGGCTCCAACCCCGTCTCTTTGACTGGTCTGTCTCCTCTCTACCTATCTTCTCCTTTATCCATCTTCTTTCTGCCTCCCCCTCTCTCCCTATTTATTTCAGAACCCCCTTCTCCTCCCCCATTTCTGAAGAAGGGTATAGGCCCGAAACGTCAGCTTTCCTGCTCCTCTGATGCTGCTTGGCCTGCTGTGTTCATCCAGCTCTACACCTTGTTCTAACCAACATTCTGTACAGATGCAACATGACCTCCCAACTCCTATACTCAATGCACTGACCATTAAAGGCAAGCATAACAAACACCTTCTTCACTATCCTGTCTACCCGTGACTCCACTTTCATGAAACTATGAACCTGCATTCCAAGGTCTCTTTGTTCAGTAACAATCCCCAGGACCTTACCATTAAGTGTATATGTCCTGCCCTGATTTGACTTTCCAAATATGCAGCACCTCACATTTATCTAAATTAAATTCCATCTGCCACTCCTCGGCCAATTAGCTCATCTGATCAAGATTCCGTTGTACTCTGAAGTAACACTCTTCGCTGTCCACTACTCCTCCAATTTTGGTGTCATCTGCAAACCTGTTAACCTTACCTCTTATGTTTATATCCAAATACCTTATATAAATGATGAAAAGCAGTGGACCCCCAGAACTGATCCTTGCAGCACGCCACTGGTCACAGGCCTCCAGTCTGAAAAGCAACTCTCCACCACTACCTTCCATCTTCTACCTTCAAGCCAATTCTGTATCCAAATGGCTAGTTCTCCCTGTATTCTGTGTGATCTAACCTTGCTAACCAGTCTACCACGAGGAACCTTGTTGAACGCCTTACTGAAGTCCATAGATATCGCATCCACCATTCTGTCCTCATCAATCCTCTTTGTTACTTCTTCAAAAAACTTAATCAAGTTAGTGAGACATGATTTCCCATGCACAAAGCGATGTTAACTGTTCCTAATCAGTCCTTGCCTTTCCAAGTATATATAAATCCTGTCTGTGAAATTCCCTGACTGGATTATGACAATATGTGTTGTACAGTGGACACTGGAGCCAGAGTAGTAGTGATTTAGAGAAGGCGTTCAAATGGAATATGGCTGAGAGCAGGTAAACTGAGTGATCTACTTGTTAAACAGTGGCTGATAAGAGAATAGAATTGTATGTATCAGGGACTGTCAGCCAAGCCAACTCCGTGCTGCGAGGACTGTGGCCCTATGGCTGGTGAGCCATCATGTTTTTGGTAAAGGGCAATGCCAAAATAACCCTAAGAATTCCAGGTGCTGGAAATCTGGCATAAAATCAGAAATTGCTGGATGAAAGACAACGGATCTGTCAATATCTGTCAAGAGAAAGCAGAGTTAATGTTTCAGGTCCAGTGATGCTTCTTCAAAAAATATTTAACACATAATTTATTTGAGGTTATTATCAGGGATCTGAAGCTATAAAGGCATAAATGAGTTTGTTCCCATGACAATGTGCCTTCCTAATATTCTGACTTTTAAAGACTTCCAATCCTTGTAATTGGCAATACACACTTTCAGAGATGATAGGCTTGCTTCATACTTGCATCACATGGAAAGATGCAATGCACAATTTGAGATAACTCTATTGAGTCCGATATCCCATCACCAAGTCACCCTTTATTTACAGGCCTTGACTGTAGTACTGCCTCTTACAGAGTCAGGCACGAGAGTGTCAGTATTCCTGTATTAATGTAAGCCAAGGCTCCCTGATTGGATCAGATTAACAGCCCCAATTAGGGAGTTGATATTCTATGAGATCTAGCTGGCTAATCTCATTACATTCATTACATAATTGACATGTTTTCTCTTAGTGAATATAGAATGGACAGTACATTTTTCAAAGTTGGGTCATTCTTTAGATCCACTAGTCAAGAAAGACTTTGGGCTGTCTCATACTGTTGGCTGCATTCACTGCATATTGACATTAAAATTAAATAACTTAATATTCAGTCTTATAAAGGAAACATTACTGAAAGTGGCATCAAGATTTAAGTGGTCAACAATAGTTTATATTTCATTGATTCTCCTCTCACCCATTATTTTGTAGTTTCTGTACTGACTGTGGAGCGGCACGGTGGCTGAGTGGTTAGCAGTGCCTCACAGTGCCAGGGACCTGGGTTCAATTCCACCCTTGGATGACTGCTTGTGTGGAGTTTGCACACCCTCTCCGTGTCTGTGTGGGTTCCCCTCCAAGACTCTGCTTTCCTCCCATAGCCCAAAGATATGTAGATTAGGTGGATTAGCCATGGTAAATGCAGGTTTACAGGGATAAGGTGGGTCTGGGTCCGATGCTCTTTGGACAGTTGGTGTAGACATGATGGACTGAATGGCCTGCTTCCACACTGTAGAGATTCTAGGATGTTGATATCATCCAATTAACTCAAACAGTTTTAGTGAGGAGGAAAGGGGTCACACACATCTTTGCCAAGCATGCTTTTAATTTTGCGAGTTTTTGCAAGTTGACTAATGGAGGCATCTTTCTGAGGTGCATAACAATAATTATTCCCCCTGTGTTTCTGCCAAGCTCTTTTTGCCAATTCAGCATACTTTGTAAACTGAAGTTCAAGTCTCAAAAATTTGGCTTTTAAGGTCATGGCTCCCACTGATGAAGAAGAAGGAGTGGCAAAACTGATCGACTAAAGGCTCGTGGTTTGAAATCACTGTCATAGGCTGGTTCTTGAGTCTTGGAGTTCTGATCAGAGACGAGCTCATTGAGTGAAGGCAGCAAACTTTGATAGCCAGTCAAGATACAGGATTTAAACTCATGACCTTCTGGAATAGGAAACAGAACTGGTGACTCTTGTTGACTTAACACATTCAAGTTCTCATGTCAGTCAAGGCCAGGACTTGAACTCATGACCTTCATGGGTTGTGAATTCAACAGTCAATTACCAGAGGTATCAGACTGCCTTGTTCTTTCATGACCTTTTCTGGTGCTAAGGTGAACAAAATGTCTGCCCATCATCATAGCAGCATGAGATTAATCTTCTCAGAGAATGAGATATATTCCTGATATACCACAATAATAATCAAAACTTAGATTTATGTTCCATTGCACTTAAACATGTGAATTGTCCTTTCCCCATCATACTTGCTTTTTGCAAAGGATAATATCAACAGTGACTACTAGAGCCCAAAAATAAGTTTTTTTAAAATTTTGATGAGAACACCTATGAATGCAGTCATCAGTATATATTAAAATTTTTAGCAAAACTTGATTTTTAAAAGATTACTGGACACAGTCATAAGAAAAAGAAAACTTAAGTCCTTTTCAACTATTGGTAGTGTGGTATGAAATCCAACGGTAAGTGCAACATGCTGGCCACTTGCTTTAGTTTGACAGATGGAATTTAGCAAGAGGATTAATTAAAATTCATCCATAGGATATGGTACCATTTGCAACAATAGCATCTAATGTCCCTTATCGCAGAACTGAGTGACAACTGAATTCAGAATCAACCGCACTGCTGCAGGTTTGGACTCACATATAGGTCAGGACTGGTAAGACAGCAGATATCATTTCTTCAAGGATATTAATGAATTTTTCAAAAATCCAATCAACACACACTTGATCATACAGATGACACAAACTTTCTTCATAATTTATTTGAATGTAAGTTCCCCAATTACCCTGGTGAGATACAAGAAGGCAGATTACTACCTGAATGGCTGCAAATTGGGACAGGGGAATGTGCAGTGGGACCTGGGTGTCCTTGTGCACCAGTCACTGAAGGTAAGTATGCAGGTGCAGCAGGAAGTAAAGAAAGCAAATGGTATGTTGGTCTTCATTGTGAGAAGTTTTGAGTACAGGAGCAGGGATGTGTTGTTGCAGTTATACAGGGCCATAGTGAGGCCACACCTAGAATATTGTGGGCAATTTTGGTCTTCTTTTCCGAGGAAGGATGCTCTTGTTCTCGAGGGAGTGCAGCGAAGGTTTACCAGGCTGATTCCGGGGATGGCAGGTCTGATGTATGAGGAGAGATTGACTAGGTTAGGATTGATTTCACTAGAGTTAAGACGAATGAAGGGGGATAGGGAATCTCATAGAAACTTATAAAATTTTAACAGGACTAGACAGGGTAAATGCAGGGAGGATGTTCCTGATCTTGGGTGTGTCCAGAACGGGGAGGGGTGGGGGGTGGTCACAATATGAGGATCCGGGGTAGATGATTTAGGATGGAGGTGAGGAGATCTTTCTTCACCCAAAGAGTGGTGAGCCTATGGAATTCATTACCACAGGAAGTCGTGGATGCCAAAACACTGAATGTATTCAAGAGGCGATTAGATATAGCACTTGGGGCGAATGGCATCAAAGTTTATGGGGAGAAAGCAGAATCAGGCTATCGAGTTGGATGATGAGCCACAAATGTGAAGAATGGCGGAGCAGGCTTGAAGGGCTGAATGGCCTCCTCCTGCTCCTATCTTCTATGCTTCTATATTCCTATGTCTCCTAATTAATGGTTGAGGCTTCTGGATTGCTAACCAGTAATATGAACATTACATACATTACAGCTTCTGGGTTTTATTTGTGTCTTATTTCTACTTCAAGCATCTAACATAGAAGATGTAGTTGATTAGTGAACTGGAATCCAGCACATTATCAAAGAACTCATTAAACTCACCACTCAGCACAAAAATGGTAAGCTCTCTTAATCATTCCACTTTAACCATGTTGCTGGATGTATAACACATCTTCTCAATATGTGAAATATACATTCAACACAATGCAATTATTTTATTATATTGGGGAGTTAAATGAATGAATGAATGATGAATGATTTATTGTCACATATATCCAGGGAGATGTAGTGAAAAGTGTTCTACCACCACAGTCCCGTGACATTTTGAGATACAAAGAATAAAAAGAAGAAGGTGCATAAATAGAGTTTATCTTCATCAGCTAGGGTCCCAAACATGTCCCAGGATAAGGCACGGTGGCTCAGTGGTTAGCACTGCTGCCTCACAGCGCCAGGGACCCGGGTTCAATTCCAGCCTTGAGTGACTGTCTGTGTGGAGTTTGCATGTTCTGTCCGTGTCTGCAAAGGTTTCCTCTGGGTGCTCCAGTTTCCTCCCACAGTCCAAAGATGTGCAGGGTAGGTGAATTGGCCATGCTAAATTGTCCATAAGGATGTGTAGATTAGGTGGGTTGTAGGGGGATGAGTCTGGGTGGGATGCTCTGAGGTTCGGTGTGGACTTGCTGGGCCGAAGGACCTGATTCTATGATGAATGCAAGCCCCTTGTTCTGGGCTTAACGCAGCCAAGAGCTGCCGTTCTGGGCACCGACACCACCACAGTCAACGAACTGCTGCCACCAAAATAGTCCATGCTCTTAGGGCCTACCGCAGTCAGGAGTCCCCATCCTGCCATTGCTACAGCTGAATCCCTGCCGCCATTCCAGGAGTCCATGCATGTTTAGCTATTGTTAAAGTAATACCATGGAATTTACAGCGCATGAACAAGACATTCAACTCAACCAATCCATGCTAGAATTTACGATCCGCTGGAGCCTCCAACCACATTGTTCATTTAACTCATATCACATGACCTTCTATTACCTTCTGCTGCATGTGCTTACCAGATTTCCTTGAAATGCATCAATAATATCTGTATTAAAAGACATAACCAGGTTGACAACTTCAGCTTAACACTTGTAAGCAATGATTCAATTGCACTGATGGACCAGATCAAAAACAAAAGTTAAATGCACTATTTTATTTTCAATACTATAACTTTAAATGTTTTCCACTTCAAGGCAAGATGTCATTAATAATCTCAAATGCTGATGATTAACATTTCGGCAGTGTAGCAGCATTTTTGACAGCAACAAATGCAAAAAGAGACTTGTTTCAGTTAATTTGAACAATTCATCAATTGAAAATTGCATATCATAAAATCCCTACAGTGTGGAAACTGGCCATTTGGCTGAACAAGTCCACACCAACTCTCTGAAGAGCATCCCATCCAGACTCACCCTCCTACCCTCTCCTTGTAACTCTGCATTTCTTGTGGCTAACCCATCTAACCTACACATCCCTGGACATAATGGGCATTTTAGCATGACCGATCCACCTAAACTGCACATCTTTGGGCTGTGACAGGAAACCAGAGCACCTGAAGGAAACTCATGCAGACATGGGGAGAATGTGCAAACTCCACACAGACAGTCGCCCAAGGCTGGAATTGAACCTGGGTCCCTGGCACTGTGAGGCAGCAGTGACAACCACTGAGCCACCATGCCAGTCATATAATTTTCTAATTTATATTTTTACATCAAATCATGTGAACTATTCACTTCCCTAATTTTGTCACAAATTACTCCATGGAATCCTTCCCAGAAGGTCTGGGGAAGGGCCATTCAATCTAAAATGTTAACACTGATCTCTCTCCATAGATGCTGCCAGACCTGCTGAGCTTTTCCAGAAATCTCTATTTTATTTCTGATTTACAGCACCCACAGGTCTTTCGATTTTTATTTTGTCAATATGCCTGTCTGCCACTGGGTTAATCACAGTGATAGCTGGATAAAGCCATTAAGTGATCATTAATTGGCAACATTTAAGTTTAGAGAGACTGTTAACTAAGGTGCAAGCTCATGAACTGAGGGCAAATTACTGACATGGCTGGGAAATTAGTTGAGTAGCAGATGACAGGGATAATGGGTAATTACTCAAATTGGCAGGACGTGAAGAATCTACGTCAGGACCTCAATTATTTGCATTATTTATTAACAACATAGCACTGAAAGTCATATATCCACATTTGTTGACGATAGAAAATTAGGTAGCATTGCAGACTGTGCAGATGATAGCATAAAATTACAAAGGGATATTGATAGACTGAGTGAATTGGGTAAAATTGTGACAGATGAAGTTCAATATGAGGAAGTGTGACGTTATCCATTTTGGACAGAAAAAAAGATAAAGCAGGGTACTTTCTAAATGGTATAGAGTTAAATAAATCAGACGTCCAAAGAGAGTTGGGGTTCAGGTACATAGATCTTTGAAATATCGCAAACAGATGCCAAAAATAATCCAGAAAGCAAATGGAATACTTCCCTTTATATCTAATGGACAGGAGTGTAAGGATGCAGCACTTATACAAAATCCTGGTTAGACCCAGTTTGGAGTTCTGTGAGCAGATGTGGGCACTACACCATAAGAAGGATATATTGGCCTTGGCAGGAGTACGACATAGGTTTACAAGAATGATACCTGGATTTAGGCAGTACGTTAAGAAAAGAGATCAAACAAATGAGGCCTGTTTTCTCTAGAACTTAGAAGGTTAAGGGGTGAATTGACCAAAGTCGTAAAGATATTGACAGGAAAGACAGGGTAGGTAAATTATTTCCATTGGTTCAGGGTTCTAGAAATTGGGGTCATAGTCGGAGAATTCGGGTCAGACTGTTCAAGAGAGATGTTAGGAAGTACTTCTACACACAAAGAATGGTAGATGTTTGAAACTGTCTTCCACAAATGCCAATGGATGCTAATCAGTTAATTTTAAAGCTGAGATAGATACTTTTGCTTGGCAAAAATATATTAAGGGATATGCGCCAAAGGCAGGCATATGGAATTAGGCCACAGATCAGCCATGATCTCATTGAATAGCAGAACAGGCTTGAGGGAATGACTGACCTTCTCCTGTTCCTATGTGCCTATGGATGTTGAGGGCAGTTAAATAGCATGGTTAGAGGTCGGCTAGCTAATAGAAGATAGAGAGTTGGGATAAAGGGAACATTTTCAGGATGGCAACCTGTGACTTGTGGAGTGCTACAGAAGTCTGCTAAAGCAACAATTATTGGCAATATATGTTAATGTCTTGATGATGGAAGTGAATGTTCTATCGCTATGGTTGCGGGTGACACAAGATAGGAAGGTAAGTAGTGAGGATGAACAAAGGGTCTACAGAAGGATTTGGACAGATTAAGTGAGTGGATGAAACTTATAATGAGGAAAAACGTGAGGTTATGTAATTTGGCAGAAAGAACAGAGGAGCTGAATGTTATTTAAATAGGGAAAGACAGGAAGGTGAGGTATAGAGGAATTTAAGAGCTTTAGTGCACGAATCATAAAAAGCTAGCACCCAAGTTCAGCAGATAATAGGGAAGGCAAATGGACTGTTGGCCTCTATTTCAAAGGGAATGGAAAGTAAAATATGGAGGACTTGTTAAAACTATACTAAGTACTAGTCAGACTACACTTTGATTATTATGATGAATTTTGATTCTCTTATCGAAGGGAAGACATGTTAGTATTGCAAGCAGTTCAGAGAGGGTTCACTGGCTTAATTCCAGGTATGCAGGAACTTTCTTATGAGGGGAGGTTAGTTTGGATAGGTTTGCATTCATTGGATTTTTGAACAATGAAAGGGTGACCTTATTGAAACATTTAAGGTTCACTAGGAGCTTGACAGGGTAGATGCAAATGGATTGCTTGCCCAGTGTGAGAGAGCCTCAGACCAGAGGACAAAATCTCCGAGTAAGGGGTTGCCAATTTGAGACAGAGTTGAAGAGGAATTTCATCACTCAATAGGTAACAGACATATCGAATTCTTTATCATAGAGGGCTATTGAGGTGAAATCATTAAGGGTAGTTAAGGCTGAGATAGACATATTTATAATTGGTAAAGAATCAAGGATTATAGGTAATTTGGAAGAAAGTGGATTTGCGGATTATCAGATCAGCTATGATCTCATTGAATGGCGGAGCAGACTTAATGGGCCAAATAACCTACTTTTGCTCCTACATCATATGGGTGTATAGTCCTATGATCATTAGAAAAGTGCTCGACACAGTCTAGGAAAATGAGGGTGAGGCAGCATACTACCTCAAACAACAATTACCCTGCCACTTATGGGAAGAAGCGGCAGATAGCACAAAATGCCAGCAATGGCAATCAGGGTAAATACCACAAGTTGTACTTTCGTTTGCAGCATGAGTACAAATAACTGCTGCGCTTCATGTAACAATTTTTTCTCTCAGCTTTAGAACAACATTTTAACAAAATTGTCCAAACATATGAAGTGCAGATTTACATTTGTTGTACTTTACTACATTTCATCCGGTAAGGAAAAGCTTTAATCAGTTTGCCTATTTTGCAATTTGTAACATAAAGTACCAATGATTGTTTACAGTGTGAAAAGAAGATTAATATGTGGTTTAAATATCCTCAATCAGAAGAACGAACAAAGTCCTCAGGAATTAAGAATATTACTTAGTATAAGACAAATAACAGCATGAAAAACCAACTTTTTATAGTTCAAACCCATATATCCAAATTATATTTTTGTCAAATATTTACATTTCATGCAACTTGTTTTGAAAGCAGCTGAATGTTGAATAAATGAGCTGAAAGGACATTGCTTATGCTTAAACTTTCAAGAAGTTCCAGAAAGTTTAAAAATCCTGTCACCTCAACAATAGCTGTTATCAGATATGTAATTTGCCTAAGTATGGCTTGAATACAGGCCTCCTTTCCTGGTAAGCATGTTACAGTTGTAGATATCGTGGGTCAGTGAAAACAAATGGGTTCTCAATTTAAAACTGTTGTGATTCAAAACAAACATTTTACTCATTGCTTCTCATGAGATTATTGCACCAGAAATTAAATGAGACAAGAAGTGGATGTCTTTTCCACTTGAATACCAATGCTCATTAGAGCAGGTAGAAAGGCTGGATCAGAGTCTGTCAAACCACGTAAAGTTTGGTGGAAAAGTTTGATAAGTTATCAAACTTGGAACAATCCAAAGTGAGAGAACAGTGAGGAGCAGGGAGCACAATTAAACCAGGAGAATACTTGTTAATGAAAAGTATTCAAGACTTGGTAGACTGCTTTAATTTAATCATGATTGTAATCCAATGTATAGAAGTGTAGAACCCACCACTGTGTTAGTTCCTCAGGATAGTACCTGAGGCCCAAAGAACCTCATTTCATTCATTAATGACCTTCCCAAAATCGTAAGCTGTTCTGACAATGGGCCACTCAACCTGAAACATTAACTCTGATTTCTCTCCACAGATGCTGCCAGATCTGCTGAGCTTTTCCAGCAATTTATGTTTTTGTTTCTGATTTACAGCATCTGCAGTTCTTTTGGTTTTTATGTAGTATTTAACTCACTGCCACATTTCTTTCGGGCATAATCATCTTGAAGAAGTTCTGCTCCTCTCTCTGACAGGTGTTCCGAGGAAAGGTCACTCGACTCGAAACATTAACTCTGATTTCTCTTCACAGGTGCTGCCAGATCTGCTGAGATTTTCCAGTAATCTCTGTTTTTGTTGTTATTGATCATAAGTGCGGAAATGGGGATGTTTGCTGATGATTGCATAATGTTTAGAATTATTCACAACTCCTTAGATGAGGAAGAATTCCATGTCTATACATTAGACAATATTCAGACTTAGGACAAAAATTAGCAAGCAACACTTGTACATTTGAGTACCAGGCGATGGACACTTCCAATAAGAGAGAATCTAACCATCGGCCCTCTACATTCAATGATGTTATTGTCACTGAATTGCTTAGTGATCAACATGTTGGGTGTTACAATTGATCTGAAACTTAACTGGCTCAGCCATATAAATAATATAAATATAAATACCTTGTCTACAAAAGCATGTCTGAGGCTGGGATTTCAGAGGTGAGTAAGTCTCCTCCTGACTCTCTAAAGCCTGTCTACCATCTACAAAATACAAGTGAGGAACGTGATGGAGTACTCAACTAAAAGTGAAATACTACAGAACATAGAAATATGAAATAAAAACAACATACTGGAGAAACTCAGCTGGTTTGGCAACATCTATCAAGAGAGGTCTTCCGAACCCATGACTACTTCCATCTAGAAGGACAAGTGCAGCAGACACATGGGAATACTATCACGGGCATGTTCCAATCTCAACATTCAGATTGGAAATATATTGCTGCTCCTTCAGTGTTGATAGATTGCAACTCTGGAATTCCCTTCCTAACAGCAGTAACAGCAGGGTTTACCTATAGCACATGGACTTTAATGGTTCAAGAAAGCAGCTCACCATCACAATCTCAAGGGGCAACTAGGGATGGGCAGTAAATACTGGCACAGACAGTGACACCCACATCCCAAGAGTGAATAAAATAAAGCAGAGTTACTGTTTCAAATTTGATAAAAAAACTTCTTCACAATAGAGAAGATAATTAATCCGTGAGGAGACTGATAATGAAAAGAACTAATTTTGTAGATTGTTATAGTCTAACCATATTTGTAATCCAATGTGTAGAAGCTTAGAATGATCACTGGGTTAGTTCCTTAGGGTATGTCTGAGGGCCAATCAGCTTCTGAAGAATCTTGTCCTACTACTGGTAGAAATAAATTATTTCTACTTTATCAAAATCTCTTGATAATTTTGTAATAATGAAATAATTTGCAAGTCAGCTTGTTTTTATTAGTTTCAAAGTGACTGCAGAGATGAGGCATATGTAATTCACATATTACTTTCTTTAAAATCTTTATTTACTATACATTCCAACAATTCCTCTCCCCGCGATAACATCCCACCACCACCTCCCCCCCACCACCCCCACTACCCCTTGCAATATCACTTCCAGCTCTGGTTAAGTGGATGAGAAACAGCCTGTTCCCAGATTCCTCCAAAACCAATCTGTGACCACTCAGCAGGGTGTAGGCATAAGTAGCATGAGTCATCCCTCCCACCTCATTCCTCCTCACTGGGGAACAGGGCTTGTCACTTGATCAGTATCTCCACAGACCCCTCACGTTGAGAATTAAGGGGCTGCATGAAGCGGCTCATGGGAATAAATATAATCATTGCATGTTGGATTTCAAATGTTCACGTGGCAAAAGCTTGCGTAGCATTTTTAAAAAGTCTGATGCAGATAAAGTGCAATTTTAAAGATTTATTATTGGACTGTACTAGGCTTACATCAGCTGTGTGGCCTGGGAACTTTACAAACTGCACTTCACACAGGTTACACTGCATCTTGCATCAAGTCACGTGTTAATACCTCCTGGAGATGGTCTCATTCTGCAGTGCGTTGCTGTCCTTTAATCAGATCAGTGATGTGACTCCTAAATTGTACAAAAAGTTTTCCATTGAGATCTGTCTGTCAGTACACGGACAATAATATAAGCGGCTTGCTTCTAAATGTCGTTTGGGTAGTAATTCTCTTAAAAGAATTGTTACTTCCTCGTTCACAGATTGGTTTAAACTGTTAAGGGATTCACTGACAGTGGCTGATCTGGAAAAAAATATATTACGGACCTGTTTGTGATATTAAGCACTTTTGGCAAGGGAGCAGAATGTAGAAGCTTGTGAGAGGAAGTGTTCCAATCCTTTTAATCCAGCAGGACAAAAAAAAAGGTCAACATGCTAAATCCCTTCATTTTTAATTGAAAGGAGTCTGGCAAGAGATATCTAAATACTTTCAAAATTGGCAATATGTTTTCATATTAAGTTCACTTTACACATGTCTGTTACAGTTAGATTTAGACAACAAGTTACTTTGCAGTATATCTCTGTCCAATAGCTGGAAAGTCCTTGTGTCACAAGATTTTAAAAATGACCTGAGGGGGTAACTTTTTCACGCAGAGGATGGTGCGTGAATCAAATGAGCTGCCAGAGGAACTGGTGGAGGCAGATACAATTACAACATTTAAAGGCATCTGGATGGGTATCTGAATAGGAAGGGTTTAGAGGGACGTGGGCCAAATGCTGGCAAATGGAACTAGGTCTGATTAGGATGTCTGGTCAGCAGAGACGATTTGGACCAAAGGGTCTGTTTCCATACTGTATGACTCTGTAACCCTGTGTGTAATTGCTAATTATTGATTTCAGTCTGCACTTTTCAAGATTTTACAATTGTACTCAAATTGATGTCTGCTTGGATTATTAAAATTTAGGGATATTAGAGTCATACACATCCCAGTCTTGAAGTTTTTATTAAAAATAGAATTTGTTGTAAATTTCTGATATTAGGTGAAATTTAATACCCTCCAGAGATGAGTTTGGAAGCTTAGTTGGGTGACACGGCACACTATGAGGGCGCTGCTGCCTTCCATGATATCATGATCACTCTTCCCTCCTGCCAAGATGCCAATTGAGGCCCTTAAATAGGCAATAAATGCCTAGCTAAGACCCTTACTTTAATTCAGCCAGAGATGGTGAGGGAATCACGGAATGAGGAACTGAATAACAAGCCCACGTGTTTCGCGAAGAGTTCTCTCATTCAAAGGTGCTCAGTGGACCTGACATCAGAAAGGGAGGGGATGGGGGCAAGGGCCATTTAAAGCCTGGACCAGTTGTTCTGGAACTAGTGGGCCAACCTCAGCCCTCTTAAGGATATTGAGGCCCCAACATGCATGCTGACTGAAAAGTGGGGAGTGTTGATTGCAAACTACGTAAACATTTTCAACTGTCTTGCACTCCTTGCATTGCAGTGTAACTTGTAGTATTCATATGCTTGACAGTTATTCCACCTACAGCCCATGGTCTCATTTCTACAAGCTGTAGCTTTTGCTCCTTCAGCCACTGTAACTGGTCTAAAAGGATGGTGGCCTCAGCACTCGCAAGATTGAATTTAACCCTGAAGTCCATTAACATAACCAAGCTTTGCGAAACTTAGGTTGATAAGGTCAACAACTTATTTTTCATGAAACATGGGAATCATTGGCTATGTCAGCATCTATTCCACATCAAAATTGCCCAGGCGGATGTTAAAAGTTAACCATCTTGTTGTGGGTCGAGAGTCATACGTTGATCGGGCCAGATAAGAAGACAGCTTTCCTTGTCTAAAGGACATTCATGAACCAGATAGGTTTTCATCCTAATGACTGTGGTTGTATGACTTCCATTAGGCTAATATTTTATTGAATTCAAATTTCACCATCTGCCATGGTTGGATTTGAAACCGGTCTGTGGTCCTGGCTTACTAGTCCAGTGACATTATCACTATGTCACCACATATGTACGAATGCATCATATATCACATTGATCTCTTTGAGTGTAACCTTCTCCTTTTCTGCACTCCTGTAACTGTATCTTACTTCTGCACTTCATGTTTGCTTTTCAGGTAATACTGTATGTTAAGGATTGTTTCCACTGCATTGTCTAATCTTATGTTCCGTCTTGTTCATCTGTGACATTGAACCTTTAAAGAAATATTATGTCTTCTTTCATTTCTTCTCAATGTGCTTATTAATTCTTATTAAAGTCTTGTAAATTTATATCATTTCAATACTACTTGTAATCTGTTGTCTTTAAGTTAGTATTGGTGTATTCATTGTTTTAAATTCAATTACTGTAGAGCTTACCAGAAGTCGAATGGTATTTTCTCTGTTTGTCAGTTCTTTTCTATCACTGTTGCAATTATGATATAATAAATTCTTGGTCAGTTTGTTCCCAGACCAATTGTTCTCTTAGTGTTACTTAAGGAAGTTGTCACAGAATGCATGCAGACTTAAAAAGTGAGGAGTATTCATTGCAAATTATGTAAATATTTTCAACTCTCTTATTGTCCTTGTAGTCTAGTGTAATTTTGAGCATACCTACACTCTTGACAGTCATTCCACCTGTGTGAAGTACTCTCATTTCTGGGGGTTGTAACTTCTGATTCATCTGCCATAGTATCTGGTCAGAAAGAAGAGTGACACTTATCTCTGCAACAAGCTTAAAATTAACAAGATGTCCATTGGCATAAACAAATTCTGTATAACTTGAGTTGTTGCATTCATAAATTTTGGCTATGAATGCTTTAGTTATCTGATCTAAAGGAGGTTGCACAAACATATTGAGATTTTTTGCACGTGTGGCCTGTTCATATTTTGCAGCCGTGACAGTGTCCTGTTTCTGTATATTGACCTACAATTTAATAAAAATGGCATTCCTTTCTCACAGCTGGGTAACACTTGTGGCTGTGAGGCTTTATTGTTTGATTGTGCTAACACTGACTGTTAAAATCTATGTCATTAAGCTTGAATTCCTGCTTTCATTCATGCTGTTTTAAATTCAGTTGCTTTAATCTTTCCTCATTCTTTTAAACTTTGATTTATAGTAATACTCAACTAAATTCTTCCTCTAAAGCATTAAATTCTGTTAAATATTGTTCTGCAATGATTTACCACTTTCACACTGTTAACTTTGTCTCCTTGCTGGTTCCTGTTTTAATGTACTGATTATTGGAGTTTTCTGGCCTTTTTAATGACCAGTCTTGCAAATTGCTTTTTGTTAGGACTGTCCCACCTATATCAGCTAAGATTGAGTTTTGCTCCGTCTTCCTGGGCAAAGTTGATGTTTTAGCACTTTTCATGGTATAAAACACGATGCATTTTCTTTTGCAAATTTTTAAAATGAAGTTTCCTGACTGTGCCCCTTATACATTTTCCCACCATAATCACAGTTAATTATTAGTTCCAGTCTGCAGTTTTTTTCTGACTTTTCTTCTTCGGATAGACCTTTTGCCATTTATCCAGCTTGAATACATTCTGAGGGCCTTCTGACACAGCAGTCCCAACATAAATTTCTTCACTGCCCTGTTATTTTCCCTTGCAGCTTTGCCTTAGTTGCTTGAGGCTACCTTTGGGGCCAACTCGCAATGTCCATTTTTGAAAGGTGGGAAAATTTTGATTTATGCTTTTGCCTTCTCTTTCAGATCTTTGTGCAGTTTTCATAAAGATTTTGCCCATTTACTCCTAGACACTTCATCATTCCCAAAAGAGCCTCCTTTCTTTTGGCCTCTGACCATTGCTCAGTGCAACTGATGACGCCTCTTTCACGAGTTTATGCTGTTGGCTCTGTGCCTCTTACCTGCTTATTGGTGAGGGTTTGTCTTTGGAGTTCAGAATGCACTTTGTTGTTACTTACATGGCTGATGCTAACCACTTGTCAGTTTTCACATTGCAACTGGTGACTATCAATTTATATCTTCTTAAAGCGATGATGCTTTGAAAAAGGTGAATCCATGTTTCTGCTAAAAGAGAGAAAATCTTCTGTCTTCAGGGTAAAATTGAATTATTGATCTAGTTTCCTTCTCAATATAGGTATTGGCAACATATCTCATTTTCAGAGATTCTTTTGTAATTCATTGCCATTAATTCTCCTTTCATAATCTGAGTCTAGAGTCTGTCTCATTATCAGTAGTAGAAGATAGATCACTTGTCTTATCACCACTGGTAGAAGGTAAACTACTGGAGAGTCTAAACAGAAGAGACACTTGTCTTACACAGCAAATGTAGTTTATTAATTGATGGCAACAGATACAGCTTAACTTGCCAGGCTTAACACAACGGACTCTCAGGAGGTGTATAGAATTTATCTGCTCCCTGAGAAAGGATACAACTATCTTCATCCAAAGACTGTGTGGCATCATCAATTGGGTGGAGCTCAATGTGACATGAACACTAACTCCTTCAGAATCATTACCGTACGGAACACTCATTACAGAGTAAGAACATTCATTTAAATTTATAGTTTTACCTCCAAATTGTGCTTCCTTACACTTCTGCCACTTGTGGGATTCACAGTCTAGAAGAAAAATAAAGCAGTGTAATTAAATAACCTTGGTACTTACATAGTCAGCAATCTAGGCAGACAGAGGGAGACCAGATGCTTGCCCAAAAAATGCACTTCTATTTTGGTGGGATTTAGGGACAGGAAGCTTTAATGAAAACAGTATGAAAGCTTCATTTTAACAATCTAATGAACAGAAGAAAATATAGTGAATGTATTTGCAATAAAATCCATGCTGCAAATGATTTGTGTATTTATAGTTCCTATATAAAACAGGCATTCTGGGTTTCAGAATACTATCCCAATTGGAAAGTATCATTTAAGTATAATTCATGAGTGAGAGGTTATCCATTTTGGGTGGAACAATAAAAAGGCAACTTATTATTTAAATGGAAAGAAACTTCAAAATGCTTCAAGTGGAGAGGAATCTGGGTGTCCTCATGCCTGAATCACAGATGGTTGGTATGCAGGTGCAGTAGGTAAGGAGGCAAATGGAATTTTGGCATTTATTGCCAAGGGGATTGAGTATAAAAGTAGGTAGTGCTGTTGCAACTGTACAGAGTATTAGTGAGAATGCATCTGGAATACTACATACAGTTTTGGTCCCTTTACTTGAGGAAGGATATAATTGCATTGGAGGGAGTTCAGACTGGATTCACTAAGTTAATTCCTGAGATGAAAGGTTTGACTTATGAGGAGTTTGAGCACTTTAGGATTATACTCACTAGAGTTTAGAAGAATGAGAAATTTAATTGAGGTATACAAAATACTAAAGATGACTGAAAAAGTAGACATGGAGTGGATGTTTCCCACAGTGGGGCAATCTAGGATGAGAGATCGGAGTTTTAGGCTAAGGGGTGGCAGTCTAAGGTTTTGGAGTAGATCTGTAGCTCGGGTTGTGGGTGTTGAGATTGGTTGGCTCGCCGAGCTGGTTTGTTGTTTCGCAGACGTTTCGTTACCGTGCTTGGTAACATCCTCAGTGCAGCCTCTGATGAAGCGTCAGTGTGTTTTCCCGCCTGGTTTTTAAAATCTGGGGTCCGTTGTGATGGATTGCCTCACTTCCGGGTTTCCTCCGTAATGGAGTGTATATGGGGTCGAGTTCAATGCGTTTATTAATAGCCTGCTTCGTGGTGTGCCATGCTTCCAGGAATTCTCGTGCTTGTCTCTGCCTAGCCTGTCCCAGGATCTTGGTGTTGTCCCAGTCGAAGTCGTGGTTCTCCTTGTCTACGTGGATTGAGATGAGTGAGTATTGGTCGTGTCTTTTTGTAGCCAGTTGGTGTTCATGTACTCTTGTTGTTAGTTTCCTTCCTGTTTGTCCGAAGTAGTGTTTCTCGCAGTCTCTGCAGGGGATTTTGTAGATGACATTGGTCCTGTCCATGGCGGGAAGTGGGCCTTTAGTTCGGGTGAGCACTTGTCGTAGGGTTGATGTGGGTTTGTGTGCCACTCTGATGCCCAGCGGCGGGAGGGAGGGAGGTGGGGGGGATACTACAAGGATCAGTATTTGACCCTAGATGTTCATAATATATATTATTGATTTGGATGTGGGGACCAAATATGATATTTCTAAATTTTGAATGATGCAAAGCTGAGCAGGTATGTGTGTTGTAAGGAAGATGTAAAATATTTTCAGAGGATATGTACAGGCTTAGTGATTGAGCAATAATGTGGAAGATGGAATATAATTTGGAATGATAAGACATTATTCACTTTGGTAGGAAGAACAGATGTGCAGAGTATTTCATAAATAATTGGTTGTTGGAAAGTATAGATGTGCAAAGGGACTGAGGTGTCCTTGTTAATAAGTTACTGAAGGCTAACAATATAGGTACAGCAAGCTAGTGTTAGTGGAATGTTAGCCTTTGTTGCAAAGAAAAATTGAGTACAGAAAAAGTCAAGTCTTGCTTCAATTGTTTAGGAGTATTGGGAGTATTGTGTGCAGCTTTTGTTTCCTTATCTCAGAAAAGATACTATTGCCATTATAGGGAGTGCCGCAAAAGTTCCCAAAACTTGTTCCAGGGATGGCAAGATTGTCATATGATGAGAAATTGGGTAAACACAGCCTGTATTCCCTACAGTTTTGAAGAATGTATCATGTTGTCATTGAGACGTACAAAATGCTTAAAGATACATGTGAGTACATACAGCTAAGATTTTTCACCTGTTGGTGAATCTAGAATTGAGGGTTCTAGATTTAAAAATTAGTGGAATGGTCAAGCAACCACGGGCCCAAAATTGGACATTCTAAATTGTCCCACAGCAGGAGAAATTGGTTTAACAGAAAATTGGCCCCAAAACTGAATTAAACGGTAGCCAGAGCTATTGGCTACAGAGGACATTGGAAACCAAGGTCAAAGAGATCGCAAAGGTCCAAGGGAAACCAGTTACAACCAGCCCAAGGATTGTGTATTGGAAAAAAATTGACCAGACTTGGCTCCTTGACTCCCAGCCAATACCTGAGGATTTGGATTTTACACTTCCCTAGCATGGCAACAGTGAAGGATGTTGGTGCGATCCCATTGGATGCTTTGAATCCTGCTCATGACTCCATTGGCCAAAGGCCACAGAACATTCTGGAAGGTCCAGGATGATGGGAATAAAAGCGCACACCTGGAAGCCAACTCCTCAGCAACGACTTACAAGAAGGCTTGTGGCAGAAGACTGGGAAGCAATCCAAGAAGACTCAGGAGGAAATCCACCCTGACTTGCGAGACTCACCTTTTGAGCCAGCCCTGTATCGAGATTCCAATAGCCCAACTCAAACACATGGATTGTTGTGAGTAATATCCTTTCTCAGATGGATAGAGCTAAGTAGAAAGTAAACATTGTGGGAATTTGGGAAATACTCACATGGTGTTTTAATAAGGAATATCTTGTTAATAAAATAGAGTTAAACTGCAAACTGAATTTTGTATTCTGTTATTCAACTCACTGATAAGAGCACTTGGATAAAGTGTTTTTAATACATAAACTGGTCAAAGTGCTCAAAGAATATACAACACCATTTAGGACTGAAATTTGGAGACTTGTTTTGACTTATAGATTAGTGAATCGTTGGAACTCCCTACCACAGAGGATATGGGAGCACAGTCTTTGAATTAATTAACAGTAGAGGTGGATAAATATTTCATTATCAATGAGCAAGGCATTATGGGGATAATGTGGTGAAAAGTGTTTGATCGGCCATGATTGTATTAAATGGAGCAGGTTCGAAGGGCTGAATGGCCTACTCTAGTTGTACGTTTCTGTGTTATTTTTAGCTGCTATGGCATCAAATTTAAAAGAGCAAAGCATGAGGGAAGCATCATGGAGAGAAGGCAGGTCATGCTGCATTTGAGGTGGGCATTCGTTCTCTGGTTTCTCTTCAAAAAGTATAAATCTTTTGTCTGTTACAAAAGATTTCCCAACAATTGTAAGGACCCTAAAACTCGGATACAAAGGCTGTCCGTAAATTCCTTCATTTGTCAGAAATTCTTTCCAATGTGATAGCATACTGAGAATTTCAGTCATACCATTCATGAGAGAGGGTGTAATGGAATTGTGCTATTTGACTTTCACCCGTATTTCATCACATGCTGTCAAAACTTTCAGCCTTCCCTTTATTACATACACACCAGCATGCTACAGGGAACACCATTACACATTTGAAGTGTGTTAATGTATTAAGACGAGGATCAAGCTCCTGTGTGGTCACATTTCCCACAGACAACTTGCAACATAAAGCATCATTCTGACACTGCACGGTTTCCAAATGGCAACTCTGCAAAAGCTATGCCACAGGTGTGGCTATGTGACAACACAGAAGTTCCACTGTAGACACAGGTGAAGGTCCTATCAAATTTATTCCTTATGCCAGGAGCTGACTAGAATAAGAATAAAGAGGTTAGATTGGATGTTTGGCGTAGAATCCATCAATGTGCAAAGTCCACTTAGACCGTGCTAATTGATTGTCCCTGGCATTTATATAGTTACCAGTCTAAGTGGATGGAGGGACATCAGATCCTTGGCTGCAATCTTTCCAGACATTGAATTGTGTGGGCATTAGTGAGAAAGTTGGGAAAAACAGGTGAGATCAGCTGTCGATCTTTTCGATGTTGAAATCAAAAAGTCCCATTTTACGACTAGGTATTGAATGCCGGGACAAAATTCTCATAGTGCCTTGCCGAGGATCTTGGACTGTCTTACTAGCAGCGAGTAGTTCTACTTGTGTCGGATCGGAGAATATGACACCCGAGGCACCATAGGGACATGGTGGATAGGTATTGAGGCAAGTTTGGGAAGACAGTGTGAGAAAACACATTGGTTCTCACAGAGAGAGACTCTCTAAGAAACTGGGCAAAATTGACATTTTACCAACTTGTGGTAAAATTCAACCCCTTGCTTCATTCCATACTAAACTGAAAAATCATTATCCAGATCTGAGAAAATCTTGAATTCTTTCATAGTAATGTGTAAGAGAACTTTTGGGGGAGGGGGGTGGTGATGGGGAACTGCAGACTGAAATCAAATCTGCACTGCTGTAACTGAGAGAAAAACAGGACAAGTTGCAATTGTCAACATTAAGTATTGCCTATTGTTAGGATGGGTGATTCAATGTTACTTTTGAAGCGGTGAGAGAGAGAATCTGAGAATTTATCAAATTCAGGAAACTTTGCCTGATGACATCCTTCTGATAGGTTGAAGTGCAAGCTGTAAAAGAGCTGTAAATCATCAAATCCCTACAGTGCAGGAAGAGGCCGTTTGGTCCAGCGAGTCTGCACTGACCCTCTGAAGAGGATCCCACCCTGACCTACACCTGACTATATCGCTGTAACTCTACACTAATCATGGCTTATCCATCAACCCATATCTTTGGACCGTGGGAGGAAACCAGAGCACCTGGGGGAAACCCACACAGACAGCTACCCGAGGCTGGAGGTGAACCTGGATCCCTGGTGCTATGAAGCAGCAGTGCTAACCACTGAACCACTATGCCACTCAATATGCCACCCCTATGCAGAAAAGAGCGAAAGAAATAAGCCTCTGGCATCGGCAAACAGAAGGCATCTTTCTCTCTTTCTCTCTCTCTTGCTCTGTCTGTGAGGCTAAAACCAAAACCGGGAAAGATTAACATAGGAAATTATAAAACAAAAAAGGTTTAAGTTCACCTGATCAACCGTTGAATAGAACAATGACTGTAACTATATAGGCAACCAAACCAATTGTCTTTTGTCCTTGTTAATCATGATTGTGTGCATGTGTATAATTTGGGATTTTATAGGACTGTGGTTTAAGTTGCATTGCAGCAAATTACAAATCCTTTTTCTCCGTTCCTTTGCTAAAATAAGTTACAATAGACAGAGTTATTTTCTGTTAATGGTGAAACTGGTGTAAGTTCTCGTATCTTGAATAGGTCATTTTGGTAAATTGTTCATTTTGGTGATCTCATTGGAATTTTATACATTTATACATTTGTGCCAGCTTGTGGAACTGCTGGGCATTATTATTGGCTCATTCTTTCCAGTTAAGTCATGATATACAGTAGCATTCAAAAACCTTGGAATTGATATATTAGGAGGAGTTTTCTGCTACCTTGAGCAGAGTGAACAATAGTGAGAACGTTGGCAAAAGACTGCCGAAATGAAAAAAAACTCTTGACATTGATGAAAAACTTCCAATTTTCACCTTAACATTCAAATGGTGAGTTAAGAATTTCACAAATGTGCCATGACTATCTTATTTCCATGTATTTGCATTATTTTATTAGCCCAGCTCACCACATTTCTTTCCCTATTCTAATTCTCCTATCAGGCCCTCAGGAATCAGATGGTGCCAATTCCCAAAATGAAAGTCTGAGTGGTTTCCTGGCAGCAATATTTCAATGCCTGCTTTTTCTGGCCTTCATTCAGCTCTGTCATCATCAAAATGTCCCTCCATGCTTCCTGGGTATTATTTGTCCATACAAGTCAGCAACAGTAAACACCCAACCTCACCACATCATGTCTGCTTTAGGATCAAATCGCAAACCACTTCAACACTTGAGGACGTCACCTTGGATTTCAGGGACACATTTGACTTGCTGCTTCTCCTATGTCACCTTGCATGCAGGGACGCCCAAGCATGTCATGTATTTACATAGGATGCATCATATGGCTCTGAACTTCCTCAAATAGCATTCTCCCACTTTTTGGAAGCTGCCACTCTCTGTGGCTTGTGTTGCTTCTCATTGTAGAAACTGATCTACGCTAAGGTACAGGCTATCAAGGTTTGTTACTTGCATTTCTTTCAAGTGCAAAGGGAAAGGCAGACATCTCGTCAAATTTTGGAGCACTGAACAGCCAAAGGAATGGACATGTTGCTGTACGCCAATGTCATATGTCAATGTCATACATGCCAAGAGCATACACAATAAGCATACTGCATGTGCTTCAACCAAATGGTATGTTGGAAATTCAAAGCGGTTGAGTCCTTAATATGGTCAAGAGGACAACAGTTCGTCAGAGGGTACTACCATGCTCAGTTGAGGGATCTGTTCAATTCCAGTCCGGTGGGGGGTGGCTACAAGTTAGTCAAGTGTGTGGCCCTTCCAGAGTCCAGAGATCCGTGATTTTTTTTCACTCATGGGACGTAGGCATTGCTGGTTGGCCAGGATTTATTGCCTGTCCCTAGCTGCCCTTAAATTGAGCGGCTTGCAAGGCTATTTCAGAGGGCAATTAAGAGTCAATTGCATTGCCATGGGTCTGGAGTCACATGCAGGCCAGACCACATGAGGATGGCAGAGTTCCTTCCTTGAATGACATTAGCAAGCCAGATGGGTTTTCCTGATAATTGACAGTGGCTTTATCATCAGTAGATCTTAATTCCAGATTTTATTTTTAATTCAATTTAAATTCCAAGGTGAATTTCAAAGGTGAAAATTGGCAATTCTTCCTCAATATCATAACTTCTTTTTTCATTTTTGCTGTCTTTTCACAACTTTCTCACTATTGCCCACGCTGCTCAAGGTAGCAGAAGATTCCCCCTTGTATATCAATTCTGGGGTTTTTTAATGACCGCCATTACCTAGTCATTGCAGTCCAGGGATTGGGCCACTGCCTGTCCTGAAGGCCAAGTGCAACCAGTCCAGATTACAGGTACATTAGTTGGAATGCAGTGGAAACATCAGTGCAGGGTTGCAATTTTATAATCAATGAAACAAATGGAGGGATGGAATATAATGGAAGTGGATGGAAGAACAGTTCATGGTGATGCAGGAGAAAGAGGGGTGGTGAGGTGCCCCCAGTGAATGAATAGGAAGCAGAGAGGGCTGGAAGGGTTCGTAGCTAGAGAGATTGACAAAGGTGAGAGTCTTTGAATGGACATGATGCATGCAATCATGAGTGTTATAGTCTATGAACCTTGGTGAGATGGGTGCTATAGTAGAATTTGAGTATGTGATAGCACTGAGTGAGGTAGCAAAGAAAAGGTGATGGCAGATACCCTTGCGGGACGCAGCATATCATTAACATTCCTGCATTGTGCTTCCCCTGGGACACTATCTCAGTTCAGTTTGGCTGAATCTGGCCAGTCAGCAGGATAGAGTACAGGCTTCCTCTTCACCATTCCATCCACCACCACCTCCATGTTCCTGTTGGCGAACCATGAAGGTAATTTACTTTTCTCTGCCACTTTCTTTGATGCAGAATGGAAATGTGAAGGGGAGTTCCTGCCTTGCAGTGTCTAAAGTATTGAGCAGCGGGGACTTAATTATAGCGCCTGCAGCATGAACATTGCTCTGGCAGGACCTAATGATTCTAGCCCTGCTGTACGATTCCACCAGACTTATTCATGGGAAAAAAGTTATGGGACAAGGTGGACCATGAAGCTCATTTAATAACGACTTTGCCAAAAAATTGAAAAATTTATTTTTATTTGTACCTAAGATCAATAAGTACAAATCACAGATCCAAGTAAATTAAGAATTCTTATTAACTCAGTATCAGTGTTGTTTAAGGGCTTCAGGATCCTGGAGCAATCTTGCAATGTTGTCACAGAGCTACATGTCACTGAGCATAAATAGCACAGTGTGACCAGAGTTTGAATGCGGTGGATGACTAATTGGACAAAATTAAGCTAGACTAGGCCTTTAAATAATCATAAGAGCACACGGACACGAACAGACAAAGAAGATAGATTAGTTCTTACCAAATGCAATTAGAAGATCAGGCTGATGTATCAATGAAAACCATGTCAAGAAGCGTTGGTATTAAATTATAATAAGAAGTATCACTTTGAAGTCTAAGCCTAAAGACTGTTCTTGACTTTGACTTCTCCTCGACTTGCCTGTCTTGAACTCAAATCATAGTGTGGCATTAAGCCACACAACAAAAGCTGTAACAGTTCAAGAAAGAAAGAATAAATGAGAAAATTTACATATAATGTCTCTCATATTCTCATGATGTCCCAAAACACAATGAAACGCATTAAAAGCACAAACATTGTTATCTTCCCATCAAATGTAACAGTCAATGTCCAACAAAGCCCAACAGACAGAAATATTACAATACAATTTGTGGATTTGAGATGCAAGGTCAGGTCCAAAGGTATGATGAAGCATGGAGACCATAAGGCAGTTTGCAAGATGAAAGACCGATAATGATAAAATACCTCAAAGCAGTTTACATAATAAAATGGCTTGAAAGTGTAGTGTCCATTGTTATGTAACCAAGCATGGAATGTTTTAGCAACTGTGTTTTTTTTATTCATTCAAGGCATGAGGGCTTCTCTGGCTTGGTCAGCATTTAATACCCACCCCTAATTGCCCAGAGGGTACTTAAGAGTCAAGCACATTGCTGTGGGTGTGGAATCACACATAGGCCAGACAAGGTAAGGGTGGCAGTTTCCTTCCCTAAAGGGACATTAGTGAACCAGATGGGTTTTTCCCTGACAAATGATTCATGGTCATCATCACCTTCATCATTTCCAGATTTTTCCTTTTTTATTGAATTCAAATTCAATCATCTGCCCTGGCAGCTTTTGAACCTGAGTCCTCCAGAACATTATCTGGGTCTCTGCATTAACAGTTCATCGATAATACCACTAGGCCATCACCTCCACTTTCAGAATCAAGTTCAATCATTTTTATTAATGCTGCAACAAAATCTCACTGAGAAAGGACTATGAGTAATGGCAATGGAAATCTTCCAGCTTTCTGTGTACTTGATGGTATGCTATTTGCATCTTTGAAAATGCTATAATCATACATGCTTTCTTAATGCAATGGGGGAGGCGATGGCCTTGTGGCATTATTGCTGGACTGTTAATCCAGAGATCCAGATAATATTCTGGGGACCTGGGTTCGAATCCCACCATAGCAGATGGTGGAATTTGAATTCAATAAACATCTGGCATTAAGAATCTAATGATGACCATGAATCCTTTGTCGATTGTCAGGAAAAACCCACCTGGTTCACTAATGTCCTTTAGGGAAGGAAACTGCTATCCTTACCTGGTCTGGCCTACATGTGACTCCAGATCCACAGCAATGTGGTTGACTCTTAACTGCCCTCTGGGCAATTAGGGATGGGCAAGAAATGCTGCCTGGCCAGCGATGCCCTCATCCCATGAATGAATGAATAAAGAAAAAGAAGATGCAAAAAGGACCTTCTGTCAATGATCAATTTAATATAAAGTAGATGAATGAGACAAAAAAATGTCACAAAACCTTTCATGAATTCAACACCAGTACTTTAAAACATTTGCAGGATGAAGATATATTGTGCCAAATGGTAATCCCGAGCATGCAAAATGCATTAAGATAACAACAAAAAAGTAAGTTAGGCAGACATTCCAAAATTACTAGGAAAGCAGTGGACCGAGGAAGGAAATATTGGTTCTGAATTGCTGAGACAATTTGGTAATAACATCTGGCAATCAAAGAGTTAAACATTCAGGAAACAAAAATCTCACACTCCTGCATTCCCCAGAGATGCATCATGGAGTGAAAGAAATGTCCATCAAAAAACAGTTCCCAAGGTTTCATTGCAGGAACACTTGTCAGCTTGTATTTATTCATTAATTCCGACTCGTATTTGTTTGCTGTGCAGGTCTCCCTCTGTGACGTGTATTTGCCTCACAGTCACATTTGCTGCTGACTCTCCCTCTTCCCTGCTGATAATCTGCCAAGACTGCGTTGATCCATTTGTTTTTAATTTTTGCTTTTTTTTTGCACAATGCTTGCTGCCAGCCAGTCAATCAGCTGTTTGGGTTCATGGGTTGCACTTGATCAGGGCTTAATTTGGAAGATCATCTTTTACATTGTGGGGGTGGTTGGTTCAGGCTAATATGCCACAACATGTGATTCCAATTTGTAAAGTTGGATAACTGCTGGTTTACTGTATAATACTGCCATGCAACAATAGTAAAATATACTTTATGTTGTTAAATGAACTTCATCAGGAATGCTGAGTAATTTTTTCTGGTTATTTAAGGGTATATTATCACCTGTGAAATAAACTTCATTGGCTTTTCACATGAACACGAAAGACTATGAGAGGGAAGGTAGCAACATCAGTAGTACTTCCTGAGATTTTCCTTTATGCTTTTATATACGAACGGCGCTGTGATAAAAGCTAGATTATCTGCTATAGCAATTTTCAATGAATGAATAGCGGACAAGTGAAAAACTCCACTGCTTTTCTTCAAACAGGAATGTGGGATTTTTAATATCTATTTGAAGGGCAGAAAGTGCCATGGTTTAACATGTCACTGGAGAGACAGCACATTGAACTGTGGAATACTCCCTCAGTGCTACACTCTAGCATGCTTCTGGATTTCATATGGAAATCTCCAAATTACAATTCTAATTGCACTTCAGCAGTACTTAAGTGACAGCAAAACACTGTAAATCATGCTCAGATTACGAAAGGTGTTGTTGAAATGTAAGTCATAGGGTAACCATTCTCTCCAAGATACATACCACCTTGACTTGGAATTATATACTGGTTCTGTCATCTGTTTGTTGTAGTCATGCATGAAATGTAGGAATTGCTGGCTAGACCAGAATTTATAGTCCATCCCTCGATGCCTCTGAGAAGCTGCTTTCTTAAAGTGTCACAATCCATTGGGCTGGATAGATCACAATGCTATTAGGAAGGGAGTTTCAGGGTTTTGATCCAGTGACACTGAAGGACAACAATGTATTCCCAAGTCAGGATGGTGAGTGAATTGGAGAAACTCTTGCAGGTGGTGGTGCTTCCATGTATCTGCTGCTGTCACCTTTCCAGATGGTGGTAATTGTGATTTTAGAAGGTGCTGTCTAAGGAGTCTAAGTGAATTCCTGCAGCACATCTTGTAGGTAGAACACACTGCTGTTACTGAGCATCAGTGGTGGAGTCAATTGATGTTTGTGGATGTGATGCCAGTCAAGCAGGCTGCTTTTCCCTCAGTGGTGTCAAGCTTCTTGAATGTTGTTGGAGGTGCACACATTCAGGCAAATGGGGATTATTCTATCACACTCCTGACTTGTGCCTAGTAGATGGTGGGCAGGGGAGTCAATAGAGGAGTTACATAGAACCATAGACTCATGATACAGCACAGAAGGGGGCCATTTGGCCCATCATGCCAGCCATGCTGCAGGAATCCCAGCCACTGACCTGCTTTTGTAGTCACAGTATTTATATGGCTGGTCCAGTTCAGTTTCTAGCCAATAATAAGCCTCAGGATGTTGATAGTGGGGATTCAGCAATGGTAGTGTTGTTGAATGACAGGGTGTGATATTTAGATTCTCTTTTCTCTGGGAGATGATTACTGCCAAGCATTTGTGTTGTGAAAATGTTACCTGCTGCTTGTCAGCCCACACCTTGATATTGTCCATTGTTGCATTTGGACATGGACTACTCCTGGGTCAAACTGCTGGAGTTCATTACCTAGATAATCTTTCAAATATCAACACCAAAGATATATGAATATAATCCATAAATAACGATTTCTTATGTTTTAATTAAAATTGAATAGAAAAGATGAAGGGATAATTTGATACGAATTATATAATATCAAAACAAAGTTTTAGAAAATCATTGGATGATGGATTTCTGTAAGGAGAAGAGATTGGAGAAGAGAAGCCTGTGGCTTTTTAGGATATAAGGCCCACTGGATTTACTGGCAATCAGGCACCTGATTGTTGCTTATGGCTTTCAAACAGTTTTGGGGAGTAGAATAAGCTGCCAGTCACCAAGAGTTACCATGGAGGAGGCTTGAGCTGCTGCTAGTTCAACATTACCCTCCCTGCCTCAGGATGGACGATCAGACACAGGAAAGGGAGGTGTTTTTTTTGGTGTTGTTGCTGGGCTGGGAGAGGAGGAAGGTTTCACAGGTTGCACAGTGCGAGGAGAGGATTCAGAAGCAAAATTTGGTGGGTTGGCTCGGACAGTGCAGATTAGAGCAGATCGAGGGATGCTCCTGTGCTCACCCACAAATTGCAACCTGTCCTCAGGTAGGCAGACTGTTTCCCTTCCTGCCTGGAGCTGAAATATTTGCAGCCAAGGCAGGACTAGGCCCTTGATGATCATTAATTAAGGGCCTCAATTGATGGTGAGACGGGAGAGTGGAGCTTGGCCAGAGGCAAGAAGGTGGCAGGGTTGTGGCACACCACCATCTCTCCTAATTACACATTACATTCCCTTCCTGCCTCAAGACCTGGAAGATTCCACCCCTAAATTGTGGTCATTTCGAAGCGGTGTATGAAGAATAAATCGAAGCAGCTCATGCAATGGAGGGCAAGGGGTTTGGAATAACATAAAAGATAAAGGGCTTTAATTTACCAGAATAGGGCAGAAAACTGAATCTGCTGTTGATCAGACTTCCCCTCACCAGTATGATCACCACAGCATTTTGTTTAGATAGTTGCTGCAAGAGTGAACAGAGAACAGTACATCAAGGGGCAGCACAGTGGCTCAGTGTTAGCACTGCTGCTTCACAGCGCCAGGGACCTGGGTTCGATTCCAGCCTCAGGCGACTGTCTGTGTGGAGTTTGCACATTCTCCCCGTGTCTGCGTGGGTTTCCTCTGGGTGCTCTGGTTTCCTTCCACAGTCCAAAGATGTGCAGGTGGATTAACCATGCTAAATTGCCCATAGTGCCCAGGGATATTTAGGTTAGGTGGGTTAGACATGGGACATTAGGGGAATGGGTCTGGGTGGGATGCTCTTTGGGGGGGCAGTGTGGACTTGATGGGCTAAATGGCCTGTTTCCACACTATAGGAATTCTGAGTCTAAGACAAACTGTGCATCTGAGATCCTGAGGGATCAGGGCAAGCATATGTACACTTCATCCATCAGTCAGGTTGCAGGCTTGTGAAATGAACAGTGTGATGACTGAAACAAAAGCAGAAATCACTAACGAAACTGGTCCGGACCCGAAACGTCAGCTTTCCTGCTCCTCTGATGCTGCTTGGCCTGCAGTGTTCATCCAGCTCTACACCTTGTTATCTCTAATTACTAAAGAAACTCATGTTTTGAGTCTAGTGATTCTTTGTCAGTTTTTGTATCAGGTCTCCAACATCCACATTTGAATGTGAGCACTGTGATGGAACTGTAGAGTGGTTGAAATTCAATGGCCTGTGTTTTGCAGTAGTATTGTGAAGCAAACCATCACAGATCCTGTGAAATTGACGACAAATTCCGGAGTCCACATGTGCTCAGTTCAAGTTCGCCTTAAAGCAAAGTGTTGAAGTCTCCTCAGGCTACAATAATTTAGAAATCACTCAACTAACAAGAATTTGCTCCTTCTCAGTTTGTCAAGCTTTAAAAACCCCAGAAAATGTTACACCTTGTTGAATGAGACACAACTTGTTTTTTTTTGCGCCAGCCGTGTTTATATTTGCTGCTTACAAACTAAATAACCCTGAAAAGTATGAACTTTACATTTGTGGAATATCACATTTTTTTTCTATGATGAAATTTCAACTTCTATCATAATCGTTATTGGATGGTATTTTGCTTTCTGTAAAATTTAATGGAAAGTGAAAAAATGAATCAGTGCAATTTATATCTGGGCTTGTTGTTGATGCGAATATTTTCATATGATTAGCTACTGACCTTGCTTGATGACATTGTTGTTGCTGGATGCCTGGAGATTTTCCTCACTTAGTGACAAATTCAACTATCATTGGGGACAGGGTAAGCCATAGAGAAAGTGGATGAACACCTTTGATTTGCTGTCTACTGTGAAATCCAGGCAAATGTCAAACCTACTCCTGAAAGAGAAATAGAGAGATGAAAGATTGGATTAAAAGAGAAAGTTTTAAAGTTACATTTTTAAAATCTCCAACAAAGAATAACAATTTATTTTATGAACAACTAAAACTTGAAAATATGAAATATCACAATTGAAGTAGGTCAGTGTCAGTGCTAGAGCCATTTCTCTTGTGCTAAATAATACATTCATGTACTTAAAAAGGTGCTTAAACTGGAACTTAAATGGGGAGGCAATAGCCTGGTGGTGTTATCACTGCACTATTAACCCAGAAACTCAGCTAATGTTCTGGGGACTTGGGTTCAAATCCTGCCATGACAGATTAAAAAAAAAACTCTGGAATTAGGAGTCTAATGACCATGAAACCATGGTTGATTGTTTGTGGAAAAACCCATCTGGTCCACTCATGTCCTTAAGGGAAGGAAATCTGTCATTCCTACTGTGACTCCAGACCCACAGCAATGTGGTTGACTCTTAACTACCCTCTTGGCAATTAGGGATGAGCAATAAATGCTGGCCTAGCCAGAGATGCCTATAGCCTGTGAGTGAATAAGGACAAAAATTGTGATAATTTATCTTTCTAGATAACTGCAAAAACTCTGAACCCTTCTGTGCATTTCAAATTTGAGCAGTGAGATGTAGCCCACTTGTACCTGTGACTCACTTGGCAGAACATTATCCTGTCGTTGCCTGCTGACGATAGAGCTGAGACATCCACAGTACTTGTTTTCCAAAATGGCCTGCTAATCTGGATGCCAATCAGACAGTGACAAGGCCATCAGGGGGCCTTCCTCTCAATTTAAGACAGGGGCAGCTCTGGAGGCTCTTGGACTCAACATTCCCACAGGCTAGTCCACAGCTGCTGTTGAAAGGACACCACTCTCCCACACTCTGAGATCTCGATCACAGAGAACCCAGGCCACACCTATATAATGTGGGAGTGGGAGCATTTATTGGGTGGGTGTTGCAGGGAAATGATGGGAGGTGCATCAGAAGCTAGGTCAGAGGGATGACCCTAGTTGGGTTTCATCATTGAAATGGGGACAATTGTCTTTACCCAGGGAGTGGTAAACATGAGGAATTCTCTGCCACAGTAAGGAGTTGAGGTCAAAACATTGAATGTTTTCAAGAAGGAGATAGATGTAATTCTTAGGGCTAAAGGGATCAAAGGGGAGAAAGTGGGAACAGAGTACTGACTGAGTTGGATGATCATGTTTCACGATTCATGTTGAATAGTAGGAATGGCCTACTCCTGCTCCTACTTTCAATGTTTGTATGTTTCCCTGCTCGAAATTTCCAGTGCCTGGTCAGACATTGATTACCTTTAATTGAGGAATTCCTTTGACACTGAGCTGAGAAGCTGCCCACAAAGGAGCAGCTGATGTGAATGCCAGCAATGGTGGCCTGACCCCCTACGTGTCCCCTGTTTATGCACTTAAGGATCTTAATCAGCAACTAGGAAGGAGGTCAAACAATAGAAGCTAATTCTGGTAGGACACCATTCTCCTAATTAAATGCCTTTCCAATCTCCAAGTTTCCCAACAGCTGTCATTTTTGGAGTCGTAAAGCCATATAGGATGGAAACAGATCCTTCAGTCCAACTCAGCCTTGCCAACCAGATATCCCAATATGACCTAGTCCTATTTGCCAGCATTTGGCCCATATCCCCTTAAAACTTTCCTATTCATATACTCATCCAGATGCCTTTTTAATTGTTGTAATTGGGCCCACCTCCACCACTTCCTCTGGCACTCATTCCATATATGCATCAGCCTTTGTGTGAAAAAGTTACCCCACGGGTCCTTACTTTGCATGATGGACAATGGGGAACCTGTGGATGTGGTGTATCTGGATTTCCAGAAGGCATTTGACAAGGTGCCACACCAAAGGCTGCTACATAAGATAAAGTTCCACAGTATTACAGGTAATGTATTGGCATGGATAGAGGATTGGTTGACCAGTAGAAAGCAAAGAGTAGGGGTAAATGGGTGTTCTTCTGGTTGGCAGTCAGTGGCTAGTGGTGTGCCTCAGGGATCAATGTTGGGACCGCAATTGTTTACAATTTACATAGATGATTTGGAGTTGGGGACTAAGTGTGGTGTGTCAAAATTTGCAGATGACACTAAGGTGAGTGGTAGAGCAAAGTGTGCAGAAGACACTGAAAGTCTGCAGAGGGATACAGATAGTCTAAGTGAATGGGCAAAGGTCTGGCAGATGGAGTACAATGTTGATAAGTGTGAGGTCATCCATTTTGGTAGGAATAACAGCAAAATGGACTATGTTTTAAATGGTAAAAAATTGCAGCACGCTGCTGTGCAGAGGGACTTGGGTGTCCTTGTGCATGAATCGCTAAAAGTAGGATTGCAGGTGCAGCAGGTAATTAAAAAGGTAAATGGAATTTAGTCTGTCATTGCCAGAGGGATGGAGTTTAAAAACAGGGAGGCTATGCTGCAGCTGTACAGAGTCCTGGTGAGGCCGCACCTGGAGTACTGTGTGCAGTTTTGGTCTCCTTACTTGAGAAGAGATATACTAACACTGGAGGGGGTTCAGAGGAGATTCACTCGGTTGATTCCAGAGATGAGCGGGTTGGATTATGAGGAGAGACTAAGCAGACTGGGATTATACTCATTGGGATTCAGAAGAATGAGGGGAGATCTTATAGAAACATATAAGATTATGAAGGGAATAGATAAGGTGGAGGCAGGGAGGTTGTTTCTGCTAGCAGGTGAAACTAGGACTAGAGGGCACCGCCTCAAAATAAGGGGAAGCACATGTAGGACTGACATCAGGAGGAACTTCTTCACATAAAGGGTTGTGAATCTGTGGAATTCCCTGCCCAGTGAAGCAGTTGAAGCTACCTCAATGAATGTTTTTAAGGCAAGGCTAGATAAATTTTTGAACAGTAAAGGAATTAAGGGTTATGGTGAGTGGGCGGGTAAATGGAGCTGAGTCTCAAAAAGCTCAGCCCTGATCTTATTAAATGGCGGGGCAGGCTTGAGGGACCAGATGGCCTACTGCTCCTAGTTCTTATGTTCTTATGTCCTTTTTAAATTTTTCCCCTCTCACCTTAAACCTATGCCATCTAGTTTTGGACTTCCCCCATCCTAGGAATAAGACCTTGGCTATTCACCCTATCCAAGCCCCTCAGGATTTTGAAACAGAGTTATCATAGAATAGAATCCTGAAAGTGTGGAAGCAGGCCATTCGACCCATCAAGTCCACACTGACCCTCCGAAGAGCATCCCACCCAGACCCACCCCCTACCCTAACCATGTAACCCTGCATTTCCCACCTAATCTATGCATCCCTGGACACTATGGGCGATTTAGCATCGCCAATACAACTAATCTACATATCTTTGGAATGTGAGAGGAAACTGGAGCTCCTAGATAAAACCCATGCAGACACGGGGAGAATGTGCACACTCCACACGGACAGTCACCCCGGGGCGGAGTCAAACCCAGGTCCTTGGCGCTATGAGGCAGCAGAGCTAGCTATTAATAAGAAAATGTCAGTATGCTCAAATTTTTCAAGATGCAGTCCCAGTAGAGAGATACCCCAGAAATAGAAAGAATAGAAAGTAGGGCAATAGGATTTTTATGTCAATTTTCCAACTTGTATCTCCTTTCAATTTCAATCACAGGAGTGTGCGATCATTAAACCACACCAGCAACTTGCACATATAATGCCTTAAATGTGTCATAAATGGAAGTAATAGTAGACTGACTAAAATGACTTCAATACCTTGTGGTCTCAAGTTGTTTGTAAAGTGAAACAATTGTGTAATTTTCTGAATCAAATCTTGAAAAATATGCCTGAAGAATGGAACAAAAAATTGGATCATCAAAGTTAATGTTTCACGATTCCAAAGCTAAAACTGAAAATCTGATTACATTTGAGAACTGCAAATTTAGAATTGTGAAAACTATAAGTAAAAGAAATTATATTAAAATGTAAGGTTTGCAGATAAAATTTAAAACGCTGGGAGTTTTTTTTATTGAGATTGGTGCTTAAAGCTAAATGCAAATAAGATTAAAATTTAAAACTGCATTGTGCCCCAGTACTAAAAGCATTGTGGCTTTTTATTTCCTGTGTTCAATTTAGCATATAAGGCACATATTGATAAGTAGAAGCAACATGTTGCTTTACAGGTCAGTATTACCAGGACTGTAGTACATGGTATCAATTTTAATATCTATCATGCAAATAAGGCATTCTATTCAAAGTTGATCCATTAGTAATAGCTAAGAAATCCTTTGCTGTGGTGGTATGGAATGATCATGGCCAAGAAACAAGACATTGATCAGATTCAACAAGGATTGGCAATAACGCTTTTACAATATCCTCAGCCATGTTTAACTTACGTAAATTATCGGCAACATTTTTACTGAAAAGGTAGACCTCGACCAGGATATTGACTGCCTTCATTTTTTAAACGCTCCTATGCAAGTTAGGTGTCTGCACCTAATTTTGTTCATTTCCTGGAGCAATTACATGGTTTAATAAGGATGCAAAAATGCAGGCAAACAGCCTACAACTGGGATGAAAGCAGCTCCTCCCAATGGTCTATCATGTTTCAAGCATGAGTTAATCTGTGATGTAAATAACAAGTCATCAAGGAAAAGGAAAAAGTTCTGCATTCATATAGCACTTCAGTTGCTGTTATAAATTTGGGATCAGCACATGAAATGCGGAATCTTCTGCTCTTTTGGTTGGCACCTTTGGAGAGGGGAAGGTATTGACTTAGGAGAGTGGTGTTGTAACAAGAACTGCTCTGCCTTTTCACCTTCACCAGAATTAAAGGTGGTCTTATTATTTAACTCTTCATGAGGCCTTTGTTTTTCTTCATTGAGGCCTTTAAGTGGTTAATCAGAAAACAGTTAAGGGCCTCAGCCCACAATGGCTGAAATTAAGGCAGCTGTGTTGCCACGCAGCATTCATATCAGTTGCTAGCTGGAGGATAGCTTCTCATCTCAGGTGTCGGGTGTTCTTCAATCAAAGGCAATCCGTGCTTGAGGGACTGGATACTGTGGGAAGAAGTGGAGTCTGAAAAGAACCATTCTCTCCTCTTGCACCCCTGCCCGCACATCCCTACAGTGAACATCTCTCAACCTGCATCACTGACCTATGGCCCCCCGTGACCTTAGAACTGCAAAAATTGTGGGGGTGTCCTTCTAACAGCATCCACGGACCACCTCATGGCACCAGAGCCACCAATCAATTGGTCAACTGCTGGAACTTCACCTTAGCATCTTGATTCCCTGGGGAAAGCTGCTGAAGTGGGCCTTCCTGAAATGAGGCACTGGGGAGTTTCTCAGCTCTTCAGAAACAGAAAGGACCACCGATTCACGCCCGAAGAAGATTCTGCCAAGTCAGTGACCAGGCACAAATGAGCTGCATTCAGGCATATAGAATAATTTCTGCTCCGGCTTAATGGAAAATGAGGCTGCAGTTCTGCTCCAAGAGACAGAGGTGAGGGCTTTAATGGAGGCAAGATGCAGGAATACACTGATGGGAACCAGCAATAAGTTAGGTTCACTGGCTTACTTGTTGAACAGGCTGCTGTGCCTTATTTGCAGCTCTTATTTGGCAGGCAAGGGCTATTGAGCATCAAGCCTCACGCAGTCCTCTCTTACCTTCTCAGCCTGTATCTCCCTTCAATAATTCTGCAGACTCTGTTGATGGATCCGCAGCTTTTGCAGTCTTTGTATGGAATGGGTCACAGAATCTTCTGCTGTCTTGTGAGAATCAGATTTGAAAACACACATGTCGTCATGAGTGCAACTAGCCCTCCAAATTGCACATCCATGGACCAGGAATTTTATCCCTCTCCCAGAGATGGGCTGGAAGGCAGGGGACAGTTGTGGGAGCTGAGTAGAGTTGACTCCACACCATGGTTCCTCTGCTGGGTATTTTTTTACCATTGGTAGGAGTCAATGTGGAAAAACGGTCCATTCTAATGAGTCCAACAGCTAATCATCATAATCAAAATTTCAATTAAGGACCATTTTATAGAGCTGTTGGCAAAGAACTATAGTTATATAGTGTTAGTGTCTCTACCTCTAAGCCAGGAGGCCCCATTCCAAGTCCCCACCTGCTCCAGAGGTGTGCAATAACATTTCTGAAGGGTCTGATTCAAATATATCTAGACCTGTTGGCAAGAGGCTCATGTAGCATCTTGGTAGTGTCCCTACCTCTGGACAGGAGTTCCAGGTTCAAGCCTCCCTTGCTCTGGAAGTGTGTGATAACATCTCTAAACTGATTAATTAGAAAGTATCTCAAGCTGTTGGAAGCTTACTACTGGCAGGATGATGACCCCAACCTATGTAGCTAAATGAAGGTGCTCCTTCCACAGCAACAACACCCACCCCCTACACCCCAAGGGACCACTCGGGGCTGGAGCCCAAAGAAGGGAATGTGAGCAATGGAAGCAGCCCCCAGACTCCCAACAATCAGTCCCACGTATTGTTGACCTGAACCTCAATGTCCTGATTTTCTCGCATTTATTTCAAAAGACCAGTCTGGGCTCCCAAGATCTCCTGCCTGGCTCACCAATGACCACCTCTCCTGACGGTGCAACTGCGGCTTCAGAGCTATCGGCCCTCTGACTCAAAAACAGTCAGAGCCAGCAAGCCATCCTCAGGTGGACTGCGAACTGTGGGCAATCAATGCGAAGGTCTCCATTGCCAAGTTACAGGCAGGCCCCACTTCCAACATGTGCAAGGTCAGTTCCAATTTTCACCTCAATATTGGGGTCTGAAAGTCTGTAATAAAATTGAGGCTTCTAGTTCTGGAAGGTGGCTGCAAATCCTTAGTGAGTGTAAGTATTGTCATTCCTTGTATGTATCAAGAATTATTTCATTCTGATCAATGCAGGTCCCAAACACACAGGAAAACAATAGTGATTGTAACGAGGCTGGGTAGATCTCATTGACTTTGAGATCCTTTAAGCTGTGCCAATCAGGGAGCCCTGGCTGACAGATATAACCAAGAAATTCAGTGAGTCTCCTCAGTCTAGGGCCTGGCTCTGAGCTGGCTAGTCAGAGCCCATGTACTGTGCACATGTAAATAAAGGGCGACTTGGTGATGGAATGCTGGCCTCTGTGCGGTTATTTCAAACCAACAATTACCCCAAACTGATAACCTCACTTAGAGATAGCAGGGGAGGGGGATGGGGTTGTTGTTAGCTGGGAATGGAAATGTCTTTGCTCATGTAAGAGTTCAAGATTCTGGAATACTACTGGGGCTTTCTTTGCTTGCAATTCATTCTACAGCTGACCTGGCAGGGCTTCGAAAGTGGAAAAATGTTCCATTTCGCATTAATGATATCCCACAGCACCACTTGCAGTACAGAGTCACTAGTGCTGATTTATAACTTTCCGATTTACACCACCTCATTTATTAATAGACATAATTAGTTAAAATAATATTTCCTTTGTAGCAAAAACATTGTTCACAAAACTCCAAATCCAGTTTGACAACAGAACATTTCCTGTGCTGTTGAGAAAAATAATGTAAAATTGCCACATTTAAAGCGAACACATTTAAAGAAAGGATGCAGGCCACTGAGAAGGGTCTGGTCTGTTGCGAAATTTGAGTGATAGATGTTAATTCTAAATATTTTAAAGATTAGAGTTCTTTCTGTTATTTATTAAAACATATTACTTTGAAATCACAATCAAAACAATGCCAGAAAAGAAACTTAAAATCATATTAAATTCAACAAAATGTGGCAGAAGGAAAAATGGGGCATACTGTATTTTCCATGCTATTGTGATTATTTTGTGAAGTGGTGTTTTTGACAGAATGAATAAAATCTCTCTTATTCATTTCTACAAAGGGCCTATCTTTAACCAATGAGTGGGAACACAGGCAAAATAGCTTAAAAAATCTCTAATCTATGAACAATTTTAACGATGGGAGCAAAAGGTTACATATCTGAATCTGCAAATGGCATCAAATTAGGCAACATTGTTAGCAGTATAGATGGTGTGACGATGCTGTCACCTTAAAAAGATAATTTTGTTCTTGGTGTTTTTTGAAGAGAGATTGTAAAAGCAGAGGTGAGGAACAGTCTAGTGAGTGACAGTTTAACAATGAAAGGGGAGTGGCCAGTTCTCCCAGTTCAACTTTTTTCTAGTTTTTTTTTAACTGTAGCAGTCCTAAGATGTTTTGAGTAGCAGAAGTGTCGCAAGCTTCAGTTAAAGATTCCTCCGCCTTTCTGAAACCTCTCTTTGGATGTTGTTCCCTCCTGCCTGTAAGAAGCTGTGTTTGAATTTATCTTTTTGCCAAGGGATGCATTAGTGGGGTGTTACTATATTGGAACAGTTAATAAGTTAAGTTGCTGTATCAGGTCGGTTAGGTTTTCAATAATTAAGTTATTCTAAATCCTGTTTTCTTTTGTTTGTGTTTTAAGTGTGTTTAAATAAATTTTGTTTTGCTTAAAGTTGAGTGGTTTGACCAGTTACATCACACCTGGAACACTCGTTTCACATCTGCCTTTAAAATAAGAAAAAGTTAGGGTCTAGGCAGCCGCCTTAACATATTTTGAGGGGGTCTGGCCTGGTCCATAACAGATTGGGGTCTCTTTTCTGGATAATTCTATAATTCAAATTTGGGTTTAGGGTTGTTGGACTCAAAGGCAGCGAGTGGTAAGTATTTGTGTCTTTTGTTTTGGGTGTTGAATTCAGTTGGTTTAAACAGTGCTTTGCGTAGTAATGGCTCTTTCGGTCACTAAGAGTTTTCTGGGGGTGGGGGCAAAGAAATGAATTTGGCGTTGTACAAAAGGTGAGCAAGACAAAGCTGTTAGAATTGGCAGATAAGCTGGAGTTGCCTTTGTGAGAAAAGGAGAGATAATTACAGCAACAGCTCGACATTTAAATTTGCTGGAAATGCCATCGGATTCTCTAGAAATGGCTAGAATTCAACTGCAGTTGAAGCAGCTTGAACATGAAAGGGAGCTGAAACAGTTTGAATTACAGTTAAAAGCAGAGATAAGAGAAAAGGAAAGAATCGCCCTGGCAGAACAAAAAGAAGAGGGGAGGAAGGCCCTAGTAGAAAGGGAGAAAGAGAAGAAAAGCAGAAAGAGAGTTTGAACTTCAGAAGTTGGCAATTAGACAAGAAAGTTGACTTAAAAGGATGGAGGTGAAGGTAGAAGTTAGACTTAGTGAGGATGAGCACACCCATCCTAGCCAAAGACCTATTGGGAATCTGTTTAAATATATCCAAGCATTGCCTTGATTTGATGAGAAGGATGTGGATGGTTTTTTCATGTCATTTGAGAAAGTGGCTGAACAAATGACGTGACCGGTGACCATGTGGGTTTTGTTGATCCAAACAAAGTTAGTAGGTAGGGCTAGTGAGGCATTTGCATCACTGTCAGAGGAGGTATCTAGGGAGTAAAAGAAGGTGAAGAAAGCCATCTTACATACATATCAGCTTGTGCCAGAAGCTTAGAGGCAATATTTTAGGAATCTAAGGAGGGACCCTTGTCAAACCTACTCAGGTAGTAAGAACTGCTGAAGCTGGAGTCCGAGATAACACAACATCAACTTTCCTGCTCCTCTGATGCTGCCTTGCCTGCTGTGCTCCTCCAGCTCCACGCTGTTATTCTATTCAAACCTACGTTGAGTTTGAAAGGATCAAACAAAGTAATTTTGATAGGTGGATAAGGGCATTAAAAATAGATCAAACATGTGACGCTCTTAGAGAGACAATTATTTTGGAGTTCAAAAATTCACTTCCTGAAGTAATGAGAACTCATGTGGAAGTGCAAAGTTAAAATGGCAAGATTAGCAGCTGAAACGGCTGGTGATTGTGAGTGGGTTCGTATATCAAAATTTGGCTTCTGACGTCAATTTCAATCTGAGGGATAGAAATTGGGGAAAGGAGAAATGTTCAGGTGGTAAGGGAAAAGTAGATAGCTTACCACAAGGTAAAAAGGAAACCCATGAAGGGAAAAGAGAAGTTAAAGTTCAGGTGTTTTCACTGCAAAAAAGTAAGCCAAATGAAGTCTCAGTGTTGGTGGTTTAGGAAAAGCTTTGGGAAGATGGATGTAGGAAAACTGGTAAGCTAGTGAATTTTGTTAAAGTGGTAAAGGAAAGCACAGTGGAGGCTACAAAGCTGCACCAGAATGTACAACTTGGTCGGAGGTAAGGTTTACTCACATAGGCCGGGAACAGCAGGTAAAGAAGTTACAGCATTAAGAGATATGGGATCATGTTAATCTTTGATGTTGAGAGATGAGGAGATATGTAATTCAGAAGGACCATTGCCAGAAAAAGTGCTAGTACATGGAATTCACAGTGAGACAAGAAGTGCTCCACTATGAAGAGTGAGGTTGGAGTGTCCAGTGAAAAGTGGGGGAGTGGTGGTAGAAGGACTGGAGAAATTCTCGGCTCCAGGAATACAATTTGTCTTCGGTAACGATAGCTGGATCACAGGTCAGAGTGCTGCCTACTGTGGTTGAAAGGCCAGTGGAAATCAGGCAACTGAGGTATTATAGGAAGTATATCCTGGGACTTTTCCTGACTCTGTGATAGCAAGGTCACAAGGCCACCAGTTGAAACAGGAGGAGAAATCAATGAATACAGATAAGGAAGTTGGAGCAGAATTATCAGAGACCATGTTTGATCGAATAGTTGAGGAAAAAAGAAACAAGAACAAGTCGAGGACGAAGTGGGATATTTTTAGCTTAGAGAAATTAATTGAGTTACAACAAAGATGAAAAACTGAAGCAATTGTATCAACAAACGTACATAGAAGAAGAATCTGAGTGTATTCCTGAATGCTACTATCTTAAAAATGATGTCTTGACGAGGAAATAGAGATCACCAGATACTCAGGCAGAAGTTCATCAAGTTGTATTACCAGTGGGTTATAGAAAGGAGGTATTACGGGTAGCACATGAATTACCGGTAGGAGGTCATTTAGAGGTAAGAAAAACTCAAGCCAAAGTACAAAAACATTCTTATTGGCCTGGACTGCATGAGGATATAGTTGAATTTTGCTAGCTATGTCGTATATGTCAGGTAATTGGAAAACCTCAGGCAGTAGTAAAACCAGCACCTTTAACATCCATTCCTACATTGGAGGACCTTTTAACAAGGTTCTTAATTGACTGTGAAGAACCCCTACCTGAAACAAAAAGTGGGAATCAGTATTTGTTGATAATAATGGATGTGTCCACTAAATTTCCAGTGGTCATTCCATTACAAAATATCACAGCAAAAAGGATTATTGAAAAGTTACTCAAATTTTTCACTAGATACAGACTACCCACAGAGATACAATCAGATCAAGTGGTCAAATTTTACATCAAAATTATTCAGGGAAGTTATGATAACTTAGGAATAAAACAATTCAAATCCACTGCGTGCCATCCAGAATTGCAGGGAGCGCTAGAAAGGTGGCATCAAACTTTAAAGACCATGTTAAGGGCTTATAGTCAAGACCAGCCAGATGATTGGGATAAAGGAATTCCATTTGTACATTTTGCAATTAGGGATGCACCAAATGAATCAATCAATTTCAGTCGGTTTGAATTAGTTTTTGGGCATGAGGTGAGAGGACCACTGAAATTAGTTAAGGAGAAATTGGTGAATCAGAATTCAGAGACCACATATTTGGGCTGTGTGTCAAGTTTTAGGGAAAGATTAAAGAGTGTGGGAGTGTGGGAAACAGGAAGCAGACAAGGAATCAAAAACTCATAAGTTTGCTAATGGAGATAAAGTGTTAGTGCTACTTCCAGTGGTAGGTAAACCTTTAAAACCAAGGTTTAGTGGACCTTATCAAATTGAAATGAGATTGAGTGAGGTGAACTATTTAATAAGGACTCCAGACAGAAAAAAAATCTGTCATATTCATATGTTGAAAAGGCATTTTCATAGGGAAGGAAAACAAAAGGAGAATGTGTTATTGGTTACAACACCGGATGAAGGATCCCGTTCAGAGAATTCTGAATTGGAGGTGCCTCAAATTAAACTGGTCAATGAGGATGTTATCAAAAATTGGGATAAATTATTGAGTTACCTTAGAGGAAGATCAAATGACCTAGAAGAATTATTATTTTGGCATGAGGAGATATGTGGGAATCAACTGGGGAGAACTAATTTAATTATATATGATGTAGATGTAGGAAATGCTATTCCAATTAACCAACATCCTTATCGATTGAACCCACTAAATTTGGCACAGTTTGAGAAAACAGCTTGAATGCATGCTCCAAGACAACATAGTAGAAGGGAGTTGCAGCGAATAGAGGTCACCCATAGTAATGGTACCAAAACCAGACGGTACCCAATGATCATGTGTAGACTATCGCAAAGTTACAAAGTCTGATTCATATCTGATTACATGTTTGGAAGACTGTATTGAGAAGATGGGACAAACAACTTATATTTCTAAGTTGTACTTAGAGGATACTGGCAAGTACCTTTATCTGAAAGAGCGAAGACCGTTTCAGCTTTAGTGACACCAAATGGACTGTATCAATTTAAAATCATGCCATTTGGTATGAAAAATGTGCCAGCCACATTTCAGAGACTAACCAATAAAATAATTTCTGGATTACCCTACTGTGTAGTATACATCGACCTGGTGATTTTTAGTCACACATAGAACATAGAACAGTACAGGCCCTTCTGCCCACGATGTTGTGCTGAACTCTTACCCTAGACCTAAGGTCTATCTAACCTCCGTCGCTACCTTATACTATCATCCATATGCCTATCTAATAGCTGCTTAAATGCCCCTAATGAGGCCGACTCCACTACCCTCTCTGGCAATGCATTCCACGCCCCAACCATTCTGAGTAAAGAACCTACCTCTGATGTCTCCCCGATATCTACCTCCTTTCACTTTAAAACTATGTCCCCTCGTAAAAGCTACCTCCACCCTAGGAAAAAGTCTCTGGCTGTCTGCTCTATCTATACCTCTGATCATTTTGTACACCTCTATCAAGTCACCTCTCATCCTTCGTCGTTCTAAAGAGAAAAGCCCTAGCTCTTGCAACCTTTCCTCATAAGACCTTCCCTCCATTCCAGGCAACATCCTGGTTAATCTCCTCTGCACCTTTTCTTACGCTTCCACATATTTCCTGTAATGAGGTGACCAGAACTGGACACAATACTCCAGATGTGGCCGAACAAGGCTTTTGTATAGCTGGAGCATAACTTCACGGCTCTTGAACTCAATCCCTCTATTAATGAAAGCTAACACACCATACGCCTTCTTAACAACTCTATCTACCTGGGTGGCAGCTGTCAGAGAACTGTGAAATTGAATCCCAAGATCCCTCTGCTCCTCCACCTTGCCAAGAATCTCCGTTAACCCTGTATTCTGCTTTCAAGTTTGTCCTTCCAAAATGAATCACCTCACACTTTTCAGGGTTAAACTCCATCTGCCACTTCTCAGCCCAGCTCTGCATTCTATCAATGTCCCTTTTTAACCTAGAACAGCCCTCCGCACTGTCCACAACGTGACCCACCTTCGTATCGTCCGCGAACTTGCTAATCCACCCTTCCACTCCTTCATCCAAATCATTTACAAAAATCACAAATAGAAGAGGACCCAGAACAGGTCCTTATGGTACACCACTCGTAACTGAGCACCATGTCGAATATTTTCTGTCCACTACCACCCTTTGCCTTCTAAGGGTCAGCCAATTCTGAATCCAATCTGCCACATTTCCCCCTATCCCATGCCTCCTTACCTTCTGCATGAGCCTACCATGGGGAACCTTATCAAATGCCTTACTTAAATCCATGTATACCACATCCACTGCTCCACCTTCATCCACGTGTTTGGTCACCTCTTCAAAGAATTCAAGGTTTGTGAGGCATGATCTACCCCTCACAAATCCATGCTGACTATCATGAATCAAACTGTGCCTTTCCAAGTGATCATAAATCCTGTCTCTCAGAGCCCTTTCCAATAATTTGCCCACCATGGAAGGAACATTTGCAGCGTTTATCAGAATTATTTGACTGACTTCAGGAGGCAGGCTTGGTGATAAACCTGCCTAAGAATAAATTCACCGAAGCCCACGTCATGTTCCTGGGCCACGATATTGGACATAGACAGCTGCCCCAACGAAATGTGAAAACAAAGGTTATTGGGGAGTTTTCCATACCATCGATGAAGAGAGCAGTACTACGATTCCTGGGATTGAATGGGTTTTATCGGAAATTCATACAAATTTTAGCAGTGTGGTTGCTCCACCCACTGACTTATTGAAGAAGTGTGGAAAATTTCAGTGGATGACAGACTGTCAGAAGGCATCTGACAGCCCGTAAGCTGTGTTACCCACTGCTCCAATATTAGCTATGCCTAATTATGCAAAGCCGTTCAAGGTGGCTATCAATGCAAGTGATGTTGGTGTTGGTGCTGTGCTCTTACAAGAAGACGACTAGAAGATAGAAAGATGTAACAGGTATTTCTCCAGGAAATTGAATATTCATTAACAGAAATATTCCTTAATTGAGAAGGAGACCTTGAGCTTGGTGTTGGTGTTATAACATTTCAAATTTATATTGCCAGTAATGTGTCTGAGACAATTGTATATACTGATCATAACCTGTAAAGTTGTTTGGAGAAATTTAAGGATAAAAGTTCCAGACTGTTTAGATAGAGCTTGTTACTACAGCCATTCAATTTCAAAATTATGTACGTGGCAGGACAAGAAAACATAATTGTCGACACGTTGTCGTACCTTGGATGAAGAAAGACAGAGGTGTCTGGTGGCAACAGTCAACGGACTGAAGTAGAATGTAGTAGTGAATGGTTGCATGCTTGGAGTCGATGTAATATATATGTATTGTAGTGTATTATTGGAGTAAGACTAAGAGTTTTAAAATGAAGCCATCTTTGTATGTTGATATTGTTTTTTTTAACGAGGGTAAAGCGTGATATTTTGTTGTTGGTTTTTTTGAAGAGAGGTTGTAAAGGCAGAGGTGATGAAGAGTCTAGGAAGTGGCCAGTTCTCCCAGTTCAGGTCTTTTTCTATTTTATTTTGGCAGTTACAAGATGTTTTGAGTACCAGAAGTGTTGCAATCTTCAGTAAAGGATGCCACTGACTTTCTCTGAAATCCTATTCTGGATGTTATTCCCTCCTGCCTGTAAGAATCTGTATTTGAATTTACTTATTTGCCGAGGGATGTGTTTACGGAATGTTACTATATTGGAATATGATTGCGATACTGGGTTGGTTAGGTTTTCCAATAGTTGTTACTCTAAATTCCGCTTCTTTTGTTCATGTTTCAACTGTAGTCTTTAAATAAATTTTGTTTTGCTCAAAACCGAGTGGTTTGACCAGTTTCATCATGCCTAGAACATCCGTTTCCCATCTGCCTCTAAAACACGAAAAAGTTAAGGTCACCTTCTCGAAATATTTTGAGGAGGTCTGGCCTGCTCCATAATGATGGAGGCATAAAATTACAAAGAGACATTGTGAGATAAGTTAATTTACAATTTTAGGCTATATTTTCTGTCTTATTTTATCTCCATTTCCATTGCAAATGGTTGGAGAAACTCAGCAGGTTTGGCAGCATCTGTGGAGAGGAAGCAGAGTTAATTTTTCAGGTCCAGTGACCCTTCCTCGGAACTAGTAGTAGCTCGGAAAAGACGGTACATATGCTGAAGACAGGAGGTGGAGGTAAAGAAGTAAGCGATAGGTGGAGTTGGAGCCCAGCGGGAGAGAAAGACATTTAGGCCTACAAACGGATGGATAATGGTAAGTCAGAGAAAGAAAAGCTGCTAATGGGGACCATAAGTAGGTGAAAATGGGTTGACTGTGCTGAAAGCAGCTCTAGTATGGAAGAAGGGTCACTGGACTGAGTTTCTCCAGCAGTTTCTGTTTTGTTTCAGATCTCTAGCATTCACAGTTCATTGTTTTAATTTAGTGCTTTTTAGATAGTGAAATACTAGAAACAGTAGAGATCCAAAGGAACTTAGGTTCCAGATACATAGATCATTAAAATGTTACAAACAGGAACAGAAAGCAAAAGTCAGATGAAATACTCATTCCTTGTTCTAGAGGACCAGAATAAAAGGTGCTTGAATTATGACTCACTATATAAATCCTACTTAGACCACAGCTGGAATACTATCTCAGCAGCACAGTATAGGTCTACTTGAATTATACCTGGACTTGCAGCTTAAATTACAAGGAGTGATCAAACAAACTTAGATCTTATTGCCTGGAAGTTAGTAGGTTAAGGGATGATGTAATCCAAATTTTCAAGATGTTAAGGCAAAACAAATAGCATGGATGGACAATAAAAATATCATTTCTAGCTGTGAAGTCCGGAGCTAGGAGGTATAAAATTGTAGAATCCCTACAGTCTGGAAGCAGGCCATTCAATGTATCGAGTCCACACCGAACCTCTGAAAAGCATCACATCCAGACCCACTCCCTCCTATCTCTTTAACCCTGCGTTTCCCATGGTTAATCCACCTAAACCTGCACATCTTTGGACTGTGGGAGGAAACCGGAGCACCCAGAGGACACCCATGCAGACACAGGGAGAATGTGCAAATGCCATACAGACAGTCACCCAAGGCTGGAATCAAATCGGGGTCCCTGATGCTGTGGGGCAACAGTGCTAACCAATGAGCCTCTTTGTCAATAGTTTGATAATTAAAGCCAGACCTGTCATGAGAAAAAAATCAGAAATGCTTTGTCATATAAAGAGCTGTGGAAATTTGGAAATTTCTTCCACAAACAGCAATTGATGCTACAAGTTACAGATAGTAGGAACTGCAGATGCTGGAGAATCCGAGACAACAAGGTGCAGGGCTGGATGAACACAGCAGGCCAAGCAGCATCATAGGAGCAGAGAGGCTGACGTTTCGGGCCTAGACCCTTCATCAGAAAAGGGGGAGGGGAAGGGGGTTTTGAAATAAATAGGGAGAGAGTGGGAGGCGGATAGAAGAGGGATAGAGGAGAGGATAGGTGGAGAGGAAACAAACAAACAGGTCGAAGAGGCGGGGATGGAGCCAGGAAAGGAGAGTGTAGGTAGGGAGTTAGGAAGGGGATAGGTCAGTCCAGGGAGGACGGACAGGTCAAGGGGGCGGGATGAGGTTGGTCGGTAGGAGATGGAGGTGCGGCTTGAGGTGGGAGGAGGGGATAGGTGGGAGGAAGAACAGGTTAGGGAGGCAGGGACGAGCTGGACTGGTTTTGGGATGCGGTGGGGGGAGGGGAGATTTTGAAACTTGTGAAATCCACATTGATACCATTGGGCTGCAGGGTTCCCAAGCGGAATATGAGTTGCTGTTCCTGCAACCTTCGGGTGGCATCGTTGTGGCACTGCAGGAGGCCCAGGATGGACATGTCGTCTGAGGAATGGGAGGGGGAGTTGAAATGGTTCGCGACTGGGAGGTGCAGTTGTTTGTTGCGAACCGAGCGTAGGTGTTCTGCAAAGCGGTCCCCGAGTCTCCGCTTGGTTTCCCCGATGTAGAGGAAGCCACACCGGGTACAGCGGATGCAGTATACCACATTGGCAGATGTGCAGGTGAACATCTGCTTGATGTGGAAAGTCTTCTTGGGGCCTGGGATGGGGGTGAGGGAGGAGGTATGGGGGCAGGTGTAGCACTTCCTGCGGTTGCAGGGAAAAGTGCCGGGTGTGGTGGAGCTGGAGGGGAGTGTGGAGCGGACAAGGGAGTCACGGAGAGAGTTGTCCCTCCGGAAAGCAGATAAAGGTGGGGAGGGAAAGATGTCTTTGGTGGTGGGGTCGGATTGCAGATGGCGGAAGTGTCGGAGGATGATGCGTTGGATCCGGAGGTTGGTGGGGTGGTACGTGAGGACGAGGGGGATTCTTTTTTGGTTTTTATTGCGTGGACGGGGTGTGAGGGATGAGGTGCGGGAGATGTGGGAGACACGGTTGAGGGCGTTCTCGACCACCGAGGAGGGGAAGTTACGGTCCTTGAAAAACGAGGACAACTGAGATGTACGGGAGTGGAATGCCTCATCCTGGGAGCAGATGCGGCGGAGGCGAAGGAATTGGGAATAGGGGATAGCATTTTTGCAGGAAGGTGGGTGGGAGGAGGAGTATTCTAGGTAGCTGTGGGAGTCGGTGGGCTTGAAATGAATATCGGTTTCGAGGTGGTTGCCCGATATGGAGACAGAGAGGTCCAGGAAGGGGAGAGAGGTGTTAGAGATGGTTCAGGTAAATTTAAGGTTGGGGTGGAAGGTGTTAGTGAAGTGTATGAACTGTTCGAGCTCCTTGTGGGAGCACGAGGCGGCGCCGATACAGTCATCAATGTAACGGAGGAAGAGGTGGGGTTTAGGGCCGGTGTAGGTACGGAAGAGGGATTGTTCCACGTAACCTACAAAGAGGCAGGCGTAGCTTGGGCCCATGCGGGTACCCATGGCTACCCCCTTTGTCTGTAGGAAGTGGGAGGAATTGAAAGAGAAGTTGTTGAGTGTGAGGACGAGTTCGGCTAAGCGGATGAGGGTGTCAGTGGAGGGGGACTGGTCGGGCCTGCGGGACAGGAAGAAGCGGAAGGCCTTTAGGCCATCTGCGTGGGGAATGCAGGTGTAGAGGGACTGGACGTCCATGGTAAAGATGAGGTGTTGGGGACCGGGGAATTGGAAGTTCTGGAGGAGGTGGAGGGCGTGGGTGGTGTCACGGACATAGGTAGGGAGTTCCTGGACCAAGGGGGAGAAAATGGAGTCGAGATAGTTGGAGATCAGTTCGGTGGGGCAGGAGCAGGCGGAGACAATGGGTCGACCAAGGCATTCAGGTTTGTGGATTTTGGGAAGGAGACAAGTTGATGTCTTTTGCTGTTCAAAGGTATTTAGGGATATGTAATGGGTGAGTATATGGAATGACATTGCAGATGAGCCTAGATTTCATTGAATGACAGAACAGACTCAAGGGTTAAATAACCAAACACCTCCTCTTTGGTTCCTCGACAAAGAAGCTGTGTACTGGATTTCAATGGATCCTTTTAGATGACATAAAGTCCTCCATCCAAACAAGCCTGCAATAAATGAACAACACTCTTGTTTTGGACATGAATATGCTGAATTGTATTAGATAGTCATCATACAAACTAAAATCAAAAACATAAATAAAGCAATAAAAAGAAATGATTTAAGCTGTCCAGCTCATCCTGCTTATCTTTGAAACTCATGGATGATATTAAAAATCAGTTACTAATCAGAATTGATTCAATGGGGAATACATTGACATCAGTTCAAGTCATACTTTTTCTAATAGCAAATGGTGGATTTGTGTGATTTACAATTTGGGAATCATATTTTAAAAGAAACTTGACATCAACTTGCAATGAGCTGACACCCTTCCTAGAACAGCCTGTGCCAAAAGTCACCATGATGACTATTAGGGAGCTGGCAGTAAAGATGATCTGCTGCTTCCAAGATAGCTAAAAGAAGAAGTCAGGTTACATACTCTGAAATGTGTTGGCTTCAACACCCACTGGGTTGAAAAAGCATTGTTGGTAACAATGATGATTCTTTGACAAAAACTCCAACCACTTGTCTCAGCATAAGCCCCAACATTTAGGAGCTAACCGCTTCTCACAAAGACATCCATTTTTGCCATGCAGCCTGAGTAAAAATTATATGAGGGAAACAGTAACTTAGGCAAATAATTTTGTGTAATAGAAAAGGTCACGGTGGGTTTCAGGCACGTATGTGGTGTTGAGTTAGTTTGGAGCGAGTAAGCTGATGAATCATATACAATGTTGAGAGATTTCATAATGCCTGTCCTGTAATTCAGCCTGAGTGCTCATGTCAAATAACTGTTTACCTTTTTGCTATCGTGTCACAATATTTTGAAAACACAAAGTTTGAATGTCATCAGCAGCAAGGAATATTAAGCATGAGTTGTCCCAAGAAACATCTGACTTTGGAGATGAAAATATATGGAATAAAACTGACATATCCTGAAAAAGATTGTTAGGGGAAATTCTGCAATTTTACACTCCCAGTGGAGGGCTGAACTTCCAAAATGTGTGGGCAGGAGTATCATGTGACAGTGTTGTGATCCTTTACCCAATTTGTTCTTCCTTTGTACACAGCTTTGCTGTTAGGCCGTGATGCAATTTAACCTCCCTACCCCTCCCCAGGAAAAAAATAAATAGATGGGTTTTGTTTGGGTGCGATGGTAAAATATCAAAAATATTAAATCCTACTGTCACCCCTATTCAGCCTGCCCAATTTTAATTTTAGTAGAAGGTGTAAGCAGACAACTCACTCCCAGGAGACTGTTAAATATGTTAATGAGGTTTCCACCCTCTGATTTAACCTGCTTTAACAGATTTAAATCTGGTTGGTTGGATTTCCCAGGCCTTGGGGAAACCTAACAGTTTAAGGGAGGTGAAGACAGATCTGGGGAAAGGGTAGTCTTGTTATTTTAGTACATGTGTACCAGGGGGAGCAGGAATGCTACCTCTGTTTGATGTGAGTTTGTTTTATCTGACATGGCAATGCTTATGTTATCACCTGGAGATAAGACACAGGGTGTGGCTATCATCATATTGAAGAAACTAACACACATTTATTACAACTCACTGTTATGTGCAAATATTACATTCACAGGCATATAAATGTGTGGGCTAATGTTAAACTATTAGATTACAACAGAGCAACATGCTTCCAATATCAGGAACAAAAACAAAGTTGCTGGAAAAGCTCAGCAGGTCTGGCAGCATCTGTGGAGGAGAAAACAGAGTTAACGTTTCGGGTCCGGTGACCCTTCCTCAGATCGCAATATCATGTCATGTTTCAAATGATCCCCTGGAGTAAGGTAGAATGTGAGTTCTTTATACACTCAGATCACATGTTATGACACAATGATTATCATGGTTCTTAAAGGTAATACTGAGATACTGTGTCTCTTAAAAGTATGCATACACATTTTTATATATGACACCAGAATCCCCAAGCTCACCTAATTGTGTGTCATTGACGCCCGCTCACAATGCTTTCCTATCAGACCCTGTCTGTACAAATAATGCACCTGACTTTTCTATACTACCCTTCGTCCCAGCTCCTGGGTTATGGTGTGGATCCCCAAACTACCCTCCCACCAACATCTTCAGATTCCTTACCTGCGGTACTTGTAACTGGAATCCAAACCTATCAATCAGGATGACATCTAGGATGGCATATTCTTGGAGAAAGAAAATCCGCACAGTGAGGTTAAACTTCACAGGTGTCACGTTCCCAGCTGAAACTCTGCCCTCACCTTGTGCACCATGCACTAAGCCCAATCGTTGACCATCACTAAACTGCAGAAAATAAACAGACATGTAAACATCTTGGTGGACAGTAAGATATGTCTTTGGACACGTTTTTAAAATTTGTAGCATACTCACCTCAAAGTCATGAGGTTTGGGCTTCATGCCCCACTCCGTGGACTTGAGCACATTATCTAGACTGACACTCCAAAGCCATACTGAAGGATGGTGGACTGTGAATCTTGAATGAGATTCTAAACCAAGTTGTCATATATAGTATGCTTAACTGTCCAATTCTGTGGCTAAATTTTACCAGAAATTGGTGAAGTGCTAGTATTGGCGTGTTTTATGGAGAGCTTTTCTCTGTGAAGCCTAGAGAGATTTCTCACACTATTTCCTGAACTTCCCTCATGTGCCATTGCTCTATGGTGATCACTCATCACAACTTTCCACTTACCGCAGGAACTTGCACTAATGCCAGAACTTCCTCCACTTCACATCACCAGCACCATATTAAAAATGCAATAGTCAGGTACTATCAGCTTGGAGCTGCCCTGCATGGTTCATGTGAATTGCCCCAGACATCGCAAACAGAAACTCCCACCTATCCGCTCCTCCCTCCTCACTGACCAATCCCCATCACTACCTACCTGCACTCACCTATAACATCCCACCTACCTTCCACAGCCCGGCCCCCGCCCCTATTTATTTCAGGCCCCACTTCCCCTCCCCCATTTCTGAAGAAGGGTCCCAACCCAAAACGTCAGCTTTCCTGCTCCTCTGATGCTGCCTGGCCTGCTGTGTTCCTCCAGCTCCACACTGTGTTATCTCAGACTCCAGCATTGGCAGTTCTTACTATCTCCAAATTTGGAACATTGTTTTGCTGACAGAGACCTGGAGATCCTGATGGACGGAATGGTGCAGAAAAGGCCAATCTCTTCCCTCAGGATTGGCAGAGGGGACCATCCCACGACACACTTCCAGCCTGTTTTGAGGTTGCCACCTGGAACAGTTCTGCTTCCAGCATTGTCTCAAGAAGGTCAATGCCCTTCTCTGATCTGCCAAGGTAAGTGCCACCATCTTCTCTCTGCCACTTCACACTCACTCTCTGATACTGCACACATCTCCCACCAAGGCTTATGCTCAACGACTCTCACTGCAACACCTTTCCTCAGTAACCCTCCCCACCCAAACCCCTTACATTACTTGCATGACATCTGTGTCACCTACTCACCCATTCAGGATAACTACTGCCTTTCACCAGCTGCACCAGAACTAACAGTCTTGCCATCAATTCTCATCTCATTCAAATTCTCCCATTAATGGACAGACACCCAGTCTATTGATTTTAATGAGGTCAGCCAGCTGGATCTCATAGAATATGAGTTCCCTGAATAGGGCTGTTAATCTTGTCTGATTATGAAGCCCTGGCAGACAGATAAAAAGGGGGATGTCAGAGATGCTAACACTCTGGTAGCTGACTCCGAGGCTGTATGAAAGTCAAGGATTATTCATGTGTAAATAAGAGGTGACTTCGGTGATGGATAATGGCCTCTGTGGAGTTATTTCACACAGGACTGACTGTAGTCTACTTCTTTGACTAAGTTGGATTTATGGTCCTGGCTAATGACTGACAAGACCCCTGATAAATTTGTGTGGGTCTCCCTGACTGACTTACTCCCTGGACTTGTTGCACTTGACCTAAAGAGCTGACCCTACTGTGTCAGGATGCTTTGATTGATGAGTGTGTCCCTCGATTTGACTAGGGACCACTCACCTTAGATTTTTAGACATGTCCGTTTGATTGATGTGCTTGCAGTGTGTTGCCACATATGCTGCTGGCACATGGTGGTGGTAAGAGATCGAGTATGATGACGTGTGGCAACATGTGCAGCCCCTTGGTTGATCACAGCTGACAATCATGACAGACTGCCTGGTTTTCTGTCTGTACTAAAAGGTGAGTCAAGACAAAGACATTGTGAGCCTTTTAGCGCTGGCTGAGTCAAATCATTAAAAAAAAGTCAAGGCATAACAGAGATGCATCCAAGAAAGTGCAAAGTGAACGAGTACTAAGAGAATAAGCGAGAAGCCCCGAGATGCCCCCTGGTCTATGAGTGAGGTGCTTGTTCCTGCGTGCTAGGTGTCCTGGGAAGCAGTATTGCAGTGAATGGTACTGGTGATCTCCATAAAGCAGGAAAACATTTTGCATGTGGATCAGAGATGTGCCATGAGGGTGCCTTGAGGCTGGTGCATGTCCACTGCCAATGTCTGTGGACACGTTTTGGGGGATGGTGGGGGGGGCGGGGGACAGGGTTTGGTTGCATGTGGTCACTACCCATGGTGTATGTTCTGAGACATTGGCAATTGCTGTCCATGATGAACGGCCCCAGGAGCAGGTGGCGAGCTGCAGTTGCTAGCTAATCACTCTGATTTTCATATCAGGAACTGGCACCAGTTTAGTTTCTACCTAGCGAATGGGACAGTGGGAAATTGCACAACAGTGAGGCAAGAATAACCAATGATGATACGCGACTGCATGCAAGCAAATGCAAATATGTCTCTCGCTGCTCACTGTTGAAATTGTTATCTCACTGTTCAACACTTGGTTTTAGAATGGAATTTTTGTACTCAACTTCGAGAATGTCATTATTGCTGATTTCACCTGACTTTCCCAATTTTCTCTCTAATGTATGCATTATTCAAGGGTTGGAGAAATTCAGCCCATTGCTTTCTTTGATAAAAACCTCTTAAAAAGTTTAAACTGTAAATATTGATGACAGAAGTAATAACTGAGAGAAGACACTTGTTTTGGTGAAACAGTTCAATTTAACTTTGAGCTTTCCCCATTGAGACAATGATTTTTGGCTTTTGGCACCTTTGGCACAATACGAATCAAATGCAAGCCTGACAAAAGCAGTCCCATGTTTGTCTAGTTGCTTTACAAGGGTATGTATTACAGTGTGTGAGTTGAAATGATTTAAAATAAAATAGTTGGTCTGAGGAAATCAGGCATTACTGAGATAGAACACAAGAACTAGGAGCAGGAGTAGGCCGTCTGGCCCTTCGAGTGTGCTCCGCCATTCAATAAGATCATGGCTGATCCTTTCGTGGACTCAGATCCACTTACCCGCGTTCTCACCATATCCCTTAATTCCTTTATTGTTCAAAAAAAATCTACCTTTTTTTTTAAAAGCATTTACTGAAGTAGCGTCAACTACTTCACTGGGCAAGGAATTCCATAGATTAACAATTCCTTCTCAGTTCAGTCCTAAATCTGCTCCCTCTAATCTTGAGGCTATGCCCTCTTGTCCTAGCTTCACCTGCTAGTGGAAACATCCTCTCTACTTCTATCTTATCTATTCCCTTCATAATTTTATATGTTTCTATAAGATCCCCCCTCAATCTTCTGAATTGCAATGAATATAATCCCAATCTACTCAGTCTCTCCTCATAAGCCAACACCCTCAACTCCGGAATCAACCTAGTGAACCTCCTTTGCACTCCGTCCAGTGCCAGTACATCCTTTCTCAAGTAAGGAGACCAAAACTGCACACAGTACTCCAGGTGTGGCCTCACCAGCACCTTGTACAGCTGCAACATAACCTCTCTGCTTTTTATTTCAATCCCTTTAGCAATGAAGGACAAAATTCCATTTGCCTTCCTAATTACTTGTTGTACCTGCAGACCTACCTTCTGTGATTCATGCACAAGGACACCCAGGTCCCTCTGCATATCAGCATGCTGCAACTTTTTACCATTCAAGTAATAATCCTTTTTACTATTACTCCTACCAAAATGTATGACTTCACATTTATTTACGTTGTATTCCATCTGCCAGACCTTTGCCCACTCACTCAATGTATCTATGTTCCACTGCAAAGTTTCACAGTCCTCTGCACACTTTGCTTTGCCACTCATCTTAGTGTCATCTGCAAACTTTGACACCCTACACGTGGTCCCCAGCTCCAAGTCATCTATATAAATTGTAAATAATTGCGGTCCCAACACCGATCCCTGAGGCACACCACTAGTCACTGACTGCCAGCTAGAATAGCACTCATTTATCCCCACTCTTTGCTTCCTGTTAGTCAACCAATCCTCTATCCATGCTAATACTTTACCCTTAATGCCATGCATCCTTATCTTATGCAGTAGCCTCTTGTGCGGCACCTTGTCAAAGGCCTTTTGGAAGTCTAGGTACACCACATCCACTGGGTTCCCATTGTCCACCTTGCTCGTAATGTCTTCATAGAATTCCAAAAGATTTGTCAAGCATGACCTGCCCTTCATGAACCCATGCTGCGTCTGCCCAACGGGACAATTTCTATCAAGATGCCTTGCTATTTCTTCCTTGATAATAGACTCGAGCATCTTCCCCACTACAGAGGTCAAGCTAACTGGTCTATAATTCCCCATCTTTTGTCTACTTCCCTTTTTAACCAGTGGCGTCACATTTGCTGTTTTCCAATCTGCTGGGACTACCCCAGAGTTCAGCGAATTTTGGAAAATTACCGCCAGTGCACCTGCTATTTCTCCTGCCATCTCTTTTAGTACCCTGGGATGCATTCCATCAGGGCCAGGAGACTTATCAATCCTTAGCTCCATTAGCTTGCCCAACACTACCTCTTCCGTAATTATGATTGTTTCCAGGTCCTCACCTACCTTCGTCTCTTTGTCAATTACTGGCATGTTATTGGTGTCCTCCACTGTGAAGACCGATACAAAATACCTGTTCAATGCCTCGACCATTTCATCATATCCCATAACTAAATTCCCCTTCTCATGCTCTAAAGGGCCAACGTTTACTTTAGCCACTCTTTTTCGTTTTATATATTTATAGAAACTTTTCCTATCAGTCTTTATATTCTGTGCTAGTTTTTTCTCATGTTCTATCTTACTTTTCCTTATAGTACTTTTTGTGGCTTTCTGTTGACCTTTAAAGTTTTCCCAATCTTCTAGTTTCATGCTGTTTTTGGCCACTTTGTATGCCTTCTCTTTCAATTTGATAGCCTCCCTTATTTCTTTAGACACCCATGGCAGATTACCCCTTTTCTTACAGTCCTTCCTTTTCATTGGAATATACTTTTGCTGAGCACTTTGAAAGATTGCTTTGAAAGTCCTCCACTGCTCGTCAACTGTCCCACCATAAAATCTTTGTATCCAGTTTACTTTAGCCAAGTCCTCCCTCATTCTATTGTAGTTCCCCTTGTTCAAGCACAGGACCTTTGTATTGGATTTTATCTTCACACTCTCCATCTGTATTCTAAATTCAACCATACTGTGATCACTCCTTCCAAGAGGATCCCTAACTATGAGGTCATTAATTATTCCTGTCTCATTACACAGGACCAGGTCTAGGATAGCTTGTTCCCACGTTGGTTCCATTACATACTGTTCAAGAAAACTATCACGGATACACTCAATGAACTCCTCCTCAAGGCTACCCTGACTGAGCTGGTTCGACCAATCCTACGTGTAGGTTAAAATCCCCCATGATAATTGCCGTACCATTTTTACAGGCATTAGTTATTTCTTTGTTTATTGCCCGCCCCAATGTGATGTTATTATTTGGTGGCCTATAGACTACGCCTATCAGTGACTTTTTCCTCTTAGAATTTCTAATTTCCACCCAAATGGATTCAACCTCATTCTCCATAGAACCTATATCATCTCTCAGCACCGCCCATATGGCGTCCTTGAATATCAGGGCTACACCACCTCCCTTACCTTCCTGTCTGTCCTTCCGAATAGTCTGGTACCCTTGGATATTTAACTCCCAGTCGTGACCATCCTGTAACCATGTCTCCGTAATGGCTACCAAATCATATTCATTCGCGATGATTTGTGCCGTTAACTCATCAATATACTTATACTGCTGGGCCACATTGAATGATTAAAAGGTTTACACATAAGGATGAACACGTCATGAAAGCTAGAGTTAGGTCTGCATGAAGCGTCTGATTGTTGATGCGTTCACCTTCAGTCAACATTAGATATTTTAAAAGCCTTTGGTTATTCACTCTACAAGATAAAACTCTTGCTGACTTTGGCTTGCAAGATTCAGAGGAGAGTGAAATAATGGTTATTGTTCTGTGTAATGTTGCAAACATAAACCTAGAGTTGGCTAATAGTTCATAGGATGCACTGGGATTGTGATCAGGCCTAGCCTCTCAAACTGCTTCTACGTTATTCACATCAACTGGATTCTTTTTATGTTTCCCTAAATTTAACACTTAGTGTGAGGTAAATTAATCCTTTATCTAATAATATCAATTTTTCAGATTGTTACAAAAGATCCCATAGTTGTATTCAAAGAAAATTTTCCAGGGTATTAGTTAATATTTATTCCTTATTCATCACCTCCATAAACAGATTAACTGCTAATTTATTTCATTAGCGATAACAAGGTGTCGAGCTGGATGAACACAGCAAGCCAAGCAGCATCAGAGGAGCAGGAAAGCTGACGTTTCGAGTCTAGACCCTACTTCAGAACTTCAGACCCTTCTTCGGGTCTAGACCCGAGACGTCAGCTTTCCTGCTCCTCTGATGCTGTTTGGCCTGCTGTGCTCATCCAGCTCTACACCTTGTTATCTCAGATTCTCCAGCATCTGCAGTTCCTACTGTCTCTGAAACAATTTATTTCAATGCTGTCTGCTTGATCTTGCTGTCTGCAAATTATCTTTTGCTCTGGTATATAGGACGGTGGGTATGCTTCAAAAAGCAATTCTTTTCTTCAAAAAGCCTGCAAAGCATCTTGAGATCTCTTGATGACATGAATGGTAAGTTCATACCTTCTCTTTCTTCCTTATTTTAGTGTCATAAAGCTGAGGGACTGCAGTGATTTTTGCCATTGCAAACGTTTATTCAACATTCTTTCAAACCTGTAATTGCTCATAATTTAATCCATGTTTAAATATGGATTGGGGAAAAAGCAGAAGGCACAAAAGTATGTTGCAATTAATTTCAAAATATTTTTGCCGTTTAGTTTTCTGAATGATGTTGAAGATGTGACTGAAACATTTTTTATTTCTCATATTTACGCCCTGCAACTTATATACATCTAGATTATCCACCATTGCCTGGCATTGGTGGGCTGATGTCACACCACTATTTCTGGTCGGAACCCATAATCAGAAACTATTGAATCATTATTTTTAACTCCAATTTTAATTTCTTCACGCTGAAAAGAGTGTTATCTTCTTGGCTTAAACTTGAAGTTTCTCGAATCTCAGAGGAATTATTAGATGAAAAAGAGTATGATCCATCTTGCTCACTTTCTTACTTCCTGATAGTCACTTGATATAATTATCTCTGAGGTATTGGCTAGTCATAGCTATGGTTCCAACCATTTAGTCCATAACAGGCTCAGAAATGAATCGCAGAAAATTCCACCTGTGGAGACGTTCGAAATCAGAGGAATATCACTGTATTCATGCAAGAGCATGATAAGACACTCAATTCACCTCACTTCATTAAACCCACAATGTTGGTCATTTCTTCATCAATTCACAAAGAAACTGCCACATCACTGTAGTAAAAAAAACTGAGCATTTTAGCGGTAAACAAAAATATGCTCTATTTACAAGTGACCCATAGGCCACACATTTTAGCAACCACCAAGATTTATTATTAAAATACACCATCATAAGCGTACTGCTGTGAAGTGCAAATACCTTTAAATGCAAAAAAGCAGCAGAATGCAAAATATGTATGATGTGAAAATATTTATTTTTGCAGTATTCGCAACACAGTGCAGGTTATTATCCGAGATCTAGATGCTGAGAACGAAAGGAGTTGTTATTTTCCATTAACACTGGCTGCGCATTAGTTCCTGAGCAAACTTCATATATTTTATTAACTGAACCAGATATGAAATCTACAGGTTTGGCTGAAGTCCAGTCCCATTTGAAAAGTGCAAGAGGTTAGATTTTTGTACATGAAAATGTGCTGTCTTCTGGGAGTTACAGTGCACCTGAAAGTAAACACAGCTTGCGAATCAGACAGAACTCCATTTATGCGTCTAACTGACTTTCGTTAGGGATTGAAAATCGACACTTTGGAAATGAAGGTAAAAGAAAGGACACACTCTAATTGGAGACATATGGCAATGAATAGCCTGACAGAGGCTAATGTGATCAATTGCTGCCAATTATTCTTCACTGGCATGTTTTTGAGAAGGATAATTGAATAAAGTCAGTTGAAAATAGGTTTGCATAATTGTCTGTTATTTCTCAATTTACCATTCAGGATGGCTTTGTTTCCCAGACACAGAGGTTTAGGGCAAGAAATTGGGCTCACTGGTTTTGAAGGGGTTAATATTCATGTTAGATTGGCTCTACCCATTTCACTGATGCCACACACAGACTGAAGACAAGGAGCTCCACTACAGCTTTCGGAGGGAGTAGATTTATAGTTTCCTGTTTTCTGAGTAATTACGTCTAAATAAATGTAGTTGTACTTCCTGTTATCATGCATTAACTTTCCTTTGTCTAATAGCAGTATATTTACTGTAGATACTCTATTGTGGTGTAATCTCTACCACTAATCAGTGGATAGACCCAAGGTGAAGTAAAGATGAAGGAGGATTGGTGGGAACAAACCATCTCAAACAACCCTCGCTTAGTACCACAGACTAGTAAAGGTGGCAGATACTACAAGCCATCAGGCATGGTCAGATGAGAAAGTACCACAGTTGGAACTCATTTACTGGGCTCTGTCACAATCCTTAGTCATTACGACTGTGGCACACATACTCTTGTGGTGCTAATTTCACTTGACATTATCATCGGAACAATGAACAATAGCTGAAAGTGTGCAGTGCAGGCACCTCACAATGCCAAATCAGAATGTAATGCTGGTTTGATATGCCATTTTGGTGATCGATACTTCAGCAAGCAGAACAAGAATCCTTTTGCAGAAAGGATCCCCTAGCAAGACTATTAGAGAGATTCAGAGAGAGTAGAAATTAGTTGATGAATAATTTCTTCTCGCTGTTGCTGATGATCTAATTTACATATATGGTTCAAGCTGCATCTGTTGACAGTGAGTGGTGTGGCAGGCATTAAGGACTTTTGTTGGCTTCAAGGTATCTGCACTAACCAATTGCTCTCCAACATGGGTAGCCTTAGCCTTGGAATCATAGAGCCATACAGTCATACAGCATGGAAACAGACCCTTCGGTCCAACTGGTTCATGCAGTCTAAGTTTCCCAAATTTAAACTAGTCCCACAACTGCCTGCATTTAGCCCATATCCCTCTAAACCTTCCCTATTCATGTATCTATCCAAACGCCTTTTAAATGTTGTAACCCTACCTGTGTCGACTACTTCCTCTGGCAGTTCATTCCACACATGAACCACCCTCTGTGTGAAAATGTTGCCCCCAGGTCCCTTTTAAATCTTTCTCCTCTCACCTTAAAAATGTGCCCTCTAGTTTTGAACTCTCCCACACTGGAGAAAAGACCTATGTTATTCTTCTTATCTACACCCCTCATGATTTTATAAACTACTATAAGGTCACCCTCAACCTCTTATACTCCATGAAAAAGGTCCCAGACTATCCAGCCTATCCTTAGAACCCAAACCCAATAGTGTCGGCAACATCCTGGTAAATCCTTTCTGAGCCCTCTCCAACTTAATAAAATCCTTCCCATAGCAGGGCGACTAGAACTGAACACAGAACACCAAAAGTCCTGTATAACATTACTCTACATGATGTCCCAACTCTTATACTCAACCATCTGAGCAATGAAGGCAAGTATGCTAAATGCCTTCTTAACCGCCCTGTCCACCCGCGATGCAAATTTTCAAAGAACTATACCCGAATCCCTTGGTCTTTCTGTTCGATAACACATCCATATACCTGCATAAATGTATAAGTTTTGCCTTGTTTGTTTTACCAAAATGCAATACCTCGCATTTACCCAAATTAAATTCCATCTGCCAATCCAAGCATGGCTTGAAAAATTTACAGGGCTATAGAGAGCAAGAAAAACTTCTGGAAGATGGAGAAAGAGCAAGAGGGGGAGAAGGACTCTCAGTAGGAGGTCATATCCACTCAGGTTTATTTTCACGGAAACTATTTTCCTAAGATTTTAGAGTAGATTTGTAGCTCGGGTTGTGGATGTTGTGGTTGGTTGGCTTGCCGAGCTGGTTCGTTGTTCCGCGAACGTTTCATTACCCTGCTGGGTAACATCATCAGTGCAGCCTCTGACGAAGTGCTGTTGTGTTTTCCTGCCTGTTATTTAAACTCTGGTGTCCGTTGAGCTGGATTACCTCACTTCTGGTTTTCCTTCGCAATGGAGTGTATATGGGGCCTAGCTCGATGTGTTTATTGATGGCTTTCTTAGTAGAAAACCAGGCCTCTCGGAATTCCCATGCTTGTCTCTGCTTTGCCTGTCCCAGGATCCTGGTGTTGTCCAAGTCGAATTGGTGGTTTTCCTTATCCATGTGAATGGAGATGAGTGAGTATTGGTTGTGTCTTTTTGTTGCCAGTTGATGGTCGTGTACCCTTGTGGTTAATTTCCTTCCTGTTTGTCCAATGTAGTGTTTGTCACAGTCTCTGCAGGGAATCTTGCATATGACATTGATCCTGTCCATAGTGGGTAGTGGGTCTTTTCATCGGAGGCTGCACTGATGATGTTACCCAGCAGGATAATGAAACGTCTGCGGGACAATGAACGAGCTCGGCAAGCCAACCAACCACAACAATTTTCCTACCTGAACCTCAGCAAGGATAAATGTGCGAGACGTTCTTACAACTGTGATGCAGAAGACCATTGACATAGAGATAATTAGCATTTCTGCTGCCTGGGTTACTTATACATTAAGATATTTACACATAGTAGGTGTGAAGATATTGCGGTGGTCTGCTTCATTATGAGGAGACAGATCTTGGGAGTAGCAAGGAGTTGAGAACCAGGAATGTGAGGTGGAGAAGGAGCATGAGAAAACAAGAGATGAACAGGAAGAGGAAGGGAGGAAGGCCTATATATATGTTCAGTCTGGATAGGATTTATATGTGTGATTTCAGTAACTGCAACCCCAATTCTTCATTTATCAACTTTCCCTGACCATTCATCTCTCGCTATTATGGTGTCCAGTTGGCCCCAGTGCATAAATAAAAACCACCTCAAAATAAATATGTCAGTGTAAAGTTATAAATGAAGTCAGGCCATATTGTGCGTAGAAGTCCATTAATCATCCATGTAAATTCCATTCTTTACTGATTCACTGGATGAGGGTGTTGCTGGCTATGCAGCAATTATTGCCCACCCTTCATTGCCCAAACAGCAGTTAAGAGTCAACCACATTGCTGTGGGTCTGGAGTCACATGTACGCCAGGCCAGGTAAGGATGGCGGTTTCCTTCCCTAAAGGACATTGCTGAACCAGATGGGTTTTTCCAACAATCAACAATGGATTCACAGTCATCTTAATTCTAGATATTTATTGAATTCAAATTCCACCATTTTCCATGGCGGGATTCAAACCCGGGTCCCTGGAACATTATCTGGGTCTCTGGATTAACAGCCAAGTGATAATACCACTCGGCCATCGTCTCCCTTAATGGCAGTATATTCTTATCTTTGTGCTCCTATGCAGTGCTACAATAGTAGCTACAGCCTGGCTGGAGGGACATTGCTGAATTTCAGTATAGGACCCCACAGATGGTCTTGGGAGATAATGTTGGACTATTTGCCTCGAAATTTCTGCTGTGGATGGCGTGCTGTTGTCATGGCTGTTAGCTGTGCTGATACATCAAGAGCATTGGCAAAGTGCAAGGACAGCAGAATAACTCGATAATAATAGATGTGGAGGTGCTGGTGCCGGGACGGACAAAGTCAGAAATCATATGACACCAGGTTATAGTCCAACAGGTTTCGGGTGACCCCCTCAGCAAGCCTAGTAATCTGTGGTACTCATCTGAGTACAATGCAATGAAACCAGTGTGTGACCTTGCCCTCTAGCATGCTGGCACATACGTTTGCCTTGCTCCTCATCCTGAGTGTGGCCCATTTTTGCTAGTCTCTCATTAAAGCCAGATTCTGACTCTAATCTATCTTTTAAAATATACCCATGTTCGCTATCTGAACTGGTGTCTATAAATTCGAAATAAAGTGCAATGCTGTGTCATCAGCATGATTCTCTGCTGCCATTCATCCACTGTTTTGGGGTATCAAAAAAGTCATAAAAGTAAGATCGTTGTTAAGGGAGATGGGGAATGTGAGACCTGCATGCTTACACCTTCCACAACTTCTAAATTAAAAGATTTTTGGCATGAAGTGAAAGTGAGATGAGGAAAGCAGGATTGGAGTATAATAATTTTGGTGTCATAGCCCCATCAGTTGCCACAGACTGAGCAACGTGCATTCCAATAATAACCTACAATATTTCCTCCTTTGTGGGGCAGGTGGGGCGGGTGGTGGTTGGTGGTGGTGGTGGTGGTGGTTTGAACATGCAAATGCACGTGCCCCTATAGTTTCCTCCTCCTGCCTCAGCTTGTGCAGCACCTTGACTTATCAGAGGAAAAAAGGTATGTAAGTGATTATCTTGCAGTTTGGTTTTGTCATGTGCTAACCATGATTAAATAGCTGGCAATGTGTGCAAGTATGGGATGTGGCTGTGAGGTTTACCACAATGCTACGCATTTGAGAGTTAGCCGAAATACGTGAATGATAGAACTGACGCTCTGATTGATGGAGAATGTGGGGAGTGAATAATTGAAATGTGTTGATTTCAGCAGTGGTTGAGATTGAGGATGCTGTTGGTAGAATATCCCATTCAGCAGTGCATTCACTGATCTTAACAGCTCTCATGAGCTTTGGACTTGACTCCTGGCTTTCATCTCAATGGAGGTTGTTAAAACATTTCTCCTTTTAATATCCTCCACCCAAACCTCCACTGAAGCATCTGAAAACCTTGGAACTTACTTGTCGTTCCTCACTATTTCCTGGGTCAGATTCTCATCAGTTATGATTCCCAGCACCTTCTCCAATCACCACATATCTCCTCTAAGTGGTAAAGGCTAGCTTTAAGTGGTATTGGTCACTTACAAGGTGAGCTCCCCGCTGATGTGACCAGCCCAGCAGTTGGATGCAATTATTATTCAGGTGAGCAGACAGCATGATCTTGTTGTGCTTTGTTTTTAATACCTGGGTTAATCAAACATAGCAATAAATTCTGGGGCTACTGAAATTAGTTCCCAAGTTCTCACATGATGGTTAGTAATAGGTATTTTTATCAGTCTTTTTGCTTATTTTTAGGGGCTCTGTTTAAAAATGCTAAAGATTATAGGTGATGACAGGTTGACTCTACATTTGCCTTTTTGGATTGTATGAGTACTGCAGCCAGATTTTGAAAAGTTTTTTTGCTTTAATCATGTATGAAATATAGGCATCACTGGCAAGGCAAGCATTTTCTGCCTATTCCTCATTGTTTTATGCCATTTCAGAAGGCAATTAAGAGTTGATCACATTGGTATGGGTCAGGAGTCACATGTAGCCCAGACCACCTAATAACCCTTCTAATTTTTATTACCCTTATGAATTTTGTAAGGTACGATCTGCCTGCACTGCATGCAAAACAAAACTTTTCACTGTACCTAGACTAGTGTGACAATAATAAATCAAATCAAATGAAATAATAATGAAGGATACCAACAAACCAGATGACAATAGCTTCATGAATTGAATTTATATTCCACCAGCTATGCTCACACTGAATTAGCCTTGGTCTCTAGAGTATGTGATAATAGTGAAATTACCACTACAGCACTCCATTCCTCCAGCAAATGCATATTTGTACATTTTGTATAGCTCATCTTTGAGGAAAAAATCTTGCATCCTCCGAAGCTGGAACTCAAATTCCGAGTCAACGTTCTGACATATTTACATTGTAGCTACCATTGTAGCTTTTGAAGAGACAGGGTGAACTCATTGCGTAACATTTTGAGTTGTTAATTGGTTGTGGTAAAAATAAAAGGTAAGGTCACCATTGTTCCACTATCTCAACAGAGAGGGACAACTCATGGTGAACTTAACCGGAGGGTATCCACCCCTCAGATGAGGCATAAGGTTGAGAATGTTAGTCACTCATGTACTGCATCATGGGACAATTACAAAGTAATACAGAAATCAAAGGCTGGTTTAATGAAAGGGAGGCAAAGTGGATGGAAACAGAACTATTCCTCAACTATTCCCATATTTCCTGTGTGTTGGCCAAAGAGAAGCACTGATGGGTGAAAGTATTTTGTTGGTCACCATGAGTTGGTGGCAAGATAAATCTAGTGTAGATGTTTCTGCTGGCAACTATTTATAGCAAGATCATAAATGCTCTCTTAGAATTTGCTAAGAGTAAAAACACAGTAAATCTCAGTTGGTTTACCCCTGTAAAGGACACAGGTGCTGGAGGAAATCTTCACTTTGCAGGCCAGACTATCCTATCCTCTCAGTGGAATGAATTTTGCACAGATCAATTTCCTGAGGAGAAGAGATGGAAGAATTTCCTTTAAGTGAAAGGTTAAAGTGAATTGTAAACATTTTGACTGGTACAAAAGTATCTCCGTTCTAAGCTCCATCATGTCCACATTCAATGAAAAAATGCATAAACCTTTGCAAACTTCAAATTAGATTAATGGTGTCAAATGTTTTCCATGGTAAATGCATTCTGTATTCACCAAGTCTGGTTAGAATAAAGGGAAAGTTGTGCATATCACTGCAAAAGTTAATCTATCGCTTAGTAACGGACACTCTGTAAATCAAAACATCCTCTGAAGAAAATCATGCAGTAAAAAAAATTCAGAGGCAATTTGATCACATTAACTATATAATGATTCTAAAACCATTTCCTATAACCTGTACAGAAATAATTCAACTGTTTGGAACAAAAAAATTGTCTGAAACTTGAGAATTAAAAGAATAGGCAAGTATCAAGCCACACCAAATCATCCTAGATCAGCGAGTTCTCTCTGTAAGGTACCAATGATCAATATTTACTCAGATGATTTAATCACTTCTTAAAAATAAATATCACTGATACAAAAATATAGTTGGATGGACATTATATATTCATTGGAAGGAAATTGCAGGAAATTTGAACGTTGTTCTCTTTTGATGGTTCTAATTTCAGATTTAGCAGAATCAGTCGCAGAGGAAGCTCTTGCCACTCTGCCTCAGTCCCTGAACAGTTCCCAACAAATCAGGAGAGCATTTTTATTTAATTATTTCTTAGGATGGTAATAGTGTGTTGTGTTGTGATGCTAACCACTGTCAGTTATGCTTGGGATAGTTTTCAGGCCCCACCTTCTTTCCTTAGTTGGTTAACAGCATCAGAGGAAACTACGTGTGAGTTTTAATGAGAAGAAACTCTTGCCTTAAGCAATATGAAATTATTGAATGATAGTAATCAGATGCAAGTTGCACGAACAAGTTAGACACTGTTAATAAAACTATTGGGAAACCTGTGGGTACAGGTCTTCACCCTACAAGATCCTTAGATGTTTTGATTTTCCGCACCCAAATTTATAGTATACGATCAGAATGTGTGGAACCCATTCAGAACTTTATACAACATCTCATTCAACTTTTGTTCAAAGTTAAGAATTATACATTCATCTCCATAATTATATTTAACACTACCCCATCTCCCCCAAGTCTTTGACTTCATCAATTCAGGTGGACTGGAGGCTTCACAATTTTTCCAGAATACATTCTGTCAGGATGTTGAAAACTGGAAGATCTTTGGTTTGAGGATTGTGGACCTTGATGCAGTTCTTGATTCTGCACAGCCTTTAATTTCTCTCTCCAGTGGAGGATTTTTTTTTAAAAAATCTCTTGGATGTCCTTCACAGAGAATGTTGTTTCTGCTAAACCATGTAGTTGGTTCATTACCTTAACCAAAGCACATTAGTCTCTTGAATTTCTTTCACAGAGGAACTCTTTTCTCTTGAATCAAGTAGCTACCACTTAACCTCATCTGGAAGACATTTAATACCATAATTTTTCTTCATGGGATATGGCTGTGCTGTTGAAACAGATATTTTCTTGTCTTTGCATTCTCCTGCATTTCTGAGACAGGCAATTTCTTCTTGACAGTATCATGTATCTCCATGTCAGGTAATTTCTTCTTGACCATGTCCTCAATATGTGGACATTGGTAGTTCCATGCAGGCCATCTTCAATCTGCTTTAGCAAATATTTATTCTCAGTCTGTTGATAAATCTATGTTGAAGTATGTAAACTCTTCACTCCAACTTGTAGATTAGGTTGAAAGTCTTTGTCGACCATCTGTAGTCACCTTAGTTGAAGAACCAATGTGTTCATATCCTCAGTCCTACTTGAAGCTTGCTGCTGACTAAGCTCTGAGAGTTCTTCCTTGGAAGACAAAGAATTTAAATGAGAACAGAATTGCTTGAAGTGTAATGGAAAAAGAGTTTAGCGGAAAAGACAGCTGATGAACAATGGCAGACATTTAAGAAACCAGCTCATGACTCTCAAGAAAGGTAAAGCCCAGTGAGGAAGAAGGATTTTAGGAAATAAACCAACTATGATTGACCAAGGAAGGTACAAATAGCATCAAATTGAAAGGGGAAATAAAAAGGTACAGCATGGTGTTGTGATTGGAACAATGTTAACACTAGAATATGAGTTCCCTGATTGGGGCTGTTAACCTGGTCCAATCAGAGTCCTGGCTGACAGATATAAACAGGATTGTCAGGTGTTCTGCTCACTCTGCCCAGCTGCTTCTTGCTAGCTGGGTCAGTATCATGTAATAAGCACATGTACGTACAGGGTGACTTGGTGATGGGATACCAGCCTTCATGGAGTTACTTCACATGGCAAATATTAATGGTAAGTCAGAGGATTGGGAAAGATTTAAAAGCCAGGAAAGTAATAAAGGGAGAGAAAATAAACTTTGAGAGTAAACTGGCAAGCAATAACAAAATGGACAACAAGAGCTTCTTTAAATATATAAAAAGGAAGAGAGAGCCTAAAGTCAACATACGCCCTTTGGAGAACGAGGCTTGGAAAACAACAATAGGGAACCAGGAAATGGCACAGGGTCGATTAAATACTGGAAAATAATAAATATCCAAATATTCTAAATCATCAAGGGGCAAAAGGAGGAGAGGAGATAAATAGAATAACTCTTCCCAGAGAAGGAAAAAAAGCTCCAGGACAAATAATAGAGCTAAAGGCCAATAAATCCCATGGACCTGATGGGTTTCATTCCAGGATTTTAACAAAGTAGTCACAGAGGATACGCTAGTAGCAATCTTTCAAAAATCCTTAAGTTCTGGAAAAATCCTAGAGAACCAGAAAACCGCCTTTGTAACAGAGATAGTGGGAACTGCAGATGCTGGAGAATCTGAGATAACAAGGTATAGAGCTGGATGAACACAGCAGGCCAAGCAGCATCAGAGGAGCAGGAAGGCTGACGTTTCGGGCCTAGA